>NC_135236.1:179514883-180714883 GCF_051348905.1 Ranitomeya variabilis
TCTTCAAGATAAAACTGAGATGCAGGTGGGTCTTCCGTGCTGCAGCCTCTGTTGTGAACAATAGAAAGTCATGATCTTCAGTGGTGAACTGCATATCTTAATAAACCCCCCAAAAAGGAAGGGTACAAAAAATAATATACTGAATATTTACCTTTATACTTGTTCATGTTTAGTGTTAGTTACAACAGACTGGGGATAAATGTGTCCTTTCTATTATGTTTTGTGTTGTATAGATTGTTGGAGAATTTCTATTAGCGCTCATGTCAAGGCTATACAAACAATTTAATAGCCTGCACCATGGAGTTGCATAAAATATACTCTCATTCTCCTCTGCAGAGGATAAATGCTTTGTGACTCTTTGCCACCCGCTCCCTGACTCTGCGGGCTTCCAATTTGTTTCCTGCACTGAATATCATGGGGTTGTATATCTAGATGTATGCTCAGAACCTCGCTAGACTTCTAATGAAAAAAGCAGCGGGTCAGGTAACAAAGGAGCAAAAACACATTCATCTGTAAATCTGCAAGGTTCTTATATTTTGGGGCAGACTCTGATTGGCATAAATTGGAGGTTTTGTTAATCTCCATGGCATGGGTCACTTTCCAAAACCTTAACATTCCTCACCGACTTACTTGTGATCACTCCAAGTCTGAAACGTTCTTACCATGTGAAGGGGCTAGGTACATTTGTAGATCTGCAGTGTGGTAACACTTTTGTCATATCACATATGGTTGAAGTCATATAAGGAGAATAGAGATTGGATGATACATTGTTTCTACACCCGAGATAAACTTTTTTTTGTCCACATTCACTAACGTTAATGTTCCAGTTAAAGTGAATTCCCATTTTCAATAGTCTAGTTGCACTGTAGACTTTTCATCATGAAAGAATAGATGGTTTCTTTGCTGATCTTACCTTAGATGTCAGTATTTTCATTGAATCATTCCCACGATTTGTAAGTATAAGATTCAGTGTGTATGTAGGCTACCATCCAGTGCATTTTTGACCTCTCTAGTCTGTATTTCACAGTCATACATTTGGCTCCTAGAAATATTAGATGTGTATACATTAAGGTGTACACGGAGGTTGATAAATGCTTACCCTGCTTGAAAATTGCTGGGCGCTTTCTAATTAAAATCGATATAAAGAAGTAATGAAATAGTGATGAGCGAACGTTTTCAGAAAAGGTGCTATCAGGGTATCTTCAGCATGCTCAAAATATACGTTTGAGCTCCCGCGACTGCATGTCTCGTGGCTGTTCACACATGCAGTCGCGGGAGCTCAAACCGCCGCGGGGGCTCGGACATATTTTTCAAGCACGCCGAAGGCACTCGGTTAGAACCAGAGAGTGCCCGCATAACACCTTATTCGAGCATGTTCACTCATCACTAGAAATAAACTTTTTTTCATTACTGCTATATATACAACAGAAAATGTAAATTAATGCGGGAGATACAGAAGAATATAAGCATACATTTCCATCAGTATACAGTGGAGCATAACGTCTGATATAAAGTGATGTGTAACGAGGCATGCTTCTGTATGTTCACAAAAGTATCAGACCTTTAAGGCTGTCTTCATATGTGTAGTCTGACATGTCATGTTTCGTAGAGAACCCGCCGGCAGAAGTTCTAAACTGGCACTTTGATCTCTCTTGTGGGTTTGTGGCTTGAACTGCTGTGGAAAGAAAAACTTAGACTAATTGCCATCCTTTGGGGTTAATTCTCTGCTTTTTATGTGCAAAATCGCTGGTTTGAAAATTGGAATGGAAATTTCCTGTTGCAAAAACCAGTTGCAGTCATAACCAGGACATTGGTAGAAAACTAGGGTGGGCATTTTGGCCAATAAGACAAGTATACTGTGAAGGTAATAGTAACAGTAGGAATCTGCAACTATTGTTAACACGTATAGCGTGAAGCCAAATCTAAAACTACAAGAAATCGACATGTAACATGTTAAATCATGCCCAGTTATGAACCAATAACCAGACTATTTGCCTACAGGAAAATGAACTCAGGTAAGAAAGTCAGTATTTGAGGAACATGGTCCAACCATAACTCCTGGATCTTGTGAAGTTGGCAAACATGGCATGCCATTCCTGAGTTCTAATGGACATTGTGCATCATAAAAGGTATCCTAAAACCACCAGTCTTGGCATCCTGCTAAACGGAAAGACCGCAAGCTGAGATGGATTCTCTGGCAAAACCTTACCTAAATGAACTAGCACTCTTTGTGGCAAAAATAGCTTTTTTGAGCAATCCGACAAACCCCGGTAAATCGGCATCTATCTTTTTGGTGGATACTATGATGCCCCTAACTGGAGTATCTGCTTTCTACAATTTTCAATAATATGTACTATTGTTCTAATGTCGAAAGTGAAACCTTATCCTATTTAACTGGTCCTCAGTCTTGCTCCTCTTCTCGGGTATAATTGAGTATACTTGGTGCATTCTCTTACGGCACACGGCAACTTTTTTGAGCATGACCTAGCCACATAAACTTACCCTTTGCTTTCCTATTGCATGTGGCTTCTAATAAGCATGCCAAGGCAAATGGATGCAGTTTGGTCTTTAACAGAAGCTGTGCTTGCAGTATGTTGTCCCAGGATCCTGTTGGTGTGTGAACGTGCCTGTCTTGGTGCCCAAGATCAGAATGTTAATGCCGATACTTGTTTTTTTTTTTTTTCCTCAGAACTGTTGTCTATGCCAGCTGTAAAACGATTTTCTGTGTCGTTTGCAAAGCATCCGACTAATGGTACGTTTGCTTCCTTGATTTGAAGTGTTGACTCACACTATTAACCCCATTTTTATTTTTCCGCTTTTTTTTTCTTTTTCTGTCCGTTTGCCATCCAACAAGTCTTGTTCGTGTTGATATTGTGATGTGGACTCTTCCTCCCTTTTTTTTCCATCGTTTTTCTTCAAGTACGTTAGTTTCGTCTTTTATGTCATATCATAATTCTTCATGCTCATCTACCAACTTTATCCAGTAGCAAGATGTTTCTGTTTTGTTTTTTTTAAACTAATAATTCTCAAATATAGTTCAGGATAATGGAAACACACCATTCAGAACAATACTTTGATTTGTTTGCTGGTTTCTTCTATATTCCAGAGATTATATATCTATATACTGCGCCATATTCTAAGTTCACAATTCCACAGTATTAATTAAAACAATAAACCGATGAAAAAATGTATGAAAACCTATTCTGCCTAACATGAAAAAAAATCATTATATGCTTATCTATGGCTTTTCTGTGAAAATAAAGGACTAGTTTTGGCAAATTTTAGGAAAGCACTTGAGCACTACAAGACTTTGCAAACAAAAAATTAATTGTTTGACCCCTTAAAGACACATGTTACATGATATGATCCCAAACTTTGATGCAGGCTCAGTTCCTGAGCCTGCAATTTTCCTGTCAGATGATGGCTGTGATATTCAGCCATCACTTGACTGTAACAGCCATGCGTGGAGTGGAGCTCCACCCATGTCTGTTCCCTTGTTCTATGACCACAGCATTTACAGTGCATCATTATATGCCTCCATCACAACCCCTGACACAATTGCGGGGCACCAATGGGTTTCCATAACGGCCACCGGTCTTCTGAAGACCCCTGGAAATGTTTTGATTGTACTACTTTGAATGCCAGCTCCTGGTTAGTGTTTATAGGAAATCTTGTTTTTTGCTGTATATGTCAATACTGTGGTATTGCTGCATTGGTAGAGCATTGAACAGCAAGGTGGATTGTTGCTGAGGGGAAAAAAAAAAAATCTTTAAATCTTCAGCTTAGCGAGTGTGAGCGAGCTGAGTGTGACCTAAGCGTAAGTGTGAACGGCGGTAAGTGTGACTTGTGACTCAGTGAAGAGGTATTTGGAAGGCTTTTAACAAATACCTGTGTGAATTGGTGTGAGTTGCTGAATTGGGGGTAGCTATATTCACAAGGGGTTAACTTAGGGTGGGGGCTCATAATTAAGGGGTTATAAGGGGCAGCTGTTTGGGACTCAAGTCCTTTTTGGTAGAGCATTGAACAGCAAGGTGGATTGTTGCTGAGGGGAAAAAAAAATCTTTAAATCTTCAGCACAGCGAGTGTGAACGAGCTGAGTGTGACCTGAGCGTAAGTGTGAACGGCGGTAAGTGTGTGACTTGTGATTCAGTGACTTTGGTTTCAGGGAGTTTCCAAGGGAGGAATTGCTGAATTGCTGTCTGTATTTTATTAATACTTTGTATTTATTTTTATTTAACGTTTCTGTCTGGTGCAATCCCCATTAGGAAATGTGCTCCACTATTGTTAATGCCATCCAGTGTACATCTTGCCACATGTATGCAGTCCTTGATCAGCCAGTCGAGGGTGCATACTGCTGTGCGAGATGTGAGCACATTGTGCATTTGGAATCCCAGATACTGGATCTAAATGTGCAGCTGGCAACACTGAGATCCATAGACAATATGGAGAGGAGTCTTCTGCTCACTGAGCAGACGCTCAATGGGATAGATGAGGAGGGGGATTGTAGGATGGAGCTGCAGGACAGTGTGGCAGTTAGCTGGGTGACATTCAGAAAGCTGGGTAGTGGGAAGAGTGCCAGGGAGGCTAGTCCTGATCTGGCACACCCCAATAAGTTTGCTAAGTTGGCAGATGAGGGGGGTGCCAGTACAGGGGTAGCACTGCTGCAGCCAGGCATGTCCTCTGAAAGCCGGAGGAGTGACTGCTACAGTAAGGAGGGAAATAGGAGAGCAGGGCAGGCCAGACAGGTGCTGGTAGTGGGGGACTCAATTATTAGGGGAACAGATAGGGCAATCTTTCACAAAGACAGGGATCGTCGGACAGTGTGCTGCCTACCTGGCGCTCGAGTCCGACACATCGCTGATCGGGTGGACAGATTACTGGGAGGGGCTGGTGAGGACCCAGCGGTCATGGTGCACATTGGCACAAATGACAAAGTTAGAGGTAGGTGGAAGGTCCTTAAAGATGATTTCAGGGAATTAGGCTGCAAGCTGAAAGCAAGGACCTCCAACGTGGTATTTTCCGAAATACTGCCTGTACCATGTGCCACGCCAGAGAGGCAACGGGAGATTAGGGAGGTTAATAAGTGGCTCAAGAATTGGTGTAGGAAGGAGGGGTTTGGGTTCCTGCAGAACTGGGCCGACTTCTCAGTGGGCTACAGGCTCTACGCTAGGGATGGGCTGCACCTCAATGGGGAAGGTGCAGCTGTGCTGGGGGAGAAAATGGCTAGAAGGTTGGAGGAGTGTTTAAACTAGGGATTGGGTGGGAGGGTATTCAATTTATAGGAGGGGAAGATAGGGCAGATAGAGACCTGGGCACAAATAAGGAAGTTTGGGGTGGCGGTGGCATGGGGGGTGGGGTTAGAACAGTTAGAGACCTGGGCACAAATAAGGAAGTTTGGGGTGGCGGTGGCATGGGGGGTGGGGTTAGAACAGTTAATAATTTAAGAAAGAATAGAGGTACAGAGAGGAACATCAAGTGCATGTATACTAATGCCAGAAGCCTCGCCAACAAAATGGATGAATTAGAATTAATGTTGATGGAGCATAATTATGACATGGTGGGGATATCTGAAACATGGCTGGACGAGAGCCATGACTGGGCTGTTAACTTGCAGGGCTATAGCCTTTTCAGAAATGACCGTACAGATAAGCGAGGAAGAGGGGTTTGTCTGTATGTAAAATCGTCCTTAAAACCCATCCGGCGTGATAATATAGGTGAATTTAATGAAAATGTAGAGTCCCTGTGGGTGGAGATAAGGGGAGGGGGAAAAATAATAAATTACTGATAGGGGTTTGTTATAAATCTCCAAAAATAATGGAAGCAACGGAGAATATCCTCGTAAAGCAAATAGATGAAGCTGCAACTCAAGGAGAAGTCATTATTATTATATCTACCCCCAACCCGACCTGAAATATAAGAAAAACAGCTTTTACTATGCTCACCTGCCAGGCATTCTGGTCCGAGGAGTGTCACTCTTCTTGGTCTTCCTTCTTCCAATGCCGTCCTCTTTCTTGCTTCGTGTGGATGACATGTCCTATGTCATCCACAGAGTCTCCCCAGCATCACGCTCTTGCGCAGGCGTACTTCTTTGCCCTGACTAGGGCAGAGTAAAGTACTGCAGTGCACAGGCGCTGGACCTTTCCCTGTGCACTGCAGTACTTTGCTTTGCCTTCGTCAGGGCAGAGAAGTACGCCTGCTCAGGAGCGCGATGCTGAGGAGACTGTGTGGATGAAGTAGGGACATGTCATACACACAAGGCAAGAAGGAGGACGGAATGGCAAGAAGTGAGGCGCCGGACCAAGACCTTTGCCACCCATGGGACAGGACCACCCCACAGGTGAGTATAATAAAAGGTATTTTTCTTCTCTTGCAGGCCGGGTTGGGGACAGATATACAGCATTATAGAATGCTATATATCAGGCCTGAAAGGCGGTGGCCGAAAGTCATATCAGTCAAACCTGGTAACAAGCTCCCTTTACACATTTTATTCCTTGGTTTCTTAAAGAAGACTATTTTTCTAGGTCACTTGGTTGCCAGCAATCAGCTATTGTGGCTTTAGAAACCCCTATGGGGGAATGAAGGAAGCTGTATCAGAAGTCTCTTCGTGACTGTCTCACTACTTTTGCTGTGTAGCAGAAAGTCCTTCAATTACATCTGTGGAGAAGCGGGGTCAGTGGGTGCTCTCGTCCGCTGACCCGGCTGTCTTTAGCAAGACTGCATGGACCACGGCTCATACCACTGAACGCCCGCTCTATCTCCCCGTGGGCCATGCACTACACAGACAACACAGGGTTAAGGTAAAACAGTGTGGCAATACTATATTGAACCACAACACACAATAGCAAACAGAACAATCTCACCATGGCTGGAATTGTTTCGTTACATGGGGGCATATAAAATATCACTGCGTCTCCACGTATTTCCAGTATGACATGATGTCAGAGCTCCCAGGGTCATATGGGCGCATATAAAAGATCACTGCGTCTCCATGTATTTCCAGTATGACATGATGTCAGAGCTCCCAGGGTCGCTACTCCATCTGTGGATGAACGCACAGAGAAGGGGTAACAACAAGCATAGGGAGATGACTAAGAACTATCCATAGAGTCCATACAAGGTCCAAAGCCAGTTGACACGAGAGTCACCACCTGGCTTATCTGACCATCTCAATGGAACAAGGCGACCAGCGGGTCCCAACCCTGGCTTTCTCCAAATATATCCATGGTGCAGAGATGGTCACTGGATCAGATCTGTGTCCTTCCAACCGGAGCCGAAAACCCCTAGGTTGTATCCTATAGAATCCTAGATCAGTGTCCCTCGTGATGGTGCCATGATGAATTGGCTGCAGTCCTTTCTCTTGTCTGTTGGGTGGTTTTCAGAATGTCTGGCTGGTAGCTCTGTATTACTTCAGACTCCCAGGATGTGATCTCTGAGTCATTTTATACCCAAGGCATGTAAGCTATTTTTATAATTACCCAGGGTCTTTCAGTCCAACATCAAGATAAGGTAAACAATGGTGAAGGGATTAAGTAGCACTATTAGCATATAAGCACACATCAATAAACAAAAGGTACCGTCACATTAAGCGACGCTGCAGCGATAGCGACAGCGATGCCGATCGCTGCAGCGTCGCTGTTTGATCGCTGGGGAGCTGTCACACAGACCGCTCTCCAGCGACCAACGATGCCGAGGTCCCCGGGTAACCAGGGTAAACATCGGGTTGCTAAGCGCAGGGCCGCGCTTAGTAACCCGATGTTTACCCTGGTTACCAGCGTAAAAGTTAAAAAAACGAACAGCACATACTCACCAGCGCGTCCCCCAGCCTCTGCTTCCTGACACTGACTGAGCTCCGGCCCTGACAGCACAGCGGTGACGTCACCGCTGTGCTTTCACTTTCAGTTTAGTGCCGGCGCTCAGTCAGTGTCAGGAAGCAGAGGCTGGGGGACGCGCTGGTGAGTATGTGCTGTTTGTTTTTTTAACTTTTACGCTGGTAACCAGGGTAAACATCGGGTTACTAAGCGCGGCCCTGCGCTTAGTAACCCGATGTTTACCCTGGTTACCAGTGTAAAATATCGCTGGTATCCTTGCTTTTGCTGTCAAACACGGCGATACACGGCGACCTAGCGACCAAATAAAGTGCAGACCTTCTAGCAGCGACCAGCAATTTCACAGCGGGATCCAGATCGCTGCTGCGTGTCAAATACAGCGATATCGCTATCCAGGTCGCTGCAACGTCACGGATCGCTGGCGATATCGCCTAGTGTGACGGTACCTAAAGCTTAACCCACTCATTGTACAGTCACTATTACAGACTAAGGCCCCCATCTCACACAGTGACGCTGCAGCGATACAGACAACGATGCTGATCGCTGCAGCGTCGCTGTTTTGTCGCTGTGTGGTCGCTGGGGAGCTGTCACACAGACAGCTCTCTCCAGCGACCAACGATCAGGGGAACGACTTCGGCATCGTTGAAACTGTCTTCAACGATGCCGAAGTCCCCCTGCAGCACCCGGGTAACCAGGGTAAACATCGGGTTACTAAGCGCGGCCCTGCGCTTAGTAACCCGATGTTTACCCTGGTTACCAGTGAAGACATCGCTGGATCGGTGTCACACACACCGATTCAGCGATGTCAGCGGGACCTCAACGACCAAAAAAAGGTCCAGGCCATTCCGACACGACCAGCGATCTCGCAGCAGGGGCCTGATCGCTGGTACGTGTCACACATAGCGAGATCGCTACTGAGGTCGCTGTTGCATCACAAAACTAGTGACTCAGCAGCGATCTCGCTAGCGATCTCGCTATGTGAGACGGGGCCTTAAGGGTACTGTCACACAGTCACACTTTGATCGCTACGACCGTACGATCCGTGACGTTCCAGCGATATCCATACGATATCGCTGTGTCTGACACGCAGCAGCGATCAGGGATCCTGCTGAGAATCGTACGTCGTAGCAGATCGTATGGAACTTTCTTTCGTCGCTTGATCACCCGCTGACATCGCTGGATCGTTGTGTGTGACAGCGATCCAGCGATGTGTTCGCTTGTAACCAGGGTAAACATCGGGCAACTAAGCGCAGGGCCGCGCTTAGTAACCCGATGTTTACCCTGGTTACCAGCGTAAAAGTAAAAAAAAACAAACCGTACATACTCACATTCCGGTGTCTGTCCTCTGGCGTCTCAGCTTCTCTGCACTGTGAGCGCCTGCCGGCCGGAAAGCGAGCACAGCGGTGACGTCTGACGTCACCGCTGTGCTTTCCGGCTATGGCGCTTACACAGTGGAGAGAAGCTGAACGCCGGGGGACAGACACCGGAATGTAAGTATGTACTGTTTGGGTTTTTTTACGTTTACGCTGGTAACCAGGGTAAACATCGGGTTACTAAGCGCGGCCCTGCGCTTAGTAACCCGATGTTTACCCTGGTTACCCGGGGACTTCGGCATCGCTCCAGCGCCGTGATTGCAACATGTGACCGCAGTCTACGACGCTGGAGCGATAATCATACGATCGCTGCGACGTCACGGATCGTGCCGTCGTAGCGATCAAAATTGCACTGTGTGACAGTACCCTTAGGGTACTGTCACACTCTGCAACTTTCCAACGATCACGACCAGCGATACGACCTGGCCGTGATCGTTGGAAAGTCGCTGTGTGGTCGCTGGAGAGCTGTCACACAGACCGCTCTCCAGCGACCAACGATGCCGAGGTCCCGGGCAACCAGGGTAAACATCGGGTTACTAAGCGCAGGGCCGCGCTTAGTAACCCGATGTTTACCCTGGTTACCAGCGTAAAAGTAAAAAAAAACAAAAAACGTACATACTCACATTCCGGTGTCCTTCAGGTCCCTTGCCGTCTGCTTCCCGCTCTGACTGAGTGCCGCCGTAAAGTGAAAGCAGATCACAGCGGTGACGTCACCGCTGTGATCTGCTCTTACTTTCCGGCCGGCAGTCAGTCAGAGCGGGAAGCAGACGGCAAGGGACCTGAAGGACACCGGAATGTGAGTATGTACGGTTTTTTTTTTTTTTACTTTTACGCTGGTAACCAGGGTAAACATCGGGTTACTAAGCGCGGCCCTGCGCTTAGTAACCCGATGTTTACCCTGGTTACAAGCGAACGCATCGCTGGATCGCTGTCACACACAACGATCCAGCGATGACAGCGGGAGATCCAGCGACGAAATAAAGTTTCAAATGATCTGCTACGACATACGATTCTCAGCGGGGTCCATGATCGCAGTAGCGTGTCAGACACTGCAATATCGTATGGATATCGCTGGAACGTCACGGATCGTACCGTCGTAGCGATCAAAGTGCCACTGTGTGACAGTACCCTTCGGGTACTGTCTCACAGTGGCACTTTTGTCGCTACGACGGTACGATCCGTGACGTTCCAGCGATATCCATACGATATCGCTGTGTCTGACACGCAGCAGCGATCAGGGACCCTGCTGAGAATCGTACGTCGTAGCAGATCGTTTGGAACTTTCTTTCGTCGCTGGATCTCCCGCTGTCATCGTTGGATCGGTGTGTGTGACACCGATCCAACGATGCATTCGCTTGTAACCAGGGTAATCATCGGGTTACTAAGCGCAGGGCCGCGCTTAGTAACCCGATGTTTACCCTGGTTACCATCGTAAAAGTAAAAAAAAAAAAAAACAGTACATACTCACATTCCGGTGTCCGTCAGGTCCCTTGCAGTCTGCTTCCCGCTCTGACTGACTGCCGGCCCTAAAGTAAGAGCAGAGCACAGCGGTGACGTCACCGCTGTGATCTGCTTTCACTTTACGGCCGGGAGTCAGTCAGAGCGGGAAGCAGACGGCAACGGACACCGGAATGTGAGTATGTACTGTTTTGTTTTTTTTTAACTTTTACGATGGTAACCAGGGTAAACATCGGGTTACTAAGCGCGGTCCTGCGCTTAGTAACCCGATGTTTACCCTGGTTACCTGGGGCCTTCGGCACCGTTGGTCGCTGGAGAGCGGTCTGTGTGACAGCTCCCCAGCGACCACACAGCGACTTTCCAACGATCACGGCCAGGTCGTATCGCTGGTCGTGATCGTTGGAAAGTTGCAGAGTGTGACAGTACCCTTAAGGTACCGTTTCACTAAACGACTTACCAACGATCACGACCAGCGATACGACCTGGCTGTGATCGTTGGTAAGTCGTTGTGTGGTCGCTGGGGAGCGGTCACACAGACAGCTCTCTCCAGTGACCAACGATCAGGGGAACGACTTTGGCATCGTTGAAACTGTCTTCAACGATGCCGAAGTCCCCGGGTAACCAGGGTAAACATCGGGTTACTAAGTGCAGTGCCGCGCTTAGTAACCTGATATTTACCCTGGTTACCATTGTAAAAGTTAAAAAAAAAAAAAACAGTACATACTCACATTCCGATGTCTGTCACGTCCCCCACCGTCAGCTTCCCTGCACTGACTGTCAGCGCCGGCTGTAAAGCAGAGCACAGCGGTGACGTCACCGCTGTGCTCTGCTTTACGGCCGGCGCTGACACAGTCAGTGCGGGAAGCTGACGGCGGGGGACGTGACAGACATCGGAATGTGAGTATGTACTGTTTTGTTTTTTTTAAAACTTTTACAATGGTAACCAGGGTAAATATCGGGTTACTAAGCGCGGCCCTGCGCTTAGTAACCCGATATTTACCCTGGTTACAAGTGAACACATCGCTGGATCGGCGTCACACACGCCGATCCAGCGATGACAGCGGGTGATCAGCGACCAAAAAAAGGTCCTGATCATTCCCTACGACCAACGATCTCCCAGCAGGGGCCTGATCGTTGGTCGCTGTCACACATAACGAGATCGTTGCTACGTCACCAAAAGCGTGACGTTGCAACGATATCGTTAACGAAATCGTTATGTGTGAAGGTACCTTTACACAGTATGTTAGATAGTATATCAGAGGGCAAGTCTGTCTTCTTGACCCACCAGACATAAACACTTAAAGTACCGTCACACTCAGCGACGCTGCGGCGATATAGACAACGAGCCGACCTAAACTAGATCGCTGGAGCGTCACTGTTTAGGTCGCTGTAGAGACGTCAAACACAGCAACTCCAGAACGATGCAGGAGCGATAACGGCGACTCACTTCTCGTTCTCGCTGGTTGTTAGCTCCATGTCAAACAGCCGGAGTGTACCGACTGGCTAGAAGGAGACGCTGCGACGCCCCCTATGCTCGTTGCTGGCGTCGTTGCTTTTGCTGTCAAACATGACGATACACGCTGACCTGGCGACAAAATAAAGTTCTGGACTTCTAGCTCCGACCAGCGATGGCACAGCGGGATCCAGATCGCTGCTGCATGTCAAACACAACGAGATCGCTATCCAGGACGCTGCAACGTCGCGGATTGTTGTCGCTCTCTTTGCAAAGTTGCTGAGTGTGACGGTACCTTTAAATTCACAAGGCAATATACAGATAAAAAGCCAGTTCTTTTGTTTTTGAAAACATGGTTGTCTGGGAAATTAAGATACAATCTGGTTTCTTCACAACATCCATATATCCCAAATGTCATTTTCCTATAGTTTGCTGCTGAAATGAACAACTCAAATGATCAAGCTATGTACGCCAGAAATCTGGATTAACACTTCCAAATGTTGCAAAATGTTTGTGTAAATCAAAGCTGCACAAACATTTTTCAACCTTTGGTATTTTCATTAGGCGTGTTATTCATGACAAACTGTGGCGTACTCTAGGCCACAAATCTTACTTCAGTCTGTGACTGGAATAAGATTTATGGCGAAGCTCATGACAATTTTAAAACACACCTGATTGAACAATGCCAGTCTTGATGAATCTAGACTAGTGATGAGCGAATATGCTCTTTACTCCAGATTTCCTGAGCACGCTCGGGTGTCCTCCAAGTATTTTTTAGTGCTCGGAGATTTAGTTTTTTTTGCCATAGCTGAATGATTTACATCTGTTATCCAGCATAAGTACATGTGGGGGTTGCCTGGTTGCTAGGGAATCCCCACATGTAATTATGCTGGCTAACAGATGTAAAACATTTAGCTGCGGCAAGAAAAACTAAATCTCTGAGCACTAAAAAATACTAAAAATACTCGGAGGACACCCGAGCGTGCTTGAGAAATCTGGAGTAAAGAGTATATTCGCTCATCACTAATCTAGACCTTTATATTTACAAATTTGCATTGTTTGGTTTCATATAAAATGTGGACAAGGTGGCTTGTGATTTAAGATTGCCTGCCAAAGTCTTTCTCAACAAACAAATGCAATCTTTTAGCAGTGAAGTGGTGGAGCAACAGAGCTTTGGTAGGCAAGTACTGCTTATAGTGTTATGTTAAAGCAAAATCAGACACATGCCCACATTTTTAATGAAGCTGGACAATCACTTTATTAATAACTTCTCGTTCTATTAGTTGTTAGATTATTATTTTATAATTTTTTTTATCAATATATTTTCGAATAATATGATAATGACATCCAGATGTAATGCAATATTCTAAAATAATCCTTGTATATTTTCTAAGTGAAATCTTAAAAGAAAAAAATAAGTTCTTTTAACTGACACATAATCCTCCCTCTTCTTTAAGGCTATTTTTATTTCCAAGGCTTCATTTCAGTTTATATTAATTGTAATCTTACATTTTTTTCAGGTTTTATTTTTTATTCTTGTTCTACTTTATCTTTTTACGTTCTTATTTCATTTTGTGAAATAATCATTTTGTATTTTCCTATTAAATTTTTTATTAGTAACAGTTAGAGTTAAAGAAAAATTGCAGCAAAATACGGTATTTGATTTTTTAGTATGAATTAGTAGCTTTGATTTTTACAATTTTCAAAACGTAACCTTTAAAGGGTTAATCCACTACTTTATTTATCACCTATTCTGAGAATAGTCATCATTAACAGATTAGTGGGGATTCAACACCCAGCACCCCCACTGATCAGCTGGTATCCACTCCCCGCAATTGCCGCTAAGCCATGTATGTGCTGCCCCACCCTGTACAGGGTTCACATCCAAGTGATAGCAAAACTGAGGACACCTGATCAGTGGGAGTGCAGATTGACCCCCATGGATTTGATATGAATGACCCAACCAAAGGATGGGTCATCAATATCAAGGTAGTGGACAATCCTACTGATACATTTAAACTACTGTATGTTGTCAGAACTTTTTAATTACTTTAACCTTTTAACCATTAATTGGAATCCATTAGTTAAATTCTACTTTTAATTTTATTTATTTTATGACAAGCTAAGAGCCTTTTTTTTAATTAGACAAAGATAAGCTAGGCTTACAGTCATGGCCAAAAGTTTTGAGACGGACACAAGTTTTGATTTTCACAAGGTTTGCTGCTTAAGTTTTTATTGTGGCAATTTGAATTAAGTTTAGATTGAAAAGAAGAGTGATCAGATGAATTGCAGTATAATTCCTTCTCATTAAAATTAACTTAAAGGGAATCTGTCAGTAGGATTAAGCCTTCTGTATGGGCATGTAGGTCATAGGAAGCTGAATACAATGAAACCTTAATATCTGCAATCAATTTGATGTCTTATTCCAGAGAAATCCACGTTTTTCTTATATGTACATAATCTCTCCCAGGCTATGGGGAGGATGTTGGCGGGAAGATAACTCTGCCTCCAGAGTTTATTTTAAATAAAAGGGGAAGTTACCAGTGTGAGACAAGTAAGGGTATGTTCCCACGGTCAGTAAACGCTGTGGGTTGGACGCTGCGGGTTGGACGCTGCGTACATCTGCAGCGTCCATCCTGCAGCGGCCAGATGTTACAGCATGGTGGATGGAATTTCAAGAAATCCCATGCCCACTATGAGTGCAGCGGCACCCGCGGCTTCCCTGCAGAGATGGACATGAGGTGCGTCTTTCCAGACTGCAGCATGTCTATTTATCTTGCGGAGACGCTCAGTCGCAAGATAAAGATCACCCATACAATGTATTGGGCACAGTGATTCCGCACGGTTCAATTAACACATGAGGAATCACCTGTGTTCAAATGCTGGCAGTGCTCTGGCCGCAGCAGACATGTGCTGCGTCCAAAGCGCTGCCGATTACTGACCGTGTGGACATACCCTAACTAACACAGAACAGCATAAATTAGCTTTGTCTCGTTGAGCTGTGCTATATTGCAACAATTATTTCAACTCTCTCTGCCTGTGAGATGGAAGCTGGAGCTGAGCAGGTATAATCACACACAACTCTGCAGTGAGATCCGGAGAGAGCGGCCATTACACATCACTCTGGTAATCATGCAAGTTATCTCTTTAGAGAGGAAGAGGACTAGAACTCTAGTGCCACCTATAGGAAGTAGCAATCTTAAAAGTTAATATCGACTCTCTAAGGGTACCGTCACACAGTACCATTTTGATCGCTACGACGGTACGATTCGTGACGTTCTAGCGATATACATACGATATCGCAGTGTCTGACACGCAGCAGCGATCAGGGATCCTGCTGAGAATCGTACGTCGTAGCAGATCGTATGGAACTTTCTTTCGTCGCTTGATCTCCCGCTGACATCGCTGGATCGTTGTGTGTGACAGCGATCCAGCGATGTGTTCGCTTGTAACCAGGGTAAACATCGGGTAACTAAGCGCAGGGCCGCGCTTAGTAACCCGATGTTTACCGTGGTTACCAGCGTAAACGTAAAAAAACAAACAGTACATACTCACATTCCGGTGTCTGTCCTCCGGCGTCTCAGCTTCTCTGCACTGTGAGCACCGGCCAGCCGGAAAGCGAGCACAGCGGTGACGTCTGACGTCACCGCTGTGCTTTCCGGCTATGGCGCTTACACAGTGGAGAGAAGCAGAACGCCGGAGGACAGACACCGGAATGTAAGTATGTACTGTTTGGTTTTTTTTACGTTTACGCTGGTAACCAGGGTAAACATCGGGTTACTAAGCGCGGCCCTGCGCTTAGTAACCCGATGTTTACCCTGGTTACCCGGGGACTTCGGCATCGCTCCAGCGCCGTGATTGCAACGTGTGACCGCAGTCTACGACGCTGGAGCGATAATCATACGATCGCTGCGACGTCACGGATCGTGCCGTCGTAGCGATCAAAATGGTACTGTGTGACGGTACCCTAATGAACCTTGTCACAAGACTTAGGATAAAAGTCACAGTCGATATTGACTTTTAGGATTGATACTTCCTACAGATGGCACTAGAGTTCAAGTCCTTTTCCTCTCTGAAGAGACAATTCGCATATTTCCCAGAGGAGCATTGTGGCTTAAAAGTCTCCTCACCTTGGCATGTTCCAAGGAGAAGCATTACCCCTTGGATTAATGGTAACCATTACAGATAACACTGGTAGCCATTACACATCTCACTGGTAACTCTCCTTCATGTAAAATAAGCTCTGGATGCAGAGTTATCATCCAGACAGCGTTCTCCCCATAGTCTGAAAGAGGTCACTTACATAAAGTGATAAAAGATGATTTATCATCAACAAGGCATCTGATATGAGGCACAAAGGTAGAACTTTTTTCAGCATTCCATAACCTGTGCACATATTAATAGTTTAAATAAGTCAGATGTGGTGACTGATTCCTTTTAATCACAAAACCCAATTTCCACTGAATTTCAGCCCTGTCATAAAATCACCTGCTTACAACATTTCAGTGGTCTTCTCGTTAGCTCAGGAGTATGTGTTAACAAGGACAAAACAGCTGATATCACTCTGTCATGCTGATTGAATACCAGCAGGCTCCTTGCTTTAAAAGGGGCTGCTGCTTTAAACACATGCAGTCATTATTGCTGTGCATCAAGTGCTTTACAGGCAAGGACATTGTTGCTTGTTAGATTGTCCCTAAATCAACCATTTATTTTATCATCAAGAAATTTAAAGAAAGAGATTACTTTGCTGTTAAAAAAAGGCTTCAAAGCCCCCTGGAAACTCCAGCTAGTGCCAGGACCATCTCATAAAGAATATTTAGTTGCAGAATAAGTTCAATACCAATGCAGAGCTTGGTCAGGAATGGCAGCAGGCTGGTCTCAATGCCTCTGCACGCACAGAGCGGTGAATGCTTTTGGAGGCTACCCTGGTGTCATAAAAGGTAGCAAAGAAGCCACTTCTTTCCAATAAAAACATCAAGGACATTCTGCAGAAAATACAAGGTTTGGACGGCAGAGGACATGGAGTATAGTTATTTTCTCTGATGAAGCCCCATTCAGACTATTTGAGACATCTGTAAGAATAATTGTCCAGAGGAGAAAAAAAGTGAATGTTACTCTGAGTCATGTCATGCAAACAGTAAAGCATCCTTAGACTATGTGGGGTTTTGCTCTTCATTCAAGGGAGTGAGTTCACTCACAATTTTGCCTAAGAACACTGTCATGAATAAGAATAGTATCTAAACATCTTCCAATATCTCTAGGAGAAATTTGGTGATGAACATTGCTTTTTCCAGCATTACTGAGCACAATATAAAATGACAAAATTGATAACTAGTTGCTCAGTGAACAAAAAAATTGCAATTTTGGGTTCTATGGCTGGGAAACTCCATAGATCTCAATCCCACTAAAAACTTGTGGTCAGTCCCCCCAAAAAAAGTGAACAATGAAAAAAAACCCTGAAATTGTGATAAACTCCTAGCACTGATTACACAAGGAATGTGTTGTCATCAGTCAGGATTTAGCCCAGAAACTGATAATCAGAATGCCAGGGCGAGTTGCAGAAGTCTTGAAAAATAAGGGTCATAAACTCGATGTATTTGTCATAAAAAGTTTAAAAACGTATGAATATACTTAACAAAAAAGTGTGAAACAGCTGAAATTATGTCTTCTATTCTAGGTTCTTCAAAGTAGCCACCTTTTGCTTTGATGACTGCTTTGCACACTCTTGGCATTCTCTTGATGAGCTTTAAGAAGTAGTCACCGGGAATGGTTTTCACTTCACAGGTGTGCCCTGTGAGGTTTAAAAAGTGGGATTTCTTGCCTTATAAATGGGTTTTGGGACCATCAGTTGTGTTGCGCAGAAGTCTGGTGGATACACAGCTGATAGTCCTAACTGAATAGACTGTTAGAATTTGTATTATGGCAAGAAAAAAAAGCAGCTAAGTAAAGAAAAACGAGTGGCCATCATTACTTTAAGAAATGAAGGTCAGTCAGTCCGAAAAATTGGGAAAACTTTGAAAGTGTCCCCAAGTGCAGTGGCAAAAACCATCAAGCGCTACAAAGAAACTGGCTCACATGAGGACCGCCCCAGGAAAGGAAGACCAAGAGTCACCTCTGCTTCTGAGGATAAGTTTATCTGAGTCACCAGTCTCAGAAATCGCAGGTTAACAGCAGCTCAGATTTGAGACCAGGTCAATGCTACACAGAGTTCTAGCAGCAGACACATCTCTACAACAACTGTTAAGTGGAGACTTTGTGCAGCAGGCCTTCATGGTAAAATAGCTGCTAGGAAACCACTGCTAAGGACAGGAAACAAGCAGAAGAGACTTGTTTGGGCTAAAGAACTCAAGGAATGGACATTAGACCAGTGGAAATCTGTGATTTGGTCTGATGAGTCAAAATTTGAGATCTTTGGTTCCAACCACCGTGTCTATGTGCGACGCAGAAAAGGTGAACGGATGGACTCTACATGCCTGGTTCCCTCCGTGAAGCATGGAGGAGGTGTGATGTGTGGGGGTGCTTTGCTGTTGGGGATTTATTCAAAATTGAAGGCATACTGAACCAGCATGGCTACCACAGCATGCTATTCCATCCAGTTTGCGTTTAGTTGGACCATCATTTATTTTTCAACAGGACAATGACCCCAAACACACCTCCAGGCTGTGTAAGGGCTATTTGACCAAGAAGGAGAGTGATGGGTGCTACGCCAGATGACCTGGCCTCCACAGTCACCAGACCTGAACCCAATTGAGATGGTTTGGGGTGAGCTGGACCGCAGAGTGAAGGCAAAAGGGCCAACAAGTGCTATGCATCTCTGGGAACTCCTTCAAGATTGTTGGAAGACCGGTGACTACCTCTTGAAGCTCATCAAGAGAATGCCAAGAGTCTCCAAGCAGTCATCAAAACAAAAGGTGGCTACTTTGAAGAACCTAGAATATAAGACATAATTTCAGTTGTTTCTCACTTTTTTGTTAAGTATATAATTCCACATGTGTTAATTCATAGTTTTGATGCCTTCAGTGTGAATGTACAATTTTCATAGTCCTGAAAATACAGAAAAATCTTTAAATGAGAAGGTGTGTCCAAACTTTTGATCTGTACTGTATATATATATATATATATATATATATATATATATATATATATATATATATATATATACATACATACATACATACATATATATATATATATATATATATATATATATATATATATATATATATATATATATACATACATACATACATACATATATATCTCTTACATATGGCTTCTTTGGTTAACTTAAAATTATTTCTATTAACTTGGAATTGCAACTGGAAAATTACTAACTTATTTTAGCTATTAATAAAAAAAAGTTTACCTTGTGCCAGCAGTGTGCATTCTCATCTCTCTATGCTGTCAAGTTCAGCTTCCTGCTACTGTATGATCCTGTGTGCTGCGAGCAGCCATTGCAGACATGAGCGGGATGAGAACACACCTGCGCACACTGACACCGTGCATGTGATCGGTTCCTGCAGTGTCAGAGTGTGCAGGGCTAAGGATTCAATTCAGGCTGCACTCCAAAGCAAGTGCAGTCAATCAACAAAAGGGGAAATGCATAGGAGTTTTATTAAGGGGGCAGAAGGGTACATGGTGCACCATTGCACCCTCATTTACATATCTAATAGAACTATTTTTATCTGAAACATATATGAACGTCCCCTATATGAAAGTACAAATGGTTTAATTTTAGTTTTGGGGTAACAGTATCCCTTTAACCCTTCCCGATATCCAGCTTAGATTTATGGCGTGATGATTTTTCCACCTCATAAGCAGATGTCAGCTGTAAATCATAGCTGACATCCGCCTTTTACGCCACAATCGGTGCCAGCACTAGTTGTGGCCGTTTAACCCCTCAGATGCATGTTTCACGGAGATCCCTTTCCTTTTGCAATTCGGTGGCATCTTGGGCCTTGCCATAAATCGGATTTAACACGCCTCCTGTCAATGTAACTCTGACAAAGGACAAAAATATTGCAGGACATTAGACATCAAACATTTAACAGTTGATGTCCCATACTAGGAATAAAGAAAGTAAAAAAAAAAGTTACTACATTTGTAAAAATTTTGGGGAAAAATATCACAAAAATATAACAAAAAAATATTTTGCAACTAAAACTCCTGTTTTTTCTGTAGACAAAAAAAAAAATAGACATCCAAAAACAATTGATCTATAAAACTCTCCTACCCTTATGGTGAACACCGTAATAAAATAAAAAACGCATACCAAAAATATAAATTTTTAGTCACGTTGACAAATTAAAAATGGAGTAAAAAAAGAGATAAAATATTCTTATATATATATAATGGTATTACTGAAAACATCCCACAATATGCAAGCCCTCATATGGCTCTGTCAGCAAAAAAAATAAAAAAAGTTATAGTTATCAGAATATGCCAATGTAAAAACTAATTGTAAAATATAGTTTTTATTGTGCAAAATCCGTAAAACATTAAAACAATATAAGTGTGGTATCACTGTGATCGTACTGACCCAAAAAATGAAGTTCTCTTCAAGGGAATCTGTCAACAGGCTTTTGCTATGTAATCTGTCAACAGGCTTTTGCTATGTAATCTGAGCATAAGGTAGGGGATTAAAACACAGATTTCAACAATGCGTCACTTATCAGGCTGTGTGCTGTTGTTTACTTACAATGAAGGTGTTGTCATCTGGTGATTATTATTGTGGCATGTGCTTGTTGAGCCGACCACGCCCTCCGCTGTGATAAGCAGCTCTCTGTCAATAGACATTGTAATTATAGAGCCTGGTGTGGGCAGGGGAAGTTTTTATAGCTTCATGCTGCATCTAAGAACTTTGTCACAACTGCAGCATCCAGTAATCTGACACATCGTTGGATTCAGGGTCTCTTTGCCTATATCATCTTCCCTCAGATGAGGTAGAAAAAACCTAGTGACAGATTTCCTTTAACACTTTTACCACATAAAGAACAGCGCAAACAAATAAATGGAATAAAAGTAATTTATGAATTGCTAGTTTTTCTTCACTCTACCAACCAAATATTAATAAAAGCAATACAAATGTTATGCAGTCCAAAATGGTACAAATAAAATCTTCAACTCATCGCATTAAAGCAAGATCCCACACAGCTCTTTAAGCTGAAAAATAGAAAAGTTAAAGCTCTCAGAATATAGTGATGCACAAACAGACATTTTTGTACAAAAGTGTTTATAGTGTGCAGAAATAGCAAAATATAAAAAAAAACTGCATAACCCTGGCATCGTAATTATATTGATCCTAAAAAAGGGATCTGATCACTTTTACTGCTCGTTAAACAGCGTAAAAAATGAAAAACTGTTCCTGAATGACTGTATTTTGTTTCCCAAAAATCTGAAAGTGATTAAAAAAATGTTATTGTACCCCCAAATTACACCAATTAAAACCTCAACGCATCGTGCAAAAAAACAAGTTTCTACTCACATTTGTCATCTATTAACCGAAAAATACAGTTTTTCAACGTTATTAGTAGCTCAAAGGCGCTGGAAAAGCAACATGGCTCCCAAAAACCTACCCAATGAAATCTACGCTCACAAAGCCAAGTGGCCCCTCCTGAGCTGCCGAATCCAGAATCTTTGCACAAATACAATAGGAGTACAGCAAGCGATGTCAGAAGAAAGGAGACGGGGTCGAGAACTCGCGCAGCCTCACAAACACGGGCAGCATTCAGATAGTTCTCACTCAGGGAAACTAGCACTGTCAATCAGAAGCGGTGGAAGGGTCCCAATACGCAAATGAAGGGGCGTAACAGTGCACCAAACTCTTGGCCACGCCAAGTGTACCCTAAGCCTGTTCATTTGCAGATGAATTTAAAGTTATTTTCTCAGACACTGTACCAGTAACAGGTACAGTGCTAGTATGGTTGATACAGGGGCTAAGTCCCTTACAACACGGTATAGCCCATTTGCATGAATTTTGGGGATCACAGACTCACTTTAAAGGGTTTTTCCAGAATCTAATGATTGATGAAGATCTATCTCCCGTATAGCTAATTAATAAAAAATTGGTGTAGATCGAACACTCCGGCACACCGAAACTAAAGCCATGTTTGGTCAGAACACAGCAGCTCCGTACATTTCTTAGTGGGCGCAGTACTGCCCTTTATCTACCATAGGAGTGATTATACTGCAGTACTCGGCAACAGCCATAAAGCAATGTGCGGGGCTGCTGTATTTAGGCCACACATCACTTAGTTCGGGCCGTTGCATTTTCCAGCTGACCATTGGGGGTGTTGGACTCCCACCAATCTCATATTGAGATAGGTCATGAATTGTTAAACCTTGGACAACCAGTTTTAACAATTTATGGGGTGCTAGTCTCCAGAAACACCCACTGGAGAATAGAAAATAGTCGGTACACCTGTAGATGAGTTCCCTGAATATAAGGGGGTCAGTTTTTGGGGGGAGATTTCTGTTGTTTTGTAACTACAGCGGATATGCAAATGGTGCCCTCAAACTATTTCAGGAAACTGTGCCCCAAAAGTCAAATGGTCCTTCTCTTCTGAGCCCTGCTGTGTGCCCAAACCTTATAATAATATCTTATGGGGTACTTTTTGTTAATACCCATGGTAAAGATGTAACATTTTGAGCTAAATCTACTTATTTTTGTAAGAAATGTAACTTTTTTTTATTTTCACAAAGCCCAGTGGTAAATAGAAATACGTGAAACACTTGTAGGCTACAAATACTGACCAGATGCCTACATGAATTCCATGAAGGTTGTAGTTTCCAAAATGGTTTTCACTTTGTTTTTTTGCCGCTTTGGCAATTTGGAGGCTCTTCATGTGGCACAAAAAATCAAATAGTGCAAAATGTGTGCTCCAAAAGCCAAGTAGCAATTATTTTCTTTTGAGCCTCCACTGTGTGTATTATTATTATTATTTATTTATATAGCACCATTAATTCCATGGTGCTGTACATGAGAAGGGGTTACATACAAATTACAGATATCACTTACAGTAAGCAAACTAACAATTACAGACTGGTACAGAGGGGAGAGGACCCTGTCCTTGTGGACTTACATTCTATGTGTGTACAAACAGTAGTCTCCAAACACATATAGGGTATTGTCGTATTTCTGAGAAATACATTCCAAAGTTATTATTACCACATAAAAGTAACACATTGTCAGACTTACAAAATGGGGCTTGTCAGGAAGATGAAAAATGGCTTCCGAGGTAAAGGGTTCATTGTTGCTGAGTTCTCTAACTACAGATATGAACTTCCTTCCTATTGTCTGTGGCTCTATGATTTACTAGATAAGTGGTGATAGGTGATCCGCTTAAAAAGAACTTACATTTCTTGTAGCATTCAACAGGTTAATACAAAAACTTTTGTAAAAAGTTTTTGTTCGTTTTTTTTTTTTATTATTTGGACATCTCGTGCCAGTCATCTTACGGTAAGGGAATGACACTCCAGCACCTTGTTACTAAATCCATACTAGCCAGTGTAAATTTGAGCCAACCAGTTAAATTAATTGATGCAGCTTTTTGTGTGGGCCTCATATTCCAAGTCCCACCACCGTTTTCCACATGGACATATAATAATAATATGTATATATATATATATATTGTATAAATGTTTGCATCACTGTAAAACATATTGAGATGAAGAATATCTTACACAATGGAGCTAAAAGTAAGCGGACACCAGGTCCCTATTTGTGCCTGTTGAACGTCTTATCCAAAAACAATTGACCGTAACAGACTTGTCATTCCCCAGCACTATACCAGTTGCATACTAAGATATGCATGTAAGCCAAGTTTCAGTCTATCTTATTACCATAGGTAAGCCTCCTGTAGTACAGTACAGCACTCAATAAATCCTCCAGTCTCCGATAATAATGACTGGTTATTCTACCCCTGCCTGTGCAGCAATGTTGACAAGTAAGGCTGCTTTCACACTAGCGTCGGTATGGGGCCGTCGCGCTGTGTCGGCCATACGTACCGACGCATACTGTGAAAAAAATGCCCGACGTGGGCTGTGGAAGCAGTCTTAGGACGCTTCCGCTGCCCCATTGCAAGGTCTGGGGAGGAAGGGGCGGAGTTTCGGCCGTGCATGCGCAGTCGAAAATGGCGGTCTTGACGCACAAAAAAACGTTACATGTAACTTTTTTTGTGGCGGCGGTCCGCCAAAACACGACGCAACCGTCATGGCTCTGGGAAGGAGGGGAAAAACGAAAACGCAAAAACGGAACAGGGCAAGGTCTTGAAGGGGTTAAATACGATCAGTATTTTATCAGCATGTGATTATCACTCCAGGACAACTGGCCTTGTACCTCCTAGTCCAGCCGCGCCCAAACCAATGATTTGCATCTCTGTCACTGTAGAATGTACACAGAAAGCTGTGGTGTGGGGAGGGTTATACACAGCTCAACAACTGAGTTCTGCTCAATCTGCACAGAGAAAACTGTGATTATATCAAACAGACATTCTGCTGTATGTTCTGAAACGACAGTTACACAATAGGCAGAAATAAGTGTGGGCTTTTGGAATTCTATGTATCATATTATTGAATGATTAGTATTTTAAAATGGCATATACTTGATTCTATGTAAAAATTACTATCTTTCTTCAACACCTTTATGACACATACAAATATTAAAGGGGATCTTTGGGCACAGAAATTATTAAAGCATTGTAAAGCCTATCAGAAATGAGGAAACTTTATAATTTACTTGCTGTTTAAATTCTGCTCTGTTCCTGATCAGTCACATGTAGTGATATGACTCAAAACACCTTACTTCCCGCTACCGTCCATTCAAAGCACGGAGATTCCCTGTCTGTGTCTCCTCGAACAACTCGGTAGCTCTGCAATGTGCTGTGAATGGTGAGGTCATATGGTAGTGTGGTCATGCCTTTGATTCTTTGCTAAGTTCCACAGATAGTGAGGGTAGGGAGAGTAAAATTGCAGGTTCTAGACAGAACAAGTAATCTTATCAACTTGTAGTGTGAAAGGCATGGTGATGGGCTGGACTCATTGTTACAGTACACTAATCCTGTGTGGTGCCAATGTCAGCACATACTAGGTGAAGCGGTGGAAGTGATCGGAGAAATTATGCATGCAGCCATTTGTCTTCCTTGAGACTAAATACAAGTTTCTAGATGGTGCTTTGTGAGTGCAGTGGGCAGGCACTAATGATCGATTGTTGTGAGCAGTGGGACAGATAGTTCTGCTTCTTGGAAAATGTAATCTAGAGGGAGAGCTGGCAAGAAGTTCAGAATGGCGAGCAATAACAAACCACAAAGATGGCTGAAGTGGAGCTAAACAAGTAAAGATAACAGACGTGAGGATTTATTACAGGAAGAGATGTTTTGTGTTTGTTTTTGTTTGATCCTGAAAAACAAATTTTAACATCCACAATTTTTTTTTCACTCGGAAAAACATTTAAAACTCCACCGCTTGCAGTCATACGGTTTAGGTCTAGTAATTCGTATGAAAGTTTCTGTAATCCCTCCTTTTTGCACTACTTTATCTATAGTAAGGCAAGTAATGTTAATGAGATCCATTCTGATGTCAGGCCGAAAAAGTAGGAGACAGCCGTTACATGTTCTTTAAAAAAATAAAACAGTCATAAATGGGTTAAGGCTATTTTATCCTTATATTTGCCTCCTAAAGTACCGTATTTCTTTTAATTTCCACCAAGTACTTTGACCTTGCTACTGTATGTCATTTTTTGTAACGTCATGTACAATAATTCTTAATCTTTAGCTCTTAGAAGCCTGCAGTTTTCAACTAAATATCATTAGCTGCTAATCCGCCATCACATTCTCATACTTGCTTTTGTCTTAAGTCGTTCATGAGAAAATGTTCTGATTCAGTTGCTGATATAACAACTAATTTCAAACTCCAACATGTAACTTTTTGTATGCCTATTCTATTATTATTTACTTTATTAAATAAAATATATGCATTTTATGTCAAATTAAAATTTAAGGGGAGCGTTGACTTGAGTGGAGAGTCAATAGACATGACTATACATCTCTCTTTTAAAATTATTTCTGAACATTGGCGGTAGTCCTACATTTTGGACCCCACTAATGCTAATGTCTAACTGGCTCCTGTCATTAAAGGGATTTATGAAAAAATTACTTACGCTAAATTTTTCTACCATGTACTTAAAATATACCTCCAATGAAAATAAAAAGACCACAAAAAAAGATCACTTTAAATCTTTAAAGCTTAGTCTTTTGTTCGTCTTAGTTTGTAAGCAGAACGGAAGGCTGCTGTTGGGTGGTAGACTGAGACAAGGGAGGAGATGTAGGGTGGTGCTGAACCGTGGAGAGCTTTGTGGGTGAAAGTGATAAGTTTATATTCAACTCTGTAGCGAATGAGCAACCAGTGCAATGGCTGGCACAGGGTAGAGGCATCAGTGTAGTGGTTGGAAAGGAATATAATCCTGGCTGCTACTCTCAGGACAGATTGGAGAGGACAGAGTGATTAGTAGAGAGTTGGAATAGTCCAGACGAGAATGAGTAAGAGCTACAGTAAGAGTTTTTGTAGAGTCAAAGGTACGAAAAGGTCGATTTCGAGAGATGTTTTTGAGATGTAGATGACATGAGCGAGCGAGTGATAGGATGTGGAGGGTAAATGAAACATCTGAATCAAATATGACCCCAAGACAGATGGCATGTTGTTGGGGAATAATGGTAGCAACCCACACGCAGATGACAATATCAGGCATAGGTAGGTTAGTGGAGGAAGGACACACAAGATGTTCAGTTTTTGATAGATTCATGCTAGAGACACCGGAAAGACAATCACTGGTATTTTGTTGTAATACAGGGGTGATGTCAGGAGAAGATGTATGTAATTGGGTGTCATCAGCATATAGATGGTACTGAAAACCCAATCTACTGATAGTTTATCCACTAAGGGCAGTATATAAGGAGAAGAGGAGGGGCTCTAGGACTGATTCTTGAAGATCTCCGACGGTAAGGGGAGCAGGGGAGGAAGATCAGCCAGCAAAATATATAGTAAAGGTGTGATCAGAGAGGTAGGAGGAGATCCAGAGGAGAGTAGTATCCTTGAAGCTGATAGAGCAGAGCATAGTGAGGAGGAGCTGGTAATTCACAGTGTCAAATGCTACAGAGAGATCTAGTAGAATAGGGAGTAGTGACTATTAGATTTACCTGTAAATAGATAATTACAGACTTTAGTGAGGGTAGTTTCATTAGAGTGTAAGGAGCGGAAACCAGATTGGAAAGGGTGAAGAAGTGAGTTATCTGAGAGATAGCGGATTAGACGGGAGTGGACCAAGTGTTCGAGAAGTTTAGAGATGAAGGGAAGATTAGAGACCAGGTCTGTATTTAGCAGCACAGTTCTGGTTGAGGGATTTTTTTTAAGTAATGTAAGCATGATGGCATGTTTAAATGAGGAGGGAAAGATACCAGATGACAGAGATTAGATATTTCAGTTAGGTGAGTGGTGACAGCCAGGGAAAGGGACTGGAGGAGATGTGCGGGAATAGGATCACTGGTGCAGGTAGTAGGGCGTGAGGAGAGCCTGTTAATTTCTTCTTCCATGACCGATTCAAAGACAGCAAGTGAGCTAGATGCAGTGCGGGAGGGAGGACAATGCATAATAATAGGGGATTGGGAGAAAATTTCCTGTCGGCTATGCTCAATTTTTTCTTTGAAATAATTGGCCAGATTGTCAGCACTGAGGTTGATAGTGGGAGCCTGCACTCTTGGATTGAGGACATGAACATGTCTTGTACAAAACATGACTGCTGTAGCTAATCAGTGGTCAGGGGACACTGGCCACAGTACAGTGAAGCAGTAGGGTCAATTAAGTGAGTGTTTTTATTTTAGGACCACAATTGACCCATTTTTAAATTAAAAGTGTGCAGCTGGAAAATGAGTGAAGATACAGCAGAGCGTAAAGTCCTAATTTTGTTATTTTAGAATAGACAACTGAATTGTGTTCTCATGTGCATATTCTAAGATGTTTTTAAGTGAATCATTGGAGGTATATGCTAAAGGCTAAATGTAAATTTCATCAAATAAAATCTGACCCATTATTCCAAAATATTTGCTTGTTGTGATATAAAAGGGAAGAAATATATTAATCAAACGTAACTGAGCTGTGTAGAGCAATAGCATTGCTAAGATGAATTACATTACTTAACTTCTTTTTATTATTATTATGCTAGAGGTGAAAAAAAAATAGATTGACTTTTTTGTAAACTTTCACATGACCAATTTTAACATTGACTTTAACCTGTAAACAGTAGGTTGTAGCAGCAGTATTAAACTTTGGATTTTAGCTCCATGCTTCATACAAAATTTTGTAATCCTGATTAATAGTGATGAGCGAGTATACTCGTTGCTCGGGTGGTCTCCGAGTACTTGTTAGTGTTCGGAGATTTCGTTTTCCTTGCCGCAGCTAGATGATTTGCGACTACTAGACAGCTTGATTACATGTGGGGATTCCCTAGCAACTAGGCAACCCCCACATGTACTCAGGCTGGCTAATAGCTGTAAATCAAGCAGCTGAATCAACAAAAACTAAATCTCCGAACACTAACAAATACTCTGAGATCACCCGAGCAACGAGTATACTCGCTCATCACTACTAATTAACAATTGTTTCATTAGCAATTGTTGTAATTTATCTCAGGAAATAAAAAAAAGTACATTTGGTATTTGGTTTTAATTTTATTCATGGCATTGTCACCTTGAAAACAATATCTTTAGATTCTTTTAAAGTGTTAAATATATACAACTTACTAAAAAAACTTGTATTTAGGAAGGTGCCCCAATCCCACATAATCAGCGTTGGTCCCAGTTCCCAGCAGCTCTGTTTTCAGCCTTGGTTGAACACTTTTTATGTTGGCATATAACCAGTGTTGCCTTTGAAGGAACAAATGGAGTACATTTAGTCATATTTTTCCAGTTCCAAATGTATGCAAAATGAGTAAACACCAAATTGAGTCTGTGGACTGTTGTGTACAATATTTAGGTCGTATCTGATATTGACATCGTTTACTAATTGGCAGCTACAACTCCAGGTTAGATTTGCTTTGCTGTTTTTGCTTTCATTATATCCCAAAATTTATGAAACTGAGAAATTAGAAAAGGCAAGTTAAGTAATCTGAACAATGTTTAGTTCTCTCGAGAGGTTGCATGAGTTTTGAATATTTTTATTCTTTTAGCATGGAATGCAAAGATCCTCCATCTAAGGCTGTACACATTTCCAGATGCCTCCTCACATGTTAATTTTGCTTTTCTTTTTGACCCTTCTTTCCATCTTGCCATCCTCACGCTTCTCTTTTTCCTTGTCGCTTGTTGTGGGCCACTTTTCTCTAGAATGCCTGGAAGACCACGAGGTCGCCCAGCTGCTGCGTCACTTTTCCTCTGAATACCCTCAGTCTCGGAACATCTGTCTGGATGGGGCCATGGCCCAACACCTGCACCAATGCTACTACCATCTCCGTCTCTTCAAGAACTGGCTGATATCGGGCCAGGACGATTTGGAGTGCCTCTACGGTACTGCACGCTTGCCGCTGTGCCTTCAGCTATGGGGGGCAAAGACCGTTCCGCTGTCTGCTTTATGGAATGCAAAGTGCACTGAGAAATATTCAGATGCCCGTACCAGAAAGCAAGCATATAAATGTCTGTCTGGTTATTAACCTGCATTTATTACCCCAGTGTTCTTTTCCAGTGGTTTGCTTCTTGTGCATTTTGTGTTGCATTGAGTCATCTTACTGCTTTTCAAGTTCATAGTATGCACTTGAGAGCTTTGCTTGGTTGCTGTGTTTGTTCTCAAAGATTGAGACTAGCATTTATTTTGCATTTGACAGAAATGTGAAATACAAGTGTAACCTGAAAATTAGCACGACAGAATGGGACACTTGCCCAAAAGCAGCCAGTCGTTTTTTATTTTTTATTACAACGATAAATGAATTGTCTGATTGGTTGCTATGGCCAGATGTTCCATTTGTTCACTGTACTAATTTTTCATGTGAGGTCTGGTATGTAGACGGTGGAATGGTGAGAAGTAATAGGTAAGGCGATAAATTAGGTGGCCACAATAATTAAAAAAGCTCTCCCATCAAAGTTTATATCCTTGTAATATGTTGTAGTCATCATATTATATAGCACTGTGTACTTACTATTGCTCATTTTGCCTTTCTCCCCATTCATTCTTCTCTTTTCTCTGCTCTATATAGAATCAGAAAGTGTCTTGTCTCTGCATAAATCATTCCTCCCTTCAACTCCTGACCCAGCTGCTCCCTCCTCCCCCCTGCCAGTGACTCTTGCAGTGACTTATGACTCATATAGGGAAAACTGACCCCGTTTCTACATAGAGCTTAGAAGGATTTAGCTAGTCAATGTTTAATCACATGATGTCATAGACCTAATGGAAAAGAGAATAATTAACTCAGTAGAAAGGCAAGATTAGCAATTGTAAGTACAATATGCTATATAATATGATGGCTGTAATATTTTAAGAGGATAAAACTTTTGATGTTAGGGATGCTTCTTTAAAGGGAACCTGTCACCCCCAAAATGGCTGGTGAGGTAAGCTCACCGACATCAGGGGCTTATCTACAGCATTCTGTAATGCTGTAGATAAGCCCCTGATGTTACCTGAAAGAGGAGAAAAAGACGTTAGATTATACTCACCCAGGGGCGGTCCCGGTGCGGTCTGGTCAAATGGGTGTCTCCGGTCCACTCTGGCGCCTCCCATCTTCATTCCATGACGTCCTCTTCGGGTCTTTATGCCGCGGCTCCGGCGCAGGCGTACTTTGTCTGCCCTGTTGAGGGCAGAGCAAAGTGCGCAGGCGCCGGGCCTCTCTGACCTTTCCGGCGCCTGCGCACTGCAGTACTTTGCTCTGCCCTCAACAGGGCAGACAAAGTACGCCGGAGCCGCGGCGTAAAGACCCGAAGAGGACGTCATGGAATGAAGATAGGAGGCGCCGGAGCGGACCGGAGACACCCATCTGACCTGACCGCACCGGGACCGCCCCTGGGTGAGTATAATCTAACGTCTTTTTCTCCTCTGTCACGTAACATCGGGGGCTTATCTACAGCATTACAGAATGCTGTAGATAAGCCCCTGATGCCGGTGAGCTTACCTCACCAGCCATTTTGGGGGTGACAGGTTCCCTTTAAGCAGTAGGTCAACAATTAGACACCGTTAAAGCTACAAATGTAAATTTAAAAATGAAAACTCAGGGAAATATTTACTGTTCCTAGTGGAACTTATCTATTCTTTTCTTTCCCATAATGTTAACTGTGTTTAAGATACATATTTTTCCACCCACTTTTTGCATAGTCCTATTTTAACAGCCTGGATTAGAAATGTTGTACTCGTGTTGTACAGTCAAGTACTTTCCAGCTTTTGTGAAATCTGCATACATTTGGCCTGTTCTTGTCCACTTTGTACCAAAACTGGCCTATTCTTCTTATTAACAGGACCACCAGGATTACTATTCAAGTATGATTTTCCATAGCAAGTGGTTGCTACAAGGCAACCGTGTAGGCCACCTTTCATGAGCTGTATATAGAACCCACATTCTCTTTCATGTCCGGTCTCACAGCTTAACCAACCTTTTGGTGGCCGTAATGTTAGATTAATGTTGGCCAAATCTGCAGTTTTTGGTGGGACTGATCAACCATCTAACGGGTGTGGTGAAGTCCCAACTCTCTCAAATGTCAGGGGAAAGAAAGGATGGGTATGTTGGATTGAGCATGCCTGATCTTTTTCTATTTAGAGAAAATAAGACCCCTCCAGAGGTGCCACTTACTCCCTCATTCCTATTCAGAACACATGTATGCTTGGCAGACTAGAGTGTACATGTTTGTGAGAGGCAAGAGCGATAGCTGCTGGCTGAACACTTGCTATCTAAAATGTATGGTCAGCTTTACACTGATACTTTGTAAAAATAGCTGTCCCAGTGGGAGTAGGTGTGTACAAATGTTCTACTTCTGGGAAATATATGGAATAGTGAGGTCCCTAAGCTGTTACACGTCTGGATGTGTTTGCATGTTGTGAATCTTAAAATAGGGTACTTTGTGATCATACATACACGGGTTACCAGCAATGTTGTCTTGTCTTGATGTTCTTGGGAAATAAAGTATAAACCAGGTGTTATTGGCATTAGAGAAAGGGAGCTCTAATGAAATTTTAGAAACAAGCCAAAAATACACTGACAGATGTTTTCTGGGGCCTTGCTTTTAATGGCCTATACTTATTGGGGTTCTCTGGGATCTTGCTATTAATGGCCTACATTTGCGGGACCACCCCTTAAATTTAAACTACCGTAATTGAAGAGGCGGTAACTTACCCACTTAAAAATGGACCTGGCTGTACCCATTTACAATGAAGGGCATGTGGTAGTTGTTAGAATGCAGCAGTTCTTTCAGTCAGCTATTCAGTGGCGGTGTTCATAATCGACCCCAACTAATCTCTTATGGCCTAGCATAAAAGTCTCCATACACATTAAATAACTGTCAGCAAATATCCTTTAAGCTGTCTCTTCCAACTTCCCGCATACACATGCATGCTAGGTTTGGCGGCAACTTAGCTCCTGGGAAAACCAAAGAACCTGCCCTTATCTGTTTCACATCCCGTTCCACTTTTAGCTAAAGAAAACCCATTAAAAACCTGTACAAAAACTGAATTGTGTAAGTGATACCTTAGTCGGGATTTTATGAACCACCTTTGACGTGAACTGTTAGCTACCGTAGTTAAATATTTGGCTAAACTGTGTTACCGATTTCCTATTCAGCCATTTATTACATAGGTCATAATCCAGAACTTCCATGTCCTCCGAACAATGAATTACAGTAATTGCTTGCATTTTAGTGTGGTGTTGGCAAAAACTGAATCATACAAGTGTCTACAATATTGCGTTGCATGCATTCATGATTTACTTAAAGGAAATGCATAAAAGATTCCTGAATGTTGTCAACTTGTATGAATCTCTATGTGCATGCATCTAAATGTGGCTTGAACATGGACAAGTCTGCTCTAGTGTTGTGATGGGTTATACGCAGGCTTTTTGGGTTTGCCTCTGGATTATCTTTTTAGGGGATGTATACAGTAAATGTTGAGCAAACCCAAACCTCTTTTTAGTATTGAGCTGCCGCAGTGATCTTTAGATCGTTGTCGCTCAGTCATGGCAAGTAGCAGATTTTTGCATGGGGGAAACTAGGCATGTAGTTCCATTGCGGCAATTCCAGAGAGAATCTTTATTCTCTCTCATAAGTGGAATCTTGTCAGAGGAGCCCCCCTTTATGACATACATATGCTCTAATATGGACAGTGAGGCAACCCCTTTTATACTTACCCTCCCTTTTGATACTTATAGTTTTGCAGCCTCATGTGGATCCAGAAGCTAATGCTGACTATACAGATTGCTGTCAGCTTTTTTTTTTTTACAGCTTTTGGTGTTTTTGGAAGAAGACCATTTATCTGAAATTTTAATTTCAATTTCTGATACATTTCTATACAATGTATCACAGGAATATTTGCTCACAGCACTAAAATTAAGTGAGACGTATTGGTGATGGGTCCAATTTCATTAAATATTATGCCGCTATTAGTGTTGTTATAACTTACTACTGAATATTTTGTATGTCAGGAATTTAATCACTGATCTTTCGCTTCTCTTTGGGTCAGCGCACAGTTTAAATTCTCGAATGATTATTAATCAAGAGCTTGTTCCAGTAACTTGCTGAACAGTGGGAGCCAAATTGTGATTTTGAAAACTGGGATCTGGATTTCCTCAAATTGAATGGAGCAATGTTGCCAATGCATATTATCTCTCCATTCATTCGTTCGTTCATTCATTGTCTATGGGACTGCCAAATACAACAGTCAGCAAATATCCCATCAGTTACAAACCCTTCAATCTCTTCCATGGCTCTTCATTAATGCTCACGTTAAAATACTTTGCGCTGAACATAACGTTCAATTGTGTTTTATTTCAAAGCTATAGTAATGGAAATCATTCCATCTTATTTGTTTAGGTAACATTAAAAAGATTAAGCCAAACTTATCAAAACTATCTAAAAGAAAATCTAACAAGTTTTGCCCATAGCAGCAAATCACAGTGCAGACATTTTATTCCATGTAGTTTTAAAGGAATCTCAATACAATCCACCTTCCTGTGCCGTTTATATGGGCATAAAGGTCATAGGAAGCTGAATAAATGATACCTTGAGATCTGATGTCTTATTCCAGAGAAATCCATGTTTTTCTTATATGTAAATAAGCTGATAAAATCTGTGGGCCGGACATAAATCTCTATGAAAATCTGCCTCCAGAGCTTATTTTACATGAAGGGGAGTTACCAATGTGATGTGTAATGGCCTCTCTCTCCTCTCCTGATCTCAGTGAAGAACCTATAAAGGGTCATCTATGTGAATGGGAGTATGAATTACCAAAGAAACCTACAAAAATACTCCCACGGACAACACGTCATTATAAAAAAACACTTTTTAATTGAAACAATTAACAATTATATAAAAAAACACAACACATGTAAAAAAGGAGAGGTCATACAGAAAAAAGATCATAGGGTAAATATATCAATAATTGCTCCCAGAATACTCAGAAAGTCAATTTCTAGTTTGTATGGATAGTTAGATGCATCTCATATGCCCATGTGGAAAAAAGAGAGAGGCAGTATTATCTATTGAATTCCAATAGAGTTACCATCCAAAAATTCATATGCCATAGCCTAGAATTAACCACTCATTTTTCAAAAATCATTTCAAAGAAGTTACATGTGACTATCTAGATAATAATCATAACGTGACTAATAAAGGCAAAAAAAAACAAACAAATATATATATATATATATATATATATATATATATATATATATATATATATATATATATATATATATATATATATATATATATAGTGACAGTGCCTACAAAATAGTATAGTGAGTATTCTGGGACAAATTATTGATATATTTACCCTATGATGTTAAATGTTTCAATAAAAATGTGTGTTTTATAATGACTTTTTGTCCGTGGGAGTATTTTTGTAGGTTTCATTGATCTCAGTGAAGAGCTGGGTGTGATTATACTTGACACATCTGCAGGTTCCTCTCAGCTTCTATCTCACAGGCAGACAATGCGGGAATATTGTAACAGTACAGCAGAGCTGTTAGAGCTGCAGCTGCTAACTTGTTTGTTAGGGTATGTGCACACGATGCAGAAAACGCTGCGGATCTGCAGCGTTTCCGCAGCTGCGGGTCCGCAGCAGTTTCCCATGAGTTTACATTACAATGTAAACCTATGGGAAACAAAAAATGCTGTGCACATGCTGTGGAAAAAACCATGCGGAAACACAGCGGTTTACATTCCGCAGCATGTTACTTCTTTCTGTGGATTCCGCAGCGGTTTTACAGCTGCTCCTATAGAAAACCGCAGTTGTAAAACCGCAGTGAAATCCGCTGAAAAACCGCTGTAAATCCGCGATAAAGCTGCAGCACAAACGCAGCGTTTTTGCCCTGCAGATTTATCAAATCCGCTGCGGAAAAATCCGCAGTGGACCAATATACGTGCGCACATAGCCTTATGAGACAAATTTCAGTTCTGCTGTGCTGTGTTAGTTACCTGTTTCACACTGGTAACTCTGCCTTTCATTAAAAATAAGCTCTGGAGGCAGATTCTCATGCGGATCAGCATTCAGCCTATAGTCCTGAACAGCTCATTTACGTATAGGAATAAGACATCGGATCGCAATGCCCATATAGACTGCTTAGGAGGGTTGATTTTACTGGCTGATTCCCTTTAAGAAATGAAAGTTAATTGTGAAAGCCAGATTTTTTATTAGATGATTTTGTGAATTGGGGGGAGGGATATGTTAACTAAGGGAGTTTCTTTTAGTATACCCGATTCTTCAAAATGGCTGACCAGTTGATTTGATCACATAATAGTAACATAGTTATTAAGGTTGAAGGAAGACTTTAAGTCCATCTAGTTCAACCCATAGCCTAACCTAACATGCCCTAACATGTTGGTCCATGTTGGATTGAATAATGAAAACAATCCCTTGAGAGCCCATCACAACTAGCATTACTCTGCCTCATTGTAGAATTTGTGCATAAATTTCTGATGATTTGGAGTTGTTTAAGTGACTTTGAGATCCCACTGTTAATGAGCACAAAAAAAGTAAAATGTGTAAGACGAGGAGTTAAAGGGATATTCTTATCTCAGACATGTATGGTGTATCCACTAGGTATGACCTGATAGAACAGGAGTCTTCTGTCAATGGAGAGATGGCCGCCAACTTGTGCCTTTGTCCATTGAAATTTATTTCCAAAAATAGCACCACTATTTTGGAAATTTCATTTAAAATCAGTGGAGAAAGCAAAAAGCGCACTGCCACCTTGCACTGCCGAGGAACAGAGGAGTCCTTTTCTTGACATTATGTAGATCCCAGAGAACCCACATTTATCAGACGTTTGTAGACCACATTTGTGGTCTCTCCTATGGATAGACAATTAATGTCTGAGATGAGAATACGCTTTTAAAGGGAACCTGTCACCTGTAAACTCTACCTGTAAATATAGGGATAACCAGCAGATAAATAGCATTTAACTCCTGGTTAGCTGTTCACTGGAGCAGCTACAGGGAGAAAATGAAGTTTTACCTTCCCTGCAGCTGCTCACTTCTAGTCATCTAAGCAGTAAGTCACCGCTCAATATATCATGAGTATGGCTGCAATCACTCCCCCTTCGTATTGATTGAAAGCCTACTCTGCATTCATGCTGCACTCACATACTCCAGAGCTGACTGTCAATCATAGTGCCAGCAAAGTGATCCCAGCCGCACTCACTGTGCAGTGCTGTTACAGCCACCTGAACCACCCCAAAGACTGTAAGCAAGCAGCTGCAGGGAGAATGAAACTTTCTTTTTTCCTTAAACCGTTTTTAACGTTTATTTACCTTTAGGTTATTCCTATAGCTGCAGGTTAATAGCATCTGTGGACATGACAAACTCCTTATAAGACAAATAATAGATATCCAGAAGCATTACATATTGGACAGTAGGAAGAGGAGTCTTACGAATGATTCGAATATGAAAAGTAGGCTTTAATCTATATTTTCAACCCCACTTATGAGGAAGGCCCTGCATGCTTGAAATCACTATATAAACACTTCTATCGGATAAAAAGACATGAAGTGCAATGAGACTACGTTGGAGGACATGGCAGTAGGTCAGGGCAGTATAGCTAGTTGGCTAGGGCTCCTTGCACTCTTCTGCCCAAGCCAGGTATACAGTGTAACAATTTGGAGTAGGTAGAAGTATATGAATGTAAGGTCTATTGATTTGACGGTCTGGTAAAATGTATGTCCTTATTGTTTCTATTACAGGATTTGAGGGATGTTCAATGGTTCCTACCATCTACCCCCTGGAGACGCTTCACAACGCATTGTCTCTCAAACAAGTCAGCGCGTTTTTAACAGACATATGTAAAACATTTGCTGAGACTCACTGCCGAGGATCATCAGGTATAGTACATATTCTTATTATTGGATACCTTTTCATTTTATATATTTTGTTATAAGATGTGATGAGGTAAGTTTGTCAGAAATATGATGTGACAATGTATGAAAAAGATTGGTTTTCTGGCTAAACAAAAGAATAAATGATAAAATCAGGTCCACGATATACCATGTGTGTGTGCCTTAAAGGAAACTGTCAGCTGTTTCATACTGCCCTAGCCATTAGCGGCATGCAATACTGAAAGGCCTGCTCATTGCACAGGACTGGTTTTATTTTTATTTTTTTCCTGAAACATCCCAGCCCTACAACGTATGAGAAGGAGTCCGGGCCAGAAAGGGCCACCTGCTGGGCTTCTCCTCTCTACTCTTCCGCTGGCCCAGCTAGACTTGGTTTGTACCTATTTTTGTGAGCAATTCTTCCCAACTCCATTTATTTCTCATGACAGAAAAACGACTGGCACATCCAAACTAGTGTGAATAGGTGCATACCAGGAGCAGCTACCTCCATATATAATATACAAAAAAAGGTTGCACTCTATCGTGCCAAAACACGTCAAATATGAAATACATGAAATATGAATAGCAAAATGGCTTTTTGAACAAAAATTTTTGAGACGCTTAGCACAGAATTTGGCCAAATAGTGTGAGCCCATCAACCATCGTCAAGGTGGTCTCATTAAACTGATGGGTACCTGACCTCCCTGTCCAAATGTGAACACTTACCGAAGGCTAATGTCTGTATGCCTGGGTGAATATGGACACCTCTCTCAGCTAAGCGTCTCAAAAAATTTTTTCCTAATGTTCAAAAAGCCATTTTGCTATCCATTTATTTCTCAAGCAGTGTTTTTTTTTTTTCTCAAACATAAATAAGTTTACTGCAGTGAGTTAGCCTGTTGCTAATTCTTACTGGACGTACGTAGGGAAGCATGAAGCTGCTCACAGATTCTCTTTAAGGCTTTGCTACCACTATGAGCTTTTGGTAAATTTTTGAGGTTGCAGAATTTCTGCACCTATTATTTAAATGAAGTTACTTGCAATTTTTTCATTGCGTTTTTGTATGCGTTTTTTTTTAACATGCGTTTTTATCGGCTTATTTATGCTGCATTTATTTCTCTCTTGTTCGTGTGTCATGCTTTAAAGGGAGTCTGTCACCCCCCGAGAGGTATATGAATATGGGTATACAGGTAATAAAAATGTTACACTAGTCTTACCTGTATGCCTCATATTAATGGTCTTGTTGTTGAGAAATGTTATATTCTTTCTTCCAGGCTTCGGGGCGTGCGATGCTGTGAGAAATCCCTGTCTCCTGTCTTCATTGTTATATTACTCAGCTCCCATGCACGTCAGTTCTGGCCCCAGAATCCTGCGCCCTGCACTCCCTCACATACCGCTTCCTCCCTTCTATGGGCACTGCATTCAGCAATCTTCTGCGCAGGTGCTGGCAAGTCATTGTGGCCTCCGGTGTGTGCCCCGATAATATGCTCTCCCCACTTCCTCCCTGCATAGTCATCGCTATCAACCATGTGTACATAGCGATGACTATGCAGGGAGGAAGTGGAGAGAGCACCTTATCAGCACGCACATCGGAAGTCACTGAAGCAGAAGGCGCCTGCGCAGAAGATCCCCAAATGCAGTGCTCATAGAAGGGAGGATGAGGTATGTATTGTGGAAGGATTACAGGGTGCAGACAAGGATTTCTTACAACATCGCACACGCCCCGGAGCCTGGAAGAAATCATTAAAATAAAGACAGAATATAACACTTCTCCACAACAAGGCCATTAATATGAGGCAGACAGGTAGGACTAGTGCAACATTTCTATTACCTGTATGCTCATATTAATAGGCCATATACGCCTCGGGGGGTGACAGATTCCCTTTAAATAAAACTGCTTCCTTTTTGATACTTCCTGGTTTATTGCCTTGACAAAACTTTATTGATATTCTTAGATGATAACTATATGTGGTTTTGATGCGTTTCCACCTGAAAAATGCACACAAAAAAGTGTACTTTTTTTTTTTTGATGCGGATTTTTCACATCTAATGTAAGTCTATGGAGAAAACTGGCACAGAAAACTCAGTGTACCCGCAAGAGAAATTGACATGCTGCGGATTTGAAACACACACCACAGGTCAGATCACACAATGTTAAAAAGAAGAGCAGTGGGCATGAGATTTCTATAATCCCATCCATTTTACTAGACATGTAAGACGCTGCGCTTTTGACAAAAACGCACCAAAAACTCATTGTGGGAATGAAGTCTAAACTAATGCAGAATTCCAGGTAAGAGCTTACTACTGAGTCAGCTGCTGGCCTGCTTATTAGTTACACTTCGTTAGGTCACTACTAGTGTTGAGCATTCCGATACTGCAAGTATCGGGTATCGGCCGATACTTGCTGTATCTGAATTCCGATACCGAGATCCGATATTTTTGTGGTATCGGGTATCGGTATCGAAACAACATTAATGTAAAAATGTGTAAAAGAAAGAATTAAAATAAAAAATATTGCTATACTCACCTCTCCGACGCAGCCTGCACCTTAGGCTACGTTCACATTTGCGTTGTGCGCCGCAGCGTCGGCGCCGCAGCGCACAACGCAAACAAAAACGCGGCAAAACGCACGCTAAAACGCTGCGTTTTGCGCCGCATGCGTCGTTTTTGGCCGAAAGTTGGACGCAAAAAAAATGCAACTTGATGCGTTTCTTGCGTCCAACGCTTGTGGCCATGCGGCGCAAAACGCAGCACAACGCATGTCCATGCACCCCCATGTTAAGTATAGGGGCACATGACGCATGCGGCGCCGCTGCGGCGCCCGACGCTGCGGCGCTGACCGCAAATGTGAACGTAGCCTTACCGAGGGAAGCGGCAGCGTTCTTTGTTTAAAATTCGCGCTTTTCTTTCCTTTACTGAAGTCCCGGCTTGTGATTGGTCGCGTGCCGACCATGTGGCCGGGACGCAACCAATCACAGCAAGCCGTGACGTAATTTCAGGTCCTTCAGGATTTTAAAATTACGTTCCGGCGTTGTGATTGGTTGCGTCGCAGTCACATGGGCAACGCAACCAATCACAGCAAGCCGTGACGTAATTTCAGGTCCTTAAGGATTTTAAAATTACGTCCCGGCTTGTGATTGGTTGCGGCGCGGTCAACCAATCACAAGCCGGGAGGCTGGACACGCGCGCATTTTAAAATGGGCGCGTGTCCAGCCTCCCGTGACGTCCCGGCTTGTGATTGGTTGCGGCGCGGTCAACCAATCACAAGCCGGGAAGCCATTTTAAAATGCGCGCGTGTCCAGCCTCCCGGCTTGTGATTGGTTGACCGCGATGCAACCAATCACAAGCCGGGACGTCACGGGAGGTTGGACAAGCGCTCATTTTAAAATGCGCGCGTGTCCAGCCTCCCGGCTTGTGATTGGTTGATCGCGACGCAACCAATCACAAGCCGGGAGGCTGGACACGCGCCCATTTTAAAATGCGCGCGTTTCCAGCCTCCCGTGACGTCACGGCTTGTGATTGGTTGCGTCTCCCATGTGACTGCGACGCAACCAATCACAAAGCCGGGACGTAATTTTAAAATCCTTAAGGACCTGAAATTACGTCACGGCTTGCTGTGATTGGTTGCGTTGCCCATGTGACTGCGACGCAACCAATCACAACGCCGGAACGTAATTTTAAAATCCTGAAGGACCTGAAATTACGTCACGGCTTGCTGTGATTGGTTGCGTCCCGGCCACATGGGCGGCATGCGACCAATCACAAGCCGGGACTTCAGTAAAGGAAAGAAAAGCGCGAATTTTAAACAAAGAACGCTGCCGCTTCCCTCGGTAAGGTGCAGGCTGCGTCGGAGAGGTGAGTATAGCAATATTTTTTATTTTAATTCTTTCTTTTACACATTAATATGGTTCCCAGGGCCTGAAGGAGAGTTTCCTCTCCTTCAGACCCTGGGAACCATCAGGAATACCGTCCGATACATGAGTCCCATTGACTTGTATTGGTATCGGGTATCGGGTATCGGTATCGGATTGGATCCGATACTTTGCCGGTATCGGCCGATACTTTCCGATACCGATACTTTCAAGTATCGGACGGTATCGCTCAACACTAGTCACTACTATTTTCCCTGAATGCATCTTTCACTGTATATGAGCCAGGAGTCAGATTTACAAAATAAAGGCCACCATACACATTACATTTTAAAAGTCAACCAAACCTGCCAATTTCAGCAGAATTGACTGATCATCTATTGTGTGTCTGGGATGTCCTGCTGCCTCCTGACAGATTATGTTGGGGAACATAAGAATCAGTCGGCTGGAATTCAGTCACACCGTCCTTTATTCATTGGTAAGATAAGCCCCTACTGCCCTCTCATAGAGAACACTGGAATGTCCGTCTGAGCAGAGGTTTTGGAGAGAGTTGTCAGCCAAACACTGGTTAAGCTATCGAAGGTGTATGGCCTGCTAAGGTCTGAGGTCATCTGAATCACACATCCTGTCTCATCAGGAGCTCAGACTGCTCTTTTTATTGCTCAGATTGCCTACCATTTGTAAGTTCAGTCTGACCAGGTAAAAAACTACCTTTGAGATGATTTCTCCTACAGGATAGGTGGAATGATGATAAAGCACACAACCTTCACTGAGAACAAGAAGAGTGTCCGCTAACTCCTACACATTCACTGTGCCAAATGAGTCTTGTGCCGCATTGACACATTCATGAGTCAGTCTGGCCGCAAGTCTCCTCATCCAAATTTGACAGCCTCAATAAGTAGCTGTCAAGAAGGAATCGGGAGATCTGCAGCCAGTCTATGCACCGCAGGCCGTACTTGGACCCTGACACATGGATGTGTGAATGCAGCATTAGTGAGGGAAAGTTTGGATTTTAGCTATTTAGCAAAATATTTGGTTATGCGGCAGCTTGATAAACACAGTCTTTAATTTTGCCAAAAAAAAAAAGTTCTAATAAGTTTGTTCTTTTTACATACAAAGTAGAACGCATTATATAGAAAGCAGCTAAGATATCTGGTCATAGGCTACGTTCACATTTGCGGCCAGCGCCGCAGCGTCGGGCGCCGCATGCGTCATGCGCCCCTATATTTAACATGGGGGCGCATGGACATGCGGCGCACTTGCGTTTTGCGCCGCATGCGTCGCTGCGGCGCCCGCGTCGGGGCGCAGAGGACGCAGCAAGTTGCATTTTTGCTGCGTCCAAATTCAATGAGAAAAACGACGCATGCGGCGCAAAACGCAGCGTTGTGCATGCGTTTTGCTGCGTTTTTGTTTGCGTTGTGCGCTGCGGCGCCGACGCTGCGGCGCACAACGCAAATGTGAACGTAGCCTTAGCTATCAGTGAGACATATATCTTGGTGTGCATAAATAGCGATAATTCCAAGATTTATGTGACCTCTAGCACAAATACAGTTGGGATAATAAGTATTTGATACACTGCAGTTGTTGCAAGTTTTCCCACCTTCAAAGAATGGAAAGGTCTGTAATATCGTAGGTACACTTCAACTGTGAGAGACAGAATCCTTAAAAAAAAAAAAAATCCAGAAAATCACATTGTATGATTTTTACATACCGTATATACTTGAATATATTACGAGTTTTTCAGCATATTTTTCTGTGCTGAAAATGTTCCCCTTGGCTTATAATCTGCGCTGGCAGTGAATAATCAATTCTCTGTAATAGCGCACAGAGTGTCAGCCGCAGCAGCTCGCTCCTTAACTACTCACTACTTAAGAGAAATGATTATTGGGAGTGGAGAGAAGTAAATATTCATTTCTCTTAAAGGGAATCTGTCACCCCCAAAATTCGCATATAAGCTAAGGCCACCGGCATCAGGGGCTTATCTACAGCATTCTGTAGTGCTGTAGATAAGCCCCCAATGTCACCTGAAAAATAAGAAAAACAGGTTAGATTATACTCACCCAGGGGCGATCTCGGTGTGGTCCAGTCCGATGGGCGTCGCGGTCTGGGGCCTCCCATCTTCATACGATGACGTCCTCTTCTTTGCTTCCTGCCGCGGCTCCTGCGCAGGTGTACTTTATCTGCCCTGTTGAGGGCAGCATAAAGTACTGCAGTGCGCAGGTGCCGGGCCTCTCTGACCTTTCCCTGCTCCTGCGCACTGCAGTATTTTGCTCTGCCCTCAACAGGGCAGATAAAGTACACCTGCGCAGGAGCCGCGGCAGGAAGCAAAGAAGAAGACGTCATCGTATAAAGATGGGAGGCTCCGAACCCGGACCGCTGCGGACCACCCCTGGGAAAGTATAATCTAACCTGTGTTTCTTATCTTTCAGGTGACATCGGGGCTTATCTACAGCATTACAGAATGCTGTAGATAAGCCCCTGATAGCGGTGGCCTTAGCTTATAGGCAAATTTTGGGGTGACAGATTCCCTTTAAGTAGCGGGCACACATGACCGCCCAGTGGCTGACACTGTGTGCGCTACCTAATAGCAATGAATACTCACTGCCCTCCAAGCATATAGTTCAGGCGTGGGGAGCAGTGAGCATTCCGGCAGCTGTGCTCTTCTTGTAAGCAGCGCATGAGGTCCCTACCATGCGCTGCTTACAAGCATAAAGCAGCTGCTGCCACAAGAAAAAGACACTGCAAGGGAGCGCAGAAAGGTAAGTATAATGGTTTATTTATTTATTTTTAAAGTTTTTTGATGGGGGCCATGCATGCCAAGATAACGATGGGGCCAATCATACAAGGATAGGGATGAGGAGTCATGCATACAAGGATGGGAATGAGGAGCCATGCATATAAGGATAGGGCTGAGGAGCCATGCATACAAGGATAAGGATGAGGAGCCATGCATACCAGGATAGGGATGAGGAGCCATGCATACAAGGATAAGGATGAAGAGCCATGCATACAAGAATAGGAATGAGGAGCCATGCATACCAGGATAAGGCTGAAGAGCCATGCATACACGAATAGGAATGAGGAGCCATGCATACCAGGATAGGGATGAGGGGAGAATGCATACCCGGCTTATACTCGAGTCAATAAGTTTGCCCAGTTTTTTGTGGTAAAACTAGGTGCCTCGGCTTATACCCCAGTACATGCGGTAATTAATTTGCATTTTATTGCATGAAATAAGTATTTAATACAATAGAAAAACAGAACTAAATATTTGGTACAGAAACCTTTGTTTGCAATTACAGAGGTCAGGCGTTTCCTGTATTTCTTAACCAAGTTTTCACACACTTCAGCAAGACTTTTGGACCACTCCTCCACACAGATCTTCTCCAGATCTTTCAGGTTTCGGGGGTGTCGCTGGGCAACATTGAGTTTCAGGTCCCTCCAAAGATTTTCTATTGGGTTCAGATCTGGAGATTGGCTAGGCCACTCCAGGACCTTGAAACGGAGACACTCCTTAGTTGCCCTGGCTGTGTGTTTCGGGTCATTGTCATGTTGGAAGACCCAGCCACAACTCATCTTCAATGCTTTTACTGAGGGAAGGAGTTTGTTGGCCAAAATCTCGCAATACATGACCCCATCCATCCATGACCACGTGACCTTCTCTTATTCCTCCTCTGGATCATCCAGATGGTCATTGGTGAGCAGGGGGACCTTGTGTGCCCTTCAGGATTTTAATCCATGACAGGGTAGTGTGTTACTAACGGTAATGTTTGAGACTGTGGTCCAGCTTTCTTCAGGTCATTGACCAGGTCATCCTGTGTAGTTCTGGGCTGATGCCTGACGTTTCTCAAACTCATCCTTACCCCACAAGGCTTGATCTTGCATGGAGCCCCAGACTGAGGAAGATTGACAGTCATCCTTTCATCCTTTGTTTCTTCCATATTCTAATAATTGTGCCAACAGTTGTTGCATTCTAACCAAGCTGCTTGCCTATTGTCCTGTAGCCTATCCCAGCCTTGTACAGGTCTACAATTTTGTCCCTGCTCTTTGGTCTTGGCCATGGTGCATAGGTTTGAATGTGATTGATTGTGTGAACAGGTGTCTTTTATACAGGTAATGAGTTCAAACAGTTGTAGTTAATACAGGTAATGAGTGCAGAGTAGGGGGGCTTCTTAAAGAAAACTTAGAGGTCTGTCAGAGCCAGAATTCTTAGTGATTTGTCGGTGATCAAACACTAATTTCATGCAATAAAATGCACTTTAATTATGTAATAATCATACAATGTGATGTTCTGTTTTTTAGTTTTAAGATTCTGTCTCTCACAGTTGTAGTGTGCCTACGATAAAAATTACAGACCTCTCCATTCTTTGTAGGTGGGAAAACTTGCAAAATCAGCAGTGTGTCAAATACCTATTTTCCACACTGTATGAACTCAGAGTAATATCTATCACAGCTGAGTAATCACTACCATTTCTTCAATTCTTTCAGCAGGATGTGACTCCATGATAAACCGCCATGCAACAGGAGATGTTTATCTGCCTCACCGAATTCTCTCATCCTCATCACTTCCTTTGCGACACCGCTCAGAACGGCCTCCTTGGTGTAAGTACTTGTGGTGTATATGTTACAGTATAAAGATTACATGGAAAGGAAGCTTAAAGGTGTTGTCTGGTTGTCCACTCCTAGGACAACCCCTTCTTAAGCTAAATGTTTGGCCCCGATAAAATAATAAAGCCTATACTCACCTCCTGTGCCGGTCCATTCCAGCGATGTCGGCACCCGCGGTCCTGGGGCTGTGATGCGGCGGAATGACACGTGATGCCCGGTGTCCAATCAGCAATGGTGTCTCTGTCTCCCTCTTCACGTTCAGTTTGCCTGAAGGCGAAGTCCGGGATCAGCGGCAGAAGGTGGAGACAGTGACGCCAGCGCTGATTGGCTGCCTGTATCACAAGACCGTATTACAGCCCCAGGGCGAGCGAGTGCTGGTACCGCGGGAACGGCACTGGCACCGCAGGTAATAGGCTTTTATTATTCTATTGGGTCTGAACATTTAGTTTAAGAAGGGGTTGTCCTAGTAGAGGACAACCCCTTTAAAGGGGTTCTCTGGGCAAAATATAACTTTCACCAAGTGATAGGCTATGTAAAAAAAATAACAAATTCAGCCATTCTCACCAACAGGCACACAACTGGACCCAGCACAGGTCACTGCTTCATCTGCACAGAGACAGGAAGCGGTGATGTCACCGGACCACTGCGACTTGTGATTGGCTGCAGTGTTCAGGTGACTTTATTTAGTGCGTCCTCACAAAACATGCAATAAGGTGTTTTTGTAATCACCTGTCCACTGAAATCAATCACAGGACCTAGCGGTTTGGCTGCTTGTGGAACAATAATAATTCTTCTTTCTGTGTACGGGCAGGCCACAGAGCAGCCTGTGTTAGACCAAGGGTGGGTGCCTGTACCCGGGTACGACTTAGGTTTTTCTTTGGGTTTTTTTTTACTGCTCCAAGCCACCATTGACATTTTGTCTGAACAAACCCCTTTAACTTCTGTTATTCATTTTCAGTCTACTGTCTTCAATTCTTATCGCAGCTATTTATAACTGTTTTAAAGAGGTGTTTCTGATGCACAGAAAAAAAACATTTAAATTTGCTCGTTAAACATTAAAACCTCCCGATTACACAAAATAGCTTGTTGGGCTTCACCACTAACCACTATGGACAGCACAGTGGCTCAGTGGTTAGCATTGCAGCCTTGCAGCGCTGAAGTCCTGGGTTCAAATCCCACCAAGGACAACATCTGCAAGGAGTTTGTATGTTCTCCCCGTGTTTGCGTGGGTTTCCTCCTGGTTCTCTGGTGTCCAAAGACATACTGAGAGGGAATTTAGACTGTGAGCACTAATCGCTGCGGAATATGATATAAGCAAAGCATAATAATAATGACTAACCCATCTGCAATTGCGCTAGGATGACAGAGCCATGAAGAAGACGGATGTAAGCTTGTGTATTGAAAAGTTAAAATGTCAACCCATAGTGATCTCTTGCTTGGTGACTTGCAGACTTGACCAGGAGGATAAGACAGCCTTCATTCTTTGGGTCTGTGTTGACACATCACAGAATAGAAGGAAATCACAAAGCTTCTGGAACTACGTGACTAAAGTTTGATATGCTGATTCTGCGCATAATTGTAAAGACAACCATGTTAGAAAGTGTTATCAAATTATTTTATTGAATTATTGCTTAGTATAATTTTTATTACAGATGTACGACATGTTAACATTAGAATTGAGCAAATTTTTCAATATTTGGTTCAGATTACGATCGCCAGTGAATATTGTATTTGCAATATTCGCCAAACGCCATTGGAGTCAATGGGAGTAGAAATGAGCGAATCTGTTCAAATCCAATCATCAAACACAAATTTGGCATAAATATGGCAAATTCAGATTCGGCGACTGATTCTGAACATGTTCGCTTAAGGCATTCACACTAGGTGTTTTTGCAGCGTGTTTTCTTTTTTTTATGCAAATTTTTGGCTGCTTTTTACAGTACCAGAAAAGTCTATTGGATTTCAGAAATTTCCTGCGCACAGCTTGGTTTTATTGTCATCAGGATTTTTTGCTTTGCATGGTTTTTTGCACAATGTTGCATGTCACTTCTTTCAGCGTTTTTCACCCATTGAAATGAATGGGTGGAGAAAAATTGTACCAAAACGCAGGTATCAGGTTGTGCTGCATATTTTGCACCAAAACCTGATTCTATAGATTGGGAAACTTTTTTTTTCAGCAGTAAACTCTATCAGCATTCACAAGAGACAAATCGAGCATGTCAAAACCACAGCAAAAAAACAAAGATAAATGCTTTTTTTCTGCAGCTTCTTTCCTGCCAAGAGATCAGGTATATATTGTAACGTGTTGTGTGCTCAGTGTCATGCTGTTTGTTCAATCTTTTGTAGGACGTGGATGAAGCTGCTGATGTTTTACTTCTCAGCCTTTTGAAAACTCCTTTGCATTATTGTTTTGTGAAGACAAACAGCATAACTTAATTTTATTTATTTTTTTAAACTACAACTGTAGAAAAAAAGACGTAGATCCCACATCTAAAGCTCATACGCTGATCTATTGCTGAGCTAAGCGAACATTTCCAAAACTAAATATTTAGAAAACGAAACATGTTAACATTCTGATTGCACTGTATGAAGCGAACCGCTAAGTGGGTTCCTGACTTCAAAGTTGTGGCGAACAGCTGTGAAGTAATAATTCATCAGCAGGAGGAGCAACACAGACGGACACATCAGTGCTTTTCCCATGACCTGCGGAAATCTCACACAGGCGCCATCATTACCAGGGGCTGGTCATGCACAGTAACATCCAAACGACACAGTTCAGCTAAGAAACCGATCTGTGCATGCGCCACTCCTGGCGATGCTGGGTCATTGAGAAAGCAGTAACCTGTCAGTTATAGACCGGAGGCAGGTGGGGGTGAGAATATCTTTAGGCTAGAGGTCCTCTTTAAAGGGACTCTGTCAGCACCAAATGACAGTTCAAACCAAGTACAGGTGCTCGGTGCCAGACATTTAAGTAAACCTTCCCACCTGGTTGTCTTCCATCTATCTCCCCTCCTCTTCTTTGAATTACCGATCTGGCTTCATAGAGCGAAAGAAGATTGGATATAGATGGAAATCAAGCAGGTGGGAAGGTGTATTGAAAAGTTTGGCCGCACCAAGGGGACTTAATTTGAACGGTCATTCTGTACTGACAGTCCATTTAAGGAAAACCAGTAGAACCTGTCAGCTCTCAAATACCATGCTTTTCTGTATTGTGTGTACGCACATGTGTGAATAACTTACTATTTGTTTAATGCGTAGGAGTTTTTTGGTTTTCTATTACAAGTAGTGATGAGCGAGTATACTCGTTGTTCGAGTTTTCCCGATCATGCTCGGATGGTCTCCGATTATTTTGGCGTGCTCGGAGATTTAGTTTTTGTCATGCAGCTGCATGATTTACGGATGCTAGACAGCCTGAGAACATGTGGGGATTGCCTGGTTGGTAGGGAATCCCCACATGTATTCAAGCTGTCTAGAAGCCGTAAATCATGCAGCTGCATGACAAAAACGAAATCTCCGAGCACGCCAAAATAATCGGAGATCATCCGAGCATGATCGGCAAAACACGAGCAACGAGTATACTCTCTCATCACGAATTACAAGTCATTAATGTAGTTAAAGAATGATGTCACTAAATGATAACAAATCCATTATATTGTCATTAACAGATAGCAGCGGTCCATCCAGCACTGTGTCAAGTGCAGGGCCTTCATCTCCAACCACTATAGACCTTTCAGCACGTTTTAACTTTAATGAAAAGACACTGACTGAAGATCACAGAAGAAAGTTAAATCTTGATATGTTGCAGCCCCAGCAGTCACAAAATGGTGACACAGCCAGCTGTCAAGACATATCACATAACACACCTCCATTGGAAGAACCGTCGAACACTAAAGCATTGTCACCACAGCCTTCTTGTGACTTACCATCAACTCCGCAGCTATCCATTGAAGACAAAACCGAAGCACCAGAAGACTTAATTAGAAATGAAGATCCCACAAAGGAGACAGTGTGGAACATGGACTCTGGTGATCAAATCCTTCCGCAGTCAGCACTAAATGAGCAGCTATTCACAGAGCTTTCCATACATGGACAGGAAACCTCACTGTAGATCACATAATAATGACAGTTATCAGTTCCAATAAAGATCAAACAATATTATATGTTGCAATGAAAACAATGGCTAACTTAGGACCTTAAAAAAAAACTTTTTTATTGTTTTTTTATAAGGTCAAAAAATTGAGCAGGTGCCTAGGACCCCACAAATGACTTACTGTATGAGGTTGAAGAACGGGTGTCGGTATGTCTCCTGGATCAACATCAGTTATTAGACTTTAGTGAATTAAAATATTTCTAAGCTGCTGAAGAATGTTTGTTTTTTTTACAAGGAAAATGATCCTTCAACCACTAATTTACTACTTATTGGTCGGATTTCTTGACCTGGACGTGGTAAACTGCCTAATTGTGGACTGCAGCAACATGTGCCGCTGAATGAAACCTGTTTTGTTGAATTCTGCTTTGCAAACCTCTGCAGTTTAATGTAGCCTACACCTTTTTAATCGCGGTTCCTTTCATTGGACAGTTTGGACTTTTGCTCAGCTTTAGCGCCATAAAAAATCTTATGACAGCAGATGAACTCAATTGCAGAAATCGGATCCTTGTGATAGCATACTGCCGTATGATGAGCCACTGATCTAGATACTGACCACTACCTATATCATGCTCATAGGTTTCCAGCTGTTGACTGAGATGTTTTATGAGAAAGATTATTGTTTTGAATGAATATAATCCATTTATTTATTGCCCTTTATTTTTATATTCATCTGTTTTCATTACTATTTCTTGCATATTGACCGATAAATCCAAGCAATGCTGGTAAAACGGTATGTTAGAATTTCACCAGCATTGAAGAATAACTGAAAGCTAGGTGTGATGCATGAATATTTTTAAAGGGATACTGTGTTACGAAACTGCTGATTATTGTTGTTCCTTTCTAGGACTGTGCTAATGGTATTGTACTATGTTAAGTACAATACTCACATTCTCTCACCAGAATGATAGGACACCTTCAAGTTGTAATACATTTCTGGAGAATTTTGGATTAACACCTTGAAGGATTCAATACTGTCTGCACTGAGCTGTTGCGTCATACACCATTTGCACTTTGCGCTTTTGTGGTATGACTGATTGTGCCAGAGAGATTTTAGTTAAAAAATATTTTTGACTGTGTGTTAGGATCTACCTGCAACGACTGAATTTAATTTCTTCTACCGACTTTGTGTGACTGCGTGTAGAATATACTGCCAGTTGCCCCTCTTTTGGGCACGTAGAGATTTATACTAAAGCAGCTAGAGCAGTTGTGGCTTTATATTTTGTATAATGATTGGACCTTACAGGGTGCGTTTTAGTCCTGATGAATACTTGAAAATCACTGCTGAGCAAGAATATTTTCTTGCGTATGGTTGACAGTTCACTTATCGAACAGAAGTTTTTAGGTGCCAAAAGCGAATAACAATAATAATCGTTTTCTATTTTCTCAAGCATTTATGGGAAAAGTTATCATTAAAAACTTAAGGTAAACTGTCATTGGAATGTGATCTGGTACCTATAACGGAGTAAGTCTGTGGCTTTTTATACAAGATGTTGGACTCACTAGAATGCATCCTGTGCTGTTATACTTGACCGCCGATTATGGCTACCGGTTTTCGTGTACTTTATTTATAAATATATATATATATATATATATATATATATATATATACACATATATATATATATATATATATATATATATATATACACACATACGTACAGCTACATTCTCTGTTTTTTCAAGCAGTCTTTATTTTTGTTTCTTTAGTTACATAGTGAAATAAATTTAAAAGGAAAGGACTGATAATTTATTGTAAGAAAAAAAATGCATATAAAAAATAATATAAATTTCTAATAAAACCGGAAGCCCTAATTGCAGTTGGAAAGAGATTTATTGTGTAAGAGGTGAAGAGAAAAATGCTATTTTTAAAATAATCTATTACAATTTAAATGAGTAAATCTATATTATATATAAATATAAAAGTTTATGTAGAAACCGTTGTCCAATGTATTTCTCCATGCTCATATTACCACTGTGCTGAATAGAAGAAGTTGGTGTCGGCTTTAATACTCTGTGATCAGTAGTTGTTCTGTATACTTATGCTCTGGCTTTGTACACATTGTAGATTTATTTTGTGGATGAGTATACTGTAAATTGTCACTTTATGTTGTGATTCTCTTTATAATTGTTGTTTTGCTGTAATGTGTATAAGTTATACGGTACATGGGTATTCTGTGCTGATTATTTTCTCGCTGTGGCCGAATGAAGCTGCCGTCTTTATCTGAGCGGTTCTTTTCCCGCTGTGGCCGTATGAAGCTGGCGTCTTTATCTGAGCGGTTCTTTTCCCGCTGTGGCCGTATGAAGCTGGCGTCTTTATCTGAGCGGTTCTTTTCCCGCTGTGGCCGTATGAAGCTGGCGTCTTTATCTGAGCGGTTCTTTTCCCACTGTGGCCGTATGGCGCTGGTGTCTTTATCTGAGCAGTTCTTTTCCCGCTGTGGCCGCACGCAGGAGACTTCTTTATCTGAAAAGATATCCCATTTTGAGGAAACAAGGGAATACATCCTACACCGTCTTTGTCTTCATTCATTGTTACATCCTATGTGTTTGTTAGCCAATACATTGTGTGCACAAAACGACAATTGAAGATATGAGGGAACTTTTGATCCAGTCTGATATGTAACAGTCCGTCTTATTGATCAAGGCTAGTTTTGTAGGACCATCAGACTAATATGATTTCCAGAAAGTCTGCAGTTTTTGAGTAGGAAATATTCGACCTTTTTAGGAATTTTTTAGGAAATAATTTTTCTGAATTCTTTCTTTTTTTCTGTATTTCGACACAACGTTCATCTGAAAATAACATAGTGGCAGTACTTTCATGTTGGTCCTTCTATAGCGGGAGGAGTGCAAACAATCATGAGCTTATTGTTTTCTGTTCTATGTCTTAAAGGGAATGTATGATTAAAAATTGATCTATTTGTTTAAATCAGGTTTTTATGTCAAAAATTTTGTAAGTGTTTTTGGTGTGTTTTTTTCATTTTTATTATCAGGTCATTATCATTTTTTTTTTTTTTTTTTTTTTTTTTTTTAAATCTCGAACTCTTGTAATTTTAACCCTGACTACTGAGCCTGATAATAGACTGTCATTCCTGTTCTGTACAGATCACTTTTCAACAGTAATCACTAAATGCTTACAGGTAGGATCTAAATTGATGACACAATTAGAAAGTAAAAATATAGAAAGTTTTGTTTTTGAGGCTTTAAATAGTAAAACAAAATCATGGTCATATATTTCATTTAACCCTTTCCCAACATATGAAATACTGTTACGTAATTTGTCTGGTTCCTGACTTTGCATCTTTCTCGGCAGATAATGGCTGTGTTACCCAACGATAATCTGCCTCAAACAGCAGCAAGTGGAGCTGAGCTCCACTCACTGTTGTTGGCTATTTAAATGCCATTTTCAGTCTCTGACAGCGGCATTTACAGTGTTCTCTAGGGGGCACGCCTTCCCACATTCCCATCAGCTCCCCATGATGGGTTGCTTTGGCAGCTGGTGATCTGCTTAAGGCCCCTGTTTATGTCATGACATTGTGACTATAAAGACCAGCCTGTGGCTGACATTCACAGAGACCACTATATAGCATAATGAGTCAGAAGATCATAGGTTCAAGTTCCCTAAAGGCACTACAAAATAAAATGAAATGGAACAAATATATAAATTCAAATCACTCTCTTTTTCTCCCATTAAAAATACAAAATGTGAGAAATATACATATTTGGTATCAATGCATCCGATCGGTAAACAAAGTAGCTGGGGAAAAAATCAAATTACCAGAACTGCAGTTTTTTGGTTGCAGCATCTCTGCAAAAAAACTAATAAAAATGTCGTACATTCTATAAAATGGTATCAATGAAAACATTAGCCTTCCACTCAAAAAAAATAAATGCTCACACAGCTCCATTGACTAAAACCGAAAATGTTATTGATCCTATAAAGTGTAGACACAAGCAAATTTGAATTTTTTTTTATTTTTTTTTTTTGGGGGGGGGGGGGGTCCGAATTTCCAAATTTTTTTCATCTGGAGAATTATATCAATATGTCGATTTTACTATATAATGAATTCTGAAAAAAAAAAAACAAACCCCAAAACAATTGTAGAATTTGATTTTTTACGCCATTTCATTGCACTTGGAATTGATACGGCAAGCGATGTGAGCAAAGTGTATGCCTGCAAACAGCAGCAACAGGTGTTTTTTAAGCTTTTAGTAGAGTGGAAACCAGCTCACCTGGATGGCTCTCAGTGCTCACAAGCAAGGAAAAATGTGTGACCTCTGGTGAGCAATACAAAGGAAAAAAAGTTCCAGCTTCTTAAAATTCCAAAATGTATTCAAATACATCTTTTAAAACTTAAGTGCATGGATCCATAATGTGATCAAGGGCAGCGCATTTCCAAAACTCTCCGGCGTTCTTTCTCAGAGCTGTAAAATGCGTTGGTCTTGATCACATTATGGATCCATGCACTTAAGTTTTAAAAGATGTATTTGATCACATTTTGGGATTTTAAGAAGCTGGAAAATCTCTTTTCTTTGGATTTTTTAAACTGACTACAGTATTCAGGTTGTTATTAAAATTATGCTATAAAGAACAAGGTAAAAGACAGCTATATCTCTCATACACACAATGTTCTGCCCACTGTGTTCTCTGAGAGCCATATGCAGGATCCTTATCATCCCAGACAATCATATGTCCAAGGAGAGCTTGGGGCCTCTATATACACACATGGCTATGTTCACATGTCTGTTTTCTGCTTACTGGATCCAGTAAGCAAAAGATGGATCCATTACCAATGAAAGAAAAAAGGATGTCTAATTAACGTATCCGTTTTCCCTAGACTTCATTGTTAAAAAAAAAACTGGTTGCAGCAGAGATCAGTTATTTAAAAAAAAAAATGTGTCTGCACAATGTTTTTGCCAACCGATTGCTACCCGATCCATTCTATCACTACTGGGAATGGGCATATTAACATAGCCTAAGACTATCGGCTGAGACTGTCTCTATCAGTGTGTTCGGACCACTTTTTAGTCTAATCTGTGTAGGGTCTTTGGGTATTAAGTAATCAAATATTATCTTGAACCTTTGTGCAATCCAGACATTGACTGTCGCTGTGGTTAAAAGGTGATGACTCCCTTTTACAAAACTCATAGACCCATCATAAAATTTGTGATGCAGTGAAACGCAATGCGGCTCTTGTTCTAGATAATTGTGCAAAGGAATCGTGGCTGTGCGCATGTTATGTTACAGCTTATCTACTTGCTTTCAAGGAAAGAAATATTCATTGCTTACACTGAGAGGCTGAATACCCATTACTGCGTAGACTCAGCACCTGCAGCTATTGCAGATCAGCTCAGCTTGGAGTCCAACATACCCTAGTAGGCCGGGATCACACATGCAAGAAATACGGCCGAGTCTCGAATGTTAATACCTGGCATTGCCGCCGTCAGTCAGGAGCAGAGCGTGCGGCTGCATGTATTGCTATGCGGCCGCACGCTTCGCTCCTGAGTGACGGCGGCAATGCCGGGTATTAACATGCGAGACTCGGACGTATTTCTCGCATGTGTGATCCCGGCCGTAGAGTGTGTTTAACTTGAGCAAGGATAAAGCTTTGAAAGGAACCGGTCATTCGATTCATGCTGCCCAAATCACAGGCAGCATGAATCAAAGCCTGTCCTCATGTTACCAGAAGGTTATTCTTCTGACATTGACTAGTTAGCCAGGGAGTTTAGGGAGAAATCTGACTAGTCCATCACCACCCACAGCCGGCTTCTTTCTACACTGCTTTAGGGGATCGACAGGTCCCTACCGTGTGTGTACATTGTTTCTCTCTACAGTCCCCAGCCAGCTATTTATACTATGTTTTCTCTGAAACTCTGAACGTTTCTGGGAAAGCATACGTGGCTGGAATCGTTCTGATTCCTGCTGCCTGTGGTGTGGGCAACATGAATCGACTGACAGGTTCCCTTTTAGTAGTGTAAAGTAATATAATCACTTTAATAGGGTTGTGAAGGATTAGAAAATCATGGTCGAAAGGTGCCAGATTTGCCCGTATGTCTGAGCTTTATCACATATCCTGTAGACAGGTGTGTCATTGTTTTTATAAGAAAGCAGTCTTGCTTTTTTAAACCTGCCAAAAAGTTCTGTTATTTGGATTTATCTGTTGATAATACATTGTGTCTTAAGGCCTTCTTCTCAGTTGACTTCACATACACAGGCCGAGTCCTCCTGTGTTCTCTGAGAAAACCGCCAGCTGACACATGGAAAGGGAACTCCTCTCCAGGAGAACAATGCGATTGGCAGCCCTCGATCGATCGGTCATGCCCTATCAACATCTCCTCCAACAATCAGTCGGCAGCCCCATACACATTAGATAGTTATCTGAACCCATTGTTATCTGCATGTTCGGTCAACATTAGTCTATGTGTATGGGACCTTTAGGGTACCGTCTCACATAACGATTTACCAACGATCACGACCAGCGATACGACCTGGCCGTCATCGTTGGTAAGTGGTTGTGTGGTCGCTGGGGAGCTGTCACACAGACCGCTCTCCAGCGACCAACGATGCCGAAGTCCCCGGGTAACCAGGGTAAACATCGGGTTACTAAGCACAGGGCCGCGCTTAGTAACCCGATGTTTACCGTGGTTACCAGCGTAAAAGTAAAAAAAAACAAACAGTACATACTTACATTCCGGTGTCTGTCCCCCGGCGTTCTGCTTCTCTGCACTGTGTCTGTGCCAGCCGGAAAGCACAGCCGTGACGTCACCGCTGTGCTCGCGTTCCGGCTGGCCGGCGCTCACAGTGCAGAGACGCAGAACGCCGGGGGACAGACACCGGAATGTAAGTATGTACTGTTTGTTTTTTTTAACTTTTACGCTGGTAACCACGGTAAACATCGGGTTACTAAGCGCGGCCCTGCGCTTAGTACCCCGATGTTTACCCTGGTTACAAGCGAACGCATCGCTGGATCGCTGTCACACACAACGATCCAGCGATGACAGCGGGAGATCCAGCGACAAAAGAAAGTTCCAAACGATCTGCTACGACGTACGATTCTCAGCAGGGTCCCTGATCGCTGCTGCGTGTCAGACACAGCGATATCGTATGGATATCGCTGGAACGTCACGGAACGTACCGTCGTAGCGACAAAAGTGCCACTGTGAGACGGTACCCTTAGACTTTGATTCTGCACTGTTAAAACAGATCTGTCTCCAAATGTCACAATACAGACTACATGCATTAATAATTAAATAGATCTCTAAGACACAGCCTTAAGGTACCGTCACACTAAACGATATCGCTAGCAATCCGTGACGTTGCAGCGTCCTGGCTAAGCGATATCGTTTAGTTTGACACGCAGCAGCGATCAGGATCCTGCTGTGATGTCGCTGGTCATTGAACAAAAGTTCAGAACTTTATTTGGTCGTCAGACCGGCGTGTATCGTCGTGTTTGACACCAAAAGCAACAATACCAGCGATGTTTTACACTGGTAACCAGGGTAAACATCGAGTTACTAAGCGCAGGGCCGCGCTTAGTAACCCGATGTTTACCCTGGTTACCAGTGTAAAATGTAAAAAAACAAACAGTACATACTCACCTTCGCGTCCCCCGGCGTCCGCTTCCCACACTGACTGAGCGCCGTAAAGTAAAAGTACAGCACAGCGGTGACATCACCGCTCTGCTGTTAGGGCCGGCGCTCAGTCAGTGCAGGAAGCGGACGCCGGGGGACGCGAATGTAAGTATGTACTGTTTGTTTTTTTTACATTTTACGCTGGTAACCAGGGTAAACATCGGGTTACTAAGCGCGGCCCTGCGCTTAGCAACCCGATGTTTACCCTGGTTACCCGGGGACCTCGGCATCGTTGGTCGCTGGAGAGCGGTCTGTGTGACAGCTCTCCAGCGATCAAACAGCGACGCTGCAGCGATCGGCATCGTTGTCGCTATTGCTGCAGCGTCGCTTAATGTGAAGGTACCTTTACTTTATAAATCTGGATCAGAATAGCTGTATAATTTATTTTGAAAGTGTAATCTCCATGTCTGCCCCCTCCAGCCTGCTTGACACCTCAGAGTACCTCCTCCCTGCTGCTCAAATCTCATACTGCTAACGGACTCCTGAGTTCACTCCATAACTTGACTCATAAAACGCCAATTTAAATATTGGCAATATACAGCCATTTTGATGTGAATTTGCAAGTGCACGATCAGGTGAGATCTATTTATGAAGTGTGCTTTGTAAGATCTGGTGATCCATCCGCCGAGTGGGTTTACATTTTTTTTTAGTTTACTCTTTATTGGTTGCCTTATAATTCAATTTCACTTTGATTATACAAAATGATATACGGTACTATAATTTTATCTCCATGCCACATTATGTATGGTATACAATAAGAAGTTATTATACCCAAAAATAAAGTATTTGTAGAGAACAAAGTGAAATAAAGCATCTATCAATTCACTATTGCCGAATCGTTCTATAATTGGATGTTGTTCGTTCTCCTATATTGAGTAAAACTTATCTTTACAAGAATGAGAGGTTTCTGTTTCTGCAATCCTTGAATGGTTAAAGCTACTTGTCTGTTCATCGTATGTCGTTGGGTGTTGCATATGGTACAGTATTCTTGCTAAAAACATAAATACTGCACTGATGTCCTATGGTAACTGTAGAAAAGTGCACAAATGGCTTCTTGTTGACTTGCAGCACTCCTGTTTTAAAGCAATAAAGTTGCATTAAAAACATCATTTTCATTTAGTCATACTTCATTTAAGAAACTTGAGGTCAAGATCAAAATTCCAACTTCAACATACTTGACTGATGGTTGACTTCCAGATTCATTTTAGAGCAGTTGGTATCACCCATGGGGTTTCCAGCTACTGACTGCTGTAAAGACAAAGAACTTTATATTTTCACCTATTGCATTTGCTGTTATGGAACTAGCCAACAATTGGGCCTCCCAACTGAAATGTCCATCTGAGTACCCCTTTAAGTACCATTAAAACTTTTTTTATATATATAAGTTAAACACTAGTGATTTAAGTAGCAGAATCTATATATTAGTGTAACTATATAGGCAAGAGAGTGCAGTCTCATCCAAGGCCCTGGTGCCTTAAGTTATCCCATAGACCTTAGACAAATCACAAACGAAGAGAAAAGACTCACCAGCACTGCCAATCTCATCTGTCACTCTACAACTGCTATGGGAAAATTAGAATGATCAACTCAGGCATTTTGTATTGACCAATATCCTGGATAATTGACAGTGATCAGCCCAAACAGCAGTGCAAAATGTCCCTATCCAAAAGGGTGTATCACAGCTATACTCATCCTAAAATCCAACTTTGTCTTCAGGGTAGGCTTTGAGGCTTTTTAGAAAGCGTGTGTGCACATGAAACATCATTAACCATGAGGGTCCATCAGTCCTCTCGGCTTCTCACCTGGCTATGCTGAATAAATATAGGATTTTATGACGAGTGCTGCTGTGATACATCCTTTTGGATTGCCGCATTAGATAAATGTTGGCCAAAACCACTGATTTGAGTGGAATTGCTGAGGATTCATTAAATTTTACCATGACTGATACTTTGTTCCCATCTGATATTAGCTTCTGTTACAAGGGTGTAGTAGCTGCTTAGTCCTCTCTGCCCATTAAAATAGATATGTGAGTTCAGATGAATGACTATAATGAAATTGGGTGTAATGGTTGTTGGGTTTAGTGGGCTTTAAGGGACTGTCCCTGACTTTTACATTGATAGCTAGTGATGAGCGAACGTGCTCGGATAGCATCTTATCCGAGCATGCTCGGGTGTATTTATGTTCGAGTCCCTGTGGCTGCATAATTAGTGTCTGTTAGACAGCCTGAACACGTGTGGTGATTGCCTGTTTCTTAGAGAATCCCTGCATGCGTTGAGGCTGTCTAACAGCCACAAATCATGGAGCCACAGGGACTCGAACATAATATACGAGCACTCCCTGATACTTTGATAACACTCGAGTGTGCTGATAAGACGTTATCCAAGCGCGTTCGCTCATCACTATTGATAGCTTATCCTTTGAATAGATCATCAATATCTGATCAGTGGGGGGTGCGACACCTAGCACCCTGTCAGTCAGCTGTTCCAAGTACCAGTCAAATGTGCTGATTTGCTAAGTTACACAGCTCCATCAACAAAATAGTGGTGACAGGTGGGTTCTGAAAATCCGCCCCCTATTTGAATCATTAGGAAGCAGATGTGCAGTACCCAGCGAAGGCCACTATGTAATTGACAAATTTGCTTGTAGGAGCTTATAACTAGGGTTGAGCGAAACGGATCGGACAAATTCAAAAATCGCCGACTTTCGGCAAAGTCGGGTTTCATGAAACCCGACCCGATCCTAGTGTGGGATCGGCCATGAGGTCGTCGATCTTCGCGCCAAAGTCGCCTTTCGTATGACGCGTTCAGCGCCATTTCTCAGCCAATGAAGGAGGACGCAGAGTGTGGGCAGTGTGATGACACAGGTCTCGGTCCCCACCATCTTAGAGAAGGGCATGACCGTGATTGGCTTGCTTTCTGCGGCGTCACAGGGGGTATAAAGGGGAGTGCACGCCGACCGCCATCTTACTTCTGCCGATCTCAGCATAGGGAGAGGTTGCTGCAGCTTCGTCAGAAGAAGGGATATAGTTAGGGAGGGAAGATTAACCTCCAAACCGCTTGTGCTGTAGCAATTTCCACTGTCCAACACCACCTTTTTTTGCAGGGACAGTGGAGGCTATTTTTTTGTGCATCAGCCCTGTAGCTTATTAGGCTGCCTTATAAGGCTCCCTGATAGCTGCATTGCTGTTTGCTCTCTGCTGTGCAAACCAACTGCTTTTTAAAAGCAAAAATCCTGTTGATCCTTTCTGCAGTTATCTTATTTGTCCACACTTTTGTGTGCAGCAGTCCTTTTTGTTGCTGCCATACTTGTCCTGAGATCATTGTAGGGAGATTGAAATTGTACTACAGTCCTTGGATTTTTTCAGATATCTTCCAGCCACTTTCTGCCACTTACATTGTATTGTGTTACACACTGGGCCTGAGTTGTGGTGCTGTCTCCCCCCCAAAAAAGGGAGATTCAAATTGTCACAAAGTGGATATACATCAGTTCTGTTAGTTTGTCGCATATCAGCCAGCCACGTTCTGCCACTTACATTGTGTTGTGTTATACACTGGGCCTGAGTTGTGGTGCAGTCTCCCCCCAAAAAAAGGGAGATTCAAATTGTCACAAAGTGGATATACGTCAGTTCTGTTAGTTTGTCGTATATCAGCCAGCCACGTTCTGCCACTTACATTGTGTTGTGTTATACACTGGGCCTGAGTTTTGGTTCAGTCTCCCCAAAATAAAAAGGGAGCTTTAAATTCTCAACAAGTTTATATACACCTTCTACCTTGTTTTACAGTACCATATAATGGTTGTTATTTTGGTAACATTTTCCCAAAAATGAGGAAGTCTGGTGGAAGAGGCCGTGGGCGGTCGTTGCCAGCTGGTACTAATGGTGGTGGTGGTGGTGGAGCATCTGGTGGTAGTGGGAAAAGCAAAATAGCACCTAAGGCTGGAGGTGTTGAGCCAGCATCATCGTCTGGCTACACAAGGCCTCAAAGGCTCCCTTATCTTGGAGTAGGAAAACCGCTTTTAAAGCCGGAGCAGCAGGAAAAAGTTTTGGCTTTCCTTGCTGACTCAGCCTCTAGCTCTTTCGCCTCCTCTTCAGAAAGTTCAAAATATAAAAGCAGCGAGTAGTGGATGCTCCCGGTCAGGAACAAGACGTTTCCTTGTGTCCTTCACCCAAACCAAAAGTGAAGGATGCCTCAGGCGACACCACAGGTTACTCCATGGAGCTCTTTACACATACCGTGCCTGGGTTAGAAAGGGAAATTGTTAACTGCCCATTACTAGATGAATCGGACATGGAGTGCACTGATGCACAGCTAGATTATTATGCTGTTCCATTGACTCAGATCACTACATTGCCCACGCAGTGTACTGAGCCAGAATCTGACCCTGATGAGACTATGGTGCCCCGTCCCGAACGCTATAGCACCTTACACGGTGACACAGGAAGGTGCACATGACATTGAAGAGGAGGTGATAGATGACCAATTTGTTGACCCAGATTGGCAGCCATTGGGGGAAGAGGGTGCCGCTGCCAGTAGCTCAGAAGCGGAGGAGGATGATCTGCAGCAGCCATCTACATCGCAACAGCTGTCATCTGGCAGGCCCGTATCAGGCCAAAAACGTGTGTAAAAAACAAAACCAGTTTTAGGACAGCGTGGCCATCCGATGAAAGTAGCACAGCGTGCAATGCCTGAAAAGGTATTCGATAGTAGGAAGAGTGCAGTGTGGCAATTTTTTAACCAAGATCCAAATGATCAGTCAAAAGTTATCTGTAAGAAATGCTCAAAGACCTTTATCAAAGGGAAGAATCTTCAAAATTTAAATACAACGTGCCTGTGTAGACATTTAACCAGCATGCACTTGCAAGCCTGGAGTAACTACCAAACGTCACGTACCGTTGGTGCACCTGCTCAGAATGTAGGTAGTCAGCAACGCTACATTGCTTCCCTCACTGTAAGCCCACTGGTTAGGACACCACCAGCAGCAAATGTGGAGGTATCGTCGCAAGGCCAAAGCAGTCAGGGAATCACAAGGTTAGTGATAGGAAACACTATGTAGGCCAACATCAAGGATACCATCACCAACCCTCTCTCAATCCGCCATGTCCACCACCACCGTTAGTTCCACCATATGAAGCTCTCCAGTCCAGCTCACCCTACAAGAGACTCTCGTTAGGAAAAGAAAGTACTCATCCTCTCATCTGCGTACACAGGGTTTGAACGCTCACATTGCTATACTAATCTCGTTAGATGATGCCCTACCGGTTGGTTGAAAACGAAGCTTTCAAAGACCTGATGGCCTACGCAGTACCACGCTATGACCTACCCAGTCGGCACTTCTTTGCGAGAAAAGCCATCCCAGCCCTCCACCAGCATGTCAAAGACCGCATTGTCCATGCTCTGAGGCAATCAGTCAGTGGAAAGGTGCACCTCACAACCGATGCATGGACTAGTAGGCATGGCCAGGGACGTTACGTGTCCATCATGGCGCACTGGGTTAATGTGGTGGATGCAGGGTCCACTTGGGACAGCCATAGTGGGACAGTTCTGCCTAGCCCACGGTATAGGAAACAATTGGCTGTAGGTGTTCGCCACCCCTCTTCCTCCAGAAGCAAAAGCTCGTCCACAGAGCGCAGTCGCACGACCACTCCATCCGCAGCTGCCAGTGTTGCACACGAGGTGTCCCATTATCGAACAGCTAGTGGTAAGCGTCGGCAGGCTGTGTTACAAATGAAGTGTTTGGGCGACAACAGACACACCGCGGAAGTACTGGCCGAGTACTTGCAGCAAGAAACTCAGTCATGGCTGGGCAGTGTACATCTTGAGGCAGGCAAGGTAGTCAGTGATAACAGAAGGAATTTTATGGCTGCCATAGCCCTTTCAGAACTGAAACATACCTTGCCTGGCTCACAACTTGAACCTGGTGGTGCAGTGCTTCCTGAAAAATTATCTGGGGTTACCAGCCCTGCTCCTCAAGGTGCGAAGACTTTGCTCGCACATCCACCGGTCGCTCGTACACTCCAGCCGTATGCTGAACCATCAGCGATCACTGAATCTTCCCCAGCACCGCCTAATAATCGACGTTGCAACAAGGTGGAACTCCACACTGCACATGCTTCAGAGGTTGTGCGAACAGAGGCGTGCTGTAATTTATTTGTGGGAGGATACACATACACGGGCAGGCACTTGGATGGCAGACATGGAGTTGTCTGGTGTGCAGTGGTCGAAGCTACAAGACCTCTGTCAAGTCCTTCAGTGTTTGAGGAATGCACACGGCTGGTAAGTGCCGACGATGCCATCATAAGCATGAGCATCCCACTAATGCGTCTGCTGATGAAAAGTTTGACACATTAAGGAGCAGGCATCTGCAGCCGAAGAGGAGGGAAGCCTTGATGACAGTCAGCCATTGTCAGCTCAGGGAACTAACCTGGACGAGGTGGCGGACGAAGAGGAGGAGGAGGATGATGGGGATGAATATTCATGGGAGGATGCTTCTCAGGGGGCAATAGAAACTGGTGGCGTTGCAAGGTCAGGTACAGGGTTTTTGCGGGACACAAGTGATGTTGATTTGCAAGAAAGTGCTCAACCCAGCACAAGCAGTGAATTGACACCTGGAACATTGGCCCACATGGCTGAGTATGCCTTGCGTATCCTAAAAAGGGACCCCCACATTATCAAAATGATGACCGATGATGATTACTGGTTGGCCTGCCTCCTGGATCCACGATATAAAGGAAAATTACAAAATCTCATGCCACATGAGAACCTTGAGCAAATATTGGCAACCAAACAAGCAACTCTTGTAGACCGTTTGGTTCAGGCATTCCCAGCACACAGCAGCGGTGATGGTTCTCACACGAGCCGTAGTGGGCAACATGGCAGAGGTGTTAGAGGTGCACAAATCCGAAGTGGCGTTGAACAGGGGTTTTGTGACCAGGTTGTGGAGTGATTTCGCAACGACTGCTGACACGACAGGTACTGCTGCATCGATTCAAAGTGACAGGAGACAGCATTTTTCCAGTATGGTTACGAATTACTTTTCCGCCCTTATCGATGTTCTCCCTCACAGGTCATTCCCCTTTGATTACTGGGCATCTAAAATAGACACCTGGCCTGAATTGGCAGAATATGCATTACAGGAGCTCGCATGCCCTGCTGCTAGTGTGCTATCAGAAAGAGTATTCAGTGCTGCTGGTTCAATACTGACCGAAAAAAGGACACGTCTGGCTACCCAAAATGTTGATGATCTAACCTTCATTAAAATGAACCAATCATGGATTTCAAATTATTTGGCCCCACCTTCCCCTGCTGACACGTAGCTTGCCTGAAAAATGTCATGCTTTTGGCCTCCTCTTACTGACTTCTCCAATTCCTCCATTTGCAGCTGCTGAATGTCCACCACAGGCCATTTTTATACCTCCCTAAATGGGCTGACTCCCCCCACAGGGCCGTGGTCACCACCTGGCGTAAGCACCCGTGCGAGTGCCGTTTGCCTGGACAGGTGGGTGTGCCCACTCTTGGGTGACGGCACTGGCACATGGTCCCTCATAGTACAATGAAGTGTCTCTGACGGTGGTGGTGCACAACCAACGTCAGACACACCGGGGGACCCTGTGCCAGTACCGCCGCCCACGAGAGAGTGTTCCCCCCCAGCTCGAACAGTGCTCTACCACTTGCAATACTTACCTCTCCCTGCTCCTGTTGAAATGATAGATGATAGTTAAAATATACAGGGGCCCTGGCCTCCATTTAGACCAGTTAATACTTTGCGCCTACTACCACTGTCTGCTACTCAGCAGAGGAGCCCACCCCTGTACCTAGCTATGCCACCTGTTTATTTATGAAAAAAAATTTGGCAGACATTTAGCCTACTTACTTATTTGGGCCTACTCACTGTCAGCCTCTCATTACAGTTGTCCTCCGCTGAGCAAAGCAATGCCGCCAGTTTAGTCCTGTTACCTATTTTGAACTGCATTTAGCCTACTTATTTGGGCCTACTCACTGTGTCAGCTTCTCATTACAGTTGTCCTCCACTGAACAAAGCAGTGCCGCCTGGTTAGTCCTGTTACCATTTTTGAACTGCATTTAGCCTACTTACTTATTTGGGCCTACTCACTGTGTCAGCCTCTCCTTACAGTTGTCCTCCGCTGAACAAAGCAATGCCGCCAGTTTAGTCCTGTTACCAATTTTGAACTGCATTTAGCCTACTTACTTATTTGGGCCTACTCACTGTGTCAGCTTCTCATTACAGTTGTCCTCCACTTAACAAAGCAATGCCGCCTGGTTAGTCCTGTTACCAATTTTGAACTGCATTTAGCCTACTTACTTATTTGGGCCTACTCACTGTGTCAGCCTCTCCTTACAGTTGTCCTCCGCTGAACAAAGCAATGCCGCCTGGTTAGTCCTGTTACCAATTTTGAACTGCATTTAGCCCACTTTATTATTTGGGCCTATATCTGTGTTTCCTCCTCATCCTGCCCATTGCCCAGCCACTGCTAGATGAGTCTGCTAGTACATTGACCCAGACCAATACATTCCCCTTGCACTCTACACACCCTGCTGAAAGTCAGGTTCCCCTTCCCGCATACTATACCACCTTACACGGGGACAAAGAGGAAGGTGCAGATGAAAGGACAGGTTCCTTCATCAGGTGGGGGGCATACTCGTTGGCGACGTCACTGGCACAGGGCCCCTCATAGTACGCAAAAGTCTCTGCCGTACTATGGGGGCCCAGTGCCAATGCCAACGAGTGGGCCCCCACTGCTTGCTCAGGATCACAGCACTTGCAAAGTTGAAATACTGACCTCTCCCTGCTCCACCGCCGTGACGTATTTCGCGTTTCCTGGGCCCACGAAAAACTTGAGCCAGCCCTACCCCCCCACACAACTTTAGCCAAATGACCCCCAGTTTTCAATGCCTAACTATTATTATAAAGTAAATTAAGATTGACAAGCTTCAGTAATAAGAATTGATGTTTTTGGCATTAAAATGGGCACTGTAGGTGTTTTCCTGTCCTCCACTCACTGCCGACTTTGATTCCCCCATGACTTGCATTGGATTTCGTGTTTCAGTCGGCCCCCGACTTTACGCAATAATCGGCCAATTTCACCCGACCCGACTTTTGACAAAGTCGGGTTTCGCGAAACCCGACTCGATCCGAAAAAAATAAAAGTCGCTCAACTCTACTTATAACTGCAAACTGATACGTATCAAGATGGATATGACAGTGTGAAATACTGCTGTATATGCTGGCAGCCTATTACGGCTACAAGTCTGTACTCCTTTTAGCCAAAACTGCCAATTTTTTTCTTCCATTAGGCTAATGGGAGCTCTCTAAAAATACCAAACAGTGGTCTCCTAGATATGAGAGTGGTGTAATTACAGTTAGCATGGTCCCTGCTGCCCTCTCCTTTTCAGGACTGTTATTGGCAGGCTACTACATGTAATGTGCATACACTGCTGCCTGTCATACTGTCCTACGAGGTGCAGGGAGGTGGACGCAGGCTCTTTGCTCTGTAAACCATTTTAACGTTAAAATGATTAACTGCAACATTGGAGAGATTAAACAGTGGACTTTTGAATTAATGCCTCTTGTATACTTACTCCATGCTTTATTACTTGACAATAGGAAATATATTTTTTACTGCTCTGTACACACCTCGTCTGAATCCTGTTTAACAAAAATTCCGGAAAAAAACTCCTACTGTATCCAACAAGAATATACAGTTGACCCTATGCACACAATGGAGGACAGAAGAGCGCCTTACTGGCCTGTGTTGTGTTGGTGCATGTTAAAGCATTCTTTCTTTCCTTTCACCTATAAAACCAAAAAGTAGAGAACGTCATATCCTACCACTGGACAGGTAGCCTAGAGCGAATAAAAAAGACAACTCCCACATCCTTTTTCAGTGATTTCCCCCAGAGAGGAGGCTGGAACCTGCTTGCATAGCTGTGAAACACGGAATACTTCTATGGTGGACTGAAGCAGGCCCTGGCAGGGACTTCAGTTAGTATACTAGTCCTGTTGGTCCCTGGAATGTAGCAGTCTGTATATTCCTATTTTCTCATGCCTCCTTTGCCTGCTACCTCTACTTCATGGCTTGGTCATGGCCTGCTACCTCTACTTCATGGCTTGGTCATGGCCTGCTACTTCTACTTCATGAATTGGTTGTGACCTGCTACCTCTACTTCCTGGCTTGGTTGTGGCTTGCTTCCTCTACTTCATGGCTTGGTTGTGGCTTTCTTCCTCCATTTCATGGCTTGGTTGTGGCCTACTGGCTCATGCCTAATGGATTGATTATGGGCAGCCTTAGGCTATGTTCACACTTTGCGGGTTTTGCCGCGGATCCGCAGCGGATTTGACACTGCAGATCCGCAGCAGTTTTCCATGCAGGGTACAGTACAATGTTACCCTATGGAAAACAAAACCCGCTGTGCACATGCTGCGGATTTCCGCGGAAAAAGCCGCGCGGCTTTTCTGCGGAAAAAAAGAAGGAGCATGTCACTTCTTGGTGCAGAATCGCAGCGATTCTGCACCCATAGAAATGCATTGATCCGCTAACTTCCCGCATGGGGCTGTGCCCACGTTGCGGGAAGTTAAGCGGATAATGTGCCGATGGTACCCGGGGTGGAGGAGAGGAGACTCTCCTCCAGGCCCTGGGAACCATATTTTGGTGTAAAAAAAAAAGAATTAAAATAAAAAATGATGCTATACTCACCTCTCAGCGCTGCACGCGACCGTCCGGTCTCAGTTGCTGTGCCGAACAAGACCTGTGGTGACGTCGCGGTCACATGACCGTGACGTCACGAAGGTCCTTGCCGGCACAGCCGCTTGCAGCGCCGAGGAGATCGCGACGTCAGAGGGTGACTATAGCTAATTTTTATTATTTTTTACATTACTATTGATGCTGCATATGCAGCATCAATAGTACAGGAGTAATCCCGCAGCGGAAACCGCGAAACAAACCGCGATAAATCTGCAGGGATAACCGCAGCGGTTTTGCCCTGCAGATTTATCAATTCCGCTGCGGGATTAACCCGCAGAGGAACCCGCAAAGTGTGAACGTGGCCTTAGGGTTTGGTAGTGGCCTGTTGTATATTTATGTGGCATACTTTCGGAATGGAGATTTTTTACTTTTTTTTATCTCAAGTCATGCCCATTTTCATAGAAACGATCCCCATTTCCAAGGAAGCCACATCCACTTTATTGAGTAATGTGCAAAAAGTGTATAGGACACATAAGAAATGTTGTGCAAGGCAAGTAAGTTTATGATTCTTTTTTACATGGATTTTTGGTTTTGTAAGAACGTGTGCTTTAAACGAATGTTTTGTGCCATTTTTGACAATTTGTTTCAGTGATTTTTATGTGTTTTTATTTAAATTATTGGGTGAAGCAATAGCGTCTGCTTATATTGATTTTCCATGGTGAAAAAACAAATAAAAAGCATAAAAAACTATGGAATAAATGTTTTTGTCATAATGTATGCTCGGAAACCACACTAAAGAATTGACATGATGGGGGTTTCTTTAACCAGATGTTAAAAAAAGGGGTGAAAAAACATGATTTGTCCACTATTGTTGCATTTTCCTATTCAAAATATTGGAAAGGTTGTTGCAATAAGATTTGAAGTGTATTTTTTAAAAGGGATTGTGATGTGGAATTCACAACAATAACTGTCTCAAAATCTCTTTGTGAATATGCCCTAAGACTGTGAAGTCTGGCATATTTACAGTAGGTACGGAAAGTATTCAGACCCCTTTAAATTTTTCATTCTGTTTCATTGCAGCCATTTGGTAAATTCAAAAAAGTTCATTTTTTTCTCATTAATGTACACTCTGCACCCCATCTTGACTGAAAATAAACAGAAATGTAGAAATGTTTGCATATTAAAAAATAAATATCACATGGTCATAAGTATTCAGACCCTTTGCTCAGACACTCATATTTAAGTCGCAATTATGATGTCGGCAATCGGGAATTGTTGGCTATGAAGTGGGCGTTTGAGGAGTGGCGACATTGGCTCGAGGGAGCTAAGCACCGTATTGTGGTCTTGACCGATCATAAAAATCTGATTTACCTCGAGTCTGCCAGGCGGCTGAATCCTAGACAGACTCGATGGTCCTTGTTTTTTTCCCGTTTTGATTTCGTGGTCTCGTATCTTCCGGGTTCTAAGAATATTAAGGCTGATGTCCTCTCTAGGAGTTTTTTGCCTGATTCTCCTGAGGTCCTTGAACCGGTCGGCATTCTGAAAGAAGGGGTGGTCCTTTCTGCCATTTCCCCTGATTTACGACGGGTTCTTCAGGAATTTCAGGCTGACAAACCTGACCGCTGTCCAGTAGGGAAACTGTTTGTTCCTGATAGATGGACTAGTAGAGTGATTTCTGAGGTTCATTGTTCTGTGTTGGCTGGCCATCCTGGGATTTTTGGTACCAGAGATTTGGTTGGTAGGTCCTTTTAGTGGCCTTCTTTGTCACGTGATGTGCGTTCTTTTGTGCAGTCCTGTGGGACTTGTGCGCGGGCCAAGCCTTGTTGTTCCCGTGCTAGTGGGTTGCTTTTGCCTTTGCCGGTCCCTGAGAGGCCCTGGACGCATATTTCTATGGATTTTATTTCTGATCTTCCTGTTTCCCAGAAGATGTCTGTCATCTGGGTTGTTTGTGACCGGTTCTCTAAGATGGTCCATTTGGTGCCGGTGCCTTTGCCTAAACTGCCTTCCTCTTCTGATTTGGTTCCGTTGTTTTTTCAGCATGTGGTTCGTTTGCATGGTATTCCGGAGAATATTGTGTCCGACAGAGGTTCCCAGTTTGTTTCTCGGTTTTGGCGGGCCTTTTGTGCTAAGCTGGGTATTGATTTGTCTTTTTCTTCCGCATTTCATCCTCAGACAAATGGCCAGACCGAGCGAAGTAATCAGACTTTAGAAACTTATCTGAGATGCTTTTTGTCTGCTGATCAGGATGATTGGGTGGCTTTCTTGCCATTGGCCGAGTTTGCCCTTAATAATCGGGCTAGTTCGGCTACCTTGGTTTCGCCCTTTTTTTGTAATTTTGGTTTTCATCCTCGTTTTTCTTCAGGGCAGGTTGAGCCTTCTGACTGTCCTGGTGTGGATTCTGTGGTTGACAGGTTGCAGCAGATTTGGGCTCATGTGGTGGCTAATTTGGTATTGTCTCAGGAGGAGCCTCAACGTTTTGCTAACCGTCGTCGGCGTGTTGGTTCCCGGCTTCGGGTTGGGGATCTGGTCTGGTTGTCTTCCCGTCATGTTCCTATGAAGGTTTCTTCCCCTAAGTTTAAGCCTCGCTTTATTGGTCCTTATGGGATTTCTGAGATTATTAACCGGTGTCTTTTCGATTGGCCCTTCCGGCTTCTTTTGCTATCCATAATGTCTTCCATAGATCTTTATTGCGGAAATATGTGGTGCCCGTTGTTCCCTCTGTGGATCCTCCGGCCCCTGTGTTGGTTGATGGGGAGTTGGAGTATGTGGTTGAGAAGATTTTGGATTCTCGCTTTTCGAGGCGGAGGCTTCAGTACCTTGTCAAATGGAAGGGTTATGGCCAGGAGGATAATTCTTGGGTTTTTGCCTCTGATGTCCATGCTGCTGATTTGGTCCGTGCCTTTCATCTGGCTCGTCTTGATCGGCCTGGGGGCTCTGGTGAGGGTTCGGTGACCCCTCCTCAAAGGGGGGGTACTGTTGTGAATTCTGCTCTTGGGTTCCCTCTGGTGGTTGTTGGTAGTAATGCAGTTGTCCCTGGGTTGCAATCCTGGGCAGGTGTCCCTGCTGATTGCAGCTCTGACTGGGATATTTAGGTGTGCAGGATTCATTAGCCCTTGCCAGTTGTCCATTGTTCTTGGAGGTTTTGCATCTCTGTCTGGTTCCTCCTGCCCTGCTGCCAAATCTGCAAAGATAAGTGTCTGGTTTTGTTTCTGCAGCACACATGCTGTGTGCTTTACAATTCAGTACTATTCAATGTTTTTTTTTGTCCAGCTTAGACTGTGTTTGGATATTTCAGTCATGTTGGATTCTCAGGAGATGCAGATATACATTCCATGTCTTTAGTTAGATGGTGGAATTTTTGTATTATCTGCTGTGGATATTTTTAGGGTTTTAATACTGACCGCTTAGCATTCTGTCCTATCCTTTCCTATTTAGCTAGCGTGGCCTCTTTTGCTAAATCCTGATTTCTGCCTGCGTGTGTCTTTCCTCTAATACTCACAGTCAATATTTGTGGGGGGCTGCCTATCCTTTGGTGAGGGTTCTGCTCTGAGGCAAAATAGAATTCCCATTTCCATCTATAGGGGTATTTAGTCCTTCGGCAAAGTAGACATGTGAGAAATGTTATTTATTAATTATTTTGTGTGACATATTTCCGTGAAAAAAGGCAAAGGGGCATGAAAATTCAAAGTGGGAAAATTCTGAAATTTCCATTTTTTTCACAAATAAACGCAAATCATGCCAAAGAAATTTTACCACTATCATGAAGTATAATATGTCTCATAATCGCCGGGGATCCAATTAAGCATTCCAAAATTATTACCTCATAAAGTAACAGTGGTCAGAATTGGCCCGGTTATTAAAATGCAAACCACCCTCGGAAGTAAATGGGTTAATGGGCTTGTTTTAGACCAATGTAGAAAAAATGACAATGGTGAAAGAGTAAAATATATGATAGATTTGTCATATCTGTCATGAATCCTGTGAAAATGGAAACCAGGATGAACTATGATACTAGTTTAGTCAAGGGCAAAATCATTTCCCGTGACGGACATTGCTTGAAATTTTAATGTGTGGATGTTAAATTTGTGCCTATGGAAATCTTTCTTCTAGTAACGATGCATTGATATTAGACGTGTAACATAATAATGGCTGGAGATCCGGCTGAGCACTACCCCATATACAGCACAGCTTCGCAGCGGTATCCCAGTACATGTGCTGAGATGTGGGTGCACAGAAAACTGGTCGTTGTGGTGAAGGAATGACTTCTTCATGGGCAATTACCTTATTTCTTCAAGGGTTGTTGATGTAAGAATTTCTATTCCCCAGATTGTCTAAATCTCCACTTCTTCTAAGGATCTTTGTTCCTGTTGCTAAGTCACCAGTTGCCATGGTAATGGCGATTTCGCCTGCTAAATTAATGGCAGAAAAAGATCCATCTTCCCTGTAAAGTGATGGAACAGGCTGCGCGTCCTGCCACACGCCTTATTGGCTCCAGAATTGCACAGAAGAATCAATTTGGCCCATTAGGGATTTTGGGATGAAAATGCAAATCGAGATTAAGACTGAAGAAGATTGCAGCGCCATCATCACTAGAGGGAGATGTTACTTCAAATACAATTAGTCAATATCCCGTCATTTACGGAGATCTATCACCCCTGACACAGAAAGGCACACTTGCTTCTTAGTTAAAATTCCAGCGTCTTGGCAGTCTCTTGCAAATGGGAACACAAATTTACCTGCGCCGAAAATATTGTAAGATTTTGTCTCCTTTTAGTCATTATTTTGTTAGCCCAGTGTAAGAACTGCCCCATCCTGTCATGCTTCTTGTACGGTTCCTTACTTATTTTATGGGCACACTGGTGACCCACACTGTCTGACAGCCATTTATTAAAGGGAATCTGTCACCCCAAAATTCCGCTATAAGCTAAGGCCACCAGCATCGGGCATATCTCCAGCATTCTGTAATGCTGTAGATAAGCCCCCGATGTATCCTGAAAGATGAGAAAAAGAGGTTAGATTATACTCACCCAGGGGTGGTCCCGCTGCGGTCCGTGTTATGACCCCAATGGCGAGGGTCTCAGAGGAACAAGTAAGTCTGTGAAGTACAAAAATCCAGCTCATAGGGCAGTGGTAACTGGGTTGACCATATATCTACTCCTAACGCCAACACTAGAAGTAGCCGGGGAACATGCCTACGTTGGTCGCTAGATGTCTCGCGCCAGCCGGAGGACTAACTACCCCTAGAAGAGGAAAACAAAGACCTCTCTTGCCTCCAGAGAATAGACCCCAAAAGTTGGATACAAGCCCCCCACAAATAATAACGGTGAGGTAAGAGGAAATGACAAACACAGAGATGAACTAGGTTTAGCAAAGAGAGGCCCACTTACTAATAGCAGAATGTAGTAAGATAACTTATATGGTCAACAAAAACCCTATCAAAAATCCACACTGGAAATTCAAGAACCCCCGAACCGTCTAACGGCCCGGGGGGAGAACTCCAGCCTCCCTAGAGCTTCCAGCAAGGTTAGGATACAGATTATGTACAAGCTGGACAAAAATGCAAACAAAAACAAATAGCAAAAAGCAAGAAAGCAGACTTAGCTTAATCTAGCAGGAACCAGGATCAGTAGACAAGAGCACAACAGATTAGCTCTGATTACAACGTTGCCAGGCATTGAACTGAAGGTCCAGGGAGCTTATATAGCAACACCCCTGACCTAACGACCCAGGTGAGCATACAAGGGATGGCAGACATTCCCAGAGTCAAATCACTAGTAACCACTAGAGGGAGCCAAAAAGGTAAATTCACAACAGTACCCCCCCCTTAGTGAGGGGTCACCGAACCCTCACCAAGACCACCAGGGCGATCAGGATGAGCGGTGTGAAAGGCACGAACCAAATCGGCCGCATGCACATCAGAGGCGACCACCCAGGAATTATCCTCCTGACCATAGCCCTTCCACTTGACCAGGTACTGAAGCCTCCGCCTGGAGAGACGAGAATCCAAGATCTTCTCCACCACGTACTCCAACTCGCCCTCAACCAACACCGGAGCAGGAGGCTCAGCAGAAGGGACCACAGGCACAACGTACCGCCGCAACAAGGACCTATGAAATACGTTGTGAATGGCAAACGACACCGGAAGATCCAGGCGAAAGGATACAGGATTAAGGATTTCCAATATCTTGTAAGGACCAATGAAGCGAGGCTTAAATTTGGGAGAGGAGACCTTCATAGGAACAAATCGAGAAGACAGCCATACCAAATCCCCAACGCGAAGTCGGGGACCCACACCGCGACGGCGGTTGGCAAAACGCTGAGCCTTCTCCTGTGACAACTTCAAGTTGTCCACCACATGACTCCAGATCCGCTGCAACCTATCCACCACAGAATCCACCCCAGGACAGTCAGAAGGCTCCACATGTCCCGAGGAAAAACGAGGATGGAAACCAGAGTTGCAGAAAAATGGCGAAACCAAGGTGGTGGAACTAGCCCGATTATTAAGGGCAAATTCAGCCAACGGCAAGAAGGTCACCCAATCATCCTGATCAGAAGAGACAAAACACCTCAAATAAGCCTCCAGAGTCTGATTAGTTCGCTCCGTTTGTCCGTTAGTCTGGGGATGAAAAGCGGACGAAAACGACAAATCAATGCCCATCCTACCACAAAAGGATCGCCAGAACCTGGAAACAAACTGGGATCCTCTGTCCGACACAATATTCTCAGGAATGCCGTGCAAACGAACCACGTTCTGGAAGAACACAGGAACCAGATCAGAAGAGGAGGGCAGCTTAGGCAAAGGAACCAAATGGACCATCTTGGAGAAACGATCACATATCACCCATATGACAGACATGCCCTGAGACACCGGAAGATCAGAAATGAAATCCATAGAGATGTGTGTCCAAGGTCTCTTCGGGACAGGCAAGGGCAAGAGCAACCCGCTGGCACGAGAACAGCAAGGCTTAGCTCGAGCACAAGTTCCACAGGACTGCACAAATGACCGCACATCCCTTGACAAGGAAGGCCACCAAAAGGACCTGGCCACCAGATCTCTGGTGCCAAAAATTCCCGGGTGCCCTGCCAACACTGAGGAATGAACCTCGGAAATGACTCTGCTGGTCCATTTAGCAGGCACAAACAATCTGTCAGATGGACAAGAGTCAGGCCTACCAGCCTGAAATCTCTGCAACACACGCCGCAGATCAGGAGAAATAGCTGACAAGATAACTCCTTCCTTAAGAATACCCACAGGTTCAGCGACTCCAGGAGCATCAGGCACAAAGCTCCTAGACAGAGCATCGGCCTTCACATTCTTAGAACTTGGTAAATACGAGACCACAAAGTCAAAACGGGAGAAAAACAATGACCAGCGGGCCTGTCTAGGATTCAGGCGTTTAGCAGACTCGAGATACATCAGATTTTTGTGATCAGTCAAGACCACCACACGATGCTTAGCACCCTCGAGCCAATGACGCCACTCCTCAAATGCCCACTTCATGGCCAACAACTCCCGATTGCCCACATCATAATTTCGCTCTGCCGGCGAAAACTTCCTGGAGAAAAAGGCACAAGGTCTCATAGTAAAGCAACCAGGGCCTCTCTGCGACAAAACGGCCCCTGCCCCAATCTCCGAAGCATCCACCTCCACCTGAAAGGGAAGTGAGGTGTCAGGTTGGCACAAAACAGGCGCCGAAGTAAACCGGCGTTTCAACTCCTGGAAAGCCTCCACGGCAGCAGGAGCCCAGTTAGCTACATCAGAGCCTTTCTTGGTCATATCCGTCAATGGTTTAACAACGCTAGAAAAATTTGCGATAAAACGACGGTAGAAGTTAGCAAAACCCAAGAACTTCTGAAGACTCTTAACTGACGAGGGTTGAGTCCAATCATGAATAGCTCGGACCTTGACTGGGTCCATCTCCACAGCAGAAGGGGAAAAAATGAACCCCAAAAAGGGAACCCTCTGTACACCAAAGAGACACTTTGAGCCTTTAACAAACAAAGAATTTTCACGCAAAATCTTAAAAACCATCCTGACCTGCTCCACATGCGAGTCCCAATCATCAGAAAAAACCAGAATATCATCCAGATAAACAATCAAAAATTTATCCAGATACTTCCGGAAAATGTCATGCATGAAGGACTGAAAAACTGAAGGTGCATTAGAGAGCCCAAATGGCATCACCAAGTACTCAAAATGACCTTCGGGCGTATTGAATGCGGTTTTCCATTCATCGCCTTGCTTAATGCGCACAAGGTTGTACGCACCACGAAGGTCTATCTTGGTGAACCACTTGGCACCTTTAATCCGGGCAAACAAGTCTGACAACAGCGGCAAAGGATACTGAAATTTGACAGTGATCTTGTTTAAAAGCCGATAGTCAATACAAGGCCTCAAAGATCCGTCCTTTTTGGCCACAAAAAAGAATCCCGCACCAAGAGGGGAAGAAGAAGGACGGATATGCCCCTTCTCAAGAGACTCCTTGATATATGAACGCATCGCGGTATGTTCAGGTACCGACAAATTAAACAGTCTCCCCTTAGGAAACTTACTGCCAGGAATCAAATCTATTGCACAGTCACATTCCCTATGAGGAGGCAGTGCACTGGACTTAGACTCGCTGAAGACATCCTGATAATCAGACAAATACGCCGGAACTTCCGAAGGCGTAGAAGAAGCAATAGACAAGGGCAGGGAATCTCCATGAATTCCATGGCAGCCCCAACTTGACACCGACATTGCCTTCCAGTCCAAGACTGGATTATGGGTCTGTAACCATGGCAAACCCAAAACAACCAAATCATGCATCTTATGCAGAACAAGAAAACGTATCACCTCCCGATGTTCGGGAGTCATGCACATGGTAACCTGTGTCCAAAACTGCGGTTTATTTTTTGCCAAAGGCGTAGCATCAATACCCCTAAGAGGGATAGGATTTTCCAATGGCTCCAGAACACAACCGCAGCGCTTGGCAAATGACAGATCCATCAGACTCAGGGCAGCACCTGAGTCTACAAACGCCATGACAGGATACGATGACAGTGAGCAAATCAAAGTTACAGATAGAATAAATTTAGGTTGCAAATTACCAATGGCGACAGGACTAACAACCCTAGTAAGACGTTTAGAGCATGCTGAGATAACATGTGTAGAATCACCACAGTAGTAACACAAGCCATTCTGGCGTCTATGAATTTTCCGCTCATTTCTAGTCAGGATTCTATCACATTGCATTAAATCAGGTGCCTGTTCAGACAACACCATGAGGGAATTTGCGGTTTTGCGCTCCCGCAACCGCTGGTCGATTTGAATTGCCAGGGCCATGGAATCATTCAGACCTGTGGGAATGGGAAAACCCACCATCACATTCTTAATGGCTTCAGAAAGGCCATTTCTGAAATTTGCAGCCAATGCACACTCGTTCCACTGGGTCAGCACGGACCATTTCCGAAATTTTTGGCAATACACTTCAGCCTCGTCCTGGCCCTGAGACATAGCCAGCAAGGCTTTTTCTGCCTGAATCTCAAGATTGGGTTCCTCATAAAGCAAACCGAGCGCCAGAAAAAACGCATCAATATCAGCCAATGCCGGATCTCCTGGCACCAGCGAGAAGGCCCAATCCTGAGGGTCGCCCCGTAAAAAAGAAATAACAATTTTCACTTGCTGAGCGGAGTCTCCAGATGAACAGGGTCTCAGGGACAAAAACAATTTACAATTATTCCTGAAATTTCTAAATTTAAATCGGTCTCCGGAAAACAGTTCAGGAATCGGTATCTTAGGTTCTGACATAGGATTTCTGATAACATAATCTTGTATGCCCTGCACACGAGTAGTAAGCTGGTCCACACCTGTAATCAAGGTCTGGACATTCATGTCTGCAGCAAACACAAGCCACTCAGAGGTAAAGGGGAAAAGAAAAAAAAATGAGAAAGAGAAAAAAAAACTCAGAATTTTCTTTCTTATAATCCCGCTTCTGCAATGCATTTAACATTTAATACTGGCCTGGCAAACTGTTATGACCCCAATGGCGAGGGTCTCAGAGGAACAAGTAAGTCTGCGAAGTACAAAAATCCAGCTCATAGGGCAGTGGTAACTGGGTTGACCATATATCTACTCCTAACGCCAACACTAGAAGTAGCCGGGGAACATGCCTACGTTGGTCGCTAGATGTCTCGCGCCAGCCGGAGGACTAACTACCCCTAGAAGAGGAAAACAAAGACCTCTCTTGCCTCCAGAGAATAGACCCCAAAAGTTGGATACAAGCCCCCCACAAATAATAACGGTGAGGTAAGAGGAAATGACAAACACAGAGATGAACTAGGTTTAGCAAAGAGAGGCCCACTTACTAATAGCAGAATGTAGTAAGATAACTTATATGGTCAACAAAAACCCTATCAAAAATCCACACTGGAAATTCAAGAACCCCCGAACCGTCTAACGGCCCGGGGGGAGAACTCCAGCCTCCCTAGAGCTTCCAGCAAGGTTAGGATACAGATTATGTACAAGCTGGACAAAAATGCAAACAAAAACAAATAGCAAAAAGCAAGAAAGCAGACTTAGCTTAATCTAGCAGGAACCAGGATCAGTAGACAAGAGCACAACAGATTAGCTCTGATTACAACGTTGCCAGGCATTGAACTGAAGGTCCAGGGAGCTTATATAGCAACACCCCTGACCTAACGACCCAGGTGAGCATACAAGGGATGGCAGACATTCCCAGAGTCAAATCACTAGTAACCACTAGAGGGAGCCAAAAAGGTAAATTCACAACAGGTCCGGTCCGATGGGCGTCACGGTTCTGGTCCGGCGCCTCTTCTTACAATGACGTCCTCTTCTTTGCTTCCTGTTGCGGCTCCTGCTCAGGCGTACTTTGCAAAGTACTGCAGTGCGCAGGCGACGGGCCTCTCTGACCTTTCCCGGCGCCTGCGCACTGCAGTACTTTGTGCTTCCCTCAACAGGGTAGAGAAGTACGCCTGCGCAGGAGCCGCGACAGAAAGCAAAGACCGTGACGCCCATGGACCGGACCGCATCGGGACCACCCCTGGGTGAGTATAATCTAACTTGTTTTTCTTATCTTTCAGGTTACATCGGAGGCTTATGTACAGCATTATAGAATGCTGTAGATAAGCCCCTTATGGCGGTGGCCTTAGCTTATAGGCCTAAAATGGGGTCACAGATTCCCTTTAACTATGTGAAGGTTCACACCAGCCTTTTTCCTGTATTGATGATATTTATATAGAATATGAGTATATAGTGTCTAGCATTATAGCGAAGGCTCCGGACACTGATCAGTTTAACCCTTTATATGCATTGTTCAGTATATTTTCACTGCTCAATTTTATTTGTTTCATAAATGGAGCATGTCTGATCTTGTTTGTGCCTGTCCCTTGGCATTGTTAAGTGTAGCTGAATATAGTGGTGCTAAAATATAAATGATAATTATTATAAATTATTGCTTGTTATAAAGAAATGGAAAATGAATGCTAGATATTAAATACTCACGTGCTATGTATGCAACATCACTTTTTTTTTTTTTTTTACTAGCAATGTGTGATTCACAGCTGAAGCGTAGTTGTATCGGATGTAATTTCCTCCGACCCTTGTGCTTTGTGAGGTGTCAAAAACACTGTTACCATCAATTGCAGATGGGAATTGGATAACCCTGTTACAGATTTTGTAACTAGTCCCTATAGCTTTGATATACATCGTTGCATAAATATTAAATGCAAAATTATGCTATACTATAGCTGTAAAAAAAAGACACAGACTTCCAAATATTAAACATTTATCTACTGCGGAAAAGCAGAGTTTTCAAAACATGAGGTTCTTAGTTGAAGAAGAACTTCCAACAATTTTTTTATGTTGAACTGTACACACCAGATGTTAGCAAATAAAGTACTTGGCACTTAATGCGTAAACAGTTTTTAAAGTTCAAATGGAGGTTATAAGAGGCTTCCTTCGCAGTATGTGAGAGAATTGATGCACAGTGAACTGTCTCTGGGTTTGTAATGTGAACCAGCTAAACACAGCTGTGCTGCCCATCCCCTCACATGACTCCTGCAGGAGACTGAACCAGGAGGTCAGAGCTGTATCATTGCATCTCACCCATGAGAAACCTGCACTAAGCTATGGTGGGGATGAGGTGTTCTTTCCTGTTGTGTTGCTGCCTGCTTATGATTGGTCTGCATCCTACAGGGAAAAGAAGTAAACACCCCCATTGATGACACCCACAGTTTTAAGATTAGTTAAAATTGTCAAGATTTTTGCAATTCCGCCCAAAAAAATATCAATGGGGAGTCTCATGTCTCTTGAAATAAATAGAAGCCAAAAAAAATAATTTTCAACTCCAAAAAAAAAACTCTGGTAGTGCACTGATACATGATAAATACAATTTGCACACATGTTTCACCCAGTAAGCAGGGTACATGTGGCATTCATTAAAGATTTCCCCTGACCCACTTCTATTTATCACAGGACGCTGAAACTGCACATGTGCAATGATATAAGTCTCTATAGGTTACGTGCAAATTTGCAACTCAGAACTGGTAACGGTCTTGATTTTACAGATGCTGAAGTGGTATAAGGTTTGATAATGGACCCAGTGGCAGAGCAGTCATCAAGTTCTTTTACTTGAATAGCCGCACACCAAAGGAGATGTTCGATGAGATGAAAGTGGTTTATGGTGATTCCACATCATATGATGTAGTCAACAACTGGCATCGTCAATTTAAATGTGGTTGGACTTCGGTGCAAGCATCTCCAATTCCAGGGTGACCCCACTCTGCTATTGATGAACACACCATCCAGCAAGTAGAGATTGCCATTTTGGTGAATCGCCGCATGACCATTCGCCACCTAGCCCAAAATGTCAAGATTAGTGTGGTGTCCGTGGAAACAATCATCCAAGACCATCTTCACATGCATAAGGTATCCGCTTGCTGGGTTCCCCAGCTGCTCACACCTTTCCAGAAGCAGGAACGAGTTGAATGCTCTCAGGCTCTGTTGACAATGTGCCATGGAAACCAGAAGGATTTTTTCAACAGACTGATCACACAGGATGAAAGCTGGGTCCAGCACTATGATCCTGAGACTAAAGTCCAGTCGATGCAATGGAAGCATCATGACTCGCCACCTTCAAAGAAGGCACGTGTCCAACCCTTGGCAGGCAAGGTCATGATCACAGTATTTTGGGACCAGCACAAAGTAGTATTGATGGATTTCCTAGCAAAAGGGTACCATGATCACTGGGTCATACTATGCTTCACTGCTGCGGAAATTGCGGGAGGCCTAGACAAGTGGCATGCTCACCCAAATGTGTCTGCCTTCTGCAAGACAATGCCCAGTTCACAACTCACATGTTGCCCAAATGGAAGCATGCTCCTGTGGCTTTAACCCCTTTCTGACATTAGACGTACTATCCCGTCGAGGTGGGTGGGCCCGTATGACCACCAACGGAATAGTACGTCATGCGATTGGCCGCGCTCACGCTGACTATCACAGCTGACATTCGGCACTATGTGCCAGGAGCGTTCACAGACCGCCCCCGGCACACTGCGATCAAACATGATCGCAGTGTTCCGGCGGTATAGGGAAGCATCACGCAGGGAGGAGGCTCCATGCGTGCTTCCCTGAGACCCCCGGAGCAACGCGATGTGATCGCTTTGCTCTGAGGGTCTCTTACCTCCTCCCTGCAGCAGGCCCAGATCCAATATGGCCGCTGCATCCAGGTACTGCAGGGAGGTGGCTTCACAGCGCCTACTCAGAGCAGGCGCCTGTAAGCCTGGAGCTGTGCATGACAGATCGCTGATCTGACACAGTGCACAGCAAAGTGTCAGATCAACGATCTTACACTGTAACATGATGCCCCCCCCCCCCCCCCCCCGGGGCAATGTTATAGTGTAAAAAAAAAAAAATATTCACATGTGTAAAAAAAAATTCCCAAAAAATAAAATAAAAATAGATTGTTCCTATAAATACATTTTTTTTATCTAAATAAAAAAAAACAATAAAAGTACACATATTTAGTATCGCCGCGTCCATAACGACCCAACCTATAAAACTGTCCCACTAGTTAACCCCTTCAGTGAAAACCGGAAAAAAAAAACGAGGCAAAAAACGCTTTATTATCATACCGCCAAACAAAAAGTGGAATAACACGCTATTACAAAGACGGATATAAATAACCATGGTACAGCTGAAAACGTCATCTTGTCCCTCAAAAAAACGAGCCACCATACAGCGTCATCAAAGAAAAAATAAAAAAGTTATAGTCCTCAGAATAAAGCGATGCAAAAATAATTATTTTTTCTATAAAATAGTTTTTATCGTATAAAAGCGCCAAAACATAAAAAAATGATATAAATGAGGTATTGTTGTAATCGTACTGACCCGAAGAATAAAACTGCTTTATCCATTTTACCAAACGCGAAACGGTATAAACGCCTCCCCCAAAAGAAATTCATGAATAGCTGGTTTTTGGTCATTCTGCCTCACAAAAATCAGAATAAAAAGCGATCAAAAAATGTCACGTGCCTGAAAATGTTACTAATAAAAACGACAACTCGTCCCGCAAAAAACAAGACCTCACATGACCCTGTGGACCAAAATATGGAAAAACTATAGCTCTCAAAATGTGGTAACGCAAAAAATATATTTTTTGCAATAAAAAGCGTCTTTCAGTGTGACGGCAGCCAATCATCAAAATCCACTAAAAAAAAACACTATAAAAGTAAATCAAACCCCCCTTCATCACCCCCTTAGTTAGGGAAAAATTAAAAAAAATGTATTTATTTCCATTTTCCCATTAGGGTTAGGGTTGGGGCTAGGGTTAAGGCTACAGTAAGGGTTGGGGCTAAAGTTAGGGTTTGGACTACATTTACGGTTGGGAATAAGGTTGGGATTAGGGTTAGGGGTGTGGTTAGGGTTACCGTTGGGATTAGGGATGTGTTTGGATTAGGGTTTCAGTTATAATTGGGGGATTTACACTGTTTAGGCACATCAGGGGCTCTCCAAACGCGACATGACGTCCGATCTCAATTCCAGCCAATTCTGCGTTGAAAAAGTAAAACAGTGCTCCTTCCCTTCCAAGCTCTCCCGTGCGCCCAAACAGGGGTTTACCCCAACCTATGGGGTATCAGCGTACTCAGGACACATTGGACAACAACTTTTGCGGTCCAATTTCTCCTGTTACCCTTGGGGAAATACAAAACTGGGGGCTAAAAAATATTTTTTGTGGAAAAAAAGATTTTTTATTTTCACGGCTCTGCGTTATAAACTGTAGTGAAACACTTGAGGGTTCAAAGTTCTCACAACACATCTAGATAAGTTCCTTGGGGGTCTAGTTTCCAATATGGGGTCACTTGTGGGGGGGTTTCTATTGTTAGGTGAGCCTTCGCGGGCAGGGTCCTCTCTCCTCCTGTACCAGTTATGACTTGTATTGTTTAAGATTATTGTACTTGTTTTTATTATGTATACCCCTCCTCACATGTAAAGTGCCATGGAATAAATGGCGCTATAACAATAAATAATAATAATTAGGGACTCTGCAAACGCAATGTGGCACCTGCAGACCAATCCATCTAAGTCTGCATTCCAAATGACCCTCCTTCCCTTCCGAGCTCTGCCATGCGCTCATACAGTGGTTCCCCCCCACATATGGGGTATCAGCATACTCAGGACAAATTGGACAACAACTTTTGGGGTCCAATTTCTCCTGTTACCCTTTGGAAAATACAAAACTGGGGGCTAAAAAATAATTTTTGTGGAAAAAAAAAGAATTTTTTTCACGGCTCTGTGTTATAAACTGTAGTGAAACACTTGGGGGTTCAAAGCTCTCACAACACATCTAGATGACTTCCTTAGGGGTCGACTTTTCAAAGGCGTCCCATCTCAATTCCTGTCAATTTTGCATTGAAAAGTCAAACGGCACTCCTTCCTTTCCGAGCACTCCCATGCGCCCAAACAGTGGTTTACCCCCACATATGGGGTATCAGCGTACTCAGGACAAATTGTACAACAACTTTTGGGGTCCAATTTCTTCTCTTACCTTTGGGGAAATAAAAAATTGGGGCGAAAAGATAATTTTTGTGAAAAAAAATGATTTTTTATTTTTACTGCTCTGCATTTATAAACTTCTGTGAAGTACTTGGTGGGTCAAAGTGCTCACCACACATCTAGATAAGTTCCTTAGGGGGTCTACTTTCCAAAATGTTGTCACTTGTGGGGGTTTCAATGTTTAGGCAAATCAGTGGCTCTCCAAACGCAACATGGCGTCCCATCGCAATTCCTATCAATTTAGCATTGAAATGTCAAACGGCACTCCTTCCCTTCCGAGCTCTCCCATGCGCCCAAACAGTGGTTTACCCCCACATATGGGGTATCAGCGTACTCAGGACAAATTGGACCACAACTTTTGAGGTCCAATTTCTTCTCTTACCCTTGGGAAAATAAAAAATTGGGGTGAAAAGATCATTTTTGTGAAAAAATAAGATTTTTTATTTTTACGTCTCTGTATTATAAACTTCTGTGAATCACTTAATGGGTCAAAGTGCTCATCACACATCTAGATAAGTTCTTTAGGGGGTCTACTTTCCAAAATGGTGTCACTTGTGGGGGGTTTTAATGTTTAGGCACATCAGGGGCTCTCCAAACGCAACATGGTGTCCCATCTCAATTCCAGTCAATTTTGCATTGAAAAGTCAAATGGCGCTCCTTCGCTTCCGAGCTCTGCCATGCGCCCAAACAATTGTTTACCCCCACATATGGGGTATCGGCGTACTCAGGACAAATTGTACAACAACTTTTGGGGTCCATTTTCTCCTGTTACCCTTGGTAAAATAAAACAAATTGGAGCTGAAGTAAATTTTTTGTGAAAAAAAGTTAAATGTTTATTTTTATTTAAACATTCCAAAAATTCATGTGAAACACCTGAAGGGTTAATAAACTTCTTGAATGTGGTTTTCAGCACCTTGAGGGGTGCAGTTTTTAGAATGGTGTCACACTTGGTTATTTTCTATCATACAGACCCCTCAAAATGACTTCAAATGAGATGTGGTCCCTAAAAAATAATATGGTGTTGTAAAAATGAGAAATTGCTGGTCAACTTTTAACCCTTATAACTCCCTAACAAAAAAAAATTTTGGTTCCAAAATTGTGCTGATGTAAAGAAGACATGTGGGAAATGTTACTTATTAAGTATTTTGTGTGACATATCTCTGTGATTTAATTGCATAAAAATTCAAAGTTGGAAAATTGTGAAATTTTCAAAATTTTCGCCAAATTTCCTTTTTTTCACAAATAAACGCAGGTAATATCAAATAAATTTTACCACTATCATGAAGTACAATATGTCACGAGAAAACATTGTCAGAATCACCGGGATCCGTTGAAGCGTTCCAGAGTTATAACCTCATAAAGGGACAGTGGTCAGAATTGTAAAAATTGGCCTGGTCATTAACGTGCAAACCACCCTTGGGGGGTAAAGGGGTTAAAATTCCACTGCATCCCCCGAATTCACCCAACCTCGCACTATCGGACATCCACCTCTTTCCAACAATTAAGTTATTTTTGAAGGGCAAGCATTTTCCAGATGATGATACTCTTATTTCCGAAGTCGCAACGTGGCTTTTGAAGCAACCTGTTGACTTCCACAAGCGAGGTGTTTACAGTTGCTTAACCCCTTAACGACCGCCGATACGCCTTTTAACGGCGGCCGCTAAGGGTACTTAAACCACAGCGCCGTTAATTAAATTAAGAAAAAGTGAATAGCGCCCCCCAGAGTCGGATTTTCTCTGGGGTCTCGGTTGCCGCGGGTAGCCGAAACCCCAGAGAACATGATTCGGGGGGTTTTTACCGACCACCGAGTTGCGATCGCCGGTAATTAACCGTTTACCGGCGGTCGCAACAAAAAAAAAACAAAACGCGATTTGCCATTTAATTTCTCTGTCCTCCGATGTGATCGCACATCGGAGGACAGAGAAATAGTGTCCCCGATGGCCCCCAATAGCCCCCCAATACTCAATCACCTATCTCCCCCGGTGCTCCTCGTGGCTCCCGATGGGCGCCGCCATCTTTTTTCTGGGAAAAAATGGTGGGCGCATGCGCAGTGCGCCCGCCGCCCGGCACCCGGAAGATCTTTGGGGTCTCGGATGCCGGGGGTAGCCGAGACCCCAAAGAACATGATCGGGGTCGCTTTTTACCGACCCCTGTTTTGCGATCGCCGGTAATTAACTGTTTACCGGCGACCGCAAAAAAAAAAGCGATCTGTAATTCTCTGTCCTCTGATGTGATCGCACATCAGAGGACAGAGAAATAGGGGGATTCGGGGACCCTATCATACTCACCCGGTGTCCCCGGGTCCTCCTGCGTCTCCTCTTGCCGGCCGGCTTCTTCCTCTGCAAAGAAAATGGCGGGCGCATGCGCAGTGCGCCCGCCATCTGCTGCCATCTGCCGGCCGGCAGGAGAGACAAGTTGGGGCTAAAATTAGGGTTAGGGCTAGGGTTAGGGTTAGGGCTAGGGTTGGGGCTAAATTTAGGGTTAGGCTACTTTCACACTAGCGTTTTTTGGCTTCCGTCGCAATGCGTCGTTGGAGAAAAAATGCATCCTGCAAAAGTGCTTGCAGGATGCGTTTTTTTCTCCATTGACTTGCATTAGCGACACATTGCGACGGATTGCCACACGTCGCATCCGTCGTGCGACGGATGCGTCGTGTTTTGGCGGACCGTCGGCACAAAAAAACGCTACATGTACCTTTTTTTGTGCGACGTGTCCGCCATTTCCGACCGCGCATGCGCGGCCGGAACTCCGCCCCCGGCTCCCCGCACCTCACAATGGGGCATCGGATGGGTTGAATAAACAGCATCCTCTGCACCCGTTGTGCAGCGCTTACAACGCTAGCGTCGGTACGTCGGCCCGACACACTGCGATGGGCCGAGTACTACGCTAGTGTGAAAGTAGCCTTAGGCTTCTTTCACACTTGCGTCGGTACGGGGCGGTCGCAATGCGTCAGCCCGACGTACCGATGCACGTTGTGAAAATTGTGCACAACGTGGGCAGTGGATGCAGTTTTTCAATGCATCCGCTGCCCAGTCTATGTCTTGGGGAGGAGGGGGCAGAGTTACGGCCACGCATGCGCGGAAATGGCGGACGCAACGTACAAAAAAAAGGTTACATTGAACTTTTTTGTGACGACGGTCCGCCAAAACACAACGGATCCAGTGCACGATGGACGTGACGTGTGGCCATCCGTTGGTAATACAAGTCTATGGGCAAAAAAGGCATCCTGTGGGCACATTTGCAGGATCCGTTTTTTGTCCAAAACGACGCAAGTGTGACGCATTGTGACGGATGCCACACGACGCAAGTGTGAAAGTAGCCTTAGGGTTAGGGTTGGGGCTAAAGTTAGGGCTAGGGTTAGGGTTAGGATTGGGGCTAAAATTAGGGTTAGGGTTAGGGTTGGGGCTAAAATTAGGGATAGAGTTGGGATTAGGGTTAGGGTTTGGATTAGGGTTGGTATTAGGGTTACGGTTGGGATTAGGGTTAGGATTAGGGTTAAGGTTAGGGTTGGGATTAGGGTTAGGGGTGTATTGGGATTAGGGTTAGGTTTGAGGTTAGGGTTGAGATTAGGGTTAGGGATGTGTTGGATTTAGGGTTTTGATTAGGGTTATGGTTAGAGTTGAGATTAGGGCTGTTTTGGGGTTAGGGTTGTGATTATCGTTAGGGTTGTCATAAGGATTATGGATCGGGTTGAGATTAGGGTTAGGGGTGTGTTGGAGTTAGGGTTGGAGTTAGAATTGGGGGGTTTCCACTGTTTAGGTACATCAGGGGGTCTCCAAACACGACAGACAATTTTGCGCTAAAAAAGTCAAATAGTGCTCCCTCCCTTCTGAGCTCTGCCGTGCGCCCAAACAGTGGTTTACCCCCACATATGGGGCATCAGCGTACTCGGGATAAATTGGACAACAACTTTTGGGGTCCAATTTCTCCTGTTACCCTTGTGAAAATAAAAACTTGGGGGCTAAAAATCTTTTTTGTGGGAAAAAAAATATTTTTTTATTTTCATTACTCTGCATTATAAACTTCTGTGAAGCACTTGAGCATTCAAAGTTCTCACCACATATCTAGATAAGTTCCTTAGGGGGTCTAGTTTCCAAAATGTGGTCACTTGTGGGGGGTTTCTACTGTTTAGGGTACATCAGGGGCTCTGCAAACGCAACATAACGCCAGCAGACAATTCTATCAAAGTCTGCATTCCAAAACGGCGCTCCTTCCCTTCCGAGCTCAGCCATGCGCCCAAACAGTGGTTTATCCCCACATATGGGGTACCAGCATACTCAGGGCAAATTGGACAACAACGTTTGGGGTCCAATTTCTCTTGTTACCCTTGTGAAAATAAAAACTTGGGGGCTAAAAAATCTTTTTTGTTAAAAAAAATATATTTTTTATTTTCACGACTCTGCATTATAAACTTCTGTGATGCACTTGGGCATTCAAAGTTCTCACTACACATCTAGATAAGTTCCATGGGGGGTCTAGTTTCCAAAATGGGGTCACTTTTGGGGGGTTTCTACTGTTTAGGCACATCAGGGGCTCTCCAAACGCGACATGGCGTCCGATCTCAATTCCAGTCAATTTTGCATTGAAAAGTCAAATGGCGCTCCTTCACTTCCAAGCTCTGCGGTGCACCCAAACAGTGGTTTACCCCCACATATGGGGTATCGACGTACTCAGGAGAAATTGCACAACAACTTTTGTGGTCTAATTTCTCCTGTTACCCTTGTGAAAATAAGAATTTGTGGGCGAAAAATCATTTTTGTGAAAACAAATGCGATTTTTTATTTTCACGGCTCTACGTTATAAACTTCTGTGAAGCACTTGGGGGTTCAAAGTGCTCACCACACATCTAGATAAGTTCCTTAAGGGGTCTAGTTTCCAAAATGGTGTCACTTGTGGGGTTTTTTCACTGTTTAGGCACATTAGGGGCTCTCCAAACGCGACATGGCGTCCGATCTCAATTCCAGCCAATTCTGCATTGAAACAGTCAAACGGCACTCCTTCACTTCCAAGCTCTGCTGTGCGCCCAAACAGTGGTTTACCTCCACATATGGGGTATCGGCGTACTCAGGAGAAATTGCACAACAAAATTTGTGGTTAAATTTCTGTTTTTACACTTGTGAAAATTAAAAAAAATGGTTCTGAAGTAAAATGTTTGCAAAAAAAAGTTAAATGTTCATTTTTTCTTCCACATTGTTTCAGTTCCTATGAAGTACTTAAAGGGTTAATAAACTTCTTGAATGTGGTTTTGAGCAGCTTGAGGGGTGCAGTTTTTAGAATGGTGTCACACTTGGTTATTTTCTATCATATAGACCCCTCAAAATGATTTCAAAGGTGATGTGGTCCCTAAAAAAAACATGGTGTTGTAAAAATGAGAAATTGCTGGTCAACTTTTAACCCTTATAACTCCCTAACAAAAAAAAATTTTGTTTCCAAAATTGTGCTGATGTAAAGTGGACATGTGGGAAATGTTATTTATTAACTATTTTTCGTGACATATCTCTCTGATTTAAGGGCATAAAAATACAAAGTTTGAAAATTGCAAAATTTAAAAAATTTTCGCCATATTTCCATTTTTTTCATAAATAATCGCAAGTAATATCGAAGAAATGTTACCACTATCTTGAAGTACAATAAGTCAGGAAAAAACAATCTCAGAATCAGCGGGATCCGATAAAGCGTTCCAGAGTTATAACCTCATAAAGTGACAGTGGTCAGAATTGTAAAAATTGGCCCGGTCATTAAGTACCAAATTGGCTCTGTCACTAATGGGTTAAAGAGATGGGAGACGTGTGTGTCCCTAGGTGGCACCTATGTAGGGAAGCACTAATAACTGTGCCAAGTTTCATTGCTCTCAATCCACAGGAAGTGGTTCAGGGGAAATATTTAATGAATGCCCCTCACATTTTTAAGTAATAGAACTACCTAAAGTTGGCCATACATATTAGGCAAATGTTTTCCAAACCAACCAATTTCAGCAGGATGGGACAGCTATCGTGTGTGGGAGTCAACAGCAAACATTGAAATTAGAAATTGGCATGTAATTTTGGATATTTAAACCTGGGGTCAGGCCAGAAGCTGTTGTAATATGGATCCTAAAATAATCCACATTGCAGTCATCTGAATTACCCCTTACCCTGAACAAAAAAATCTCTTGTGATGTAACAATAAAATTGTCAGTGCCTGCAGCTCATTAGAATTTTTATCCTCCAAGGTATTTCCAAATCGCAACATTAGACTTGGGTTAATCTGAAGATCGTCATAAATTACAAGGAAAGTGCAGATCCCACCCATTAATCTCCACTAATGCATCTTTGTCTGTGTTAAGCCATGCGCACGGTGAGTATTTGGTCAGTATTTTACATCTGTATTTGTACGACAAAACCAGGAGTGGGTGATAAATTCAGAAGTGGTGACGTGTTTGTAAACAAACTGACCAAATACCCAATGTGTGCACGTGGCCTTAATTCCCTTTCTATCTCACTTTAGTTCTACTATCATTACTTATAAGGTAAATATCAACCACAACAGATATACATGGATCTTTTTCGCTAGTGGAGTTACATCACTTCCTAGTGAGCTGCAAGGTTCTTGCAATGATTGGACCAAATCTAAAATAAATCATATAGATTATTATAAATCCCCTATAATTTAATATAGGCTCATAAAAGAGAGCTTCTCTGGAGACCCGTTTGTTCAGCTTTTTTGTTTTGTTCCACACAACCCCTGGGACACGGACAATGGATATTGACATCCTAAAACCCTTTCCTGAAATGGACAATTTTTGTGGTTTTACTTTTTCTCCCCTTCTTCCTAGAGCCATAAAAAAAATATTTTTCAGTTCATATATGGAGGGGGGTTGGAAGTGCAGCACCCCAGAGTCCTGGTCGTTGCAGTACTGATGCTCCGCCGCTAAGGGGGGCTATGGTACGTCTGATGGCACTGAAGGGGTTCACCTGACCAGTTATCACAGACACCAATGCACTTCACAGTCTGGCCTCCAGGGGGAGCTAAGGGTACTATGTATTAGGCCACTCCTCACAATCTGGTAAAACTGGGGGTTAGAGAGGAAGTTAGTGAGAAGCTGACTGGGTTGGAACCAGGCAACATCCTGTGGCAGAGGGTGTTTCGGGGAGAGACTCAGAGGGGTCCCTGTCAGGGGTGGGATCCTGACAGAGGCCTAGCGAACAGAAAGAACGTTACGGGACCGCACCTGCACTGCGTTGCGGCGGTGCCCTAAGAAAGGACAAGAAGCGAGGTTTATTGTGCTGAGTGAGAAACGAGATCGACGCAACAAGGAGAAACACCAGTAGGAGTCGTGCTGTAAGACGAGGCAACATCCTACTGAGGCGCGTAGCCGGTGGCCGGAACGCCGAGGAAGTATAGAGCTCCAGGCCTAACTTCAAACCTACGGCAGGACAGTCAGTTATAGGTTGGCTGTCTCACTCAAATCACCTAAGAAGACATAGGGGGCAACAACTGGAGAGGGGCGACACTAGGGTCCCGGAAGAGCTCCGAGCCTACCCGTTGTACGGGTGCGTCCTAGCCATATCATCTGGGGGACGAAGCAGAACATCATAATCGAGTTGTGAGGGAACTTCAGAAACAGACACAACAGTTGTGAGGACTATCCCGTAAGCACAGCAGGGGAGGACCACAACAAACAAGCGCTAGAAGGTAGGCACAGATTTCCACCTGCAAAGGGAACTCTGGAGGTGCCATCGGACCGGCCGGACTCCCACAGCCCGGTTAACCATATTCCGGACTGAGGATCCTGAGGCCTTCAGTAAAGAGACTGCAACCTGGTGTCCTCGTTATTTACTGCGACCTGCACCGCACCACAACATCGTCACCACCCACACCTTTCATTGGGCGCTCCTCAGCAGGGTCACGGACCGGGTCTAGCCACCGTGACAACCCCAGGACCGAGACTCAGAGGCCCGGTACCGGGTACCCCTCGACCCTGCGGCCATGGGGCACTACAGAAGGACACGTTTTACTATTGGATAGCACCATTCATTTTATTTTTTTTTTACTTTTATTAGTCCCTTTAGGGGACTTGAACTTGTGATCATCTAATCACTTGTGCTATATGCAGCGATACCCCAGTATTGCTGTATATAGCAAAAATCACAGTCTCCTTTGAAGTCCAGATTCGATTTGGGTTTCAAAAGAGCGCCATGATGACAGGCAACAATCGATGTTATAGCAACCCATCGGTGCCCAGCAAGTCAGCGAGTCACGGGAACAATGATGGGTACATAGAATGACGTGGCCCCATGCCCCAGGGTTTGATTGCAGCATTTAACAGGATAACAGTTGTGAGCGGAGTTCCAGTCCACCCACAGTTGCTAAAGGCAGGTCTTGGCTGTGTGTTAGGGGGCTGGCAGACAGCCATATTTCTCGTGCGAGGATCGCATTGAAATCCTCAGACTGACCGTCAGTTCTCCTGACCTGAGCATGACAGCTGCAGAGAAATGTCATGCTTACATCAGGAGTGCTGCTGGACCAGTCTGTGCACTGCGATGCAATCCTCGCACAACGAATACAGCCGTCTGTCTTTCCTCTTACAGCTATTATCTGCTGTATATATGCATAAGGATCACAAAGTGAGCCTCTGACATACATCGTCTATCGACTTGCACCATACATGTACAGCGGAAGTTGGTAAAGGGTTAGAGTTATTCCTAGCTCAATTATTGGAGGGGTTCTATGAATGGGATTTGGAAGCACCCCAGTGGAATGAAGTAATAGCTGCACTTGCATACTATTACTACTACATTCATTGACTATGGTACTGCCATAAAAGCCAAGCACTGTAGGTGATAACTTCAGATGTTTGGAATAACCCTGTATATCTACATACAGGGTTATTCCAAACATCTGAAGTCCATATTCTTTACAACCCGTTGTTTCTGGGTTGGGTGGTGGCGTTAGAGCAAAGATTGGGGAGAATCCCTGGTCCATTTCCCTTCCTTTTTATTTAGCTTTTTTCGCTCTCTTCCTTCCCTGTTTTTCTCTCCTCTCACTCTACTCATTTCCTATAAATGCATTTAACGGCACTAGTTCTGCTAATATTCTTGTAATGGGCATTTTGTTTTTATTATGACGCTTGCATACGTCTAAGTTGGACCTCCGTGCCCCGTTATTTCTTTCTCATTTTATCTCTTCTTGCTTTCTACATAAACCCTTGGATTTTGTGAATATTCCTCTGCCTTTTTGATTGGATAATGCTTAATGAGCAACTTTTAAAAAATTGCTCAATTTACTCCAATTGCAAAAAAAATTGTATTTTATGACATTATTGATGTCCTACTCAATATCTTTTCAGTTTTAACACTATGACTTCCCCCAAAACAACAATAACTGTGTGATTCTCTACGCTGTCCACCTACAGAATATAAGATTGAGAGCGTTAACTGTGGAAAGCATGATTTCTTGGGGGGGTTTATGTGAGAAGAATCCTAGATTACAGACTGTCAGTATCCGTGATGTTTTCATGGTCTCCAGGTTGCTGGATCCTGTAATGTTCCCACTGTAATAAACTGAAGGATTAGTATTCTTGGCATACTTTCTTGGTCCTCACTGCACCTCCTCCAGCTCATTTAATTCCATATCACACGTCTGCTCAGAGCATCCAGAAAACGCACATCTCCCTGCCTGAGTGATTGAGGATTGGATATAGAGAATTTACCACGTTACCCCTCAAGCGGCTATGTTCCCAGTGAAATCATTGTCTAGATACACTGATTTGTGCAGGGTATCGCTCTCCTGAACAGAAGGGTTGCTCCCCTACTCCCCCCTGCGCGCTCTATGCTCACACCTTTACTTGACGGCTCCTTAATACACATGAATTAATTTTCTCTTCTTGGCATAATAATATGCACCCTAGGAGAGAAGTAGGTGTGCATAGGGTTTTATCACTTCCACTGCTATTATTAACCTTTCCTCTGTTAAAGGAAATGAAGGAATATTACCGCGCTCAAGTTGGTTGAAGGTTAAATCTTCCCAGAGTGGAGTTACCGAAATTGTATGGATGAAGCTGCTCTACATTCAGCCTTGCTGTCTAATATTTCTCCTTTTTTACATGCAGAACAGATCCTTTCAGTGTATATAAAAATACTTTACCCATGATTGTCTAGACAAATGTTCCAACTGGCTGCAAGCATTCCTGGGTATTTGTATGCAGCCAGCTCTAGATGTAATGCCACTGAGATTCATAAATTATTTCGTATGGTATAAAACCAGGTCTAGGCTTGTAGTTTTACTAGTTCCATAAATGTCATTATTATGTGCTCCTATTTATTTAATAATTTGCTGCTGGTAGGAAATCCTGACAGCTGTCCATGATCTACTTCATGGTGAAGGCCTTGACAGGTTAGTCCTAGAATTCTTCGTATCAATATTTCTGTGATGAGTATGAGATATAGAAGCTGCAACATATTTCATAATACAACTGAAATTAAAACAAAGGGACAAGATCTTCATATTTCATTTCTTTTCCACCGGAATATTTCTGATGGAAGCAGGCCACTATCTCTGTCGTATCCAAAGATTGAATTGAGCAGTAAGGCACATGTGCGTCCATAACTCTCCATTGCAGTCATACAGTACAGAGGAATAAGGGTTAGTTCTACAGATAGATGGTGGTCCCAGTGATTATTTTTTTTTCAGCTATCCTGTGGATTGTTGATCAGTGTTCCCCCTTTTTAGGGGGTTGTCTGGGTCCTAAACTACAAGTCTGCAGTCACTCTATGTGACTGCAGACATGTGAATCCTCACATAGCACGCACTTCATGCTGTGAGAACTCTTTAGTACCGGTGCTAGGAATGGCAGTTATGTGATCACAGGTCATGCCGCCGACATTACATCCAGTCTATCCACTGGTAAACCGCAGAGTTTCCTGCACAGTGGGATATAAGACATCCATCATCTTCGCCAACTCCACATTTAATCCGCTATCTCTGTGCTGAAGACTCCTCCACAAGTGAGCTATAAAAAGGGGAGACGCTGGAGAGTGACATGGCAGCAGACCAGGTTATTTCAGAACCTGTATCCAGTTCACAGCTTGCACCTCAGCATGAGTTAATCCTTTCTTATCAAGAGAATATATCTAAGAGTTTTCGTAAATGGCTGCACATCCAGTTGGAAGAATGTCTCAAGTGGGGTACCACAGGGCTCTATCCTGGGCCCTGTATTGTTCAACATCTTTACCAATGATTTAGATGAAGGAATTGAGGGTAAACTAATTAAATTTCCTGATGACACAAAGCTAGAAAAGATAGCTAATAATAGAGAAGAGAGGATTCAAAAAGATATAAATAAACGAGAACAGTGGGCAGCAACTAACAGAATGTTTTTTAACAGGAAAAAATGTAAAGTACTACATCTGGGCAATAAAAATGAAAAAAGCATATACAGAATGAGAGGAATAGGGCTAAGCAATAGCACATGTGAATAAGACTTGGGTATACTAATAGATTACAGACTGAACATGAGTCAACAGTGTGATGCAGCAGCAAAAAAGGCAAATACAATTCTGGGATATATTAACAGAAGCATACAGTATATATAGATCACGTGAAGTAATTATCCCCCTCTACTCCTCTTTGATCAGACCTCATCTGGAATACTGTGTCCAGTTTTGGACATCAACAAACTGGAGCAAGTTCAGAGAAGAGCGACCAGAATGGTGAATGATCTCCAAGCCATGTCCTATGAGGAACATTTACAGAATTTGGGAATGTTTAGCTTGCAAAAAAGAAGACTAAGAGGAGACTTAATAGCTGTCTACAAATATCTCAAGGGCTGTCACATTGTAGAAGGATCATCTTTATTCTGATTTGCACAAGGAAAGACTAGAAGCAATGGGATGAAACTGAATGGGAGGAGACACAGATTAGATATTAGAAAAAAACTTTTTGACAGGGTGATTAATGAGTGGAACAGGCTGCCACGAGAGGTGGTGAGTTCTTCCATGGAAGTCTTCAAACAGAGGCTGGACAGACATCTGTCTGGGATGATTTAGTGAATCCTGCTTTGAGCAGGGGGTTGGACCAGATAACCCAGGAGGTCCCTTCCAACTCTACCATTCTAATTCAGAGCACCTCTACATTATGTATACTGTGTGCACTATCATTCGGCAAGAATTTTGACCATATCATCATTTTTTGCTGATTTTCCGGCTCTAAGCTATGTAAACTTATTGGATGAAGAAAATCAGGTGATGTGTATTTGTGTAATAAGACCTGGAGTGGCTTAACCCCTTTCCCACCTTAGACATATAGTTTTGTCTAAAGTGGGCTACCCCTGTTTGCTGCGGGCTCCAGCAATGAGCCCGTCACATTTCAGGCACACTTAGAATACTGTGCACAGTTCTGGTCTCTGGTGTATAAGAAAGACATAGCTGAACTGGAGCGGGTGCAGAGAAGAGCGACGAAGGTTATTAGAGGACTGGGGGTCTGCAATACCAAGATAGGTTATTACACTTGGGGCTGTTTAGTTTGGAAAAACGAAGGCTAAGGGGTGATCTTATTTTAATGTATAAATATATGAGGGGACCGTACAAAGACCTTTCTGATGATCTTTTTAATCATAGACCTGAGACAGGGACAAGGGGGCATCCTCTACGTCTGGAGGTAAGAAGGTTTAAGCATAATAACAGACGCGGATTCTTTACTGTAAGAGCAGTGAGACTATGGAACTCTCTGCCGTATGATGTTGTAATGAGTGATTCATTACTTAAATTTAAGAGGGGACTGGATGCCTTTCTGGAAAAGTATAATGTTACAGGTTATATATACTAGATTCCTTGATAGGGCGTTGATCCAGGGAACTAGTCTGATTGCCGTATGTGGAGTCGGGAAGGAATTTTTTTCCCCAATGTGGAGCTTACTCTTTGCCACATGGGTTTTTCTTTCACCTTCCTTTGGATCAACATGTTAGGGCATGTTAGGTTAGGCTATGGGTTGAACTAGATGAACTTAAAGTCTTCCTTCAACCTTAATAACTATGTTACTATGTCAGCTGATGTGAACAGCTGACATGTGCCTCTAACAGTCACGGTTGGCATCACGATCCCCTCTCGGCTGTTAACATGCTAAATGCAGCTGTCAATCTCTGACAACGGCATTTAACATGCTCACGCCGGAAGCGAGTCCGTAATCCCGTCCACAGGTGCCTGTCACATGACCGCAGGTCGCTGACGGGTTGGCTTGACAACCCGATGTCTGCAGCAGACCCCTGTGATTACCGGATATGATCGCCGTCCAGCAGTCAACGGTCATAGCAAGTGATCATTTTAGCTACATAGATCAGGGCTGAAGTGTCGCTCTGTGTAGCACAAGCAATAGGATTATAGCAGCTTCTAGTCTCCTATGGAAATTATTGAAGCAAGTAAAAAAAAATGTTTTTAACAATATTAAAAAAAATATATATAAAAGTTCAAATCACCCCCGATTTGCCCCATTCAAAATAAAACAATAAAGAAAAAGGAAACAATTAGTATTGCCACAATCAGAATCATCCAATCTATCAATATATAAAAAGTTAATCCGATTGATAAACAGTGTGACGAGAAAAAAAAGTAAAAATGCTAGAATTACATTCTTTTTGGTTGCCGCAACATTGCATTAAAATGCAATAATGGACAATCAAAAGATCGTATATACACCAAAATGGTATCAATAAAAACACCAGATTGGTGCGCAAAAAAATAAGCCCTCACCGAGCCTCAGATCACAAAAAACAGAGACACCACAAGTTTCGGAAAATGGCTACTTTTTTTTTTCTTAAAGAAACTTTGGAATTTTTTTTCACCACTTAAATAAAAAAAAGAAGTTATACATGTTTGGTATCTACAAACTAGTAATGACCTGGAGAATCATAATAGCAGAAAAATAAAAAAAGTTATGGCTCTGGGAAAAAGGGTAGCAAAAAATGGAAACTCAAAAACGGAAAAACCCAAGGTGGTGAAGGGGTTAAGATATCACCACCCTTTATCAAGATGTGCAGAATTAAGCAGCATATTTTCCTAAGGCAAAATGAGCCAAAAAAAGAGATTTAACTGACTCTGAAAAGTAAAAAAAAAGTATTACAGAGGGATGCAGGAATCTTGAAATTGCTAAGATGTTGGGGTGTGAACACAAAACCATCAAAAAGGTTTGTTGGAAATATTAAACAGGGTCACAAAACATGTGGAGAGAAAAAAAGCCACATTAACTGCCAAAGATCTGAGAAGAATGAAACGTGATGTGATCAGGAAGCCATTATCCTCCAGTGCTGTAATATTCCAGAGCTGCAGCCTCCCTGGAGGCCCAGAAGTAAAGGGGTTTAGTGCTCAGAGCCATGGCCGAGGTAAGGATGCTGAAACCTGATCACCACTAGTGTTGAGCGATACTTTCCGATATCGGAAAGTATCGGTATCGGAAAGTATCGGCCGATACCGTCAAAATATCGGATCTAATCCGATACCGATACCCGATCCCAATGCAAGTCAATGGGACGAAAATATCGGAATTAAAATAAACCCTTTATAAACTTGTAGGTTCATTCTACATGAAGGAAAACAACTAAGAATAATGTAGGATGTATTGGGGGACGTGGCGGAGACATTAAAGGCACAGAGGTTTAGCCCAATGTAATAGAATAGCAGGTTTTTTGTTTTTTTTTATGACGTTCGGCGGTAGAAAGATTTTGACTATGTTAATTTTTTTTTATTTTGTCAGATATTGATGTTTCACTACTTCCACGCCCTTCACCTTCTTTTTTACTTCTCCCACACTTTCTTCTTCATTATCCTCATCATCAGCTTCTTTGACATCAACTTCTTCACCTTATTCATCTTCTTCTTCATCTTCTACCTATTATTTTTTTTCTTACATTGTTCATATTCTTTTTATTTTACTATTATCTTCATCATATTCTACTTCTTCATCATATTCTTATTTGTGACAGGCATTCCCGTAGTTGTTATCTATAAAAGTTTGAAGATTACACCTTCCGTTCTGCCTGTCACAAAAGAGTTACATTTGTCCGCGTTCAGTTTGGCCTGCAGCATCAGGCTTTATCCAGGGGCACCACGAGGAGGAACGGACTCACCCCCATACACTGCTTAGTCTTCTTCTGCTTATAATTTAGATAATATTTTTTGCTCTGATATTTAGTGTTATGCTTAATGTTCTTCTGCTCTTTGTTCTGCAGCCTCTTGTTCTTCTGCTTCTCGGTCTTCCAGGTCGTCGTCGTCTCCAGGGTCGTCGTCTCCGGGGTCGTCGTCATCGGGGTGGTCTTCAGGGTCGTCGTCTCCGGGGTCGTCGTCATCGGGGTGGTCTTCGGGGTCATCGTCTCCAGGGTCGTCGTCATCACGGTGGTTGTCGTCTCTGGTGTCGTCGTCATCTTAGGGGTGGTCTTCCGGGTCATCGTGTTTAGTCTCTTGAACTTGGAAATGTAGCAGAAGGTACAAGAAGGCTGAGAAAATGCCGAGAACCAGCTGATGGAACTGGAACTCGGATGGCTACCCGAAGGTCCAAGAGCCAATGGAACTACCGAGGACCAGCTGACGTTACTGGAACCCGGTTACTAAGCAGGAGGTACCCGTGCCTGAAAGCACTACCAAGGACCACCTGACGTTGGTGGAACTCGGATACCCAGAGGGAGGCACCTAAGCCAAAGGCTCTGCCCGGAACCAGCTGACGGTACTGGAACCAGGATGGGGAGCAGAAGGTACAAGAGCAAAAGACACTGCCGAGAACCAGCTGACGGTGCTGGAACCCGGATGGGTAGCCGAAGGTCCAAGAGCCAATGGAACTACCGAAGACCAGCTGACGTTACTGGAACCCGGTTACTAAGCAGGAGGTACCCGTGCCTGAAAGCACTACCAAGGACCATCTGACGTTGGTGGAACTCGGATACCCAGAGGGAGGCACCTAAGCCAAAGGCTCTGCCCGGAACCAGCTGACGGTACTGGAACCAGGATGGGGAGCAGAAGGTACAAGAGCAAGTGTCTGCGTGGCTTTTGCAGGACACGATGCCGGCTGCACAGCAGGGGAACAGCTGGCGGTACTGAACCCCACTGACACATTGGCTGGTGTTTTTCTCTGTGCAGCTAGCAGTACCGGGCCCCAACTGGCGGTGTTAGAGCCCGGGGTCAGCAGGAGGAGGAGATGGAGCAGAGTGTAGGCCGAAGCCTGCACTGGCGGCAGCTTTGGGTCTGTTGTGCCTGCGTGGCTGTTGCAGGACACGTTGCCGGCTGCACAGCAGGGGAACAGCTGGCGGTGCTGAACCCCACTGACACATTGGCTGGTGTTTGGCTCTGTGCAGCTAGCAGTACCGGGCCCCAACTGGCGGTGTTGGAGCCCGGGCTCTGCAGGGGGAGCAGAGTGTAGGCCGAAGCCTACTTGAACCAATTTCAAAGGTAACCTTTAACCCCCCCTCAGGGGTTACAAAGTAGAAGAGCCACAGCTTATGCAGCAGTAGTGCTGCACAAGTCAAAGGTTGCTCTTTTAATTTTGCTCCTTGCACACGCTGAATGAAACACGTATAACATTTAGCCCTTTATACAGTCAAACTGTGTTGGAGGCGCGAGTTCCCTTTGTAATGAGACGCAGCACAGATGTCAAGAATCCCACCTTGGTGCTGGGTGCAGCCTCCTGAGCGTTGTTATTTGCTGTACAGGAGTCTGCGCTGTCGTGTTATCCCCTGGCCTAGCGCTGTTAGCGCTGCCCATCTTCTGACCTCATTTAATGTCGGCCGCTGCGGTTCGCGATGACCATGAATCCCAGCCCCGCGGTGTCTTAACATTGTTAAAACACTGCGGGGCTGGGATTCATGGCCTGGCGCAGCACATATGTTCGCCTCTCGCACTCGGGTCCTTACACCCGCTGCAGACTGTGCGGCGTCAGCTGATCCCTTATCGCATGCCACGGCCATGAAGCCGCACAGTCTGAAGAAGGCGGAAGGAGATGAGGGACAGGCGAACTGATGCACTGCTCATGCCCATCAATCACACCCTCGCAGTCCCAAGAAATAAGACACCGAGGGGCGTTGTGTGGGTCAGGGCGGCCGCAGAGGCGCAGGCAGCCAAACAATGATGCCAGAAGACGGGCAGCGCTACCAAGGGGGTTGCAGCGTGTCATTACAAAGGAAAGTCACACCCCCGGGACGGTTAAATGGTCACACAGAGGACACATTTCAGACGTGTTTTCAGTTCCACATGTGCGAGGAGAATACGTTTATGAGCCACCTTGCACACATGCAGCATTACCGCTGTACAAGGTGGCCTTAAAAACGTACAAACGCCTGGGGGAGGGGGGACAGGTTCCCTTCAATTTCAGTTCTTGTGTCTGCGTGGCTTTTGCAGGACACGATGCCGGCTGCACAGCAGGGGAACAGCTGGCGGTGCTGAACCCCACTGACACATTGGCTGGTGTTTTTCTCTGTGCAGCTAGCAGTACCGGGCCCCAACTGGTGGTGTTAGAGCCCGGGGTCAGCAGGAGGAGGAGATGGAGCAGAGTGTAGGCCGAAGCCTGCACTGGCGGCAGCTTTGGGTCTGTTGTGCCTGCGTGGCTGTTGCAGGACACGTTGCCGGCTGCACAGCAGGGGAACAGCTGGCGGTGCTGAACCCCACTGACACATTGGCTGGTGTTTGGCTCTGTGCAGCTAGCAGTACCGGGCCCCAACTGGCGGTGTTGGAGCCCGGGCTCTGCAGGGGGAGCAGAGTGTAGGCCGAAGCCTACTTGAACCAATTTCAAAGGTAACCTTTAACCCCCCCTCAGGGGTTACAAAGTAGAAGAGCCACAGCTTATGCAGCAGTAGTGCTGCACAAGTCAAAGGTTGCTCTTTTAATTTTGCTCCTTGCACACGCTGAATGAAACACGTATAACATTTAGCCCTTTATACAGTCAAACTGTGTTGGAGGCGCGAGTTCCCTTTGTAATGAGACGCAGCACAGATGTCAAGAATCCCACCTTGGTGCTGGGTGCAGCCTCCTGAGCGTTGTTATTTGCTGTACAGGAGTCTGCGCTGTCGTGTTATCCCCTGGCCTAGCGCTGTTAGCGCTGCCCATCTTCTGACCTCATTTAATGTCGGCCGCTGCGGTTCGCAATGACCATGAATCCCAGCCCCGCGGTGTCTTAACATTGTTAAAACACTGCGGGGCTGGGATTCATGGCCTGGCGCAGCACATATGTTCGCCTCTCGCACTCGGGTCCTTACACCCGCTGCAGACTGTGCGGCGTCAGCTGATCCCTTATCGCATGCCACGGCCATGAAGCCGCACAGTCTGAAGAAGGCGGAAGGAGATGAGGGACAGGCGAACTGATGCACTGCTCATGCCCATCAATCACACCCTCGCAGTCCCAAGAAATAAGACACCGAGGGGCGTTGTGTGGGTCAGGGCGGCCGCAGAGGCGCAGGCAGCCAAACAATGATGCCAGAAGACGGGCAGCGCTACCAAGGGGGTTGCAGCGTGTCATTACAAAGGAAAGTCACACCCCCGGGACGGTTAAATGGTCACACAGAGGACACATTTCAGACGTGTTTTCAGTTCCACATGTGCGAGGAGAATACGTTTATGAGCCACCTTGCACACATGCAGCATTACCGCTGTACAAGGTGGCCTTAAAAACGTACAAACGCCTGGGGGAGGGGGGACAGGTTCCCTTCAATTTCAGTTCTTGTGTCTGCGTGGCTTTTGCAGGACACGATGCCGGCTGCACAGCAGGGGAACAGCTGGCGGTGCTGAACCCCACTGACACATTGGCTGGTGTTTTTCTCTGTGCAGCTAGCAGTACCGGGCCCCAACTGGCGGTGTTAGAGCCCGGGGTCAGCAGGAGGAGGAGATGGAGCAGAGTGTAGGCCGAAGCCTGCACTGGCGGCAGCTTTGGGTCTGTTGTGCCTGCGTGGCTGTTGCAGGACACGTTGCCGGCTGCACAGCAGGGGAACAGCTGGCGGTGCTGAACCCCACTGACACATTGGCTGGTGTTTGGCTCTGTGCAGCCAGCAGTACCGGGCCCCAACTGGCGGTGTTGGAGCCCGGGCTCTGCAGGGGGAGCAGAGTGTAGGCCGAAGCCTACTTGAACCAATTTCAAAGGTAACCTTTAACCCCCCCTCAGGGGTTACAAAGTAGAAGAGCCACAGCTTATGCAGCAGTAGTGCTGCACAAGTCAAAGGTTGCTCTTTTAATTTTGCTCCTTGCACACGCTGAATGAAACACGTATAACATTTAGCCCTTTATACAGTCAAACTGTGTTGGAGGCGCGAGTTCCCTTTGTAATGAGACGCAGCACAGATGTCAAGAATCCCACCTTGGTGCTGGGTGCAGCCTCCTGAGCGTTGTTATTTGCTGTACAGGAGTCTGCGCCGTCGTGTTATCCCCTGGCCTAGCGCTGTTAGCGCTGCCTATCTTCTGACCTCATTTAATGTCGGCCGCTGCGGTTCGCGATGACCATGAATCCCAGCCCCGCGGTGTCTTAACATTGTTAAAACACTGCGGGGCTGGGATTCATGGCCTGGCGCAGCACATATGTTCGCCTCTCGCACTCGGGTCCTTACACCCGCTGCAGACTGTGCGGCGTCAGCTGATCCCTTATCGCATGCCACGGCCATGAAGCCGCACAGTCCGAAGAAGGCGGAAGGAGATGAGGGACAGGCGAACTGATGCACTGCTCATGCCCATCAATCACACCCTCGCAGTCCCAAGAAATAAGACACCGAGGGGCGTTGTGTGGGTCAGGGCGGCCGCAGAGGCGCAGGCAGCCAAACAATGATGCCAGAAGACGGGCAGCGCTACCAAGGGGGTTGCAGCGTGTCATTACAAAGGAAAGTCACACCCCCGGGACGGTTAAATGGTCACACAGAGGACACATTTCAGACGTGTTTTCAGTTCCACATGTGCGAGGAGAATACGTTTATGAGCCACCTTGCACACATGCAGCATTACCGCTGTACAAGGTGGCCTTAAAAACGTACAAACGCCTGGGGGAGGGGGGACAGGTTCCCTTCAATTTCAGTTCTTGTGTCTGCGTGGCTTTTGCAGGACACGATGCCGGCTGCACAGCAGGGGAACAGCTGGCGGTGCTGAACCCCACTGACACATTGGCTGGTGTTTGGCTCTGTGCAGCTAGCAGTACCGGGCCCCAACTGGCGGTGTTGGAGCCCGGGCTCTGCAGGGGGAGCAGAGTGTAGGCCGAAGCCTACTTGAACCAATTTCAAAGGTAACCTTTAACCCCCCCTCAGGGGTTACAAAGTAGAAGAGCCACAGCTTATGCAGCAGTAGTGCTGCACAAGTCAAAGGTTGCTCTTTTAATTTTGCTCCTTGCACACGCTGAATGAAACACGTATAACATTTAGCCCTTTATACAGTCAAACTGTGTTGGAGGCGCGAGTTCCCTTTGTAGTGAGACGCAGCACAGATGTCAAGAATCCCACCTTGGTGCTGGGTGCAGCCTCCTGAGCGTTGTTATTTGCTGTACAGGAGTCTGCGCTGTCGTGTTATCCCCTGGCCTAGCGCTGTTAGCGCTGCCCATCTTCTGACCTCATTTAATGTCGGCCGCTGCGGTTCGCGATGACCATGAATCCCAGCCCCGCGGTGTCTTAACATTGTTAAAACACTGCGGGGCTGGGATTCATGGCCTGGCGCAGCACATATGTTCGCCTCTCGCACTCGGGTCCTTACACCCGCTGCAGACTGTGCGGCGTCAGCTGATCCCTTATCGCATGCCACGGCCATGAAGCCGCACAGTCTGAAGAAGGCGGAAGGAGATGAGGGACAGGCGAACTGATGCACTGCTCATGCCCATCAATCACACCCTCGCAGTCCCAAGAAATAAGACACCGAGGGGCGTTGTGTGGGTCAGGGCGGCCGCAGAGGCGCAGGCAGCCAAACAATGATGCCAGAAGATGGGCAGCGCTACCAAGGGGGTTGCAGCGTGTCATTACAAAGGAAAGTCACACCCCCGGGACGGTTAAATGGTCACACAGAGGACACATTTCAGACGTGTTTTCAGTTCCACATGTGCGAGGAGAATACGTTTATGAGCCACCTTGCACACATGCAGCATTACCGCTGTACAAGGTGGCCTTAAAAACGTACAAACGCCTGGGGGAGGGGGGACAGGTTCCCTTCAATTTCAGTTCTTGTGTCTGCGTGGCTTTTGCAGGACACGATGCCGGCTGCACAGCAGGGGAACAGCTGGCGGTGCTGAACCCCACTGACACATTGGCTGGTGTTTTTCTCTGTGCAGCTAGCAGTACCGGGCCCCAACTGGCGGTGTTAGAGCCCGGGGTCAGCAGGAGGAGGAGATGGAGCAGAGTGTAGGCCGAAGCCTGCACTGGCGGCAGCTTTGGGTCTGTTGTGCCTGCGTGGCTGTTGCAGGACACGTTGCCGGCTGCACAGCAGGGGAACAGCTGGCGGTGCTGAACCCCACTGACACATTGGCTGGTGTTTGGCTCTGTGCAGCTAGCACATCTGGGCCCCAACTGGCGGTGTTAGAGCCCAGGGTCAGCAGGAGGAGGAGAGGGAGCAGAGTGTAGGCCGAAGCCTGCACTGGAGCAAGTTGAAAGGGAAACTTTAACCCCCCCCCCCCAGGCGTTTGTAGCTGAAAGAGCCATCGTGTACAGCACTAATGCTGGAAAAGGTAAACTTAGCTCTTTTAATTATGGTCCTTGCACATGCTGAACCTAACACTTATAAAAAGTGTCCCCTCTACCGTGATACCGTCCGGTAGGTGGAACTTTCCTTTGTGATGTGACGCAGCACAGCCGTCATTCTTACCCCCTTGGCGCCGTGCGCCGCCTCCTCAGCGTTGTTTGAATCAGTCCCGGAGCCTGCGCTGTTAGGTTAGCCCTTGGCCATGCACACATTTTGCGCTGCCCGTCTTCTGACATCATTTGGTGTCAGGCTGGCTGCGCCTGTGCGGCCGCGCTGGCCGAGAGCCCGCCTCGTACTGTCTTCTGATTTAATCCCACTGGGGGCCTGAGATCCATGGACATGCGCAGTGCATATCTGAACCTCCACCTCTCACTCATCTCCCTACGGCTTCTTCTGACTGTGCGGTGTCACGGCCGTGGCATGCTATTACGGACCAGCTGACACCGCACAGTTTGAATAAGCCGTAGGGAGATGAGTGAGAGGTGGAGGTTCAGATATGCACTGCGCATGTCCATGGATCTCTGGCCCCCAGTGGGATTAAATCAGAAGACAGTACGAGGCGGGCTCTCGGCCAGCGCGGCCGCACAGGCGCAGCCAGCCTGACACCAAATGATGTCAGAAGACGGGCAGCGCAAAATGTGTGCATGGCCAAGGGCTAACCTAACAGCGCAGGCTCCGGGACTGATTCAAACAACGCTGAGGAGGCGGCGCACGGCGCCAAGGGGGTAAGAATGACGGCTGTGCTGCGTCACATCACAAAGGAAAGTTCCACCAACCGGACGCTATCACGGTAGGAGGGGACACTTTTCATAAGTGTTAGGATCAGCATGTGCAAGGAGCACCACGAAAAGAGGCACTTTTTCCCTTTGCATCATTACTGCTGCACAAGGTGGCTCCTTCAGTAACAAACGCCTGGGGGGGGGGGGGGACAGGTTCCCTTAAATTTAACTTGTTGTGCCTGCGTGGCGGTCGCAGTACACGTTGCCGGCTGCACAGCAGGGGAACAGCTGGCGGTGCTGAACCCCACTAACACATTGGCGAGGTGTTTGGCTCTGTGCGGACAGCACTTCTGGACGGCAACTGGCGGTGTTGGAGCCCAGGGACAGGTGGAGGAGGAGGAGGTAGGAGGAGGTAGGAGGGATTGCCACACACACAGCAGGGGAACAGCTGACGTTACTGAACCCCAATAACAGAGGAGGGACTGTTGACTGTGCGTACAGCACTTCTGGACGGCAACTGGCGGTGTTGGAGCCCAGGGACAGGTGGAGGAGGAGGAGGTAGGAGGGATTGCCACACACACAGCAGGGGAACAGCTGACGTTACTGAACCCCAATAACAGAGGAGGGACTGTTGACTGTGCGTAAAGCACTTCTGGACAGCAACTGGCGGTGTTGGAGCCCAGGGACAGGTGGAGGAGGAGGAGGTAGGAGGAGGTAGGAGGGATTGCCACACACACAGCTGGGGAACAGCTGACGTTACTGAACCCCAATAACAGAGGAGGGACTGTTGACTGTGCGTACAGCACTTCTGGACAGCAACTGGCGGTGTTGGAGCCCAGGGACAGGTGGAGGAGGAGGAGGTAGGAGGAGGTAGGAGGGATTGCCACACACACAGCTGGGGAACAGCTGACGTTACTGAACCCCAATAACAGAGGAGGGACTGTTGACTGTGCGTACAGCACTTCTGGATGGCAACTGGCGGTGTTGGAGCCCAGGGACAGGTGGAGGAGGAGGAGGTAGGAGGGATTGCCACACACACAGCAGGGGAACAGCTGACGTTACTGAACCCCAATAACAGAGGAGGGACTGTTGACTGTGCGTACAGCACTTCTGGACGGCAACTGGCGGTGTTGGAGCCCAGGGACAGGTGGAGGAGGAGGAGGTAGGAGGGATTGCCACACACACAGCAGGGGAACAGCTGACGTTACTGAACCCCAATAACAGAGGAGGGACTGTTGACTGTGCGTACAGCACTTCTGGATGGCAACTGGCGGTGTTGGAGCCCAGGGACAGGTGGAGGAGGAGGAGGTAGGAGGGATTGCCACACACACAGCAGGGGAACAGCTGACGTTACTGAACCCCAATAACAGAGGAGGGACTGTTGACTGTGCGTACAGCACTTCTGGATGGCAACTGGCGGTGTTGGAGCCCAGGGACAGGTGGAGGAGGAGGAGGTAGGAGGAGGTAGGAGGGATTGCCACACACACAGCAGGGGAACAGCTGACGTTACTGAACCCCAATAACAGAGGAGGGACTGTTGACTGTGCGTACAGCACTTCTGGACGGCAACTGGCGGTGTTGGAGCCCAGGGACAGGTGGAGGAGGAGGAGGTAGGAGGGATTGCCACACACACAGCAGGGGAACAGCTGACGTTACTGAACCCCAATAACAGAGGAGGGACTGTTGACTGTGCGTAAAGCACTTCTGGACGGCAACTGGCGGTGTTGGAGCCCAGGGACAGGTGGAGGAGGAGGAGGTATGAGGGATTGCCACACACACAGCAGGGGAACAGCTGACGTTACTGAACCCCAATAACAGAGGAGGGACTGTTGACTGTGCGTACAGCACTTCTGGACAGCAACTGGCGGTGTTGGAGCCCAGGGACAGGTGGAGGAGGAGGAGGTAGGAGGAGGTAGGAGGGATTGCCACACACACAGCTGGGGAACAGCTGACGTTACTGAACCCCAATAACAGAGGAGGGACTGTTGACTGTGCGTACAGCACTTCTGGACAGCAACTGGCGGTGTTGGAGCCCAGGGACAGGTGGAGGAGGAGGAGGTAGGAGGAGGTAGGAGGGATTGCCACACACACAGCAGGGGAACAGCTGACGTTACTGAACCCCAATAACAGAGGAGGGACTGTTGACTGTGCGTACAGCACTTCTGGACGGCAACTGGCGGTGTTGGAGCCCAGGGACAGGTGGAGGAGGAGGAGGTAGGAGGGATTGCCACACACACAGCAGGGGAACAGCTGACGTTACTGAACCCCAATAACAGAGGAGGGACTGTTGACTGTGCGTACAGCACTTCTGGATGGCAACTGGCGGTGTTGGAGCCCAGGGACAGGAGGGGGAGGTGGAGGAGGTAGGAGGGATTGCCACACACACAGCTGGGGAACAGCTGACGTTACTGAACCCCAATAACAGAGGAGGGACTGTTGACTGTGCGTACAGCACTTCTGGACGGCAACTGGCGGTGTTGGAGCCCAGGGACAGGAGGGGGAGGTGGAGGAGGTAGGAGGGATTGCCACACACACAGCTGGGGAACAGCTGACGTTACTGAACCCCAATAACAGAGGAGCGACTGTTGGGACTGTGCGGACAGCACTTCTGGACGGCAACTGGCGGTGTTGGAGCCCAGGGACAGGTGGAAAAGCAGAGGAACACAATGTAGGCCAAAGCCTGAGAAAGTCGAAAGGGAACCTTTAACCCCCCCCAAGGCGTTTGTAGCTGAAAGAGCCAGCTTGTGCAGCACAAAAGATGCAAAAGGAAAAGGTGGCTCTTTTCATCACGCTCCTTGCAAACACAGAACTAAACACTTATAAAATGTGTCCCCTGAAACCGTGAAACCGTCCCGGAGGTGGGACTTTCCTTCGTAATATGACGCAGCACAGCCGTCATTCCTACCCCCCGGCGCCGCGCCCCGGCTCCTCAGCGTTGTTTGATTCCGTCCCGGAGCCTGCGCTGTTAAGTTATCCCTTGGCCAGGCACACTTGGCGCTGCCCATCTTCTGACATCATTTGGTGTCAGGCTGGCTGCGCCTGTGCGGCCGCGCTGGACGAGAGCCCGCCTCGCAGTGTCTTCTGATTTTATCCCACTGGGGGCCTGGGATCCATGGCCATGCGCAGTGCATATCCTCGCCTCTCACTCCCCTCCCTACGGCTTCTTAAGACTGTGCGGTGTCACGACCGTGGCATGCTATTAGGGACCAGCTGACACCGAACAGTCTGAAGAAGCCATAGGGAGATGAGTGAGAGGTGGAGGTTCAGATATGCAATGCGCATGTCCATGGATCCCAGGCCCCCAGTGGGATTAAATCAGAAGACACTGCGAGGCGGGCTCTCGGCCAGCGCGGCCGCACAGGCGCAGCCATCCTGACACCAAATGATGCCAGAAGACGGGCAGCGCTAAGTGTGCCTGGCCACGGGATAACATAACAGCGCAGGCTCCAGGACGGAATCAAACAACACTGAGGAGCCGGGGCGCAGCGCCGGGGGGGTAGGAATGACGGCTGTGCTGCGTCATATTACGAAGGAAAGTCCCACCTCCGGGACGGTTTTACGGTATCAGTGGACACATTTTATAAGTGTTAAGTTCTGCGTGTGCAAGGAGCTAAACCAAAATAGCTACCTTTTCCTTGTGCAGCATTACTGCTGCACAAGGTGGCTCTTTTAGTAACAAACGCCTTGGGGGGGGGACAGATTCCCTTACATTTCAGTTGTTGTGTCAGCGTGGCGGTCGCATGACACATTGCCGGCTACACAGCTGGGGATCAGCTGACGTTACTGAAACCCAATAACACTGGGTCATATGTTTTGACTGTGCAGACGGCACTTCTGAGCCTCAACTGGCGGTGTTGGAGCCCAGGAATTTAAGTTCAGGTGGTAGAAAGATGAACACAACAGGAGACCTGGATAACGTATACAGTGACCTAATTATTTAATCAGGAGGAGGAGTGGCAAATTCCTGCGAGATCCAGGCCTTGTTCATTTTCAGGAAAGTAAGCCGGTCAACGTTATCGGAGGATAGTCGCATGCGACGGTCAGTTAGTACACCACCTGCAGCACTAAAGACACGTTCCGATAATACACTGGCCGCAGGGCAAGACAGCACCTCCAATGCATACTGGCTTAGCTCTGGCCATGTATCCAGCTTTGAGACCCAAAACTTGAAAGGGGAAGAGCCGTCTGGGAGTACAGCAAGAGGGCAAGACATGTAGTCTGTCACCATCTGACGGAACCGTTGCCTCCTGCTGACTGGAGCCGTCTGTGATGGTGTAGACTTTTGTGGGGGGCACAGAAAACTGTGCCACAGTTGGGCCATACTGGTCTTGCCTTGGGCAGAGGCACTGCTTCTGCTCCCTCTTTGTGCAGAGCCTCCACCACTGCCTGGACGCACTGAGCTGCTTTGGAATGCACTAGCAGCACTTCTCTCAGTTGGAATGGAGAAGATGATGGAATTGACCAGTGTGTCTTGGTACTCCCGCATTTTTCGCTCCCGGTTCAACGGTGTGATGAGGCTTTCTACGTTGTCCCGGTAGCGAGGATCGAGGAGGGTGAACACCCAATAATCAGACATGTTGAGAATGTGGGTGATGCGGCGGTCGTTTCTCAGGCACTGCAGCATGTAATCCACCATGTGCTGCAGACTGCCAACTGCCCAAGAAACGCTGTCCCCTGCTGGAGGCGTGGTCTCTGCCCGCTCGTCATCACCCCACCCTCGCTGTACACACTGAGTACTGGACAATTCGGTAACTCCCTCCTCTGGACGGATGTCTTCCTCCTCCATTGACTCCTCCTCATCCTCCTCACAAACTGTCCCCTGCCTACGCATTTGTGAGGAACCACGTGGCGCTGACTGTCCAGAAGATGATGGAAATGGTGAATCCTCATCCTCCACCTCTTCCACAACATCATCCCTTAGCGCTTGCAGTGATTTTTCAAGCAGGCAGATAAGGGGGACAGTCATGCTGACTAGTGCATCATCTGCACTCGCCATCCGCGTGGAATAATCAAAGGGACGCAAAACCTGGCAGACGTCATTCATAGTGGCCCACTCTGTGGTTGTGAAGTCTGTACGGCGCTGACTGCGACTTCTTTGCGCCTGAAGCAGCTGGTACTCCATTACAGCTTGCTGCTGCTCACACAACCGCTCCAACATATGTAACGTGGAATTCCACCTGGTAGGTAGGTCACATATGATGCGATGTTCCGGCAGGCGGTGTCGGCGCTGCAGAGCCGCAATGCGCGCTTTTGCCGTGCTGGAACGCCGCAAGTGAGCACACTCTAGGCGGACCTTGTGCAGCAGTGCATCAAGATCCGGATAGTCCCTCAAAAAGCTCTGCACGACCAAATTGAGCACATGTGCCAGACATGGGATGTGAGTGAGGTTGCCGAGGCCCAGAGCTGCCACCAGATTTCGGCCATTATCACACACTACCATGCCTGGCTGGAGATTCGCTGGCACAAACCACACATCGCTCTCCTGCTTGATGGCATTCCAGAGCTCCTGCGCTGTGTGGCTACGATTCCCCAAAAAAATTAATTTCAACACGGCCTGTTGACGTTTGGCCACGGCTGTGCTCATGTCGGTCGTAACAGGTACACGTTCATCACGGGTCCATGTGGAGGTGGACTGTGACGGCTCCTGCAGCGATGATTCTGAGGAACTGGTGTAAGAGGAGGAGTCAATGCGTACAGAATGGATTCCTGCAATCCTTGGAGTGGGCAGGACACGTCCTGCGCCACTCGCACGGTCTGTACCCGGCTCAACGACATTAACCCAATGGGCAGTGAGGGACAGGTATCGCCCCTGTCCATGTTGACTGGTCCACGCATCGGTGGTGAGGTGGACCTTGCTACTGACGGCGTTCAGTAGCGCGTGTTTTATGTGTCCCTCCACATGCTTGTGCAGGGCAGGGACGGCTTGCCTGCTGAAGTAAAAGCGGCTGGGCACATTGTACTGTGGGACTGCCAATGACATCAAGTCACGGAAGCTGTCAGTCTCCACCAGCCTGAATGACAGCATTTCCAGTGAAAGAAGTTTGGCAATGCCTGCAGTCAGAGCCTGTGCTCGTGGGTGGTTTGACGAGAAAGGCCGCCTTTTCTCCCATGCCTGTACTACCGATGGCTGTAGAGTGGGCTGGGAGTGTGTGGATGACTGGGAAAGTGGTGCTGCGGGTGGAATTACAGCGGGTCTCTGGACAACAGGGCCAGAGGTTCTTCCACGGCGATCCTGGGAGGAAGCCGAACCAGCTGCGTGTGAGCTAGAGGAAGAGGCAACACGAGCTGAAGAGGTGGTAGCTGCCGCTGTTGGTTGGCCTAGCTCTTCAGTGTGTTTTTCTAACTCCGCCGGGTGCCTGTTGCGCACATGTTTCCACATGTTGGAGGTATTGAGGTTGCTGACATTTTTCCCTCTTTTGACTTTTTGATGACACACCTTGCATCTGACATAGCAAATGTCATCTGCAACTGTCAAAAAAGGACCAGGCACTGCAAGTCTTGGGAGCGCCCTTTTTGGCTTTTGGAAGAGACATGCTCCTAACGGGTGCCAAAGCGGAGGCTGCAGGATCCGCAGTCTTCCCCCTCCCTCTCCCTCTTTGGGCCGTACGGGGAATCTCTTCCTCAGAGCTGCTCCCACCACCTTCCTGTCCCTCACGCCAAGATGGGTCAAGGACCTCATCATCTACACTACCCTCTGCCCCCAACTGCTCCTCCTGGGTAGTCTCAGCAGCAGAGCACGCACCAGTAAGTGGCACCTGAGTGTCATCATCAGCTGATGCGGCCTGCGATGTGGTGACCGGAGCCACTGGCCCACCCGCCTCTTCAGAGGAAGACAGAAAAAGCTGTTGGGCATCACTGCACCCTGCCTCTTCTTCCATTTCTCCAATGCTGCTTGGCTGGCCCCCTGTTTCCAAGCCAAGAGATTCAGAGAACAGAAGTAGAGACGGCTCCTGTCCTGGGCTCTCTGTCTGCCTGGGCAATTTGGCAGGTGGTGAAGAGACAGATGGCTGCTCTCCAGTGCTCTGTGTCTGAGAGGATGTGGCACTAATTGAAGTTGATGCATTAGCTGCCATCCATCCGACAACGGCTTCAATTTGTTCTTCACGCAGCAGCGGTGTACGGCGCTCTGACACAAAGCTGCGCATGAACGACTGTTGCCTGGTGAATGTGGGTGCTGATGAGTCACCGGTGCCCGCAGCAGGCACAGAATCCCCACGTCCCCTCCCTGCTCCGCGCCCACGCCCACGTGCCTTACTCACTGCCTTCTTCATCTTGGTTGACTGATAAAGATAAGCAGAAAAGTACTAACGGCTTTGTGTGCTTATTCCTGAGCAACTCCTCCTAACAGGTATAAGAAACACTAATTTTCTAAAGTGTGGACTAGACTTTAATATGAGCTAATGTGGCCTACACAAATGTAAAGTGGTGTAACTGGTGTGTTTGGTGAACTTTATTATTTATTTATTTTTTGGGGGCTGAACTGACAACGGATAGAGCTGCAGTCACACGGAGACCGTGCAGACAGCCGTAAACGGCGCTGCAAGGCCCAAAAACCCTCCTCTACGTTATCCTATGTAGTGTTTTTCCACAAGTTAGCTGGAGACGGGTGGAAAGACACTAATAGGAATTTTTTGAAAAAATGTGCAGCAGCCTGCACTACTTAAAACAAAATGAAAATTGATTTGGCGGTATGACGCAGTGAACAACCCTGAGCTGGAGACAACCAGGCTACGGCTGCTCACAGACTACAGGGCGAGCTGCAGTCACACGGAGACCGTGCAGACAGCCGTAAACGGCGCTGCAAGGCCCAAAAACCCTCCTCTACGTTATCCTATGTAGTGTTTTTCCACAAATTAGCTGGAGACGGGTGGAAAGACACTAATAGGAATTTTTTGAAAAAATGTGCAGCAGCCTGCACTACTTAAAACAAAATGAAAATTGATTTGGCGGTATGACGCAGTGAACAACCCTGAGCTGGAGACAACCAGGCTACGGCTGCTCACAGACTACAGGGCGAGCTGCAGTCACACGGAGACCGTGCAGACAGCCGTAAACGGCGCTGCAAGGCCCAAAAACCCTCCTCTACGTTATCCTATGTAGTGTTTTTCCACAAATTAGCTGGAGACGGGTGGAAAGACACTAATAGGATTTTTTTGAATAAATTAGCAGCAGACTACACTACTTGGAAAAAAAAAAAAAAAAAAAGAACAGTATGAGGCAATGAACCACCCTCCCTGAACTGAATACAACCAGCTATGGATGGCCTATGTGGCTGCACTCAGACTAGAGAGTGGGCTGCACTCACACACACACACACACACACACACACACACACACACAGACCTTGCAGATCGCTGTGAAAACAGCGCTACAAGGCAAAAGCAAGGTGAATAGTAGGTGAACACAGCGGTTGCTAAATTAGCCTTTGGAAAGCACAAAGAAGCAAATCGCTATCTCTAAACTGGCCCTCAGTCAGCAAACAGCGTCCTGTCACTAACTGAATTCACAGCAGAGTGATCGCAAAATGGCGCCAGCGACTTTTAAACTGCATCATGACATCATTTCAGCAGCCAATCACAGCCTTGCCAGTAGTTTCATGCCCTCCATGCTAAACAGGATGTGCCCACACTTGGAATCATTCTCATTGGCTGAATTTCTGCATTTTGAATCTTGGAACTTCCGATTCCGGTATCCGATACGCAGCAAGTATCGGAATCCCGGTATCGGAATTCCGATACCGCAAGTATCGGCCGATACCCGATACTTGCGGTATCGGAATGCTCAACACTAATCACCACTGAACAAGACAGAGAAAGGGAAGCGTCCAGAATGGGTTTTGAAATGAGGCATAATTTTGTAAGGTATCAAGCAGGGATGTAGTGACGAACGGGAGGCAGAGCAAGGGTTAACAGGTTTATTTACAGGGGAGATACTCCACGCAGGGAGGTAAAGAGTAAAAGACTATTAATGGCACAGTACAATACAACGGTTCAAATATTAGCTCAAGCTGCGAACGCTATGGTGCTGGCAACGGCCGACGCAGTGTCCTCATTAATGGGGTCAAGCAGACAACAATACCCCTGTCTTCTGGTGACAGTGGACGGTCTCCAGTAGCTTCCACTGCCCCTAGTCCGTACACTGTATCTTTCTGCGAAGGTAAGGACCACGACTACTGCCTAAGCTCGACGAGACTCGTGCACAACTCTCCTCACAGTTTAGGTCAAGCGGTCCCAAAGTGGCTGACGGTAATACGGGTCACAGTCTTGTACGAGCCCAGCGTGGCTCGATTGGTGTTTAATGGCACAGTCAGAATGCAAGTGTCTGTCCTGTCCCCGGTCACTCTTATGGGGCACGTGTGTAGTACTCATATCTCCTGAATTATAGAGGGTCAAAGGCTGGCAACTCTTCTATATGTACTACATTTAAAGACACCCAATATAAAATCCTGATGTTTTGGTACAATACTTCTAGCTTCCTCCATAGGATACACCCTACAGTACATCATCCCCTTCCCTAATTTATTTACTTTTTAGGATAATAGATATGTGTTATCTTGAACACCTAACAGCTTTTCTGAATAATATTGTGGATTATTTTGATCTTATATAGTACCCTTAATATACTCATTATTTGCTAAATATAAGGACGATGTACCTGTGAGAATAATTATTCTATTTGGCATATAGTGTTTATTGAAACTACATATTATAACATACAGAATGTGTTGAAAACGTTCTCTGTTTTGAAGACGAGGACATGTTTCCTACATTTTACATTTATGTATAACTTGCTTTGCAAAATGTAAAATAATTAAAATACAGTTGAAAAAAAGTGTCTGCTGCAGGACTTCACAAGGTTTTTTGCAATGTAGCATCATACAACTCCTGGCAAAAATTATGGAATCACCGGCCTTGGAGGATGTTCATTCAGTTGTTTAGTTTTGTAGAAATAAAGCAGATCACAGACATGGCGCAAAACTAAAGTCATTTCAAATGGCAACTTTCTGGCTTTAAAAAACACTAAAAGAAATCAAGAACAAAAAATGTGGTAGTCAGTAATGGTTACTTTTTTAACCAAGCATAGGGGAAAAATTATGGAATCACTCAATTCTGAGGAAAAAATTATGGAATCACCCTGTAAATTTTCATACCCAAAAATAACGCCTGCATCAAATTAGATCTGCTCGTTAGTCTGCATCTAAAAAGGAGTGACCACACCTTGGAGAGCTGTTGCACCAAGTGGACTGACATGAATCATGGCTCCAACACGAGAGATGTCAATTGAAACAAAGGAGAGGATTATCAAACTCTTAAAAGAGGGTAAATCATCAAGCAATGTTGCAAAACATTTTGGTTGTTCACATTCAGCTGTGTCTAAAATCTGGACCAAATACAAACAACATGGGAAGGTTGTTAAAGGCAAACATACTGGTAGACCAAGGAAGACATCAAAGCATCAAGACCGGAAACTTAAAGCAATATGTCTCCCAAACAGGGAATACACAATAAAACAAATGAGGAACGAATGGGTGGAAACTGGAGTCAACATCTGTGACTGAACTGTAAGAAACCGCCTGAAGGAAATGGGATTTACATACAAAAAAGCTAAACGAAAGCCATCATTAACACCTAAACAGAAAAAAACAAGGTTACAATGGGCTAAGGAAAAGCAATCGTGGACTGTGGATGACTGGATGAAAGTCATATTCAGTGATGAATCGCGAATCTGCATTGGGCAAGGTGATGATGCTGGAACTTTTGTTTGATGCCGTTCCAATGAGATTTATAAAGATGACTGCCTGAAGAGAACATGCAAATTTCCACAGTCATTGATGATATGGGGCTGCATGTCAGGTAAAGGCACTGGGGAGATGGCTGTCATTACATCTTCAATAAATGCACAAGTTTATGTTGATATTTTGGACACTTCGTATCCCATAAATTGAAATGATGTTTGGGGATGATGAAATAATTTTTCAAGATGATAATGCATTCTGCCATAGAGCAAAAACTGTGCAAACATTCCTTGAAAAAAGACACATAAGGTCAATGTCATGGCCTGCAAATAGTCCGGCTCTCAATCCAATTGAAAATCTTTGGTGGAAGTTCAAGAAAATGGTCCATGACAAGGCTCCAACCTGCAAAGCTGATCTGGCAACAGCAATCAGAGAAGGTTGGAGCCAGATTGATGAAGAATACTGTTTGACACTCATTAAGTCCATGCCTCAGAGACTGCAAGCTGTTATAAAAGCCAGAGGTGATGCAACAAAATACTAGTGATGTTTTGGAGTGTTTTTTTGTTGGTTTGTTTTTCATGATTCCATAATTTTTTCCTCAGAATTGAGTGATTCCATAATTTTTTCTCTATGCTTGGTTAAAAAAAGTAACCATTACTGACTACCCCATTTTTGTTCTTGATTTCTTTTAGTGTTTCAGTTACCATTTGAAATTACTTTAGTTTTGTGCCATGTCTGTGATCGGCCTTTTTTCTACAAAATTAAACAACTGAATGAACATCTTCCAAGGCCGATTATTTCATAATTTTTGCCAGGGGTTGTATATATGGCAGGGAACTTTGTTGAAGATGCAATAGCAAAGTGAATCTAGAAAATTGGAACTGCATTTCTGCCATAGCACTTACCTATTTCCTATGGCACTAATGCAGTTCCAATTTTCTAGATGTATTATTCTTAACATTCCAGAGTGCAGCTTTGTTTTTTTCTTAGAACTCTTGTGTTAGCTAGCACCAGTTCACTCCAGTTTGGATGTGCTGGTCAGTTTTTCTGTTTGTAGCAAACTCCTGTGACATATGCACTCCTACTCCCATCAGCTTCAGGTGGTTTTAATTAGCTGGTTCTTTCTTGCCCCATATATTGTAGACTTTTCAGTCCAAGACAGGTGTCTTATTAGAAAAGGGACCCAACTATAAGGTATGCCTTGACAGTCGCTGTTTGGCTCATGTAAAGTAATTGGCCAATTTATGTGCTAAGTAACTTCTTTTTACTGTAAATTTTCCTATAGCAATATTGCAGTTCCAATTTTCCAAAATTCCATCTGTACATAATGTAGCACTTACCTATTTTCAATGTCATTAATGCAGTTCCAATTTTCTAGATTTACTAGTCTTAACATTCCAGAGTGCAGCTTTGTTTTTTCCTCTGATGTGTATGTGGAGCGCCCCCACTGTCGCAGGGCCGAGGGGTACCCGGTACTGGGCCTCTCTGTCTCGTTTCTGGGATTGTCACGGTGGCTAGACCCGGTCCGTGACCCTGCTAAGGGGCGTCCAGTAAAAGTTGAGAGTGATGATGTGTGGTGCAGGGTGCGATGAATAACGAGGACACAGGGTTGCAGTCTCTTTACCTCTTTACTGAAGGCTTCAGGATCCTCAGTCGAGAGTACGGTTAACAGGGCTGTCTGAGACCGGCCGGTCCGATGGCACCTCCAGAGTTCCCTTTGCAGGTGGAAATCTGTGCCTTCCTTCTAGCGCTTGTGTGTTGTAGTCCTTCCCTGCTGAGCACCACGGGATAGTCCTCACAACTGTTGTGTCTGTTTCTGATGTTCCCTCACAACTGATTCTGATGTTCTTCTCCGTCCCCCAGATGATATGGCTAGGACGCACCAGTATGACGGGTAGGCCTGGAGTTCTTCCGGGACCCTAGAGTTGCCCCTCTCCCACTGTTGCCCCCTATGTCTGCTTAGGTGATTTAGGTGAGACAGCCCGCCTATAACTGACTGTCCTGCCGTTGGTTTGAAGTAAGGCTTGGAGCCAGTACTTCCTCGGCGTTTCCGGCCACCGGCTACGCGCCTCAGTAGGATGTTGCCTCGGTCTTACCGCACGACTCCTACTGGTGTTTTCTCCTTGTTGCGTTGATCTCGTTTCTCACTCTTCACAATAAACCTCACTTCTTGTCCTTTCTTGGGGTACCGCCGCAATGAAGTGCAGGCGCGGTCCCGTAACGTTCTTTCTGTTCGCTAGGCCTCTGTCAGGATCCCACCCCTGACAGGGACCCCCCTGAATCTTCCCCTGCAACACCCTCTGCCACAGGATGTTGCCTGGTTCCAACCCAGTCAGCTTTTTTTCTAACTTCCTATCTAACCCCCAGTTTTACCAGACTGTGAGGAGTGGCCTAATACATAGCACCCTTAGCTCCCCCTGGAGGCCAGACTGTGAAGTGTATTGGTGTCTGTGATACCTGGTCAGGTGAACTCCTTCAGTGCCATCAGACGTACCATAGCCCCCCTTAGTGGCGGAGCAACAGTACTGCAACGACCAGGACTCTGGGGCGCTGCATATGGCGTTGGCTTGACTCTCACTTAACTGATGATGTTGGGGAACAAAGGAATTGGGTAGTTGGACTTACAATGCCCAATCCTTTTTATACCTCCTATTTCTCTGTTGAAAACACATGAATGCTCAAGCAGGCTCTGATACATATGGGGACATTGGGAGAGAGCTAACAACTATCTCATGTATGAGCAGCTTAAAAGTGGTCTACAGTTAAGCATGCTTAGGTTTATAATCTACCATCAGTTCTGGTGTCAGCACCTGGGCAAGTGCCGGGACCCTGTGCAGGTGGGAGGGCCCACTTGCTGTCGAGGACATTGGCGCACTATGGGGACCCAGTGTCAGCTCCCGCGAGTGGTCCCCTCCGCCTCTTGGTCAGAGCCCCAGTGCATGCAATATTTACCACTCCCCATTCTTTAGTTACAGTGCAGAGAGCCAGAAGACGGAGACACTGAGGAGTCCAAAGCAGAGCAGTGCCCAGTGAGTAGAGATGAGTATTTAATTTTTTTTTTTTAATTATGTTTCAGTCAATATATGGGGGGCCCATTCTGTATGGTGCATGGTATGAAGACCATTATATATGAAGCAATATATGGGGTCCATCATATACTGAAGCATTATATGGGGTCGATCATAAACTGTATGAAGCATCATATGGGGCCCATTATGTATGGAGCATTATATTGGGCTCATTTATGTATGGAGCATTATATAGGGCCCGTTATATACTTTATGAGGCATTATATGGGGCTCATTATGTATGGATCAATATATGGGGCCCATCATATACTGTATGAAGCATTGTATGGGGCTCATAATGTATGGAGCATTATATGGGGCCCAAAATGTATGGAGCATTATATGGGGCCCAAAATGTATGGGGCATTATATGGGGCCCAATATGTATGGAGCAATATATGGGGCTCATTATGTATGGAGCAATATATAGGGCTCATGTGTAGAGCATTATATGGGGCCCATTTATGTATGGAGTATTATATGGGGCCCATCATATACTGTATGAAGCATTACATGGGTCTCATTATGCATGGAGCAATATATGTGGACCATTATGTAGAGAGCAATATATGGAGCCCATTGTGTATGGAGCATGACATGGGGCTCATTATGTATGGAGCAATATATGGGGTCCGTTATTCTGTATTGAACATTATATGGCGCTTATTATGTATGGAGCAGTATATGGGGCTCATTATGTATCATCTTCTGGTAAAATTTTCAGAGTAATCTTTATTCCATAAATAAAAAGTAAAAAAAAAATATGGTGAACAGGAGCAAGGGACGCGTTTCGAACAGAATTGTTTTTTATCAAGCTTACCTTTTTTATTTTTGCAATTGCTACACATGAGTGGTTGGCTTGTGGTTCCATGCATGCTGGACTTCAATAAACTTCAACGGTGAGCTGGCATTATTCTTTTCTGTTTTCTGCTCATTATGTATGGAGGAATATATGGGCCTCATTATGTATGGAGCATTACATGGGGCCCATTATGTATGGAGCATTATATGGGGTCTATTATTCTTTATGAAGCATTATATGGGGTCCATTATTCTATATGTAGAAATATATGGGGCTCATTATTCTGTATGGAGCATTATATGGGGTCCATTATTCTGTATGGAGCAATATATGGGGCTCATTATTCTGCATGGAGCACTATGTGGTGCCCATAATACTGTATGAAGGACTTTACTGTCCGGTTTCTGAGCTATAGATATCACTCACGTCATGAGAGACGTAAGTGAAATCTTTGGCATTGTACTATATCTATATTTCTCTGCTGTATCTGTGCATCATGAATTGTGGTATGTGTTAAAGGGGCCTAATGAGACTCTTTAGCTCGGGGCCCACGAAAACCTGGAACCGGCCCTGTGTACCATCATTATCGTGTACAAGCATATGAGGCTACAGTCTGACTCTAAAACATGAAGAAGTTTACCTGATATTCTGCGCTACGCTAACCATATGATGTGATAAAAGCCATATTTATAATGCACAATTCCACCTGATTTGGAGGTAGCAGTGGACCCTTTACCTCTTGGGCCCCTGTGCGTCAACCCACGTTACACCAATAGTATGCCCTTCTCTATTCTAGGTTATATCTGATGTTCCTTGTTCCAAACCTAAAGTGCCATAAAGTGCATATACCACAGGCACAAGAAGCCCCCTTCATGTAACATGATGTGATGTGATGTGATCTCATGTAATACATTTGTGCTCTTACACAGTGACTGCCGTATCAGTACGTTACACCTGTATGTTTGTGGATTCTGGTGCCCCTCGGGCTAATGACGTAATATAACCATCATTAGTCGAGATCTGGCGGTAGTCAGTATTCACTCCTCCGCTGTTTGGGGAGCAGTCAGTGCCCTCTCTTCCTGTGTCCAGAGTGTTTAAGGTTAAGGATGAATCACCTAATGGCGTCAGCATCATCACCATGGCAACATTCTCTTTTCTTACATTCATTCACTTTTGCGTAATTGTTTTCAAGAGCATGTTTTATTTTTTAAATATGTTGGATGACTGGAATCTGGACTGTGCATCTGGGATGTAATGTAAATTGAGGTACCATCTTTTATTTTTTAATTACTTCCTCTCACAGAATGAGCCATGAAAGGTTTAATTAAAGCAGCCCTGAAATTGGTTCTTACTAAAGAGACAAGACTCAGTCCTCTTCCTGACGGCTCTGCCCCCCGTACTCAGAAAGCTGTGATGACTGAGGGCCGATTCATCACTTGCAATTTATTGAAGTCACGTTTCTCTTTTTGCCTTATGGTATTGACTAATGTTTTTGCCGGCAAATGCTTCAAAACTGCGCACGTGGTTCATGAATATGGCACAAAATCGAAAACAATTTTTTATTTTTCTTAAATCAGATTTTGTGACTTTTTAGCAGCAAAAGTCACAAATCCTTTCAAAACTTGTAAAATGCTCCAAATTCTAGAAATCCTACTCCAAGGGAAAAGTGGAGTGAGATGAGAAAAAGATGTGACATAAATGTCATGAATCTGTTTAAACTATCAGCAAAAGGAAAGTTGTCGAAGAAAAAAAACAAAACTTAAAAAATGGCACTGAAATGACATTAAAGGGAACCTGTCACCCCGTTTTTTCGGTATCAGGTAAAAATACTGTTAAATAGGGCCTGAGTTGTGCATTACAATAGTGTAGTTTGTGGACCCCGATTCCCCACCTATGCTGCCGAAATACGTTACCAAAGTAGTCGTTTTCGCCTGTCAATCAGGCTGGTCTGGTCAAAAGGGCGTGTTGTCTTCCCCCAGATTTTGCGTAGTTTTCCGTTGGTGGCGTAGTGGTGTGCGCATGTCCAAGGTCCCGAATCCTCTGCCAGGGGATTTAAAAGAGCGCGCTGTTCGTTATTTCATTGGTGATCGGTGGGCGCGGCTATCTTCCTTTGGCCGCGCGTGCGCAGAAGCGGCGCTCTGCTGGCCACGGCTTCAGGAAAATGGCCGCGGGATGCCGCGCGTGCGCAGATGGATATCGCGGCGGCCATTTTCCTGAAGCCGCGGCCAGCAGAGCGCCGCTTCTGCCCACCGATCACCAATGAAATAACGAACAGCGCGCTCTTTTAAATCCCCTGGCAGAGGATTCGGGACCTTGGACATGCGCACACCACTACGCCACCAACGGAAAACTACGCAAAATCTGGGGGAAGACAACACGCCCTTTTGACCAGACCAGCCTGATTGACAGGCGAAAACGACTACTTTGGTAACGTATTTCGGCAGCATAGGTGGGGAATCGGGGTACACAAAATACACTATTGTAATGCACAGCTCAGGCCCTATTTAACAGTATTTTTATCTCATACCGAAAAAACGGGGTGACAGGTTCCCTTTAAAGATAATTAGGCACTGTAAGAGTCATGTCGGTCTGGTAGTCGGGGGCAGGTATATCTCGCCCAGGTATTTGTCCTATGTGAATTAGGCCGCTCAGTATCTTCAGGATACCGAGGGGTTAATAAGTGCAGGAATAAAGGCTGACCAGCTGGAGGTTTCAGGTGTCAGCCTGGGGCACACAGAATGCCTGTCTGTGTGAGACAAACGTGAGTGTGAGCTGTGCTCATGATCTGTGTAATGTTAGCTGGGAGGGAGAAGCCCCCCCAGTTGTTAGATAGCAACGTATTTGTTTAGTTTGTGCCGGACAGGCAAGGATTTATTTTTATGTTTTGTTTTCTGTATTTGCTTTCACTTTAATAAACCTGACCTGAGGTCAGTCAACTTGGAAACCTGCTGTCGCCTCAGAGTTCCATGCACAAACCACGTGACCTTTGACCCCAGCAAAGGCGATCCCGGAGTGTTTTGTCACATTGTGGTGGAGAATGCGGGCAACGCATGGCACAGGCGACAGTATGGAAGACGTGGTGAAAGCCCTAGTACAGGCCACTGCGGCACAGCAGGAAGCTAATTGCTTGATGGCCGCACAGCTGAAGGAGTTACTGGACATGACGGCTGCAGACCGCCAGCTTCTCCAACAGGTGGCGCAATGCTTGGTGAGCATGCCTGAGGTTGACCCGGAAGCAGAGTCCAGGAGGATCCATGTGAGTCGATACTGGCAAAAGCTGACCGCAGAAGATGACGTCGAGGCGTACCTGACAACGTTTGAGCGGACAGCGTTGAGAGAGAAGTGGCCGAAGGAACGATGGGCCGATCTAATTGCTCCGTTTCTCTCCGGTGAGGCCCAAAAAGCTTACCATGACTTGGACCCGGAAGTCGCTCAGGACTTTGAGAGGCTGAAAACTGAGGTCCTGGCCCGGCTGGGTGTGACGACGGCTGTCCGTGCACAGAGGGTACATCAGTGGACCTATCAGCAAGATAAACCGCCGCGATCGCAGATGTTCGACCTGATCTACTTGATAAAGAAATGGCTGCAACCCGAGGTACTGACAACTCCGGAGATAATCCAGCGGGTCATTCTGGACAAGTACCTGAGTACTACCACCAGCGCTGAGAAAGTGGGTGAGCCAAGGAAATCCCGCGACAGCGGATCAACTGGTGGACTTGGTGGAGCGTTATTCCGTGGCGGAAGGACTTCCTGATGATACCGCTACTACCCGAACTGTACCTCCTCCTTGTGGAACCGGTAAGACTGTTCCAGGGACTGTGGGGGAGGAACACGGGACTGCTCGCACCCCGAGATCAAGGGTGTCGGACTCTGGTTTCAATAGGGGGCTTGTTAGGTGTTTCCGTTGCCATGAGAAGGGCCATGTTTCTGCGAACTGTCCTGTTACCACTGAACCCATGCAGTGCGACGTTACGGACTCTAAGAAACGCATGTCTTTGGTTACACGGCTAGTAAGTGTGAATGCGGGTCAAAATGATACAGTAAAACATCTGTGTGAATTGTCTGTAGATGGGGAAAATGTTGTGGCGTTACTAGACTCTGGAAGTGTGGTGACTCTAGTGAAAGCCAGTCTGATAGCACGTCCAACTAGTCCGTCTGACAAGTTTTCTGTAACGTGTGTGCATGGTGACACCTGCTCATATCCTACAGCGGTCATATGTATCTCCACTCCCTATGGATCTGTGCAACACAAAGTGGGACTCGTCCCCGCATTGTTACATGATATAATCCTGGGCAGGGATTTTCCCCATTTCTGGCAGTTGTGGGAGAATCAGTTGCTCCTTCACGGTAGTTGTGACCGTGAATCTTCTCCCATGCTACCTGGAGGTCCCGAGCTCCTGGAGGAGACCCCACAGGAAGATGCTGCTGGGGAGATTAGTGAATCTAACCTTCAGTACCCCTTCTCAGTTATGGCGGGGGAAACTGAGGAAACTGAGGAAACTCAGCGAGAGGCGGAGGCAGACAGCCATCCCGCACCCTGCCTACCAGATTTGGGAGTCCAGATGGATGACTTCCACAGCGAACAAATGAAAGATCCTACCCTGACTCAGGCTAGGAAAAATGTAAAAATGGTAGATAGCGTACCCGTAGAACCTGACACTAGGCTAGCGTACCCGTACATGGTTCTTGAAAATGATTTACTCTACCAGGTAGAAAAAAAAGGGGAAGACACTGTGCAGCAGTTAGTGGTACCCAAACCTTATCGGCGGAAGGTACTGGACCTGGCCCACGGACATATAATGGGGGGACATCTGGGGGTACAAAAAACCACAGAAAGAATATTGCATTGCTTTGTGTGGCCTGGAATACACAATGATGTGCGTAACTATTGTGAGTCCTGTCCAGAGTGCCAAATCTCGGCACCTAAACCTCGGTACTGTAGTCCTTTGGTACCCCTCCCTATCATTGGGGTCCCTTTTGAGAGAATTGGGATGGATTTGGTTGGGCCCCTTCCCCGGTCCGCATGTGGGCACCAACATATCCTTGTCATCATGGACTATGCCACTCGCTACCCGGAAGCCATCCCTTTGCGTAACACTGCTACCAAAACGATCGCCAAAGAATTGGTGCAAGTGTTAAGTCGGGTAGGAATTCCAAAACAGATACTCACCGACCAGGGGACTCCCTTTATGTTGAGGGTAATGAGGGAGCTCTGCAGACTCTTACAAATAGATCCCTTGCGTACATCTGTCTATCACCCTCAAACAGATGGGTTGGTTGAGCGGTTCAATAAAACCTTAAAACAGATGCTCCGGAAGGCGATAGACAAAAATGGGAAGAACTGGGATTACTTGTTACCCTATTTGCTGTTTGCCATTAGGGAAGTTCCCCAGTCTTCCACAGGGTTCTCGCCTTTCGAGCTATTATACGCCCGTCGTCCTCGTGGACTGTTGGACGTCGCAAAAGAAACCTGGGAAGGTCAAGTCACTCCCTTTAAAACGGTGATAGACCATGTAACGCAAATGCAGGACCGTATTGCTGCTGTCATGCCCATTGTTAGGGAACATATGTTACAGGCCCAGGGAGCCCAGAGGCTAAGTTATGATAGAGGCGCCAAGGTCCGTACGTTTGCACCCGGGGATAGGGTGTTGATCCTAATCCCTACGGTGGATAGTAAATTTCTGGCGAAATGGCAGGGCCCCTTTGAGGTCATGGAACGAGTTGGAGAAGTGAACTATAAAGTGCACCAGCCTGGTAAGAGTAAACCAGAACAGATTTATCATGTGAATCTGATAAAACCCTGGAAAGACCGCGCTGCCCTAACAGCGGATCTGCCCCGTCCGGTTTGCTCACCTACCGTACCGGAGGTGCAGATTGCCGAGACTCTCTCTGAACGACAAAAATCTGAGGTTAAGCAGTTTTTGTTACAGAACCAACAGTTTTTCTCGGAAAAACCTGGCCAGACTAGGCTAGTGAAACATGAGATTGTCACAGAGCCTGGTGTCACAGTTCATGTGAAGCCGTACCGGATTCCGGAAGCACGCCGTGAAGCCGTCTCCCGGGAGGTGAAGGCAATGTTGGACTTAGGAGTCATTGAAGAGTCGCACAGCGCCTGGTCCAGTCCAATCGTGTTGATACCTAAGCCGGATGGCTCTATACGGTTTTGCAATGACTTTAGGAAACTGAATGCGGTTTCTAAATTTGATGCCTACCCTATGCCCCGGGTCGATGAGTTGATCGATCGGCTGGGTAAAGCCCGATACATTACGACCCTGGATCTAACAAAGGGGTACTGGCAGATCCCTCTGGCCGAGGTGGCCAGAGAGAAGACGGCATTTGCTACACCGGAAGGGCTGTTCCAGTATATCTACATGCCATTTGGACTTCACGGAGCCCCAGCAACGTTCCAGAGATTGATGGATCGAGTCTTGAGGCCCCACAGGCAGTACGCTTCTGCCTACCTAGACGACATCATAATTTACAGCGTGGACTGGGAAGCTCACCTCCGGAAGGTACAGGCGGTGATTGATGACCTGAGAGACGCAGGCTTAACGGCGAACCCCAAGAAATGTCACATCGGCCTTGAAGAAGCCCGATACTTGGGCTATGTGATTGGCAGAGGAGTGGTTAAACCCCAGATCGACAAAATACAGGCAATTCAGGGCTGGCCGCAACCAGTGAACAAGAAACAAGTTCAAGCTTTCCTGGGCATTGCCGGCTATTATTGCTGGTTCATACCCAACTTTGCGGCCATGGCTACCCCCTTGACGGATCTTACCAAAGGGAGGGATTCCGTCATGGTAAAATGGACCTCAGCGGCTGAAGAGGCCTTCCACAGTCTGAAACGGGCTTTGTGCTCTCAGCCCGTACTAGTGACTCCTGATTTCAGCAGCGAGTTTGTGGTGCAAACTGATGCTTCTGATACTGGTGTCGGAGCTGTACTTTCCCAGGTAAGGGACGGAGTCGAACACCCGGTCCTCTTCCTCAGTTGGAAACTGAATGTACATGAGCAGAGGTATGCCGTGATTGAAAAAGAGTGCCTAGCCATCAAATGGGCTCTCGACTCCCTCAAATATTACCTGGCAGGTAGGAAGTTTAGGCTGGTCACGGACCATGCCCCTCTCAAGTGGATGCATCTCCACAAGGACCGTAATAGTCGGGTAACCCGGTGGTTCCTTGCCCTGCAGGCTTACTCTTTCATGGTGGAGCACCGCCCCGGGGTGCAGATGGGGAACGCTGATGCCCTGTCCCGAGCACACTGTTTCGAGAGTATTCTTGCTCGACCTGAGTGGTCTGAGCAGGGGGGGAGGATATGTAAGAGTCATGTCGGTCTGGTAGTCGGGGGCAGGTATATCTCGCCCAGGTATTTGTCCTATGTGAATTAGGCCGCTCAGTATCTTCAGGATACCGAGGGGTTAATAAGTGCAGGAATAAAGGCTGACTGTTGGAAATTGGATTTTGGGCTCCCCCGGTGGCCACTGGTGGAATTGAACTTGTGTGCATCATCCCCTCTGTTCACCTGTTCCCATCAGGATGTGGGAGTCGCTATTTAACCTTGCTCCTCTGTCACTTCCATGCCGGTCAACATTGTAATCAGAAGCCTTTCTGTGCATGTTCCTGCTACCAGACAACTTCCAGCTAAGTCGGACTTTGGTCCTTGTTTGTTTTTTGCATTTTGTTCCAGTTCACAGCTGCAGTTTCGTTTCTGTGTCTGGAAAGCTCTTGTGATCTGAAATTGCCACTCTGATGTTATGAGTTAATACTAGAGTCTTAAAGTAATTTCAGGATGGTGTATTGATAGGGTTTTCAGCTGACCATGAAAGTACCCTTTCTGTCTTCTTGCTATCTAGTAAGCGGACCTCGATTTTGCTAAACCTATTTTCATACTACGTTTGTCATTTTCATCTTAAATCACCGCCAATATATGTGGGGGCCTCTGTCTGCCTTTCGGGGAAATTTCTCTAGAGGTGAGCCAGGACTATATTTTCCTCTGCCAGGATTAGTTAGTCCTCCGGCCGGCGCTGGGCGTCTAGGGATAAAACGCAGGCTACGCTACTCGGCTACTGTTAGTTGTGCGGCAGGTTTAGTTCATGGTCAGTTTAAGTTTCCATCCTTCCAAGAGCTAGTTCCTATGTATGCTGGGCTATGTTCTCTTGCCATTGAGAACCATAACAGTTTGACCGGACCACAAAGGGTTAAATTAATTGGCAGAGAAAGGAGAGAAAAAAGAAGTCTGCTGAAAAAATTTTTTTTTTTTTTTCCTTCAGTTCTGAGTGTGCTTTCAATTGAATCACTTGCAAGTCTGCCTATATTGCAGCCTTCCTCTCTCTCTCTCCTTCTAATCCTGGAATGGCTCTGTGTTCCCCTGTTTAAAATGGATATTCAGAGTTTAGCTGCAGGTTTGAATAATCTCACCACGAAAGTTCAAAATTTACAAGATTTTGTTGTTCATGTTCCTATATCTGAACCTAGAGTTCCTTTGCCTGAATTTTTCTCGGGGAATAGATCTTGCTTTCAAAATTTCAAAAATAATTGCAAGTTGTTTTTGTCCCTGAAATCTCGCTCTGCTGGAGATCCTGCTCAGCAGGTCAGGATTGTGATTTCCTTGCTCCGGGGCGACCCTCAAGATTGGGCTTTTGCATTGGCTCCAGGGGATCCTGCGTTGCTCAATGTGGATGCGTTTTTTCTGGCCTTGGGGTTGCTTTATGAGGAACCTCATTTAGAGCTTCAGGCGGAAAAAGCCTTGATGTCCCTATCTCAGGGGCAAGATGAAGTTGAAATATACTGCCAAAAATTCCGTAAATGGTCTGTGCTTACTCAGTGGAATGAGTGCGCCCTGGCGGCGAATTTCAGAGAGGGTCTCTCTGATGCCGTTAAGGATGTTATGGTGGGGTTCCCTGTGCCTGCGGGTCTGAATGAGTCCATGACAATGGCTATCCAGATCGATAGACGTCTGCGGGAGCGCAAACCTGTGCACCATTTGGCGGTGTCTACTGAGAAGACGCCAGAGAATATGCAATGTGATAGAATTCTGTCCAGAAGCGAACGGCAGAATTTTAGACGAAAAAATGGGTTGTGCTTTTATTGTGGTGATTCAACTCATGTTATATCAGCATGCTCTAAGCGTACTAAGAAGCTTGATAAGTCAGTTTCAATTGGCACTTTTCAGTCTAAGTTTATTCTATCTGTGACCCTGATTTGTTCTTTATCATCTATTACCGCGGATGCCTATGTCGACTCTGGCGCCGCTTTGAGTCTTATGGATTGGTCCTTTGCCAAACGCTGTGGGTATGATTTAGAGCCTCTTGAAACTCCTATACCTCTGAAGGGGATTGACTCCACCCCATTGGCTAGTAATAAACCACAATACTGGACACAAGTAACTATGCGAATTAATCCGGATCATCAGGAGATTATTCGCTTTCTTGTGCTGTATAATCTACATGATGTGTTGGTGCTTGGATTGCCATGGCTGCAATCTCATAACCCAGTCCTCGACTGGAACGCTATGTCTGTGTTAAGCTGGGGATGTAAGGGGATGCATGGGGACGTACCTTTGGTTTCCATTTCGTCATCTATTCCCTGTGAGATTCCTGAATTCTTGTCTGACTATCGTGACGTTTTTGAAAAACCTAAGCTTGGTTCATTACCTCCGCACCGGGAGTGCGATTGTGCCATAGATTTGATTCCGGGTAGTAAATACCCTAAGGGTCGTTTATTTAATCTGTCTGTGCCTGAACATGCTGCTATGCGAGAATATATAAAGGAGTCCTTGGAAAAGGGACATATTCGTCCTTCGTCATCTCCCTTAGGAGCCGGTTTTTTCTTTGTGTCTAAGAAAGATGGCTCTTTGAGGCCGTGTATTGATTATCGGCTTTTGAATAAAATCACGGTTAAATATCAATATCCGTTGCCACTGCTGACTGATTTGTTTGCTCGCATAAAGGGGGCCAAGTGGTTCTCTAAGATAGATCTCTGTGGGGCGTATAATTTGGTGCGAATTAAGCAGGGGGATGAGTGGAAAACCGCATTTAATACGCCCGAGGGCCACTTTGAGTATTTGGTGATGCCTTTTGGCCTTTCAAATGCCCCTTCAGTCTTTCAGTCCTTTATGCATGACATTTTCCGTGATTATTTGGATAAATTTATGATCGTGTATCTGGATGATATTCTGATTTTTTCGGATGACTGGGACTCTCATGTCCAGCAGGTCAGGAGGGTTTTTCAGGTTTTGCGGTCTAATTCCTTGTGTGTGAAGGGTTCTAAGTGCGTTTTTGGGGTTCAAAAGATTTCCTTCTTGGGATACATTTTTTCCCCCTCTTCCATCGAGATGGATCCTGTCAAGGTTCGGGCTATTTGTGATTGGACGCAACCCTCTTCTCTTAAGAGTCTTCAGAAATTTTTGGGCTTTGCTAACTTTTATCGTCGATTTATTGCTGGTTTTTCTGATGTTGTTAAACCATTGACTGATTTGACTAAGAATGGTGCTGATGTTGCTGATTGGTCCCCTGCTGCTGTGGAGGCCTTTCGGGAGCTTAAGCGCCGCTTTTCTTCCGCCCCTGTGTTGCGTCAGCCTGATGTTGCTCTTCCTTTTCAGGTTGAGGTCGACGCTTCTGAAATCGGAGCTGGGGCGGTTTTGTCGCAAAGAAGTTCCGACTGCTCCGTGATGAAACCTTGTGCTTTTTTTTCTCGTAAATTTTCGCCCGCCGAGCGGAATTATGATATTGGGAATCGGGAGCTTTTGGCCATGAAGTGGGCTTTTGAGGAGTAGCGTCATTGGCTTGAGGGGGCTAGACATCAGGTGGTGGTATTGACCGACCACAAAAATTTAATTTATCTTGAGTCCGCCAGACGCCTGAATCCTAGACAGGCGCGCTGGTCGTTGTTTTTCTCTCGGTTTAATTTTGTGGTGTCATACCTACCGGGTTCTAAGAATGTTAAGGCGGATGCCCTTTCTAGGAGTTTTGAGCCTGACTCCCCTGGTAATTCTGAACCTACAGGTATCCTTAAGGATGGAGTGATATTGTCTGCCGTTTCTCCAGACCTGCGGCGGGCCTTGCAGGATTTTCAGGCGGATAGACCTGATCGTTGCCCACCTGGTAGACTGTTTGTTCCTGATGATTGGACCAGTAAAGTCATTTCTGAGGTTCATTCTTCTGCGTTGGCAGGTCATCCTGGAATCTTTGGTACCAGGGATTTGGTGGCAAGGTCCTTCTGGTGGCCTTCCCTGTCACGAGATGTACGAGGCTTTGTGCAGTCTTGTGACGTTTGTGCTCGGGCCAAGCCTTGTTGTTCTCGGGCTAGTGGATTGTTGTTGCCCTTGCCTATCCCGAAGAGGCCTTGGACGCACATCTCGATGGATTTTATTTCGGATCTTCCTGTTTCTCAGAAGATGTCTGTCATCTGGGTGGTGTGTGACCGTTTCTCTAAGATGGTCCATTTGGTTCCCCTGCCTAAGTTGCCTTCTTCTTCCGAGTTGGTTCCTCTGTTTTTTCAAAATGTGGTTCGTTTGCATGGTATTCCGGAGAATATCGTTTCTGACAGAGGAACCCAATTCGTGTCTAGATTTTGGCGGGCATTCTGTGCTAGGATGGGCATAGATTTGTCTTTCTCGTCTGCTTTCCATCCTCAGACTAATGGCCAGACCGAGCGGACGAATCAGACTTTGGAGACATATTTGAGGTGTTTTGTGTCTGCAGATCAGGATGATTGGGTTGCTTTTTTGCCTTTAGCGGAGTTTGCCCTCAATAATCGGGCCAGCTCTGCCACCTTGGTGTCTCCTTTTTTCTGTAATTCGGGGTTTCATCCTCGATTTTCCTCCGGTCAGGTGGAATCTTCGGATTGTCCTGGAGTGGATGCTGTGGTGGAGAGGTTGCATCAGATTTGGGGGCAGGTGGTGGACAATTTGAAGTTGTCCCAGGAGAAGACTCAGCTTTTTGCCAACCGCCGGCGTCGGGTTGGTCCTCGGCTTTGTGTCGGGGACTTGGTGTGGTTGTCTTCTCGTTTTGTCCCTATGAGGGTTTCTTCTCCTAAGTTTAAGCCTCGGTTCATCGGCCCGTACAAGATATTGGAGATTCTTAACCCTGTGTCCTTCCGTTTGGACCTCCCTGCATCTTTTTCTATTCATAATGTTTTTCATCGGTCATTGTTGCGCAGGTATGAGGTACCGGTTGTGCCTTCCGTTGAGCCTCCTGCTCCGGTGTTGGTTGAGGGCGAGTTGGAGTACGTTGTGGAAAAAATCTTGGACTCCCGTGTTTCCAGACGGAAACTCCAGTATCTGGTCAAATGGAAGGGATACGGTCAGGAGGATAATTCTTGGGTGACTGCCTCTGATGTTCATGCCTCCGATCTGGTCCGTGCCTTTCATAGGGCTCATCCTGATCGCCCTGGTGGTTCTGGTGAGGGTTCGGTGCCCCCTCCTTGAGGGGGGGGTACTGTTGTGAAATTGGATTTTGGGCTCCCCCGGTGGCCACTGGTGGAATTGAACTTGTGTGCATCATCCCCTCTGTTCACCTGTTCCCATCAGGATGTGGGAGTCGCTATTTAACCTTGCTCCTCTGTCACTTCCATGCCGGTCAACATTGTAATCAGAAGCCTTTCTGTGCATGTTCCTGCTACCAGACAACTTCCAGCTAAGTCGGACTTTGGTCCTTGTTTGTTTTTTGCATTTTGTTCCAGTTCACAGCTGCAGTTTCGTTTCTGTGTCTGGAAAGCTCTTGTGATCTGAAATTGCCACTCTGATGTTATGAGTTAATACTAGAGTCTTAAAGTAATTTCAGGATGGTGTATTGATAGGGTTTTCAGCTGACCATGAAAGTACCCTTTCTGTCTTCTTGCTATCTAGTAAGCGGACCTCGATTTTGCTAAACCTATTTTCATACTACGTTTGTCATTTTCATCTTAAATCACCGCCAATATATGTGGGGGCCTCTGTCTGCCTTTCGGGGAAATTTCTCTAGAGGTGAGCCAGGACTATATTTTCCTCTGCCAGGATTAGTTAGTCCTCCGGCCGGCGCTGGGCGTCTAGGGATAAAACGCAGGCTACGCTACCCGGCTACTGTTAGTTGTGCGGCAGGTTTAGTTCATGGTCAGTTTAAGTTTCCATCCTTCCAAGAGCTAGTTCCTATGTATGCTGGGCTATGTTCTCTTGCCATTGAGAACCATAACAGCTGACCAGCTGGAGGTTTCTGGTGTCAGCCTGGGGCACACAGAATGCCTGTCTGTGTGAGACAAACGTGAGTGTGAGCTGTGCTCATGATCTGTGTAATGTTAGCTGGGAGGGAGAAGCCCCCCCAGTTGTTAGATAGCAACGTATTTGTTTAGTTTGCGCCGGACAGGCAAGGATTTATTTTTATGTTTTGTTTTCTGTATTTGCTTTCACTTTAATAAACCTGACCTGAGGTCAGTCAACTTGGAAACCTGCTGTCGCCTCAGAGTTCAATGCACAAACCACGTGACCTTTGACCCCAGCAAAGGCGATCCCGGAGTGTTCTGTCACAGCACATATTCTAACACCATTAAAATAGCGCAAATTACTCCAGTAAACTGGAGAAATGATGAATCAGGCCTGAGTGTTCTGACTTCTTTACACTATACTAAATCGGACGTGATCTTACTCCAGTTGATAAAATAGAATTCCACCAGCCTCAAATAGTTGGATTCCGTTGTTGATCCGCAGCAAACAATTCACATTTTCCAAGGATGCAGAGCACTTCCAAAAATTAAAAATTACTTAATCCATATTAAAAACACATGTTCAATTAGGTAAATGCATGGCAAACTGATGAGTTTCTGGCACATACAATGCCCGTAATCAAAACCTTAACACATAGCATTATAGGAATGCAATTGCCATCATAGTGAGCTGTAAGATGGCTGCCGGACAGGTCTTCGAGGGGAGATATTTATCATAAAGGTTGGTAGCCTCAGTGATGTAAGCCCAAAAAAATCAGGCTCCAGCACCTGTAGTGTTGAGAATGTTAATAGGGCATGTGCAGGGCTGGGTTTTCAAGCACTCAGTCACATGGGTGGGACTGGCTGATTAATTATCCCCACCTTGGGGCGTGATAGAGCAGATATAAGAAAGTCCAGCTGTCATTGGTGTGGTGTGTGCAAGGTGGAAAGACCTTGATGTGTGGCTCAGTCTCTGCTAGAGGTTGAGTGAAAATCTGTATTTAAACAGGTGAGCCCGTGCTATATACAGACTTTATTTTCCATTGTGGTGCTGTTATACCTTTTGTACCCAGAAGAGGCTGTTTTGTTTGTTAGGCTGGATGGTTTATGGACGTTTAATAAACTGCAGGTTTAATCGGACACTTGTGTGAGCACCAGCGTCTACCTGAGAGCTGGTCCCTTAAGGCTCTTTCAGACATCAGTGTGTCCAGTATGTGTGGTGACAGTATTCACACGTACCGGAGACACATACATAGACCCATTCAGGTGAATGCTATTCTTGACATTTCCAACATCGTTGGCGGCCATAATTTCTGCTCAGCGTAAATTGACTTTCATCAGTGAACACCACTGATGTCAACTAGTCCTTCATTCAGTGTAGATACTCTCTTGTGATGACACCTGTGCCTGGTGGTGTGGTCAGATACCCTTGCAGGTCATCTAGCACCCAGACCACACTGAAGGAAACCATTTTGACTGGTCTGATGTGACACTTGGGTGCGTCTCACCTCCCTTAAATGTGCCTGGAGTTGTGTGGCATTCATCATCAGGCTCCAAAGTGCATTGTTCTCAATGAGCGGTCATCAGTGTGGGATGTGGCCAAGGGACGTCCAATGCCTTTCTTTTGACTCTTCCAGCCACTCTATATCTCTGTTGCAACCTGCTGATTACAATCTGTGACCAGGGCTGCCATCAGGGCATTACTGCCCTGACTAGTGTATGGGGCCAGATCAGCTGAGGGGGCCCGCATTGGGCCCCTTCTCTTCTGCTTATCAAGCCCCAGCAGCAGGATTCTGCTGGTGCAGTAACTAAACCTGCATCCGAGGCGCAGGTTCATTTAAACTCTATTGACGTGCGGGCCCGCACGGCAATAGTTAAAAGCCGCCAGCCAATCGAAAGCTGGCAGCTGACGTCAGCGCGCACGTCACCGGCATATGACATTGTCATTCGCCAGCGAGTCCGCGCTGAAATGCCTGGAGGGAACATCGCCACAGGAACGTGGCCAGGTAAGGAGAAAGTCTTTTATTTTTATTGAAAGCGGCAAACCGCAATATGTTGCGATGGCAGGATGGAGACACATGGACCATGTGTCTCCATCCTGCCCGGGGTAGAATGGAGACATTGGGCAGGATGGAGACACAGGGCAGAATGGATACACAGGAGCAGAATGGAGACTTGGGGCAGAGTGGAAACACAGGGGCAGAATGGAGACTTGGGGCAGAGTGGAAACACAGGGGCAGAATGGAGACATGGGGGCAGGATGGAGACACGGGGGCTGAATGGAGATACGGGGGTAGGATGGAGACACAGGGCAGGATGGAGACACGGGGCAGGATGGAGACATGAGGGCAGGATGGAGACATGGGGGCAGGATGTAAACACGGTGCAGAATAGGTACATGGGGCAGAACGGAGACACAGGGGCAGGATAGAGACACAGGGGCAGGATGGAGAAACGGGAGCAGGATGGGACATGGGGCATGTTGGAGACATGGGGGTAGGATGTAAACATGGTGCAGAATGGAGACATGGGGCAGAATAGACACATTGGGTAGGATGGAGACGTGGGGCAGAATGTAGACACGGGGCAGAATGGAGACACGGGGGCAGGATGGAGATACGGGGGCAGGATGGAGATACGGGGGCAGGATGGAGACACAGGGCAGGATGGAGATACGGGGGCAGGATGGAGGCACAGGGGGCAGGATGGAGACACTGGGGCAGAATGGAGACACTGGGGCAGAATGGAGACACTGGGGCAGAATGGAGACATGGAGGCAGAATGGAAACACGGGGGCAGAATGGAGACACGGGGCAGGATGGAGACACAGGGCAGGATGAGACACAGGGGCAGGATGGAGACACAACGGCAGGATGGAGACGGGGCAGGATGAAGCCATGGTGCAGGATGAGACATGTGGCAGGAATATGGGGCAGGATGGAGACAGATGGTGCAGGATCATGTTGCAGGATGGAGACAGATGGGGCAGAATGGAGACACATGGTGCAGGATCATGGACAGAATGGATACAATGGAGACAGATGGGGCAGGATCATGGGGCAGATAGAGCAGGATCACAGGACAGATGGGGCAGGATCACGGAACAGATTGGGCAGGATCATGGGACAGATGGGGCAAGATCATGGGACAGATGGGGCCAGATCGTGGGACAGATGGGGCAGGATTGGGATATCACATGGGGGCAGAATGGATACTCATGAGAGCAGGATGGGAGAACATATGGCTGGAGCCAGGAATGAGACACACGGGGGCCAGGATTGGGGATATTATTACCATAGGGGCTAATTAAGGCCCGTTTCAAATTTGCGGTTGTGTCCGTAGCGTTTCTGATGCATACATACGCATGCGTCTTGATTTCATATCTTTCACATTGTGGACGCAGGTACATGCGTTTGCATGCGTTCGCCCATGTTCGCTTACGCATGCGTCGTTTCGCGGTGTGCGGCTGGGCGTGGCTAATGCACCATGTTGCAATTTTTGAGGAGGCAAATTTCCGCCGCCATATGCATGCGGACGCTTGCGGAAGTTGTGCGTCAAAACAACTCATTACAGTCTATGGGAACGCATAGGAAGGCAAGGACATGCGTTCGCTTGCATTTGCATACGCATGTGTTTTCTGAGTAAACAAGAAATCACGTGAGACACACCCATTTGGAGTGGCTTGTGTCAAGGAAATTCTCCTGGAAAATCTTTTTCCTATCGAACGCATGTGCAGAAAAACCGCAAACGCATGCAAAAACGCATGCAAACGCAGCGGGTTTTTTTCCGTCTTGCGTAAGCTGATGCGGATAAAAAACGCTGTGTTATCATGCGTTTGCATACATTTTTGCATGCGTTTGCGGTTGTAGACAAGATGCTGCGGACTCAACCGCAAATGTGAAACTAGCCTAAGGGATATTATTACTACAGTGATGTGTTTATTTTATCTTTTGAGGATACTGTTTTAAATGGGTGAGACGGTCCTGTTACTGTGCAGAGCGACACTATGTCACCTTTTTTTCTTCTTCTGATGTAGTTAAGAAGTTGGGAAAAAAATAAGTAATGTGTTCTGCAATAGGTGCTCTAGATAACTGTGTTATTTCCTGCAGAGACGAGTCCTGGCTGGAAGAAGTTATGGCGATCTGTGCTGGATGAAGATGAAAAGCGAAGGTGAAGGATTTCACCTAGAGAAGTCGCTGGTGAGTCAGTGTGTTACCTGTACACTGACACTATACACTTTATACTATATACAGCAGTCCTGTGTATAATGTCACCAGTGATCACTGTATTGCCTTTACACTGACACTATATACAGTGCTCCTGTGTATAATGTCATTGATCGCTGTATAACCTGTACAATATATACAGCGCTCGTGTGTATAATGTCACTGGTGATCACTGTATTACATGTACACTCCTACTGTATACAGAGCTCCTGTGTATAATGTCACTGATTATCACTGTATTACCTGTACGCTGACACTATATACAGAGCTCCTGTGTATAATGTCACTGGTGATCACTGCATTACCTGTACACAGACACTGCATACTAAGTACAGATCTCCTGTGTATAATGGCACTTATGTTGATAGTATTGTGGGTTTTTTTATTAATGATCAGTATTGTAGTATTCAGTCACTATGTGGTCTGGTCATGGTGTGGTGGTATTTGTTCCTTGTATGTGCTATTATTCAGTCACTGTGGTGGTAATATGTGGTCTGTTCATAGTGTGGCGGTATTTCTTCCTTGTATGTGGTATTATAGGTCACTATGTGGTAGTAATAGGGTGTGCGGTCATGGTGCGGTGGTATTTGTCCCTTGTACAGGTCCTTCTCAAAAAATTAGCATATAGTGTTAAATTTCATTATTTACCATAATGTAATGATTACAATTAAACTTTCATATATTATAGATTCATTATCCACCAACTGAAATTTGTCAGGTCTTTTATTGTTTTAATACTGATGATTTTGGCCTACAACTCCTGATAACCCAAAAAACCTGTCTCAATAAATTAGCATATTTCACCCGTCCAATCAAATAAAAGTGTTTTTTAATAACAAACAAAAAAACCATCAAATAATAATGTTCAGTTATGCACTCAATACTTTGTCGGGAATCCTTTGGCAGAAATGACTGCTTCAATGCGGCGTGGCATGGAGGCAATCAGCCTGTGACACTGCTGAGATGTTATGGAGGCCCAGGATGCTTCAATAGCGGCCTTAAGCTCATCCAGAGTGTTGGGTCTTGCGTCTCTCAACTTTCTCTTCACAATATCCCACAGATTCTCTATGGGGTTCAGGTCAGGAGAGTTGGCTGGCCAATTGAGCACAGTAATACCATGGTCAGTAAACCATTTACCAGTGGTTTTGGCACTGTGAGCAGGTGCCAGGTCGTGCTGAAAAATGAAATCTTCATCTCCATAAAGCATTTCAGCCGATGGAAGCATGAAGTGCTCCAAAATCTCCTGATAGCTAGCTGCATTGACCCTGCCCTTGATGAAACACAGTGGACCAACACCAGCAGCTGACATGGCACCCCACACCATCACTGACTGTGGGTACTTGACACTGGACTTCAGGCATTTTGGCATTTCCTTCTCCCCAGTCTTCCTCCAGACTCTGGCACCTTGATTTCCGAATGACATGCAAAATTTGCTTTCATCAGAAAAAAGTACTTGGGACCACTTAGCAACAGTCCAGTGCTGCTTCTCTGTAGCCCAGGTCAGGCGCTTCTGCCGCTGTTTAGGGTTCAAAAGTGGCTTTACCTGGGGAATGCGGCACCTGTAGCCCATTTCCTGCACACGCCTTTCCACACCAGACTCAGTCCACTGCTTCCTCAGGTTCCCCAAGGTCTGGAATCCGTCCTTCTCCACAATCTTCCTCAGGGTCCGGTCACCTCTTCTCGTTGTACAGCGTTTTCTGCCACATTGTTTCCTTCCAACAGACTTACCATTGAGGTGCCTTGATACAGCACTCTGGGAACAGCCTATTTGTTGAGAAATTTCTTTCTGGGTCTTACCCTCTTGCTTGAGGGTGTCAATGATGGCCTTCTTGACATCTGTCAGGTCGCTAGTCTTACCCATGATGGGGGTTTTGAGTAATGAACCAGGCAGGGAGTTTTTAAAAGCCTCAGGTATCTTTTGCATGTGTTTAGAGTTAATTAGTTGATTCAGAAGATTAAGGTAATAGGTCGTTTAGAGAACCTTTTCTTGATATGCTAATTTATTAAGACAGGTTTTTTGGGTTATCAGGAGTTGTAGGCCAAAATCATCAGTATTAAAACAATAAAAGACCTGACAAATTTCAGTTGGTGGATAATGAATCTATAATATATGAAAGTTTAATTGTAATCATTACATTATGGTAAATAATGAAATTTAACACTATATGCTAATTTTTTGAGAAGGACCTGTATATGATGGTATTGGTCATTTTCAAAATTGAAAAATAAATAAAGATATACCTAAATTGTATTGGATATTTTAACAAATGTTTAGTAGGTTAGAGTAGGGCCCGGCCAAAATAGTATACCTTGTCGTGATGGTGGCTTAACAAATCTTTTGGCCAAAACAAAAGCTGCTGGCTATATAAGTAATCTGGTGATGGGAACTTCTAATGTGTGATTGGTGAGAAGTGGAGTTTTTCCTAGAGCGGTGGGACTGTGGACAGTTTGAGGGGTGGAGATGGGGCTGGAGTGGAGCCTGGTCAGAGTCTCAAGGGGGCCCCGAAAATTTTGCCAGTATGGGGCCTCAAAATTCCTAGTGGCAGCCCAGTCTGTGACACTCTAAGCTCAGTGGCCTCTTCCATCTGAGAACATCCTGTTTGAAGCCTTGCAATGGGGAGGTACTGTTGCTCAATTGTTAGGTGTCATCTTGGTCTCATGATGTCAAAATGTGAACAGCATGATGTGGAGGACTGTTTAAATACCAAATCTAATTTAACCCTGAAATGTATTGACCGATTTGTGGATCAAACACCTGTTGTGAATTTTGCCATTAAGCTCCTTGTTAGAGAACAGCAAGTTGTGCAAAAAGTACTGAAATATTGAACGGTTGGACATGTGTATTCAAAATTTAGAGAACGGCACATTCAGTTCACCTGAAAAGGTTATAGTGCATTTTAAGTTCATCCTAAAATTTTGCCCAAAAGCCAAATATCCCCAACTTTTTGTGAGTAGTGTATGTTCATTACATATTATCTGATCACCTACTGGAGATGCCTGGTCAGTTATAGTAGTGGTAGGGCTATATAGGGGTAGTCGGTGAGGAGTGGGAGCACCACACAGTTTCAACATAGGATGCCAACCTCCACTGTCAGGAAGGGAATTGTGAAGGGCAAACTAGTCCCTCTCTCCCCTCATTTTTACAATTTTTTATTAAATCACTGTTTTTCTGTGCAAATGTGTGTGCATGTATGTCTTTATTTATTGGGTTTTTAAACTAATTAAAGAGAGAATTCTTTAAGTTTTTTTGTTATTATTGATTACATGTATAAGATACCCATAGGTTGATCACTTTGGTTGTTGATTGAGGGGGAAACATTCAACTGAAATAAAGTGCTAATGTCAGCAGCCCCTGGACCAGGCCCCGATCGTTAGGGGGTCTACAGTGCCTGAGGCCCACATGTGCAGAAATGAGGATGTCAAGGAAATGTAGGACAGGTGAGAAGAATCTTTTTTTAATGTGTATGTGAAGAACGGCTCAGTAGGGGACTAGTACTACAATATAGGGACCAGGATGGCGACATTACTACAAGATGAACACAAATATGGGCACATTATTACAAGAAAGGAACCAGGATGGGGACATGACTACAAGAAGGGACCAGGATGGGAACATTACTACAATATGAGGACATTACTACAAGAAGGGGACTATGATAGGGACATTACTTCAATATGGGGAGATTACTACAAAAAGGTAACCAGCATGGAGCAGATTACTAGAAGCTTGGACTGGTCCACAGGGGAAAAGGAGAATCCTCCGGTAGGCCCCTGTGAAGGAGTGCTGAAGAGCAGTGCTATTGCACTTGATTCACTATTTGCAGAAAAAGATACATCTAATCATTCAGTAAACAAGCTTGCCAATTTAATATTACATAGAAGCAAAAGTAAATTTATGTACTAGGGTCAGGTCTTTTTTTGCATCCAGCTGAACAGTGGGCCACAAGAGTAAAAATTATTGGTGGGCCTTTGCCAACCCTGGCCGACACTGCATTACTACAAGATGTTTGCCAGAATTGCTATATGGTACTAGTTGTAAGACACTATTTACTGTATGTGGCAAAATAACATTGAAACAAAAATCAAAATAAAGCATGAAAAATATTTTGTCACTAAAATTACTGTTTTATATATAAACTAAAGTACAAAAAGGGCACATTTGTTATCATCACATCCATAATGACCCAAGATATAAAACTGTACCATAACCTATACGATGAATGCCATTTAAAGAAAAATAAACACCACAAAAATCTTCCAAAAAATTACCAAAAAGTGTATAGAAAAAAAATGGCATCACTAAAAATGTTAGTTTGTCCTGCAAAGAATGCACCCCCTCAATTTTTTTTTTCGATGTTTGGACCATGTACCCAGTCAAGTTTGAGACCCCTCGAATAGAGCAACAACAAGGAACTCTCAGAACCTAAAGTACGTATTGACATACGGTAAATACATTAATTAGGGCTAATTACAGAGTCCAGTGATTAGATGTAATAGAAACGCTTGTTCATACTAATTATCTACATATTTGATGACTACTTCATCATTGTTGCTAGTTCAGTATGAATTTGGCAATTTGGGGAAAAAATATGTCAGATGTAAAATGTATTAATAATAATAAAAAATAATAATTAGTGATGAGCGGACATTGGGTGAATGTTTGGGTTGGGTCGGCTGAACACTTCCAAAGTTCGGTTCGGGCATCAGAACTTGACCCAAACTTATTCCTGATCCCAATAGAAGTCAATGGGGACCCAAAATTTGGTGCTGTAAAATGGGTGCAAAATGGTGATAGTAAGGGCTAGGGGGCTGCAAAAGATACGGTCAACTCCTTTGGGATGCACAGGTGACTCATTTTAATTAATGTGAGCTTTCCCATGTTGTCTGTGGACACACGGTTGCGCCTGTCTGTGACTACACCCCCTGCCATACTAAACACACGTTCCGACAGTACACTTGATGCAGGGCAGGCCAGCACCTCCAAGGCGTAAAGGGTAAGCTCAGGCCATGTGTTCAATTTGGAGACCTAGAACTGAAATGGGGCAGACCCATCTGTCAGTACGTGGAGACGTGTAGACACGTACTCTTCCACCATGTTATTGAAACGCTGCCTATTGCTAATGCGGACCCTATCAGATGGTAGTACCGGATCTTGTGGCATGCTTAGGAAGGTTTTTCACATTTCGGCCATGCTAACCCTCCCTTCCAAGGTGGCGCCGTTGCCCCAGCTGCATTGGCGACTTCCAACTCTGCCTTGTTCTTCCACTTAGCCCCCGCTGTCAGGTGGGAACACCGTCAGTAGTGCGTCTACCAGCTTGTATTCCCGTATTTTCCAATCCCTCTCCAGTGACGGAATAAAGGATGGTACTTTGTTATTGTAGACGGGATCCATCAGGGTGGCCACCCAGTAATCAGAACTGGTAACAATCTGGGCAATTCGGTATTTGTAGCGCAGGCACAGCAGCATGCATTGGCTCATGTGTGCCAAGCTGTCCTCAGTGGGAGCTGTAGTCTGGGACTTCTGTATGCACCTAGTCATGCTCCAGGGATGCCGGTGAGCTGCTTTGTGTCTCACCCTGCTGTGAAGACGGTTCCTTCTCCTTATTCTCCAAAACTGGCCTAGCCACCACTACATTTACCTACTGGGCAGTTAGAGAGATATATTGTCCCTGCTCATGTTTCCGGACCACATATCGGTGGCAATATGGACCTTGCCACTGATGGAGTTGCACAGTGCACACCTGACTTTGTCCGCAACATGTGTATGCAGGACAGGGATGGCTTGTGTGGAAAAGTAATCGCAGCTGGGAACCATGTATGTACTGTGAACAGCCACCGCCTCAGTGTCGCTCATCCCTTGTAATAATAATAACAGCATTATTTCAGGTAAACATTCCACCTTTTAAGCCCTTAACAACCGCCGATACGCCTTTTAACGGCGGCAGTTAAGGATACTTAAACCACTGCGCCGTTAATTAACGGCGCTGTGTAAAAGGTGAATAGCGCCCCCCAGAGTCGGATTTTCTCTGGGGTTTCTGTTGCCGGGGTAGCCGAGACCCCAGAGAACATGATTCGGGGGATTTTTACCGACCCCCGAGTTGCGATCGCCGGTAATTAACCATTTACTGGCGGTCGCAACAAAAAAAAACGCGATTTGCCATTTAATTTCTCTGTCCTCCGATGTGATCGCACATCGGAGGACAGAGAAATGGGGTCCCCGATCACCCCCCGATACTTACCTATCTCCCTCGGTGCTCCTCGTGGCTCCCGATGGGCGCCGCCATCTTTTTCCGGTGAAAAAAATGGCGGGCGCATGCGCAGTGCGCCCGCTGCCCGGCGCCCGGAAGATCTTTGGGGTCTCGGCTGCCGGGGGTAGCCGAGACCCCAAAGAACATGATCGGGGTCGGTTTTTACCGACCTCTGTTTTGCGATCGCCGGTAATTAACTGTTTACCGGCTACCGCAAAAAAAAAAAAGCGATGTCATTCTCTGTCATCTGATGTGATCGCACATCAGAGGACAGAGAAATAGGGGGATTCGGGGACCCTGTTATACTTACCGGTGTTCCTGGGTCCTCCTGCTTCTTCTGCTGGCCGCCGGCTTCTTGCTCCGGTAAGAAAATGGTGGGCGAATGCGCAGTGTGCCCGCCATGATCTGCCGGCCGGCAGAGGAAGATTCTTCCTCTTGTTTTATTTTGGTCACTGTGAGATCCTATCACAGTGATCAAAATAAAAAAAATAGTAAATAACCCCCCATTTATCGCCCCCTTAGTAAGGAAAAAATAATAAAATAAAAAAAATGTATGTATTTCTATTTTCCAATTAGGGTTAGGGGTAGGGTTATGGGTAGGGTTAGGGGTAGGGTTAGGCTATGTGCACACGTAGAATGGTTCTCTGCAGATTTTTCCGCAGCGGATTTGATAAATCCGCAGGGCCAAAATGCGTTTTTCCTGCGGATTTATCGCGGATGTACCTCGGTTTTTGTGCGGATTCCCCTGTGGTTTTACACCTGCGGTTTTCTATTATGGAGCAGGTGTAAAACCGCTGCGGAATCCGCAGAAAGAATTGACATGCTGCGGAATGTAAACCGCTGCTTTTCCGCGTGGTTCTTTTCTGCAGCATGGGCACAGCGTTTTATGTTTTCCATAGGTTTACATTGTAATGTAAACTCATGGGAAACTGCTGCGGACCCGCAGCTGCGGAAACGCTGCGGATCCGCAGCAAAATCCGCAACGTGTGCACATAGCCTTAGGGTTAGGGCTAGGGTTAGGGCTTGGGTTAGGGTCAGAGCTAGGATTAGGGTTAGAGCTAGGGCTAGGGTTAGGGTTGGGGCTTAAGATAGGGATGGGGCTAGGTTTAAGGCTAAAGTTAGGGTTTGGGCTAAAGTTAGGGTTAGGGCTAGGGTTGGGGCTAAAGTTAGGGTTAGAGTTGGGATTAGGGTTTGGATTAGGGTTGGCATTAGGGTTACATTTGGGATTAGGGTTAGGTTTGGGATTAGGGTTAAGGTTAGGGTTGGGATTAGGGTTAGGGGTGTATTGGGATTAGGGTTAGGTTTTGAGGTTAGGGTTGAGATTAGGATTAGGGGTGTGTTGGGTTTAGGGTTTTGATTAGGGTTATGGTTAGCTTTGGGATTAGGGTTAGGGGTGTTTTGGGGGTTAGGGTTGGAGTTAGAATTAGGGGGGTTTCCACTGTTTAGGTGCATCAGGGGGTCTCTAAACACCACAGCCAATTTTGCGCTCAAAAAGTCAAATGGTGCTCCCTCCCTTCTGAGCTCTGCCATGCGCCCAAACAGTGGTTTACCCCACATATGGGGCATCAGCGTACTTGGGATAAATTGGACAACAACTTTTGGGGTCCAATTTCTCCTGTTACCCTTGTGAAAATAAAAACTTGGGGGTTAAAAAATATTTTTTGTGGAAAAAAAATATTTTTTATTTTCACGACTCTGCATTATAAACTTCTGTGAAGCACTTGGGCATTCAAAGTTCTCACCACACATCTAGATAAGTTCCTTGGGGGGTCTAGTTTCCAAAATGGGGTCACTTGTGGGGCGTTTCTACTGTTTAGGTACATCGGGGGCTCTGTAAACGCAACATAACACCCGCAGACCATTCTATCAAAGTCTGCATTCCAAAACGGCGCTCCTTCCCTTCCGAGCTCTGCCATGCGTCCAAACAGTGGTTTACCCCCACATATGGGGTATCAGCCTACTCAGCATAAATTGCACAATACATTTTGTGGTCCAATTTCTCCTGTTACCCTTGTGAAAGTAAAAATTTAGGGGTGAAAAGATCATTTTTGTGGAAAAAAATATGATTTTTTTTATTTTCATGGCTCTACATTATAAACTTCTGTGAAGCAGTTGGGTGTTCATAGTGCTCACCACACATCTAGATAAGCTCTTTGGGGGGGTCTCGTTTTCAAAATGGGGTCACTTGTGGGGGTTTCTACTGTTTAGGTACATCAGGAGCTCTGCAAATGCAACATGACGCCCGCAGACCATCCCATCAAAGTCTGCATTCCAAGCGGCGCTCCTTCCTTTCCGAGCCCTGATGGGTGCCCAAACAGTGCCCCCCCACACACATGGGGTATCAGCATACTCAGGACAAACTGGTCAACAGATTTTGGGGTCCAGTGTCTCCTGTTACTCTTGAGAAAATAAAAAATTGCAGGCTAAAAAATCATTTTTGAGGAAAAAAAAGGATTTTTTATTTTCACGGCTCTACGTTATAAATTTCTGTGAAGCACTTGGGGGTTTAAAGTGCTCACCAAACATCTAGATAAGTTCCTTAAGGGGTCTAGTTTCCAAAATGGGGTCATTTGTGGGCTGTTTCTACTGTTTAGGCACATCAGGGGCTCTCCAAACGCAACATGGTATCCGATCTCAATTCCAGTCAATTCTACATTGAAAAAGTAAAATGGCACTCCTTCTCTTCCAAGCGCTGCGGTGCGCCCAAACAGTGGTTTACCCCCACATATGGGGTATCGACGTACTCATGAGAAATTGCACAACAACTGTAGTGGTCTAATTTCTCCTGTTGCCCTTGACAAAACAAAAATTTGGGGGCAAAAAGATCATTTTTGTAGAAACATTTTGATTTTTTTATTTTCACGGCTCTACGTTATAAACTTCCGTGAAGCACCTGGGGGTTTAAAGTGCTCACCACACATCTAGATAAGTTCCTTAAGGGGTCTAGTTTCCAAAATGGTGTCATTTGTGGGGGGTTTCCACTGTTTAGGCACATCAGGGGCTCTCCAAACGCGACATGGCGTCCGATCTCAATTTCAGCCAATTCTACATTGAAAAAGTAAAACGGCACTCCTTCTCTTCCAAACTCTGCGGTGCGCCCAAACAGTGGTTTACCCCCACATATGGGGTATCGCCTTACTCAGGAGAAATTGCACAACAACTTTTATGGTCTAATTTCTCCTGTTACCCTTGTAAAAATAAGAATTTGTGGGCGAAAAGATCATTTTTGTGTAAACAAATACGATTTTTTATTTTCACGGCTCTACTTTCTAAACTTTTGTGAAGCACTTGGGGTATCAAAGTGCTCACCACACATTTAGTTAAGTTCCTTAAGGGGTCTAGTTTCCAAAATGATGTCACTTGTGGAGCGTTTCCACTGTTTAGGCACATCAGTGGCTCTCTAAACATGACATGGCATCCGATCTCAATTCCAGCCAATTCTGCATTGAAAAAGTCAAACGGCGCTCCTTCTCTTCCAAGCTCTGCGGTGTGCCTAAACAGTTGTTTACCCCCACATATGGTGTATCGGCGCATTCAGGAGAAATTGCACAACAAAATTTATGGTTATATTTCTGTTTTTACACTTGTGAAAGTAAAAAAAATGGTTCTGAATTAAAATGTTTGCAAAAAAAAGTTAAATTTTCATTTTTTCCTTCCACATTGTTTCAGTTCCTATGAAGCACGTAAAGGGTTAATAAACTTCTTGAATGTGGTTTTGAGCACCTTGAGGGGTGCAGTTTTTAGAATGGTGTCACATTTGGTTATTTTCTATCATATAGATTCCTCAAAATGACTTCAAATGTGATGTGGTCCCTAAAAAAAATGGTGTTGTAAAAATGAGAAATTGCTGGTCAACTTTTAACCCTTATAACTCCTTAAAGGGACACTATCACCCCCTCCAGCCATTATAAACTAAAAGAGCCACCTTGTGCAGCAGTAATGCTGCAATCTAACAAGGTGACTCTTTTAGTTTTTGTTGCTGATATTCCCACAATAAAGGTATTTATAATTTTGCTCAAATACCTATCTTTGTACCTGGAGGCAGGTCTGAAGCCTCCTCTTTGAAGCGCCCAACTGCTGTCAGTCATCTCTTCTGGGACGATTGTCGCCGCCCCCTCAGCACTGTTTTCGTCCGAAATCCGGCGCCTGCGCTCTGCTCTTCTGCCTGGAGCAGGCGCATAGAGCATTGGCCGTCCTAGCTCTGATGCAGGGTGCCTGACTGCGCCTGTGCGGGCAGTGCGGCCACCCTGTTACTGAATCCCCGCCCCGCACTGTGTTATGCATTATGCACAGTGCGGGGCTGGGATTCCAGGGCATGCGCACTGCGCTTGTCAGACGCTCCCCCAGGTCCCCCGCCGTGTGCATTAGCCTTACAACATACAAACACAGACACCAAGACAAACCACACACCAGCTTGCCGGAATATACAGGTATCCTTGCCGGAGTTTGGAACAGCTGCACAGAACAACGCTGGAAGGCGTGGGACCTGGGGGAGCGTCTGACAAGTTATCCTTATTTCCCATTCATTGCTAAAACATTTTAAGCTACTGATAGGAAGAATTGGACCTAATTCAGACATCAGTGATTTTTATGAGACGCCAAAATAAGAACTGCTTTTCTCCAGTGTTTGGTCAGTGTGTCAGTTTTGACCATCAGTATTTCATTAGTGGAAAACACAACTACAATGAAAAATGGACATTTAAATTACGTCAAAAGGTTATGTTCACATGGAGCTTTCTGTTAATCTAGAATTCTGCTCTAAAAAACACCTCAAATATTCTTTGGAAAAGTGAATTATAGATTTTCTACATAAGAAACACATCTATAGAGCATGTGTGCTACCTTTTCTTCCATGTTTTTTATTTCAGTATGGAATAGTTGTTCAATAATGCATGCTTGTGATTGCAGTCTCAGCTTTTCTCTGCAGATTTTTGTAGCAGCAAAATCGTTGGAAAAAAAACTATGTAGTGCTGTACTAGTAATAGCGACAAACTATACAGCCACAATGTACTGCGCACAGTTTGAGGATTCACGGTTCTTCAGTCATACTTTAATTGAAACCAAATTGACCCCATTATAATTAAGCTATATTAGTTTCCATGACAGTCTTTGGGATTTATATTTAAAATATCTGATGTGAGGATGAATATTGCTATTTATTCTTGGTATCTTGCAAAGTGACTGTAAATGTTCTAAAAACAAGTAATTCCTATATGTAACTATGACATTGTACCCCTTGTTAAGTACTCCCTTTTTATACTTTACCACATTTTTCCCTAAAAAATACTAGCAATCTGAGTACTTGTCAGAGCTTGTTACATAGATCGTGGACACATTTGTGGGGTGCAACAAGGGTCCTGTTTCTTTACTCTCTCTGATTACTCTTATTTTGCTGGTGTCATTGTGCATAAGGCACCAAAATACAGTTTTTTTGGATTATAAAACACTCTGAATTATAAGATGCACCCCAAGTTTTGAGGAGAAAAATAAGGTTTTTTTTTTTCAATAAAATGTTGGTGCCTCTTGTAATCCATGCGTCTTATTGCTTACCGGGGGTGGTGGCTGTGGTGAATCGGGCTTGCTGCTGGAGGAGGCAGGAGTAGGGTGATGCTGCAGGCCGCAGGCTGGGATGAGAGGGTGCTCCAATGAGGGGGACTCCGATGCTGCTGTGGGGGTGCTGCTCGGAGGCTCTGCCGACAGTTCCATGGTTTCCTGTCCGGTGGACTCTGGGGAAAATGGCCGCCGTGGGACAGCGCATGTGCAGATGGAGATCTCGGCATCAAGATCTCGGGAGATCAGATCTCAGCGCTGAAATATCATCTCCCGAGATCTTCGTGCCGAGATCTCCATCTGCGCATGTGCTGCCCTCCGGCGGCCATTTTCCCGGAGTGAACTGCACAGAAAACCATGGAACTGCTGTAAGAGGGTGGTGCTGTTATGGACAGTAAGGAACACGCTGTACAGTAAGGAACACGCTGTCACTTTAAGAGGCTGCACCCCCTTGTCTAGCGTGATGGAATGTTCTGCTTCTCCCCTGCAATAATCGTTGGAATGAACTAGTCTGTGCAGTGTGCAGGTGTGGAGCTGGAGCAGCGTGTGTGAGCTGAAGCTGCTTCAGAGAGGACTTTTTGTGCTGATAGCTGAAAGAGAGAAGAACTGTGTCCTGATATAGCTGCAAGAGAGCCACGAAGATACAGAGAAAGGGATTTACAGTTTCCAGGAGCATCCCTAGCATCCAGAAGCAAGGAGAAGACCACGTTTCACAGAGCTGACAGAAAGCCGTGCGCACCACCATATTAGACTGCTGGGGGCCCCACTGGGACTGGACCTGATTCTCCAACATCACCGTGAGTTTGTTCCTGTTTTGTGCACCTGTTAGGGCCTAGTGTAGGCTTCAATAGTCAGTACACGGGAGCCGTGTGGCCTGCTTAGTAAAGGCCAGGGAGGTTATACGTAGAGTAGCATCCTCACTTGTTTATTGTTTACATTTGCTTGTTAGACATATTTTGAGTCTGCAATAGTTGTAGCACCGTGCTGTTTTACGGAAAAGTTAAAGTTCATAACTCTTGTAAATTGTCTGTTGCCATTGTATACCTCTGTTTGCATCTTCCTCATTCCCTTCATTCCTTGCCTTCCAATAAATCTACCCTTTGTTGTTTGCACCTCATCTTGTGTACAGTAGTCATCCTGCACCGTGGTGGTCCGCCGGCCATCGCTTCAAGTGGCACTGCGAGCAGGGTACTGTCACCAAGATGGAGGCAGCAGACAGCAATGGCGGGAATGCAAGGACACTCACTATGGGCACCATATTTAGTGTACTACCAAAGTTTGATGGCAAGAATATGCCACTGTCCGACTGGGTGTCCCAGCTGCAAAGCACCCTGAAGATTTATAACATCAGCCCAGACCTCGAAGTGGACATTGCTTTAACTGCCCTAGAGGGAGAAGCCTGTAGAAACGTCTGCCTACAACCAGAAATCACCCGCAGTACCCTGAAGGAGCTACGGCGAGACTGCTAGCGCCGGACACCTTCGCGCCAAATTTTTCTCTAGGCTGCAGCGGGAAGAAGAAGGAATTTCTCAGTATGCAACATCACTGCAAGAAGTGTTAGCAGATGTGCAGAGAAAGGAGGTGGATGGATTTGGCGGCATGGGCTCTAAAGACCGCATACTCCGGGAGCAATTCATTCTGGGACTGCACAGCACATCCTTGAGACGAGCACTGTCAGAATGGGTCCGGGCAGATCCAGCTCTTACGTTTCATCAAATCCTGGTGGAAACAGTGGCCCAAAGTAAAGAAGAGAGCTATGCATCTGGGGTGATGCGTGTCCAGGGCGCCAATACCAGAGGGGACCCAAACCATCAGGAGGTGCTGGTCCAGGTGGTGCAAGACTTGCAGCGGTCCCTTGTCAACGTGCAAGAGAAACTGACCCAGATGGAGCGAAGAGTGGGGGAACTACAACAGTCTGACCCACCATACTCATGCAACCATTCTTCAGCCTGACCGATAAGGGATCAGTGCGAGCAAGCCCCCTCCCATCAGGCATCGGAGGCACGAGGACAGGCTCAAGGTACCCCTCGGCGAGGAGAAGGCATCCAATGCTGGGAATGTGGAGGACGGGGGCACCTTGCCAGAGACTGTCGGAACTATACTCAAGGCCAGTGGAAGCCGCCGTTAAACTACCAACCCCCGAGGCACTCTGCAGGGGAGGCGAGAAGAGAGGCCGCTCCATATCATAACTAACACTTGATTGCTGGGAGCCCCATCCTACGTGCTGAATTCGAAGGAATTCTAGTGGATTGCCTGATAGATACCGGGTCACAAGTGACAACGATGCCAGAAGCGTATTTCAAGCAGCATTTCCAGGACCTGGCCAAGCCAGAAAAAGAGACATTGATCCGGTTGTTTGCTGCCAACCAACAACCGATCCCAGTCAAAGGGGTCGTGTGGATGAATATTCGAATCTGTGGGCAAGAAGTTGAGAGAAAAGGGATCCTGCTATCCCTGAGCCTATCAAGGAGGATGTGCCTGTAGTACTGGGAATGAATATCCTACGTGAACTCGATCAGATTATGTTTACCAAACGGGGACCTGGATATTGGAAGAAGGCTACTACACATAAGCCTACTCAAGAAGCTCTTCAACGACTGATCCGCGTCTGTGGGACGCAGAAGAGTGTGCCATCTTATCAGACGGTAGGGGTCATCAGGGCTCCTGGTAAAGAACCTGTAATCCTACCTCCCGAGTGAGAAACTATAATATACCTTCCAGTGGGGACTCACCGCAAACTTGACGGGTTGGAAGTGGTTGTTCAGCCTTGGACCAAGAAGTCATGATAGCTTGTACGATAGCTGTGGTCCAGCGAGGACATGTCCCCATAAGAGCTTTGAATGTGGGTCCTGGGGAGGTCACCTTGCCACGAGGGACAGATCTGGCCCTGGTGTACCTACATAAGGGTGAAGTGGTGAGTCAGAAGGAGATGTCTTTATCACCAAAAGAAGGTGCGGGGTGGACCCTAGCAGTTACTGCGGGGGACGAAGAGACACCATCCCCGGAGTGGAGTGAGCGGGTCATCCTTGATCAAATGGAAGTGGATGTGAAGGCTCTGGGCCCTGAGCATGTGCAAGCAATAGAAACTATGCTGTGGGAAAATCAGGCCGCATTCACCCGTCACTTCGAAGATTTTGGCTGTACTGAAGCCATCACGCATGAGATACCAACTGGGGAAGCTCGTCCAATTCGAGAATGATATCGGCAGATCCCGCCCAAGATGTATCAAGAGGTGAAAACATTACTGAGGCAGATGCTGGATTCAGGAGTGGTGCAGAGTAGTCAGAGCCCTTGGGCAGCCCCAGTGGTGCTCATCAAGAAAAAGGATGGGACCATCTGGTTCTGTGTAGATTACAGGAAACTCAATGCCTGCACTGTTCGAGACTCGTACGCATTGCCCCGCATCGAGGAATCCTTGACAGCGTTGGGGAAAGCCAAGTACTTCTCCACCCTGGACCTAGCAAGTGGGTACTGGCAAGTAGCCGTGGCAGAGAAAGACAAAGAGAAAACCGCCTTCATCCTCCCTATGGGGCTGTTCGAGTTTAACCGGATGCCCTTCAGGCTCTCCAATGCTCCAGGCACATTTCAACGGCTGATGGAAAAGTGTTTGGGAGACTTAAATTTTGAGGCTACCCTGATCTATCTGGATGGCATCATTGTGTTTTCGGCCTCATTCGAAGAACACCTTGCCCGGCTTGGACAGGTACTCGGAAGACTGCGGGCTCATAACCTGAAGGTGAAGCCAAAGAAGTGCCACCTCTTTAAGAGAGAGATCGAGTACCTGGGCCACATAGTGTCACAAGATGGAGTTCTACCCTCGCCAGGAAAAGTGGCTGCTATCCAGAAGTGGCCAGTCCCTCGAACTGTGAGAGAACTCCAGGCCTTCCTGGGACTCGCTGGGTACTACCGCCGGTTTGTTAAAGACTTTGCAAGGGTGGCGGGTTCTCTCAATGAGTTGCTGAGGGGGACCGCTGGAGTGCCGAAGACCCAGCTCATCCCCTGAGCACAGGGACAAGACGAGGCCTTCCAGGCTATAAAGAATGCCCTTACCTCAGCCCCGATTTTGGCCTACGCAGACTTCGATCACCCGTTCCTGTTGTACACAGATGGTAGCTTTCATGGACTCGGTGCAGTACTTTCTCAGATACAGGATGGACATGAGAGAGTCAACGGGTATGCCAGCAGGTCCCTGAGAGACAGCGAAAGAAACCATCACAATTACAGCTCCTTCCGGTTAGAGCTCCTTACCCTGGTGTGGGCCATGACAGAAAAGTTTGCAGGCTTCCTGACAGTAACCAAGATTCAAGTTCAAACAGACAATAAACCCCTGGCCCACCTTGAGAGTGCTAAATTGGGGGCCTTGGAACAACGGTGGGTGGCTCGCCTAGCCAAGTTTGACTTTAACATCCGTTATCGCTCTGCTACCGAAAACGCAAATGCTGATGGGCTGTCAAGAGTGACTGTGGAGACTCCAGTGGGGGATCTTGATGAGCAACTCGAAGAGGAGGAAACCCCAGAACTTCGTAAGTTTAAGCCCCCAATGGTTGCGGCCCAGTCAAGAAGGGAGGCCTGCGCATTACCCCGGTCCCTGGGGAGAACCAATGAGGAATGGGGACATGTTCAGGATGAAGACGAAGGGCTGAGACAGATGAAATGGTGGGTAACTCAAAAGCGGAAGCCTGGCAAACAAGAGAGAGATGATCTGGACTCTGAAATGAGGAGTGTGTTACACCAGTGGGATAGACTGGAAGTGCGAGTCAGTGCTATATCGTAAGAGGCAACAGCCAAAAGATATGGAAGTAAGGTGGCAAGTGGTCATCCCAGGAAAAATGGCTCAAGAAGTAGCTAAAGAAGCCCACGAATTTGGAGCGCACTTCGGCCCCACAAAGACCTACAAATGGTTACAGCGGAATGTGTATTACCACCGGTTGGAGTTTGTGGTGGAAGAGGTTTGCCGGCAATGTCGAGTATGTGACCTCATTAAGAGTACCGAACAGAGGGCACCCATCCAAACCATACAAACTAAGGAACCGCTAGAAGTGTTGATGATCGACTATCTCCTCATGGGACACTCGGCCCGGGGGCTGCAATACTGTTTGGTGATGACCGATCATTTCTCTAAATTCGCAGTAGTCACTCCGACTAGAGATCAGACTGCGGAAACGGCGGCGCGAGCCATTTGTCAGACTTCATCTGGGTGTATGGGTGCCCAAAGCACATCCACTCCGACCAAGGCGCATGTTTCCAAGGCAAGGTGATGGAAGAATTGTATCGTATGTATGGCATCGAGCGCTCCCGGACCACCCCTTACCACCCTCAAGGCAACAGAGCTTGTGAACGCTTCAACCGAACCTTACTTCAAATGCTGAGAACATTGGAGGAGGATAAGAAGGCGTGTTGGCCAGACTATCTGCCGGAATTGGTCTGGACTTACAACAATCAGGTCCACTCCACCACGGGTTATACCCCCTATCTACTGTTGTTTGGAAGAGCTGGACGAGAGATCATTGAGCTGAATTTGGAACAGCCAGAGGAGCTGATGGAGCGAACTGTCACCTCATGGGTGAAAGAGCATCAGCAACGATTGCAAACGATACGGCGGTTGGCGGGTCAGCAGCTGCAAGAAAAAGAACATAAAGGCCACAAACCAACTCAAGAGTTACCGCTCCAACCTGGAGACCGAGTATTAGTCAGAGAGAAACGCCCCAAGGGAAAACTAAGTGAGAGATGGGAAGTACAACCATAAAAAGTTATCGAGCGAGTGTATGCTAATGGCCCTGTCTACAAGGTACAGATTGAGACTGGGGCATCCGCCCCTAGAGTACTTCACAGAAATATGCTGCGGCCTTGCCACTCTGAGGTCTGTTCTATGCAATTGTCGCCTGAAGGCGCTACTCCACTTCCTGAATCTGTCATGCCTGATGGTGAAATCGGTGATGAGTGGTGGACTGTCCCTGACACAGGGGGTTCTCAGCCGCACGGAGACAGTAATCCCATGGATGTACCAGTACCGCCATGCGAGGACGAGACCAGACAAGAGCTCACAATGTCTCCTGCAACAAGTGTCCCTCTGGAAGATAGTCAAGCCTTGCCTGACAGCCAAGAGTTTCGGAGATCCCAGAGGTCTAATGCAGGGGTTCCACCAGTCCGATATGTAGAACAGTGTGCTCTGTCTGTTTTTACACCTTTGTTGCCTCCTCTATAGGTGCTGTTTCCGCATTGCACGTTCCTCCATTACACTTTGACCCTGATGCTGTGATGGCCGAGGACGACCATCATTAAGAAGTGAGGCATGTAAGAGGGTGGTGCTGTTATGGACAGTAAGGAACACGCTGTACAGTAAGGAACACGCTGTCACTTTAAGAGGCTGCACCCCCTTGTCTGGCGTGATGGAATGTTCTGCTTCTCCCCTGCAATAATCATTGGAATGAACTAGTCTGTTCAGTGTGCAGGTGTGGAGCTGGAGCAGCGTGTGTGAGCTGAGGCTGCTTCAGAGAGGACGTTTTGTGCTGATAGCTGAAAGAGAGAAGAACTGTGTCCTGATATAGCTGCAAGAGAGCCACGAAGATACAGAGAAAGGGATTTACAGTTTCCAGGAGCATCCCTAGGATCCAGAAGCAAGGAGAAGACCACGTTTCACAGAGCTGACAGAAAGCCGTGCGCACCACCATATTAGACTGCTGGGGGCACCACTGGGACTGGACCTGATTCTCCAACATCACCGTGAGTTTGTTCCTGTTTTGTGCACCTGTTAGGGCCTAGTGTAGGCTTCAATAGTCAGTACACGGGAGCCGTGTGGCCTGCTTAGTAAAGGCCAGGGAGGTTATACGTAGAGTAGCATCCTCACTTGTTTATTGTTTACATTTGCTTGTTAGACATATTTTGAGTCTGCAATAGTTGTAGCACCGTGCTGTTTTACGGAAAAGTTAAAGTTCATAACTCTTGTAAATTGTCTGTTGCCATTGTATACCCCTGTTTGCATCTTCCTCGTTCCCTTCATTCCTTGTCTTCCAATAAATCTACCCTTTGTTGTTTGCACCTCATCTTGTGTACAGTAGTCATCCTGCACCGTGGTGGTCCCCCGGCCATCGCTTCACTGCGGGGGGCTCTGGCCTTTCACAAAATGTCGGCAGAGCCCCCGCAGCACCGGAGATCCCTGTACGGCACCGGAGACCCATGCAGTGGACCGAAGACCCCCGTAGCAGCACTGGAGACCCCCCGCAGCAGCACTAGAGACCCCTGCAGTAGCACCTGAGACCACCGCATCGGCACCAGAGACTCCCGTGCAGCACCGTTGGGCACCCGCAGCAACGCCGGGCACCCGCCGCAACGCTGGGCACCCCCTCATCCCAGTCTGCGGCCTGCAGCAACCGTACCGGTAAATTATATACGCATTATAAGACGCACCTCCATTTTCCCCCCAAATTTGGGGGAAAAAGTGCATCTTATGATCCGAAAAATACAGTATATTGTCAGATCCTGGTGTATGTGAGTTGCATTTTTGGGGGCATCATACGCTTAAGTTGCCATGAAAAGGATTTTTTAGATATGATTTAAATTAACTAATTTCTCTTAAATTAACTAATTGCTGTTTTTCATGTGTGATGCTGTTTGTAACGTTATCACTAACCCGTAGGCTATGTGCACACGTTGCGGATTTTTCATGTTCTTTAGGCAGTTTTCTGCTGCAAAAATGCTTACCTTAAGCATCCTATCATTTTTAATGCATTCCGCAATTTTTGTGCACATGCTACGTTTTTTTTCCGCGGTAAACACATTGCGGGAAAAAAAAGCAGCATGTTCATTAATTTTGTGTATTTATGCTCGGATTTCTTGCTATATTATTGCATTGGGAAGCTCCGGAAAAAAACGCAAAAAATCCGCAAATAAATCCACAAAAAACGCAAAGAAAACATGAAAAAAAGCGTGCGGATTTCCTGCAAAAGTAGTCCAGATTTGCTCAGGACAATTCTGCACACTTTCCTGAATGTGGGCACCTAGCTTTATAAAGGAAAGAGGTGACATCCTGTTTTAATGAATCTGAGGAAGGAGGAGTTGAATCCGCTCCGAAATACATCATACAATAAAAAATCTTCATCTACCTGATTTTGGGCATCCTTCATCCATTGTTAGCGCCCAAAATGATTTTTTTCTGATTTTCATATGCTTTCTTTACTGTTCTGGCAGTACGAGCAGAGGAACCAGCGGTCGGTGCTCCAACCATCTCTAGTGGACTCACGCACCCTCTCTATTGTTGTGCTTGCGATGCAGAACCTCCCCAGGTGAGCAGTGTATGATCTGTTACTGAAACTAGATCCACAAATTTAATTCCTTAACGATACGCATTAAAACGGCAGTCATTAAGGGTACTTATTTCCGGTAAGAGTATAAGGCTGTAGTGCCCCCCAGAGCCGCAAACTCTCCAGGGTTTCAGCTACCAGAATACCCTGGAGAACATGAGCAGGGACGGTTTTTCCGGTCCCTAATCACGTGATCGCCGTTATTCAATAATGGTGATCACAGAATAATAACCTGTGATCTGGTAAAAATATAGAGTCTCTCTTCTCTGACATGATCTAACATGTCAGAGGAGAGAGAATTGATGAATTCAGGTCCTCAAGACCCCCCCCTTTCCCCGGTACCCTAGTACCGGATCCATGATCCCCTGGCCACACTCTTCCTTCTCAGTGCACCCGCCAAGATCTGCCTCGCTGCACCCGGGAACCGCAGGGAATTTTCTGTTTGGTTGCTGGCTTTTGATTACTGTGATAGGGTCTATCACAGTGATCAAAAGTCCCCAATATTTGCATAAATGGCAGCATTTGTACTGTGACTCTCTCTTCTCTCCTTGTAGTTGTTCTGGGAAAGAAGAGAAATCCACTACGTCCAAGTGCTGTCATTTCAGAGAAGAAAAATTCACAAATATTAAATCTCTACCTCTGTGTCTACCCCCTAAACCTCATTGATCACCACCCTCCTTCTGATATCCACCTTGTCTGATTTAAAAAAAATATATATATATTTTTTTTTCCACGTTGTGTGTGCTCCCCAGAATGTGCATGCAGATGGATGAAGTCCATAGGTGTGCATGGGAGTCACGGATTTCCGGACCGGGTTTTCAATGTGGCTGAATGCCACAGGTTTGTGTGTTAAAAGCTCTGCAGTAAGAGGCATGGGTGTGTCAGGTGTGATGTCAGTGTCAGTCTGGTGTGCAGAGCAGAGGACTGCAGAGCACTGGCTGTGTGCATGGAGGCACAGGCCAGCAGAGCCAGCACCCAGGGCAGCTGAATAGCCTGGCACCTGCAGCATATACAGTGATGCAAGTCATCCATGGTACTGGTCTAGGATGTGGACAGTCCTGTGCCTGGAGGTGGATGTCCAGTGCCAGAAGGAGTCAGATGTGGACAGTCCTGTGCCCGGAGGTGGATGTCCTGTGTCCGAAGTGGTCGGATGTGGACAGTCCTGTGCCCGGAGGTGGATATCCTGTGCCCAAAAGAGGACTAGCATGTGAAACGATTGCAAACAGGTGGATATGGTGCCCGGCTGCTATCTGGAGGATATCCTGGGCTGTGTCCGGCTGTGTGAGTAAAGAGACTGTAAGGCTACTTTCACACTAGTGTCGGTACGGGTCCGTCGCTATGCGTTGGGCCGACGTACCAACGCACGTTGTGAAATTTATGCACAGCATGGGCAGCGGATGCAGTTTTTCAAAGCAACCGCTGCCCAGTCTAAAGTCAGGCGATGAGGGGCGGAGTTTCGGCCACGCATGCGTGGTAGAAAATGGCGGACGCGACGGACAAAAAAAGTTCACTTGAACGTTTTTTTGTGCCGACGGTCCGCCAAAACACAACGGATCCGTTGCACAACGGACGTGACGTGTGGCCATCCGTCGCGATCCGTCGCTAATACAAGTCTATGGGAAAAAAACCGCATCCTGCGGGCACATTTGCAGGATCCGTTTTTTTCCCAAAATGACGGATTGCGATGGATTGCTAAAAACGCAAGTGTGAAAGTAACCTAAGAGACTGTGATAGAGTGATGCAGGACACCCACGGGAACTAGTCGGAGAGGGCTGGCGTGTGTAGTGTCCGCAACATATGAGGCTGTGTGTATGGAGACTGTAATATGGCGTGCGGTCGCCCAGGGAAACTGGACAAGGGAAGTCTGGCCTGTTTAGGGACTGCAAATCTAAAGCCATATGATATGTATTGCTATAAACTGGTGTGAACTTTAATGGTGCGAGGAAACACATTAAAGAGACTTTTGTGTTGGAACTTTGTGGGTCACTGCCTCTTCACTGTGTACGATGCTACTACAACTATATATATATGTATATATTTGTGAGGCAGTGACCCCTGTTACAGATAGGGGGCGCTGTATGTGCTCTCCAGAATGTGCATGGAAGCGTAGTGAGGCCATGAGGGCGTACTGCAGACTCAGGTGTGGCTGTAATTAGAATAGTGAAGCAGTGACTGATTAAAATCCCTGTAGTAGAGGGGGAGGTGTGTCAGTGTTGGTTTGGAAGCAGACGGAGCATTTGTCTGCAGAGCTCTTTGTGTGTGGAGCAACACGGGCAAAAGGAACTGACACCCTGCGCTGTCTTGTGTTACCAGGCTGCAATCTGGAGGATAGCATGATGTGCACGACGTGAGTAAAGAGACTTGGTATCGTGGGCGGTCGCCCCATGGAAACTGGACAAAGGGAAGTCTGACCTGTGTAGGGCCTGCAAACGTAAAGCCAGTTACTGTGTATTTCTGATGGACTGTGTGAAGAAGCCGTGTACTGTATATTTTCCTTTGGCCTGGATGAAGAAGCCGTTTACTGTGTATTGCTAAAAGACTGTGTGAAGTAACAAAACGTTTTTGATTGAACTTGCTTGGGTCACTGCCGTTTCACAGCACATGGTCCTACCGCTGTACCACTATATATATATATATATATATATATATATATATACATATATATATATATATATATATATATATATATATATAATATATCTCAATTAGGTTTAGGGCTAGTAGTGTTAGATTAGGTTTAGGTTTTTTTATTAGGCAGGCGTATAAAATAACAATGGCTCGCATTCAGCCTGCTTTGCTTCGGCAGCTCTGGCAGTGCAACTGAATCTGCCTTTGAAATAGAGCAATTTTCAGAACTGCTGAAACTTCAGAGGCAGTATAAAGTATCGCAGTCCCCCCCGCCGCTGTTCCCCCTTTTTTACCAGCCCCTGGTATAAAAGTTGATGTAGCCTATTTTTAACCCTATTATTTTTTCCAAATTTTCATTACCCCTGTAGTCCTATAATTGATTGTCCACCAGACCAATTTATATGCCCGTCAAATTATTTCCCAAAAAAACACTGCCTTTCATTCCCATTCCTGTATCTCCATAAATGTCCCCAAAATAAAAATAAATGTAGGCATTATCCTGAACATGGGACTAGTACACCTTGTACACACGCAGCTCTGCTCCGTACACCTCGTACACACGCAGCTCTGCTCCGTACACCTCGTACACACGTGGCTCTGCTCCGTACAAATCGTACACACGCGGCTCTGCCCCGTACACACGCGGCTCTGCCTCGTGCATACATGGCTCTGCTCCGTACACCTCATACACACACGGCTCTGCCCCGTACATAGGCGGCTCTGCCCCGCACACCTCATACACACACGGCTCTGCTACACCCCCACTGTAAACCCCTCCTAACCCCACAAATAACTTACCCTCATCCAGCACCATGACAGCCTGCACAGCAGAGTCCTGTATGCATGGAGGCCCCTGATCATGTGACTCCTCCCCTCCTGTGACCCCATCACAGGTCCTGTGTTGTACAAAGAAAAGCTGCAGAGGAAGTTTCCTGACGTCTCTTAGCAACCAGTCGGTGAATAAATAATGGATCACAGTCAGTGCACTGCAGGAAAAGTAAGATCCCAGCCGTGACAGCGGGGCAGACTCTCAAAATCGGGACTGCCCCTCTGGATCCGGGACGGATGCGAAGTCTGCCTGAACCCTGAAGCTGCACTTACAGTACCAGAACCCTGAAGCCACATCGGCAATACCTGAACCTGAAACCATTCTGGCGGTACATGAACTCACACCTGTGTCTTCTCTAGTTATTATTTCAGAGTCCGTACAAGCTGAGTTTATTCCAGTGTCCGAATCCAGCCCTCTCTGTGACTCCGAATCAGGTAGCTACTTAGCTTAGTGGGTGCACGAACCTCATATGCCACGCGTGTGCTTAATATATTTAAAAGAGCTATGGATGCTTTTCTAACAGCAAATGTTATTGTAGATTATTAATAATCTAGTGATAGATCATGTATAGTTAGTAAAGAAGCAACCTACGAAAATATGTAACTGTGTTAAAACTGCTTGGTCATATTTGCTGCACAATGAATGCTGTAAAATAAAAATGCAGAAAACAATAGTAAAACTTTTCACAGTTTTACTGCACTTGATTTTTTTTTGTCCTAATTGTCAAGTATATTGTATATTAGAAAGAATGGTGCCCAGTGGCGTAACTACAAAGTTATGGGCCCCGGTGCGAACTTCCAAATGGGGCCCCCCCCCCCCGCAGCCCTGCCATACAACTCAAGGTAACCCCCATAGAATACAACGCAGCCCCCCTCATAGTGCTCCATACCGTTGATTATTGCCCCATAGATGCTCCATATAAAGCTGCCCCATATATAATGCTCTGCACCGTTCATTATGGCCCCATAAGATGCTCCGCACAGCCACTTGCCCCTTATAGTGCTGCACAAGCGTTATGGCCCCATAAGATGCTCCGCACAGCCACTGCCCCTTATAGTGCTGCACAAGTGTTATGGCCCCATAAGATGCTCCGCACAGTCACTGCCCCTTATAGTGCTGCACAAATGTTATGGCCCCATAAGATGCTCCGCACAGCCACTGCCCCTTATAGTGCTGCACAAGTGTTATGGCCCCGTAAGATGCTCCGCACAGCCACTGCCCCTTATAGTGCTGCACAAGTGTTATGGCCCCATAAGATGCTCCGCACAGTCACTGCCCCTTATAGTGCTGCACAAGTGTTATGGCCCCATAAGATGCTCCGCACAGCCACTGCCCCTTATAGTGCTGCACAAGTGTTATGGCCCCGTAAGATGCTCCGCACAGTCACTGCCCCTTATAGTGCTGCACAAGTGTTATGGCCCCATAAGATGCTCCGTACAGCCACTGCCCCTTATAGTGCTGCACAAGTGTTATGGCCCCGTAAGATGCTCCGCACAGCCACTGCCCCTTATAGTGCTGCACAAGTGTTATGGCCCCGTAAGATGCTCCGCACAGTCACTGCCCCTTATAGTGCTGCACAAGTGTTATGGCCCCATAAGATGCTCCGCACAGCCACTGCCCCTTATAGTGCTGCACAAGTGTTATGGCCCCGTAAGATGCTCCGCACAGTCACTGCCCCTTATAGTGCTGCACAAGTGTTATGGCCCCATAAGATGCTCCGCACAGCCACTGCCCCTTATAGTGCTGCACAAGTGTTATGGCCCCATAAGATGCTCCGCACAGCCACTGCCCTTATAGTGCTGCACAAGTGTTATGGCCCCGTAAGATGCTCCGCACAGCCACTGCCCCTTAAGTGCTGCACAAGTGTTATGACCCCGTAAGATGCTCCGCACAGTCACTGCCCCTTATAGTGCTGCACAAGTGTTATGGCCCCGTAAGATGCTCCGCACAGTCACTTGCCCCTTATAGTGCTGCACAAGTGTTATGGCCCCGTAAGATGCTCCGCACAGTCACTTGCCCCTTATAGTGCTGCACAAGTGTTATGGCCCCATAAGATGCTCCGCACAGCCACTGCCCCTTATAGTGCTGGCGCTGCACAAGTGTTATGGCCCCATAAAATGCTCCGTATAGCCACTGCCCCTTATAATGCTGCACAATTGTTATGGCCCCATAAGATGCTCCGCACAGCCACTGCCCCTTATAGTGCTGCACAAGTGTTATGGCCCCATAAGATGCTCCGCACAGCCACTGCCCCTTATAGTGCTGCACAAGTGTTATGGCCCCGTAAGATGCTCCGCACAGCCACTGCCCCTTATAGTGCTGCACAAGTGTTATGAACCCGTAAGATGCTCCGCACAGTCACTTCCCCTTATAGTGCTGGTGCTGCACAAGTGTTATGGCCCCATAAAATGCTCCGTATAGCCACTGCCCCTTATAATGCTGCACAATTGTTATGGCCCCATAAGATGCTCCGCACAGCCACTGCCCCTTATAGTGCTGGCGCTGCACAAGTGTTATGGCCCCATAAAATGCTCCGTATAGCCACTGCCCCTTATAATGCTGCACAATTGTTATGGCCCCATAAGATGCTCCGCACAGCCACTGCCCCTTATAGTACTGCACAAGTGTTATGGCCCCGTAAGATGCTCCGCACAGTCACTTGCCCCTTATAGTGCTGCACAAGTGTTATGGCCCCATAAGATGCTCCGCACAGTCACTGCCCCTTATAGTGCTGCACAAGTGTTATGGCCCTGTAAGATGCTCCGCACAGTCACTTGCCCCTTATAGTGCTGCACAAGTGTTATGGCCCCATAAGATGCTCCGCACAGTCACTGCCCCTTATAGTGCTGCACAAGTGTTATGGCCCCGTAAGATGCTCCGCACAGTCACTTGCCCCTTATAGTGCTGCACAAGTGTTATGGCCCCATAAGATGCTCCGCACAGCCACTGCCCCTTATAGTGCTGCACAAGTGTTATGGCCCCATAAGATGCTCCGCACAGCCACTGCCCCTTATAGTGCTGGCGCTGCACAAGCGTTATGGCCCCATAAAATGCTCCGTACAGTCACTTGCCCCTTATGCTTTTGCTGCCATAAAAAAAATAAATCACATACTCACCTCCCTCTCTCTCTTCGCTCAGGACCCCCGGCACTTTCAATATTTACCTGGCTGCTCCTCGTGCGGCTCCGTCTTCGGCACTGACGTTCAGCAGAGGGCGCGCACTGACTACGTCACCGCGCCCTCTGACCTGAGCGTCACTGCCAGAGGACGCTGATGGCAGAGCCGCACCGGAACGAGGAGCGGTAAATATCGCGCAGCGCTGTATACTCATTTACTCCCGGCACGGTCCCTGGACGTCCCTGCTTCTTCCAGCGCAGATTCTTCCTGTATTGAGCGGTCACAGTTACCGTTCAATACAGAAATGAATATGCGGCTCCACCCCTATGGGAGGTGGAGCCGCATATTCATTTCTGTAATGAGCGGGACCATGTGACTGCTCAGTGCAGGAAGAATCTGCAGCGCTGGAAGAAGCAGGGACGTCCAGGGACCGTGTCGGGAGTAGGTAAGTATAATTAGAGAGCGGTGACGGCTCCCTGCTGCGGGTCACTCACAAATGGTGGATCATCATCAATCATGGGTCATTTTGTAGCGCCCCCACTGTTGCAGGGCCGAGGGGTACCCGGTACTGGGCCTCTGAGTCTCTGCGCTGGGATTGTCACGGTGGCTAGACCCGGTCCGTGACCCTGCTGAGGGGCGCCCAATAATAGGTGTGGAAAGTGGTGGTAGTGCGGTGGAGTTCCGGTCGCAGTAAATAACGAGGACACCAGGTTGCAGTCTCTTTACCTCTTTACTGGAGGCTTCAGGACCCTCAGTCCGGAATACGGTTAACCGGGCTGCGCAAGTCCGGCCGGTCTGATGGCACCTCCAGAGTTCCCTTTGCAGGTGGAAATCTGTGCCTACCTTCTAGCGCTTGTGTGTTGTGGTCCTCCCCTGCTGTGCTTACGGGATAGTCCCCACAACTGTTGTGTCTGTTTCTGAAGTTCCCTCACAACTCGATTCTGATGTTCTTCTTCGTCCCCCAGATTATATGGCTAGGACGCACCCGTATGACGGGTAGGCTCGGAGTTCTTCCGGGACCCTAGAGTCGCCCCTCTCCAAATGTTGCCCCCTATGTCTTCGTAGGTGATTTGTGTGAGACAGCCCACCTATAACTGACTGTCCTGCCGTAGGTTTGAAGTATTGCTTGGAGCCTAGTACTTCCTCGGCATTCCGGCCACCGGCTGCGCGCCTCAGTAGGATGTTGCCTCGTCTTACAGCACGACTCCTACTGGTATTTCTCCTTGTTGCGTTGATCTCGTTTCTCACTCAGCACAATCAACCTCGCTTCTTATCCTTTCTTAGGGCACTGCCGCTATCTAGGGCAGGCGCGGTCCCGTAACGTTCTCTCTGTTCGCTAGGCCTCTGTCAGGATCCCACCCCTGACAGGGACCCCCCTGAGTCTCTCCCCGCAACACCCTCTGCCACAGGATGTTGCCTGGCTCCAACCCAGTCAGCTTTCTTACTAACTTCCTCTCTAACCCCCAGTTTTACCAGATTGTGAGGAGTGGCCTAATACATAGCACCCTTAGCTCCCCCTGGAGGTCAGACTGTGAAGTGTATTGGTGTCTGTGATACCTGGTCAGGTGAACTCCTTCAGTGCCATCAGACGTACCATAGCCCCCCTTAGCGGCGGAGCATCAGTACTGCAACGACCAGGACTCTGGGGCGCTGCAATTTCATTCTCCTTCACTCCTGTCCATGGGGCCCCTAAGTAGTCTGGGCCCCGTCGCAGCTGCGACCGCTGCGACCGCGGTAGTTACGCCCCTGATGGTGCCATTTAAAACTTCAACTTATCCCGCAAAAAAGCAAGCCCTCATACATTTATGTCTACTCTACTGAAAAAATAAAAAGCTAACATAGAGGAACTCAAAAAATTTAGTTTTTGACAAAAGAAAGCATAAAGCTGTCCCGCTGCGGCAAGGTGTACCCAATTGGGACAGTAACTACACTCTTTAATGTTAAAACCTACTGTGAAAAAAAACAGATTGTATCTTAATTTCCCAGACAACCATGTTTTTGTAAACCAAAAAGAACTCTTTTTATCTGTATATTGGCTTGTGAATTTAAGTGTTTACGGCTGGTGGGTCAAGAAGACAGACTTGCCAACTGATATACTATCTAACATACTGTGTAAAGGTACCTTCACACTAAACGACTTTGCAACGATAACGACAGCGATCCATGACGTTGCAGCGTCCTGGATAGCGATATCGTTGTGTTTGACACGCAGCAGCAATCTGGATCCCGCTGTGATATCGCTGGTCGTTGCTGAAAGTCCAGAACTTTATTTGGTCGTCAGATCGGCGTGTATCGTCGTGTTTGACAGCAAAAGCAACGATGCCAGCAATGTTTTACAGTGGTAACCAGGGTAAATATCGGGTTACTAAGCGCAGGGTGTTGTGAAATTGGATTCTGGGCTCCCCCGGTGGCCACTTGTGGAATTGTACTTGTGTGCATCATCCCCTCTGTTCACCTGCTCCTATCAGGATGTGGGAGTCGCTATATAACCTTGCTCCTCTGTCAGTTTCATGCCGGTCAACAATGTAATCAGAAGCCTTTCTGTGCATGTTCCTGCTACTAGACAACTCCCAGCTAAGTTGGACTTTTGTCCTTGTGTGTTTTTGCATTTTGTTCCTGTTCACAGCTGCTGTTTCGTTACTGTGTCTGGAAAGCTCTTGTGAGCGGAAATTGCCACTCTGGTGTTATGAGTTAATGCTAGAGTCTTAAAGTAATTTCTGGATGGTGTTTTGATAGGGTTTTCTGCTGACCATGAAAGTGCCCTTTCTGTCTTCTTGCTATCTAGTAAGCGGACCTCGATTTTTGCTAAACCTATTTTCATACTACGTTTGTCATTTCATCTAAAATCACCGCCAATATATGTGGGGGCCTCTGTCTGCCTTTTGGGAAAATTTCTCTAGAGGTGAGCCAGGACTGTCTTTTCCTCTGCTAGGATTAGGTAGTTCTCCGGCTGGCGCTGGGCATCTAGGGATAAAAAAACGTAGGCATGCTACCCGGCCACTTCTAGTTGTGCGGCAGGTTTAGTTCATGGTCAGTATAGTTTCCATCTTCCAAGAGCTAGTTCTCATATATGCTGGGCTATGTTCTCTCGCCATTGAGAATCATGACAGTTTGACCGGCCAAAAAAAAGGGTTAAATTACTGGCTGAGAAAGGAGAGAAAAAAGAAGTCTGCTACAATTTTTTTTTTTTTTTTCCTCCAGTTCTGAGTGTGCTCTTAATTGAATCACTTGCTAGTCTGCCTATACTGCAGCCTTCCTCTCTTTCTCTCCTTCTTATCCTTGAATGGCTCTGTGTTCACCTGTTTCAAATGGATCTTCAGAGTGTAGCTACAGGTTTGAATAATCTCGCCACAAAGGTACAAAATTTGCAAGATTTTGTTGTTCATGCACCTATGTCTGAGCCTAGAATTCCTTTGCCTGAATTCTTCTCGGGGAATAGATCTCACTTTCAAAATTTTAAAAATAATTGCAAATTGTTTTTGTCCCTGAAGTCTCGCTCTGCCGGAGACCCTGCACAGCAGGTCAGGATTGTAATTTCCTTGCTCCGGGGCGACCCTCAAGACTGGGCTTTTGCATTGGCACCAGGGGATCCTGCGTTGCTCAATGTGGATGCGTTTTTTCTGGCCTTGGGGTTGCTTTATGAGGAACCTCATTTAGAGCTTCAGGCGGAAAAGGCCTTGATGTCCTTGTCTCAGGGGCAAGATGAAGCTGAAATATACTGCCAAAAATTCCGCAAATGGTCTGTGCTTACTCAGTGGAATGAGTGCGCCCTGGCGGCGATTTTCAGAGAAGGTCTCTCTGATGCCATTAAGGATGTTATGGTGGGGTTCCCTGTGCCTGCGAGTCTGAATGAGTCCATGACGATGGCTATTCAGATCGATAGGCGTCTGCGGGAGCGCAAACCTGTGCACCATTTGGCGGTGTCTACTGAGAAAACGCCAGAAAATATGCAATGTGATAGAATTCTGTCCAGAAGCGAGCGGCAGAATTTTAGACGAAAAAATGGGTTGTGCTTCTATTGTGGTGATTCAACTCATGTTATATCAGCATGCTTTAAGCGTACTAAGAAGCCTGACAAGTCTGTTTCAATTAGCACTTTACAGTCTAAGTTTATTCTATCTGTGACCCTGATTTGTTCTTTGTCATCTATTACCGCGGACGCCTATGTCGACTCTGGCGCTGCTTTGAGTCTTATGGATTGGTCCTTTGCCAAACGCTGTGGGTATGATTTGGAGCCAATGGAGGCTCCGATACCTCTGAAAGGGATTGACTCCACCCCATTGGCTAGTAATAAACCACAATACTGGACACAAGTGACTATGCGTGTTAATCCGGATCACCAGGAGGTTATTCGCTTTCTGGTGCTGTATAATCTACATGATGTTTTGGTGCTGGGATTGCCATGGCTGCAATCTCATAACCCAGTCCTCGACTGGAGAGCTATGTCTGTGTTAAGCTGGGGATGTAAAGGAACTCATGGGGACGTACCTTTGGTTTCCATTTCATCATCTATTCCCTCTGAGATTCCTGAATTCTTGTCTGACTTTCGTGACGTTTTTGAAGAACCCAAGGTTGGTTCACTACCTCCGCACCGGGAGTGCGATTGTGCCATAGACTTGATCCCGGGTAGTAAATACCCTAAGGGTCGTTTATTTAATCTGTCTGTGCCTGAACACGCGGCTATGCGAGAATATATAAAGGAGTCCTTGGAAAAGGGACATATTCGTCCTTCGTCATCTCCCTTAGGAGCCGGTTTTTTCTTTGTGTCTAAGAAAGACGGCTCTTTGAGGCCGTGTATTGATTATCGACTTTTGAATAAAATCACGGTTAAATTTCAATATCCGTTACCACTGCTTACTGATTTGTTTGCTCGTATAAAGGGGGCCAAGTGGTTCTCTAAGATTGATCTCCGTGGGGCGTATAATTTGGTGCGAATCAAGCAGGGGGATGAGTGGAAAACCGCATTTAATACGCCCGAGGGCCATTTTGAGTATTTGGTGATGCCTTTTGGTCTTTCAAATGCCCCTTCAGTCTTCCAGTCCTTTATGCATGACATTTTCCGCGATTATTTGGACAAATTTATGATTGTGTATCTGGATGATATTCTGATTTTTTCGGATGACTGGGACTCTCATGTCCAGCAGGTCAGGAGGGTTTTTCAGGTTTTGCGGTCTAATTCCTTGTGTGTGAAGGGTTCTAAGTGTGTTTTTGGGGTTCAAAAGATTTCCTTCTTGGGATACATTTTTTCCCCCTCTTCCATCGAGATGGATCCTGTCAAGGTTCAGGCTATTGGTGATTGGACGCAACCCTCTTCTCTTAAGAGTCTTCAGAAATTTTTGGGCTTTGCTAACTTTTATCGTCGATTTATTGCTGGTTTTTCTGATGTTGTAAAACCATTGACTGATTTGACTAAGAAGGGTGCTGATGTTGCTGATTGGTCCCCTGATGCTGTGGAGGCCTTTCGGGAGCTCAAGCGCCGCTTTTCTTCCGCCCCAGTGTTGCGTCAGCCTGATGTTGCTCTTCCTTTTCAGGTTGAGGTCGACGCTTCTGAAATCGGAGCTGGGGCGGTGTTGTCGCAGAGAAGTTCCGACTGCTCCGTGATGAGACCTTGTGCTTTTTTTTCCCGTAAATTTTCGCCCGCCGAGCGGAATTATGATATTGGGAATCGGGAGCTTTTGGCCATGAAGTGGGCTTTTGAGGAGTGGCGTCACTGGCTTGAGGGGGCCAGACATCAGGTGGTGGTATTGACTGACCACAAAAATTTAATTTACCTTGAGTCTGCCAGGCGCCTGAATCCTAGACAGGCGCGCTGGTCGTTGTTTTTCTCTCGGTTTAATTTTGTGGTGTCTTACCTACCGGGTTCTAAGAATGTTAAGGCGGATGCCCTTTCTAGGAGTTTTGAGCCTGACTCCCCTGGTAATTCTGAGCCCACAGGTATCCTTAAAGATGGAGTGATATTGTCTGCCGTTTCTCCAGACCTGCGGCGGGCCTTGCAGGAGTTTCAGGCGGATAGACCTGATCGTTGCCCACCTGGTAGACTGTTTGTTCCTGATGATTGGACCAGTAGAGTCATCTCTGAGGTTCATTCTTCTGCGTTGGCAGGTCATCCTGGAATCTTTGGTACCAGGGATTTGGTGGCAAGGTCCTTCTGGTGGCCTTCCCTGTCACGAGATGTGCGAGGCTTTGTGCAGTCTTGTGACGTTTGTGCTCGGGCCAAGCCTTGTTGTGCTCGGGCTAGTGGATTGTTGTTACCCTTGCCTATCCCGAAGAGGCCTTGGACGCACATCTCGATGGATTTTATTTCGGATCTGCCTGTTTCTCATAAGATGTCTGTCATCTGGGTGGTGTGTGACCGTTTCTCTAAGATGGTCCATCTGGTTCCCTTGCCTAAGTTGCCTTCTTCTTCCGAGTTGGTTCCTCTGTTTTTTCAAAATGTTGTTCGTTTGCATGGTATTCCGGAGAATATCGTTTCTGACAGAGGGACCCAATTCGTGTCTAGATTTTGGCGGGCATTCTGTGCTAGGATGGGCATAGATTTGTCTTTTTCGTCTGCTTTCCATCCTCAGACTAATGGCCAGACCGAGCGGACTAATCAGACCTTGGAGACATATTTGAGGTGTTTTGTGTCTGCGGATCAGGATGATTGGGTTGCTTTTTTGCCTTTGGCGGAGTTCGCCCTCAATAATCGGGCCAGCTCTGCCACCTTGGTGTCCCCGTTTTTCTGTAATTCGGGGTTTCATCCTCGATTTTCCTCCGGTCAAGTGGAATCTTCGGATTGTCCTGGAGTGGATGCTGTGGTGGAGAGGTTGCATCAGATTTGGGGGCAGGTGGTGGACAATTTGAAGTTGTCCCAGGAGAAGACTCAGCTTTTTGCCAACCGCCGTCGTCGTGTTGGTCCTCGGCTTTGTGTTGGGGACTTGGTGTGGTTGTCTTCTCGTTTTGTCCCTATGAGGGTTTCTTCTCCTAAGTTTAAGCCTCGGTTCATCGGCCCGTACAAGATATTGGAGATTCTTAACCCTGTGTCCTTCCGTTTGGACCTCCCTGCATCCTTTTCGATTCATAATGTTTTTCATCGGTCATTGTTGCGCAGGTATGAGGTACCGGCTGTGCCTTCCGTTGAGCCTCCTGCTCCGGTGTTGGTTGAGGGTGAGTTGGAGTACGTTGTGGAAAAGATCTTGGACTCTCGTGTTTCCAGACGGAAACTCCAGTATCTGGTCAAATGGAAGGGATACGGTCAGGAGGATAATTCTTGGGTCACTGCCTCTGATGTTCATGCCTCCGATCTTGTCCGTGCCTTTCATAGGGCTCATCCTGATCGCCCTGGTGGTTCTGGTGAGGGTTCGGTGCCCCCTCCTTGAGGGGGGGGTACTGTTGTGAAATTGGATTCTGGGCTCCCCCGGTGGCCACTTGTGGAATTGTACTTGTGTGCATCATCCCCTCTGTTCACCTGCTCCTATCAGGATGTGGGAGTCGCTATATAACCTTGCTCCTCTGTCAGTTTCATGCCGGTCAACAATGTAATCAGAAGCCTTTCTGTGCATGTTCCTGCTACTAGACAACTCCCAGCTAAGTTGGACTTTTGTCCTTGTGTGTTTTTGCATTTTGTTCCTGTTCACAGCTGCTGTTTCGTTACTGTGTCTGGAAAGCTCTTGTGAGCGGAAATTGCCACTCTGGTGTTATGAGTTAATGCTAGAGTCTTAAAGTAATTTCTGGATGGTGTTTTGATAGGGTTTTCTGCTGACCATGAAAGTGCCCTTTCTGTCTTCTTGCTATCTAGTAAGCGGACCTCGATTTTTGCTAAACCTATTTTCATACTACGTTTGTCATTTCATCTAAAATCACCGCCAATATATGTGGGGGCCTCTGTCTGCCTTTTGGGAAAATTTCTCTAGAGGTGAGCCAGGACTGTCTTTTCCTCTGCTAGGATTAGGTAGTTCTCCGGCTGGCGCTGGGCATCTAGGGATAAAAAAACGTAGGCATGCTACCCGGCCACTTCTAGTTGTGCGGCAGGTTTAGTTCATGGTCAGTATAGTTTCCATCTTCCAAGAGCTAGTTCTCATATATGCTGGGCTATGTTCTCTCGCCATTGAGAATCATGACAGCAGGGCCGCGCTTAGTAACCCGATATTTACCCTGGTTACCATTGTAAAAGTAAAAAAAAAAACACTACATACTCACCTTCTGATGTCTGTCACGTCCCCCGGCGTCCGCGCTGCTGCTCAGAGCTTCCTGCACTGAATGTGTCAGTGCCGGCCGTAAAGCAAAGCACAGCGGTGACATCACCGCTGTGCTTTAGGGCGGGCACTTACACAGTGCAGGGAAGCTGAAGGCGGGGGACGCGACAGACACGGCAATGTAAGTATGTAGTGTTTGTTTTTTTTTACATTTACACTGGTAACCAGGGTAAACATCGGGTTACTAAGCGCGGCCCTGCGCTTAGTAACCCGATGTTTACCATGGTTACCCGGGGACTTCGGCATCGTTGGTCGCTGGAGAGCTGTCTGTGTGACAGCTCTCCAGCGACCACACAGCGACGCTGCAGCGATCGGCATCGTTGTCGATATCGCTGCAGCGTCGCTTAATGTGACGGTACCTTAAGTCTGTAATAGTGACTGTACATAGGGTGTGTTAAACTTTGTTTATTGATGTGTGCTGATTAGTGTTGAGCATTCCGATACCGCAAGTATCGGGTATCGGCCGATACTTGCGGGTATCGGAATTCCGATACCGAGATCTGATACTTTTGTGGTATCGTGTATCGGTATCGAAACAACATTAATGTGTAAAATAAAGAATTAAAATAAAAAATATTGCTATACTCACCTCTCCGACGCAGCCTGGACCTCACCGAGGGAAGCGGCAGCGTTCTTTGCTTAAAATGCGCGCGTTTACTGCCTTCCGTGACGTCACAGCTTGTGATTGGTCGCGTGCCGCCCATGTGGCAGCGATGCGACCAATCACAGCAAGCCGTGACGTAACTTTCAGGTCCTGAATGCCTAATTCTAGGCATTCAGGATTTTAAAATTACGTTACGGCTTGTGATTGGTCGCGTCGCGGTCACATGGGCGGCACGCAACCAATCACAAGCCGTGACGTAATTTTAAAATGCGCGCGTTTCCTGCCTCCCGTGACGTCACGGCTTGTGATTGGTCGCGTCGCCCATGTGACCGCGACGCGACCAATCACAAGCCGTAACGTAACTTTAAAATCCTGAATGCCTAGAATTAGGCATTCAGGACCTGAAAATTACGTCACGGTTTGCTGTGATTGGTCGCGTCGCGGCCACATGGGCGGCACGCGACCAATCACAAGCCGTGACGTCACGGAAGGCAGTAAACGCGCGCATTTTAAGCAAAGAACGCTGCCGGTTCCCTCGGTGAGGTCCAGAGTGCGTCGGAGAGGTGAGTATAGCAATATTTTTTATTTTAATTCTTTATTTTACACATTAATATGGATCCCAGGGCCTGAAGGAGAGTTTCCTCTCCTTCAGACCCTGGGACCCATCAGGGATACCTTCCGATACTTGAGTCCCATTGACTTGTATTGGTATCGGGTATCGGTATCGGATTAGATCCGATACTTTGCCGGTATCGGCCGATACTTTCCGATACCGATACTTTCAAGTATCGGACGGTATCGCTCAACACTAGTGCTGATATGCTAATAGTGCATTATATTCTGGAACCAGCTTGGTGACTTCAAAAGCAGAGAGGGAAAGACTGTACAAATAGATTGAATGGTCAAATAGTGCTACTTGATCCCATCACCATTGTTTACCTTATCTTGATGTTGGACTGAAGAACCCTGGGTAATTCTAAAAATAGCTTACAGGCCTCGGGTATAAAAGAGACTTCTTTTTTTCTGGTAGGAGACTCTTCAGGATCTTAGCCGAGGATCTGTCGGATCCGGCTGAAGAACACATGACTGCTCTCGGATATCTCCCTAAGCTTGTTGTTACCTCCTATCTGCGTGCATACCACAGATGGAGTAGTGACCCTGGGAGCTCTGATATAACATCTACCATTATCTCGGCGAGTCAGCGGAAGGGTGAGGCCCTGTAATGTGCACCATCTTGGGGTAATTGCTGAGATTGTTCTGTTTACTATTGTGTTGTGGTTCAATAAAGTATTGCCACACTGTTTTACCTTAACCCTGTGTTGTCTGTGTAGTGTATTGCCCACCGGGAGATAGTGCAGGCGTTCAGTGGTATGAGCCCTGGTCCATGCAGTCTTGATAAAGACAGCCGGGCCAGCGGACGAGAGCACCCACTGACCCCTTTCTCCACACTTACCTAGTGTGAATTGTGGCAGAGAGTCACAGTATCCTGTGTGGGAGACCAGGGTTAACTCTCCCAAGGTATATGATATTCCGGGTGCAGTGAGGCTATTTTTTATGATGTGAAAAAAAACACCTGTGAGTCACAAGGCAGAATAAAAGTACCGTATATACTCCAGTATAAGCCGACCCGAGTATAACCGAGACCCCTAATTTTGCCACAAAAAACTGGGAAAGCTTATTGACTTGAGTGTAAGCCTAGGGTGGGAAATGCAGCAGCTACTGGTAAATTTCAAAAATAAAAATAGATACCAATAAAAGTAAAATTAATTTAGACATCAGTAGGTTAAATGTTTTTGAATATCCATATTGAATCAGGAGCCCCATATAACGCTCCATATAGTTTATGATGGGCCCCATAATATGCTCCATACAAAATACGCCCCATATAATGCTCCATAAAGTTCATGATGAGCCACATAAGATGCTCCATATTAAAATATGCCCCATATAATGCTGCATAAAAGGTTAATGATGGCCCCATAAGATGCTCAATAGAATAATATGCCCCATATGCTGCTCCATAAAGGTTGATGGCCCCATAAGATGCTCCATAGAATATTATGCCCCATATAATGCTGCACAAAGGTTGATGGCCCCATAAGATGCTCCATAGAATAATATGCCCCGTATGCTGCTGCTGCTGCGATAAAAAAAAAAAAAATGACATTCTCACCTCTCGTCGCTGCCTGCTGCTCTTCAGCATCGCCGACTCTCTGCAGTGACTGTTCAGGCAGGGGGCGCACACTAACCACGTCATCATGCCCTCTGACCTGAACGTCACAGCCAGAGGACCCAGAAGACACAGCGTGGTGGTGAAACGGGGACAGGTGAATATTGCACGGCTCACCCTCTCCAAGTCCTACTCACCCTCCTGGCGCTACATATCAGTCAGTGCATCTAGGCGCCAACATCTCTCTTCCTGTCTTCCTTCCTGTGCTGAGCGGTCAGTGATACCGCTCATTAAAGTAATGAATATGCGCTCCACGCCTATGGGAGTGGAGACGTGTGCATATTCATTACTGCTGCTCCATAAAGGTTGATGGCCCCACAAGATGCTCCATAGAATATCATGCCCCATATAATGCGGCACAAAGGTTGATGGCCCCATAAGATGCTCCATAGAATAATATGCCCCGTATGCTGCTGCTGCTGCGATTAAAAAAAAAATAAAAAAATGACATTCTCACCTCTCGTCGCTGCCTGCTGCTCTTCAGCATCGCCGACTCTCTGCAGTGGCTGTTCAGGCAGGGGGCGCACACTAACCACGTCATCATGCCCTCTGACCTGAACGTCAAAGCTAGAGGACCCAGAAGACAGTGTGGTGGTGAAACGGGGACAGGTGAATATTGCACGGCTCACCCTCTCCAAGTCCTACTCACCCTCCTGGCGCTACATATCAGTCCCTGCATCTAGGCGCCAACATCTCTCTTCCTGTCTTCCTTCCTGTGCTGAGTGGTCAGTGATACCGCTCATTAAAGTAATGAATATGCGCTCCACGCCTATCGGAGTGGAGACGTGTGCATATTCATTACTGCTGCTCCATAAAGGTTGATGGCCCCATAAGATGCTCCATAGAATACTATGCCCCATATAAGGCTGCAAAAAGGTTGATGGCCCCATAAGATGCTCAATAGAATAATACAGTATGCCCCATATGCTGCTCCATAAAGGTTGATGGCCCCATAAGATGCTCCATAGAATATTATGCCCCATATATTGCTGCACAAAGGTTGATGGCCCCATAAGATGCTCCATAGAATAATATGCCCCGTATGCTGCTGCTGCGATTAAAAAAAAAAAAATGACATACTCACCTCTCGTCCTGAGCAGGCGGGGACACCGGCGCGCTGTGGGGGCCAGGTGCCGCAGTCGCCGCTGGCTCAGGGCACCGGCACTTGCGATATTCACCTCTTCCCGTTCCACCGCTGCATGCCGCTGTATCTTCCGGTTCTCTGCAGTGATTGTTCAGGCAGAGGGTACGCACTAACCACGTCATCGCGCCCTCTGACCTGAACGTCACAGAGGATGTGGAAGACAGAGCCCGGCAGTAAAACGGGGACAGGTGAAGATCGCATGGCTCACCGTCCCCCGTCATACTCACCTCACCCTGACAGAGAAGCAGGGAAGTGCAGAGATCATGCTGGGAGCAGGTGAGTATGATGTGACAGCTGCCACTCCTGCTGATCCCCCGCCGACCCCCCTGGGACAATGACTAGGGTATAAGCCGAGAGGGACACTTTCAGCCTAAGAAAATGGGCTGAGAATCTTGGCTTATACTTGAGTATATACAGTAAGTTGAACCTGGTCAAGTTATTTGGCCAAGGATTTATTCAGGAAAACCCGATATGGGCTTTTATTTTTGAAACAGGCCGCAGGAAGGTAGTTAGAGAAAATAAACCTGCAGGAAGGGATTGGGTGTGTCATTTCAGAGTTTTGTAACCTGCAGAGCAGAAGGCTTTGCAGAGCTCCACCTGTGTGAGCTAACACAGAACCAAAGGAGTGTACTCCTTGCACAACGCAGTGTGATACGGTGCTGTCGTCGCCCTCGGCAACCACAGACTGTTGCTGTTTCCCGGCTGCGATCTGGAGGTTGCAGTATGCTGTATCTTATGTGAGTGTGGACATTAGGGGTTGTTTCCACTTGCGAGAAACACGTCCGTGTCTCGCATGTGCAAACCAAGCTCTGGCGCCGGCACTTGGGAGCGGAGCTGTGCAGCTCCATGTGTTCCTATGCGGCCGCACGCTCCGCTCTGGAGTGCCGGCACCAGAGCTTGGTTTCCACATGCGAGATACGGACGTGTTTCTCGCAAGTGGAAACAAGCCCTTAAAGCATATTTGCTGTGAACTTTTCCTGTGGTAACTGTCTGTTACACTGTAGCAACCCCGCTGCACTACAATATATAAAGATATATATATATATGCACTGCTCAAAAAATAAATTATAAAGACACACTCAATAAAGGAGTGGTTCTGCAGGTGGGGACCACAGACCACATCTCAGCACCAAGGCTTTCTGGCTGATGTTATGGTCACTTTTGAATGTTGGTTGTGCTTTCACACTCATGGTAGCATGAGACAAACTCTACAACTCACACAAGTGGCTCAAATAGTGCAGCTCATCCAGGATGGCACATCAATGCGAGTGTAATAATTATAGGGGATAACTCAGGAGACTCTTTGCGTGGAACAAGACAACTACAGCACACAGTTTTAGAAGTGGTAAAGTCTATATTATCACACGGTGATTCAAACAGGTGCAGAGAGAAACTCAAGTCCACAACACTTTGTGCAAATAATAAACGCAGCTTAGCAGTCTAAAGGAAACTTCAGAGGAAAATGCAATCAAGCAGAAAGTCTATGAAGCACAGTTATTCTTGAGGATACTTGACACGAATAAATCCTTGTCTTAGTCCAGGCACAGATAGATATGCTTATTAGGCAGTTCAAATCATATCTTAGCTCAACCAGGGAGGCCTGGTTAATGGTCTCAGGTTATTGCAAAGCAGAAACAGCTTACATGTCCAGCAAATGCAGATGGAAGTAAACACGAACAGCAGATGAAGGATTACTGGAAACTTGTGTATGCAGCAGGAACTCAGAGCTGAGTAGCAGGATCACCACACAGGTTCACAGGAGCAGGTGTATAGCCAGGGAGTAATCAGAGGTCAGGAGCTGGATGCAAGGCAGAATACTCTAGCACAGACTGAAGGCTGGGGTGGAGTTTTATAGCAGGAAGACACAGTACACATGAGACCAAAGATGCCATCTTGGAAAAGGGCAGTAATGCACAAAAGGTAAAAAATGTTCAGAGTCCTGACAGCGAGCTGTGGCAAGAAGGTTTGCGGAGTCTGTCAGCTTAGTGTCCAGAGGCTGGAGGCACTACCAGGAAACCAGCCGGTACACTAGGAGAGGTGGAGGAGGCCGTAGGAGGGCAACAACCTAGCAGCAGGACCCCTACCTCAGCCTTTATGCAAGGATGATCACGAGGAGCACTGCCGAAGCCCTGGAAAATGACATCCAGCAGGCCACAAATGTGCATGTGTCTGCACAAATGGTTAGAAACCGACTCCATGAGGATGGTCTGAGTGCCTGACATCCACAGATGGGGGTTGTGCTCACAGCCCAACACCGTGCAGGATGCTTGGCATTTGCCACAGATCACCAGGATTGGCAAATTCGCCACTGGCGCCCTGTGCTCTTCACAGATGAAAGCAGGTTCACACTGAGCATATGTGACAGAGTCTGGAGATGCAATGGAGAGCGATCTGCTGCCTGCAACATGCTTCACCATGACCAGTTTGGCAGTGGGTCAGTAATGGTGTTGGGTGGCATTTCTTTGGAGGACAGTAAGCCCTCCATGTGCTCACCAGAGGTAGCCTGACTGCCATTAGGTACCGAGATAAGATCCTCAAACCCCTTGTGAGACCATATGCTGGTGCAGTTGGCCTTGGGTTCCTTCTAATGCAGGACAATGCCAGACCTCATGTGGCTGGAGTGTGTCAGCAGTTCCCTCAAGATGAAGGCATTGAAGCTATGGACTGGCCTGCCCATTCCCCACACCTGAATCCGATAGAACACATCTGGGACATCATGTCTTGCACCATCCACCAATGTCGTGTTGCACCACAGACTGTCCAGGAGTTGGCGGATGCTTTAGTCCAGGTCTGGGAGGACATCTGTCATGGTTTGCTTAGCTTGTGGAAAAGGTAGGTCTAGGGTTAATCTGGAAGGCCTCACTCTGGGATTCTGGGAGGTTTCCTATAGCCTCATTATGGGTCCGTTCCTTTTCGCTTATACTCTGACCCTTGGCTGAGTGTGTCTGACCCTGTTGCGCCTGTGCCAGTGCTTTGTGCCTGTGCTATGTTTTCGTCTGTCTGGTTCTGATTTGGCTGTGTCCCTGATATGAGTTTTGCCTGCCCTTTTTGTACTGCGCTGTCCTTTGTGTGTGATCCCTTGGCTACGTTCTGACTTTCCGTTTTGTCTATGCCCCTTGGTAACTTTGTCCCGTAGTTATCCTTCTGGGAGTTTTTCTTCATCTCCTAACTCTCTGGAGTTAGGCCACACCCCCAGAAGTCACGTGTTTCAGGTCCTGTTTGTCTGAAGCACGCATCTTCATCGCTGCTGCCCTGCTCCACAGGTATCTTTGGGCACTGTTTGTTTACTCAGAACACGCTCACTGGCTCAGTTAGCAAGTGCAGAGCTGTGTTCCTGCCAAGATCCCTCAGGAGGCCATCCGCTGCCTCACCAGGAGCATGCCCAGGCGTTGTAGGGAGGTCATACAGGCACGTGGAGGCCACACACACTACTGAGCATCATTTCCTTGTCTTGAGGCATTTCCACGTAAGTTGGATCAGCCTGTAACTTCATTCTCCACTTTGATTTTGAGCAAAAAAATCCTCCCAGGTATGTACCAAACCTCATGCTATTATCCAGAAAAATGAAGGCAGCACTCCAATAGAAAAAATAAATGTGGTTTATTGGCCCATGTGCGACATTTCAGTCCAGGAAGTGAACCTTTCTCAAGAGACCTATAAATAAATGGGAGTGGTTGGTGATATCAACTCCCTGTTTGTGGCACATTAGTATATGGGAGGGGGAAAACTTTTCAGAGTGGGTGGTGACCATGGTGGCCATTTTGATGTCAGCCATTTTGGATCCAACTTTATTTTTTTCCAATGGGAAGAGGGTCATGTGACACATCAAACTTATTGAGAATTTCACAAGAAAAACAATTGTGTGCTTGGTTTTAACATAGCTTTATTCTTTCATGAGTTAGCTACAAGTTTCTGTTTGTTTACAGCCATTGACATGTCGCAGAGGTTAACACGTGAGGGTGGATAGAAATTGTGTTTATGTCTGGTGAACGCAGTACCCGGGTCATTGCGGCAGATTTCAATGCAAGACACCCTATGCAAGAAAACGGTCACCGTTCCCATTTGATTTAGGTGTATCCATATAAGTGGCCCACCCAAAAAAGTTTGCCTCATCACTGAACATAATGTTCTGTGTAAACTGAGGGTTCTGTTCAAATCTTTGTTTTGCCAATTCTGCTAATTCAGCTCGCCAATCTGGGTCATTCTTGTTGAAATGCTGCAGCAGCTGGATTTTGTAACGGTGCAGTTTGTAAGTAGCTAATATCTGCTGAAGGGATGTATGACTGATGCCAGATCGGCGCGCTTAATTTGCAGGTCGCTCACCATGTGGCAGTTCATTGCTGGGGCTGATGCCTTTCATACCGGAGTGAAACGGACGGAGGAATACTCAGGTGTATTGAGTTCGTACGGGGAGGACGCTGCATTATCGCAAGAGGCGGTATGTCCCCGTAATGTACTGCAGGATGTAGGAAAAAGCATAGGGAGAGCGGAAAATGTGTACAGCTTGAAACCTAATGCTGATGATGTAATTGACAAGAATGTGCTCTGACAAACCAAAAGTAAAGTTCATAGTTTTAAGTTTGAAAAGGACTCTGTCTTTTATTGTACTACAGAAGCAGCAGAACTTCAGCCAGCCCAATGGGACCCAGATGGTGCAGAGGGTGAAGAGAAAGGTATGCTGCAGAAGGGACATTGTTTGCGTGTAATTGGGAGCCAGGGCACGTTTAACAAGTGAACCTCAGCCATGACTACAGCTCTGGCTCTGCGTATTACACTGCTGTAACTAAATAACTAAAAAAGCAAAAGTGCATTTCAATAACAGGGTTCTTAGTAAAAGCATAAAAGCCATCCCACCATCGGCAATGTGACCCTGTCCGAGATGGTCCTACACTATTTAATATTAAAAACCTTACCATGTGTCAGAATGATGTCCACAGTTTGCAACCCGGTCTTTTGTCTGCCCTTATACACATTGAGCTCAACTCTGACACGTGGTAAGGTTTTTAACCCCTTCACCCCCAAGGGTGGTTTGCACGTTAATGACCGGGCCAATTTTTACAATTCTGACCACTGTCCCTTTATGAGGTTATAACTCTGGAACGCTTCAACGGATCTTGGCGATTCTGACATTGTTTTCTCATGACATATTGTACTTCATGTTAGTGGTAAAATTTCTTTGATATAACTTGCGTTTATTTGTGAAAAAAGCAAATATTTGGCGAAAATTTTGAAAATTTCGCAATTTTCCAACTTTGAATTTTTATGCCCTTAAATCACAGACATATGTCACGCAAAATACTTAATAAGTAACATTTCCCACATGTCTACTTTACATCAGCACAATTTTGGAACCAAAATTTTTTTTTGTGACGGAGTTATAAGGGTTAAAAGTTGACCAGCAATTTCTCATTTTTACAACACCATTTTTTTTTAGGGACCACATCTCATTTGAAGTCATTTTGATGGGTCTATATGATAGAAAATACCCAAGTGTGACACCATTCTAAAAACTGCACCCCTCAAGGTACTCAAAACCACTTTCAAGAAGTTTATTAACCCGTCAGGTGTTTCACAGGAATTTTTGGAATGTTTAAATAAAAATGAACATTTAACTTTTTTTCACACAAAATTTATTTCAGCTCCAATTTGTTTTATTTTACCAAGGGTAACAGGAGAAAATAGACCCCAAAAGTTGTTGTACAATTTGTCCTGAGTACGCTGATACCCCATATGTGGGGGTAAACCACAGTTTGGGCGCATGGCAGAGCTTGGAAGCAAAGGAGCGCCATTTGACTTTTCAATGCAAAATTGACTGGAATTGAGATGGGACGCCATGTTGCATTTGGAGAGCCCCTGATGTGCCTAAACATTGAAACCCCTAACAAGTGACACCATTTTGGAAAGTAGACCCCCTAAGGAACTTATCTAGATGTGTGGTGAGCACTTTGACCCAACAAGTGCTTTACAGAAGTTTATAATGCAGAGCCGTAAAAATAAAAAATCATATTTTTTCACAAAAATGATCTTTTCACCCCCAATTTTTTATTTTCCCAAGGGTAAGAGAAGAAATTGGACCCCAAAAATTGTTGTGCAATTTGTCCTGAGTACACTGATACCCCATATGTGGATGTAAACCATTGTTTGGGCGCATAGCAGAGCTCAGAAGGGAAGAAGCGCTATTTTACTTTTCAATGCAAAATTGACTGGAATTAAGATGGGATGCCATGTTGCGTTTGGAGAGCCCCTGATGTGCCTAAACATTAAACCCCCCCACAAGTGACACCATTTTGGAAAGTAGACCCCCTAAGGAACTTATCTAGATGTGTTTTGAGAGCTTTGAACCCCCAAGTGTTTCACTACAGTTTATAACGCAGAGCCGTGAAAATAAAAATTATTTTTTTTTTTCACAAAAATTATTTTTTAGCCCCCAGTTTTGTATTTTCACAAGGGTATCAGGATAAATTGGACCCTAAAAGTTGTTGTCCAATTTGTCCTGAGTACGCGGATACCCCCTATGTGGGGGGGAACCACTGTTTGGGCGCATGACAGAGCTCGGAAGGGAAGGAGCGCCATTTGGAATGCAGACTTAAATGGATTGGTCTGCAGGCGTCACGTTGCATTTGCAGAGCCCCTGATGTACCCAAATAGTACAAACCCCCCACAAGTGACCCCATATTGGAAACTAGACCTCCCAAGGAACTTATCTAGATGTGTTGTGAGAACTTTGAACCCCCAAGTGTTTCACTACAGTTTACAACGCAGAGCCGTGAAAATAAAACATATTTTTTTTCCCACAAAAATGATTTTTAGCCCCCCAAATTTTTATTTTCCCAAGGATAACAAGAGAACTTGGACCCCAGAAGTTGTTGTTCAATTTGTCCCTAGTACGCTGATACCCCATATGTTGGGGTAAACCCCTTTTTGGACGCACAGGAGAGCTCGGAAGGGAAGGAGCACTGTTTTACTTTTTCAACGCAGAATTGGCTGGAATTGAGATTGGACGCCATGTCGCGTTTGGAGAGCCCCTGATGTGCCTGAACAGTGGAAACTCCCCAATTCTACCTGAAACCCTACCCCTAACCTCACCCCTAACCGTTTACTGAACATTTTCTGACAGTCATAAGTGCCACGTATATAAGTGCCACGTATATAAGTGCCACGTATATAAGTGCCACGTATTTAAGAGCCACGTATTTAAGTGCCACGTATTTCAGTGCCACGTATTTCAGTGCCACGTATTTCAGTGCCACGATATTTCAGTGCCACGTATTTCAGTGCCACGTATTTCAGTGCCACGTATTTCAGGCACTGAAAAATACGTGGCACGTAAATACTTCAGTGCCACGATATTTCAGTGCCACGATATTTCAGTGCCACGATATTTCAGTGCCACGTATTTCAGTGCCACGTATTTCAGGCACTGAAAAATACGTGGCACGTAAATACGTGGCACGTAAATACGTGGCACTTAAATACGTGGCACTTAAATACGTGGCACTTAAATACGTGGCATTTAAATACGTGGCACTTAAATACGTGGCACTTAAATACGTGGCACTTAAATACGTGGCACTTAAATACGTGGCACTTATATACGTGGCCACTGAAATATCGTGGCACTTATATACGTATATACGTATATAAACGTATATTTCAGTGCCACGTATTTCAGTGCCACGTATTTCAGGTTAGGGGTAGGGTTAGGGGTAGGGTTAGGGTTTTTTGTTTTTTTCTTGTTTTCTTGTGTTTTTCTATAAAAACGCATGCGTTTTACCGCGTTTACATGCATTTTTTCACACATGTGGTTTTTTTAAAAAACGCATGCAGATAAAAACGCAAGTGTGAAACCAGACTAAAAGACGCTTTTTATAGCAAAAAAGTTTTTGCGTCTCCACATTTTGAGACCTATAATTTTTCCACATTTTGGTCCACAGTCATGTGAGGTCTTGTTTTTTGCGGGACGAGTTGACGTTTTTATTGGTAACATTTTCGGACACGTGACCATTTTTTATCACTTTTTATTCCGATTTTTGTGAGGCAGAATAACCAAAAACCAGCTATTCATGAAATTCTTTTGGGAGAGGCGTTTATACCGTTCTGCGCTTGGTAAAATTGATAAAGCAGTTTTATTCGTCGGGTCAGTACGATTACAGCGATACCTCATTTATATCATTTTTTTATGTTTTGACGCTTTTATACGATAAAAACTATTTTATAGAAAAAATAATTATTTTGGCATCGCTTTATTCTGAGGACTATAACTTTTTTATCTTTTTGCTGATGATGCTGTATGGCGGCTCGTTTTTTGCGGGACAAGATGACATTTTCAGCGGTAACATGGTTATTTATATCCGTCTTTTTGATCGCGTGTTATTCCACTTTTTGTTCGGCGGTATGGTAATAAAGCGTTGTTTTTTGCGTTTTTTTTTTTTTTCTTACGGTGTTTACTGAAGGGGTTAACTAGTGGGCCAGTTTTATAGGTTGGGTCGTTACGGACGCGGCGATACTAAATATGTGTACTTTTATTGTTTTTGTTTGTTTTTTTTAGATAAAGAAATGTATTTATGGGAATAATATTTTTTTTATTATTATTATTTATTTAGGAATTTTTTTTTTTTTTTTTTTTACACATGTGGAAATTTTTTTTTTTACTTTTTTACTTTGTCCCAGGGGGGGACATCACAGATCGCAGATCTGATAGTGTGCACAGCACTCTATCAGATCGGCGATCATACTTTCATCGGAGCAGGCTGCAGCTTTCATCTGCAGCCTGCTCCGACCCGGAAGTGCTCCCTGCAGGACCCGGATACAGCCCCTCGGCCATTTTGGATCCGGGGCCTGCAGGGAGAAGATGTTCGGTACGAGGTGAGTACATCACCTTGTACCGATCGTCTCAGGGAAGCACGCAGGGAGCCCCCTCCCTGCGCGATGCTTCCCTGTACCGCCGGTACACCGCGATCATGTTTGATCGCGGTGTGCCGGGGGTTAATGTGCCGGGGGCGGTCCGTGACCGCTCCTGGCACATAGTGCCGGATGTCAGCTGCGATATGCAGCCGACACCCGGCCGCGATCGGCCGCGCTCCCCCCGTGAGCGCGGCCGATCGCGTATGACGTACTATCCCGTCGGCGGTCATGGGGGCCCACCCCACCTCGACGGGATAGTACGTCTGATGTCAGGAAGGGGTTAATATTAGATAGTGTAGGATCATCCCGAGCAGGGTCACTTGCTTTTAAGTTTAGTATTAGGACTCTCAAGTGTGAGGACCCTTGACACGGGTTACGAGCTTGCATATCTTGGCCAAAAGATTGACCAATACCATATATATATACAGTACAGACCAAAAGTTTGGACACACCTTCTCATTTAAAGATTTTTCTGTATTTTCATGACTATGAAAATTGTACATTCACACTGAAGGCATCAAAACTATGAATTAACACATGTGGAATTATATACTTAACAAAATAGTGTGAAACAACTGAAAATATGTCTTATATTCTAGGTTCTTCAAAGTAGCCACCTTTTGCTTTGATGACTTCTTTGCACACTCTTGGCATTCTCTTGATGAGCTTCAAGATGTAGTCACCGGGAATGATTTTCAGAAGTCTGGTGGATACACAGCTGATAGTCCTACTGAATAGACTGTTAGAATTTGTATTATAGCAAGAAAAAAGCAGCTAAGTAAAGAAAAATAAGTGGCCATCAGTACTTTAAGAAATGAAGGTCAGTCAGTCTGAAAAATTGGGAAAACTTTGAAAGTATCCCCAAGTGCAGTGGCAAAAACCATCAAGCGCTACAAAGAAACTGGCTCACATGAGGACCACTCCAGGAAAGGAAGACCAAGAGTCACCTCTGCTTCTGATACAGAAAAATCTTTAAATGAGAAGGTGTGTCCAAACTTTTGGTCGGTACTGTGTATATATATATGCAACGCCCCAGAGTCCTGGTTGCTGCAGTAATATTGCTCCTCCACCAGGGGGAGTGATATTACATCTGGAGGCAATAAAGGAGATCTCCTGTACACTCCAGTCCCCTAGGGGGAGCAATGGTGCTATCTATTAGGCCACTCCTCGCAGTTAGGTAAAACTGGTGGGTTGGTTAGAAAGTTAGAGAGTTCCTGGCTGGAGACTGAGAGAGAAAGGTCTCCAGGCCGAGCTGTCTGGAGTGATCTCCAGCAGATCCAGACTACGGTCTGAGGAGGACGAGGGTCCACGGAGCTGCGCCTGCACCCCATGCACCCAAAGTGCTCTACGCCATTGCTTCAGAGACTGGCAGGACAGTCAATTCCAAGTTGGCTGCCCGACCTAAAATACCTAAGAAGACACGGTGGCAACTTGTGGGGGTCGGGGCGTCTCTAGGGTCCCTATAAACAAGCCTCAGGCCATCAGTCATACGGGTTTTGTTCTATCCGACCATGGGGAACAGAGAGAGAAGAGTAATAACAGTGAGGACTTCATTAGAGCTTAATCAAGTGAGGACCTACTGTGTTACTGTGCACATAGGAAGGCTATTGCATTCCACCTGGATAAGGAGACTCTGGATTTGCCGTCAGACTGGCCGGACTCTGCCTACCCCGTGATCCGGCGCCCAGGACTGTGGACACTGAAGCCTTCAGTAAAAGGTAAAGAGACTGCAACCTTGTGTCCTCGTTATTCACCGTGCCTCACACCATCACCATCTACACCTCTGAGAAGCCCTGGGGACACACTTCACCTGTGGGAAGGTATACCATCTAGCTGAAATAACATCACCCCAGCGGACCCCTAAGCAGCATCGGTCACCCTGACCGAATACCACAGGTGACGTCACGAACATCATACAATCTACACCTTTAATTGGATGCCCCTCAAAGGGCCACGGACCGGGTCGGGCCACCGTGACATGCCCAGAACTGAGAAGGACCCGGTACCGAGTACCCCATTGCCCTTAACGTGGGGGCGCTCCAACTATATATATATATATATATATATATACGATATATATATATATATATATATACAATCAATATACACTCACCGGCCACTTTATTAGGTACACCATGCTAGTAACGGGTTGGACCCCCTTTTGCCTTCAGAACTGCCTCAATTCTTCGTGGCATAGATTCAACAAGGTGCTGGAAGCATTCCTCAGAGATTTTGGTCCATATTGACATGATGGCATCACACAGTTGCCGCAGATTTGTCGGCTGCACATCCCAAAGATGCTCCATACAAGGCAGGATGGATCCATGCTTTCATGTTGTTTACGCCAAATTCTGACCCTACCATCCGAATGTCGCAGCAGAAATCGAGACTCATCAGACCAAGCAACGTTTTTCCAATCTTCTACTGTCCAATTTCGATGAGCTTGTACAAATTGTAGCCTCAGTTTCCTGTTCTTAGCTGAAAGGAGTGGTACCCGGTGTGGTCTTCTGCTGCTGTAGCCCATCTGCCTCAAAGTTCGACGCACTGTGCGTTCAGAGATGCTCTTAGGCCTACCTTGGTTGTAACGGGTGGCGATTTGAGTCACTGTTGCCTTTCTATCAGCTCGAACCAGTCTGCCCATTCTCCTCTGACCTCTGGCATCAACAAGGCATTTCCGCCCACAGAACTGCCGCTCACTGGATTTTTTTTTCTTTTTCGGACCATTCTCTGTAAACCCTAGAGATGGTTGTGCGTGAAAATCCCAGTAGATCAGCAGTTTCTGAAATACTCAGACCAGCCCTTCTGGCACCAACAACCATGCCACGTTCAAAGGCACTCAAATCACCTTTCTTCCCCATACTGATGCTCGGTTTGAACTGCAGGAGATTGTCTTGACCATGTCTACATGCCTAAATGCACTGAGTTGCCGCCATGTGATTGGCTGATTAGAAATTAAGTGTTCACAAGAAGTTGGACAGGTGTACCTAATAAAGTGGCCAGTGAGTGTATGCAATCAATGCAATCAATATATATATTGATTGCACTTGTAAACTAGGGTGTCTGTCCTCATGAGATGCACTTAGTGTTGAGCAGCCCCTCTAAACTATTTGTATGGGTCTCACTAATAGGCTGTAAGCCATACACTGTTCATTAGCTGTGCGTGACCAGCTCCCTATACAAGCCGATTCTGTGCAATTTACTACTAAGCAATCACACCCTCCACGAATTGGTAGGTTGTGAGTGGTTGTCTCATCAGTATTTTGCACCTGTGTTGCCACCATCTTTACTACATGGGTTTGCTACATCCTGAGAGTGCACTAGTTCTGAGACCTGAGTAGGTATGCTGTATTAAATCCTACGATTGGCCGGCAGCATGTATTTTCACGCACATACCTGATGGGTCTATGCAAGGCAATACACTTCAACCAAGGACGCATATCCAGATGAAGTTTCTGCTGGTGTCGACGGGTCCCTGACCCTTTGGGCTTGATCGCAGCGACAACCACTGCAATTGCAGTCATTACACCACTGCTTCCTGATTAATGTCGAAATGTGTTGGGTGATGCCATATAATTAGGAATGCGGCAAATGTCTAAAAGTTAGGGATTTTAATGCTGATATAATTGGAAATTGGAATAAGGAAAAAGGGGAATTAACATGGTATTAAAGCACAGTACAGCCCAATACTTTGGATGATTAGGATGAAGAAAATGATTATAAGAGGGAGAAATGTGTAAATGAGGGGATGACAAGACTCTATACCCTACAATACCTATTCTCGAATTAATAAATAAGGCAAAGGAAAACTAATGCCCTAAAATAAGGATATTTAATAGAGAAGAAAAGGTTTTCATGAGGCTTTACACCCTATATTATTAGTTATGAATTACAGGGAATCTGTCATCTGGATTTTACTACTACATCTGATTACAGGGATGTAGCACCTGTAACAAGGGCACTGGGGGGGGTAGTGTAGGCCGAGCTATTTAGAGGCACAGTTTACCAGCAGAGTCCACTGAGCACACGATCAACGACCACCCCCGGTCCCTTACACATAAACAGATTACCTTCTGCTCTGGTCACAGCGGTCCAGACGAATAAGAGTCTGGAAGGCTGCCGTTGTCCAACAGGGAAAATAACTTTTTATTGAACAGTGATGAGGAAATAAGGCACGAGTACAACACTGGTTTTCCTACTCACTCTATGTCACGCTTTCCAACCGCACCCATGGCAGCTGCAGCAGACAAAAATTAGAGGAATTCCACGCACCGGGATTACCCCTTTAGAAGCAGGGGCCCGTTCAGAGTCCTGGGGCTCCTGTTGTAGTCCTTAGCCCTTTTGTCCAGTCCTTAGTCCAGGGCAACAGACCTCTCCCTTCCAGGGGGTCTGGCGGTGCCCTGTCTGTAAAGCACGTCTGCCCTGGCCAACGTATCCGGGCAGTTCCTACTAGGAAACAGCAGTTTCCTGTTCCCTCTCTGCTGCTGACCCAGCCCACAATATTAACTGTTACTGTCCCTGCCTCTATTAGATGTATTGCATACATGACAGACACAGCACATTAAAGGGAACGTCCACATAATACATAGTATAAACATATAGTACATTCAAGTGCATAACATATACACTCACCGGCCACTTTATTAGGTACACCTGTCCAACTTCTTGTTAACACTTAATTTCTAATCAGCCAATCACATGGCGGCAACTCAGTGCATTTAGGCATGTAGACATGGTCAAGACAATCTCCTGCAGTTCAAACCGAGCATCAGTATGGGGAAGAAAGGTGATTTGAGTGCCTTTGAACGTGGCATGGTTGTTGGTGCCAGAAGGGCTGGTCTGAGTATTTCAGAAACTGCTGATCTACTGGGATTTTCACGCACAACCATCTCTAGGGTTTACAGAGAATGGTCCGAAAAAGAAAAAAAATCCAGTGAGCGGCAGTTCTGTGGGCGGAAATGCCTTGTTGATGCCAGAGGTCAGAGGAGAATGGGCAGACTGGTTCGAGCTGATAGAAAGGCAACAGTGACTCAAATCGCCACCCGTTACAACCAAGGTAGGCCTAAGAGCATCTCTGAACGCACAGTGCGTCGAACTTTGAGGCAGATGGGCTACAGCAGCAGAAGACCACACCGGGTACCACTCCTTTCAGCTAAGAACAGGAAACTGAGGCTACAATTTGTACAAGCTCATCGAAATTGGACAGTAGAAGATTGGAAAAACATTGCTTGGTCTGATGAGTCTCGATTTCTGCTGCGACATTCGGATGGTAGGGTCAGAATTTGGCGTAAACAACATGAAAGCATGGATCCATCCTGCCTTGTATGGAGCATCTTTGGGATGTGCAGCCGACAAATCTGCGGCAACTGTGTGATGCCATCATGTCAATATGGACCAAAATCTCTGAGGAATGCTTCCAGCACCTTGTTGAATCTATGCCACGAAGAATTGAGGCAGTTCTGAAGGCAAAAGGGGGTCCAACCCGTTACTAGCATGGTGTACCTAATAAAGTGGCCGGTGAGTGTATGTATATATATATATATATATATATATATATAGCACAGGGGGTCACAGGGAAGGAGGAGAAAGTGCAACTGAGGGAACCTGCCACCTCCTTGCACACCTACTTTACTGGGTCCTGTAGTTTTGATTACAAACTGTCTTCTGTGTTGTAGATCAACCAGTTGTCTGAATGCTGAGCTCTGTATAATCCCTCTCACAGCACTGATTGGCAGACAGTTATGGTTGGGCTACCTGTTAGCAAGCCAAGTAGATCTCTTTTAATCTCCTGCTGATAAGACAGTAAAGTCACCACCAAAAAGGATGGCTAGACCACCAGTGAAGCTACTTCACAAAAAAGATTCCTGCTGCTTCCATGAAATGGTCACCTAGAAATACTCGCCACTGTGTAAAAAGGTCATGTGCATATACAGTTAGCATATATAAGCATGCAAAATTGGGTCACTTTCTTATTTGGCCATTAATAGATTGGAAAGCAGAAGGACTTGTATGCCAAGCAATGAGAGAGGACTCATTAGAATTTTTTTCATGGAGCTGGCTGTGAATGTCTCTGGTTTCGTAGGATGTTGAGTTGTTTTCATTGTGGATGTCTTACTACACAGTCAGTTATTTGTGACCGAACCCAAACAAGGGACGAAGCAGAACAGAGATGTCTTTCAAAAGCCCCATTATTTGCAGGACAACAAGAGAAAACACAAAGATTCATCATTAAGCCATGAAATGGAATTTGTCTCCCTCCGGAGATCCTCGTGATACAAATTGTGATGTCATCAGTTGCAGCAACAGATCTTTTAGAATTGCCTTTTTTTAGCGACATTATAATACTTTAATATTTCTACATCATTCCCTAAGTGTTTGAAACATTTTTGTTTCTCACAGATTCATGTTACAAATCATTTCTTGATTGAAAATACGCAGTAAGTACTAATGCTATGCCCTGTAATTGACATCCGTAAAGGGCATACTTGTAATTCTAGTGTGTATGTGGCTTCGGTCTAATATTGGGTAATTTGCACAAAAACAGCTGAAGGCCTCATTCAGATGTCAGTTCTACCCGTTTTGTTTTTTTCACGGATACAACACATATCCATCATAATTTATGGCTTTATTCACATGCCCATGCTTTTTAACAGACCATATGTCCATGCAAAGTTTACGGATACATGTCCGTTTTTTTTTCCTGTATCACGGATGAAAGGGGTCAATACAAGTACTGTGGGTCAATAAAAAACTTGTACAGTACAAGTGACATTGCAAAAGACAGCAGAAGCTTTGTAAGTTATTTAGTTACTTATCCATTCATGAAAAACACTGATGGCACTGATCTAAAATACAGATGATACCATTACCATTTTTTACGTACGTGTTTAAACACGGACGTGTGAATGAGGCCTCAGGGAATTTTTAAGTTTGTTAGTGTACTATTGTTTCAGGGATGGGGAATTTCTGACACGTCATTTTCACTTGCCCTTGGGCAGACTCCCAAGGAACTCAGTTTTTGGACCGCTGGCTCCATTTTGCCATCCACCAGCCATTTAATTCCTCCTACACATACAATGTTAATTATTCAAGGTTTTGTGGGTGGAGTTAGTACTTTCTGCTTATTTTAAAAATATAAATCTGAAAAACAAGTATAATTTCCTTTACACTTCAGAAATATGTGTCACTTACTTTGTGTTGGTATAATACATAAAATCCCACTAAAATACATTTAAGTTTGTGGGTTTAACGTGGAAGAATGTGGAAACGTTTACAGGGTATGAGTACTTTTTCAAGTCACTGTATGTGTATATATATATATATATATATATATATATATATATATATATATATATATATATATATATATATATAATGTATAGTCTCCTATATGATTTAAAAAAGCAATCTCTGGGTCTCCTATGTGATGTATCTACAGCTGTCTCGGTGTCTACTATTTGATGTCTATACAGCAGTCCCAGTGCATCTTATGTGATGAATTGGCCCCTATATATTTTATGAAACAGCTGTTAATACCCAGTTTGCCATGTTGAAATTAGCCAGGACTGGTCAGGTGTGGTAATGATTTACCCAGTCTAGACAGGCCTTCGATCTTTTAATGATGGAATTGACATCCTCCACACAATCAATGTCTTTGCTGGGCCTAGAAGAAACAAGCACATGTGCAATATCTTCCTGGGCATTCACAATATGCCGATCCCAAGAAAACCCTTTATTGCTTGGCAAATAAATGGCTACATTCTTTAAACCTTGTTACTCTTTTGAAAATAAATATCTTGGGGAAAAAGCAACATTTTAGTGGAAAAAATTAAAAAACTCTGTGAATCACATGTGGTTTAAAATGGTCACTACGTGCCTAGATTAATTTATATGGTTTTGATATCCCCTTTCCTCCTATAATCTATTAAATGCCATGTCCCACGACGATCCGGATGGTTTGGAGAGCAATCACATCAGTGATGCAACCAATCTCCCTGCCATCCGGTACACACTGCATGAGAAGCTCTGCTTGTGACATGCAGAAATCTAATGGTATCACTGCCTGTCATAAGCAGAGCTCCTCACGCTCTGCTGAGTGTGTTTAGGCTGGCGTGGAGAATTGTCACATCACTAATTTGGCTGCTCTCCAAACCATCCCTATCATCGTGAGACATGAATATTAATAGATTATCGGCAAAAAGGTGAATTTAACTTTGATTTTTTATTTTAATTTAAATTAATTTAATGTAAAGCTAATTAACTGATTAAAGACTTCCCCCAGCCAGAAGGGAGTCATACCGTAATTTCTTAAGGAGTTATGGAATTATGGACTTATCCTCCTAGCTGTATACCAGTTACATTTTTGAGATCTTGGGAATGGCCGGTTGCTCACCGAAGCCTCTACCTGCTCTAGCACCCAGCTGTAGGGAGATTAGTAGAACACCGAGTAGAAGCCAGGTAGCGAAGCTGTGTTTGGTATCCAAGTGTAACAGGGGCCCATCCAGGTCAGATGGTGTCAAAACCACAACCCTATGACTTTCCATAGTTCCATAGTTTTGGAGTTTCAGCTACCAGACCATGTGGGGGTAAACTAGGACCATCCCGGGTGCGAGGGTGGGAGTGACTGACCAAGGGGTTAAGTGCATGTGCGCCTTCATTCTCTGACAAGGGTGTTCATGCCGTGCAGCGTGTTGGAAGAAACCAGAAATAGCTAGCCCCCACACCTCCCATATGGATGCTAGCATACAACGACCGAACATCAAGCTGGAAACTGTCTTTTGTATCATCTGCTTATACTTTTGTACTACAACCTATATTTGCATATCTGACCATTGCATATATATAACCATTGTCTATATAGTGTTTTGTTTAGTGTGCCCTTAAGGTGACTAAATATATATTTTAACTTTGGGTTGCTCTTTTATCTCGATCCACGAGTCCACATGTCCGTGTTCTTGATTTTAACTTTCCATGAAACCGGGGCTGATTTCTGGCCCGATATAATCCCATTAACAGATGAGGCTTATATCTAACGAGGAACTGGGGGCAGTCCTACTGGTCTGATCAGGCGCTATTTCACCGGTGCTAGTGAAAGTGACATCTCAGCCTGTCAAGGTTGTGAGCGAGTGTGGTGCCACATGAATGACTGCATGGACCACATCCTCTCACTCCCCGTGTCTCCCTGGGCAAATATGAACAGAGGGTGTCTACATAAAACTGTGCCATCTGACATTGTGTCAAAAAGCTTGGCACTCAATAATGCTTGTAGAAAATACTCATTTATTTTACATCTGGACAAACAGATCAGTGGTAGCTTGTTTCTTGCTAAACGTTTTCGGTCCTTTGTGGACCTTCCTCAGAGCAAGTTTATCTGGAGCGTAGGATGTGGACATTTAATCAGATGCATGAGTATACTGGCAATATATGTAGAGGCAAATTTCAGAGGCAGTAATGGAGACCGTGACTGTGAGCGCGCCTCCCTCAGCGTCTCAGCACGCCACCAGCGCTCCAGGCAACAGAACGTGCACAGTGTGGGCACATCGCATGCCCAAGCAGCTTATTCTGCTCACAGTCACGGTCTCCATTACTGCCTCTGAAATTTGCCTCTACATATATTGCGAGTATACTCAAGCATCTGATTAAATGTCCACATCCTACGCTCCAGATAAACTTGCTCTGAGGAAGGTCCACAAAGGACCGAAAACATTTAGCAAGAAACGAGCTACCGCTGATCTGTTTGTCCAGATGTAAAATAAATGACTATTTTCTACAAGCATTATTGAGTGCCAAGCTTTTTGATACATTTGATTTAAGGGGCTGGAAACCCTACTTGAGCACCTCTACTCACAAATCTATAGAGTGCCGTGTATCTTGTTCTTGTGACCTTATGTGTCCTCAGGAGGTGCGGAATGTCACATTGGTGCAAGTGAGGAGACCATACCGCATGATCCCTCCAATGTCATAGTGACATCAGACAGTGTAGCGAGGTGTCAGTTCTTCACATGTGGTGGCAGCGGTGGGATTCTGCATGATCTCTTCGGTGTCATCCTTCACATGTGGTGGCAGCACCATGGGATTGAAATAAATGTGTGTGTGTGAGTGTGGGAAACCATACTCCCAGACACTAAAGACTATCCGCAGTAGCTTTCTGCCTCTCGGGTATTAAGATCAGCTCAGCACTAGACAGTACGAGTGCAAATACTATAAGGTGTGTGAGTGCATCGAGTTGCATTGGTTTGCAGCTCTCTGTGACTAAAGATTGCACAGATGGCCAGTGGCACCAGGGGCAGAAAAAGGAAGATGGCCGATGCAATGGACGGTGGGAAGGAGGTGGAAGATGATGCTCCCCAAAGAGGCAGTCGCCGGGGGTCAGACCCGCAGTGGGTCAATTACCACTGCCCGTCTCCCCTGCCAGGCAGGCTCGGATACCCTCCTGCAAGCTTCTCTGGTCAGACTTAAGGCTGGAGAGAAGGCCACCTATGAGACCTTCATGACAGCATCAGAACGTTGTGAGGCAGCATCAGAACATCACGAGGCAGCAAAAGCTGTGCAACATGAGCTTGAGAGTGAACACCATCGACAATTGCTTCAGCACCAACTCCAGCCACAGTTCCCAGCCAGTTGCGAGTCCCCTGAGATCCAGGTCCACAAGCTATGGGCAAAGAACTTCCACCTGCTGGATAAAGGAGGGGACTTGGACACTTTCTTGCTGGCATTTGAAAAAACTTGACATCAATGCCATTTGGTACCAGGGAAAACCCTTGCTGTCTCTAGAATTGGAGGAGTTGAACTGGTGCTGCCTGTCACTAGGGTATATTTGGTATATAAAGGTCCTGTGAAACTGACAGAAGACGTGTCAGTCTCGTCTATTGTGGCTATGTCCAGTCAGGGGTTTCAGGTGGCATTGGAAACTGACAACAACCTGAAAGCTCTCAAATAGCACAGCCTACCTCGGACTCAGACCTTGAGTGGGTGGTCTGGGACCAAAAACGGCTGGGGTTACCATCTGAGTCATGTATTTCAAAGATTTACACGGAAACCCTGGTGTAAGGGCTCAGCGTAGAGTGCAAGATAAATGTGATCCAAGCCTTACTGCGACCTTTTGGAAGGAAAAATGAACAAATCAAAAGCAGGTTAAGAATTAGTTTTACTTATTTTCTATGCCATTCCTAGTGTGGTATAAGTAATATATATAGTTTTTTCATGCCTCAAGATTTTAAGAACTATAATTTCTCAGTATTTCTGTGACAGAGTTATGTGAGAGCTTGTTTTTTTGCAGGAAAAGTTGTTTTTTCATCGGTACCATTTTCGGTCACATATCATTTTTTGATCGCTTTCTATTCCGATTTTTGGGAGGCAGAATGAACAAAAGCCTCCAATTCAGGAATTGTTTTTTTAAATTTTGGCATTGATAAAAACAACAGCTTGACTCTCAAAAAAATAAGCCCTCATCCAGTCCCAGATCCCAAAAAATGGAGACGCTACGCTATGTAAAATATGCAAATACATTTTTTCTTAAAGAGACAGGAAATGTGTCATCTTTAACTTTAGCTCTGTTAGAGATCATTTCATCTTCAACTTGCTTAACTGTTCGTAATAACAGTAACGAGTGATTGCGCGCTCTTCAGGCGCGCGCTGTGATTACGAATCATGCAATGGGGTGTAACCACGCACGAGACTGAACTTGCAATGGAGTGTACCCATGCACCATGTGCAGACTAATAGCAAGCATAAATACCTGGTGTACCTCTCCTGCCACTCCTGCCTTGTGTATGAAAAAGCTCTGTAGTTAATACTGTTCGGATAGAGCTATTTGATAGCGCTATCCATGAACAAAGTGTACGGGTTGAGCAATCCCATAGCCCTATTCCTAAAGGAAATGAATATGTAGAGCTATCCAATGGCGCTATTCCTCAATGTTCCTGAGTGTAAGCTATTTCACATGGTTAAGCGCACTTGGGATCTGCCCCCAGGAGTTAAGGCCCCGTCACACTTAGCGACGCTAAAGCGATCCTGACAACGATACGACCTGTCAGGGATCGTTGCTGCGTCGCTATGTGGTCGCTGGCGAGATGTCAAACAGTGAGATCTTCCCAACGACGCAGCAGCGATGCGGCGACCTGTAGCGACCTGTACAACGATGTCACATGGCAGCTATTATGACGATTCAGACCTCGATGAGGGACGTCCTGTGTGACGTTGTAGTCAACAAGGTCGTTGGTAAGGTGTCAAACACAGCGATGTGTGCTACCCAGCGGGACCTCAACGATCAAAAAAAGGTCCAGGCCATTCCGACACGACCAGCGATCTCACAGCAGGGGCCTGGTCGCTGCTACGTGTCAAACATAGCGAGATCACTACTGAGGTCGCTGTTGCATCACAAAACTTGTGACTCAGCAGCGATCTCGCTAGCGACCTCGCTTAGTGTGACGGGGGCTTAAGTCCCGCTTTCGTTTACAAGTTTTTTTGGCTTTTACAATTGTTAAAAAGCTTAATAAAAGACTTTTTTGTACACACAGTTGACAGTAAACCATTTGTCAACGTTAGGAATTAGTTTACCTTGCTTCTGTGTCTCAAATATTTTGACCCTTATTTGTTGGCTTTTACTTCCCCTGGAGAAAGCCACATATAACTGCCCATGTGAAAACACTGGGAGAGGCAAATAAATTCCTACAATATCCAAGGACTCTCCCTGAGATTTTATTGATGGTCATTGCAAAAGCCAATATGACAGGAAACTGACGCCGTCGCATCTGGACTGGCAAGTTTTTATCTTTGGAAATCAGGTCAATTCTTGGAATTCTTTGCTTTTCCATTTAAAGCAAGGGCATGAATAATGTTTGCTTTTAAGCTTTTCACATAAAGCCTTGTGCCATTACAAAGGCCACGCTTGCTGTTAAGATTATACAGGAGCATAATTACAGCTTCTGGTTTCAGCTTTAGATCATGAGGAGGCATCCCAGTGGGATTCAAAGAGTTAAGAAACTCTACAGGGTAATCTGTGAGAATCATACCCTCCTCGTCCGCAATTGTGTCACCAGAGCGGTATGTTGAGTGTTCACCTTGAACTTGACTAAGAATTTTGTCATTCAAGGCGTGAACGTCATCATTCAATGGCGTAAGAATTGCTTTATTGGCAAATGCTTCTACCGTTGCATCGGTAATCTCAATTGAGTCACCACAAATAGCTGTAGTTAAATCACCCTGTTCAATAAAAGAATTTGAGATTTCAATTGTGTCTTCTGGTAGACCATATACATTTGACAACTCTCCATTGCCAAGTTTCAGTAACCATGAGTTGTACTCAACTTCGTCCTTAGACATTCTCATATTCTGTTGTAACTGGAACCGTGAAAACTGATTCCAGGATTTTGAGTATTTAATGGTGGACTGTACAATTTGGGCTCTTTTTCTACCTTCCACTATTGGTAGGGTTTGACGAAAGTCACCACCGTTTATGAAAACTTTTCCACCAAATGGTCTTTTTTTCCCACATATGCCTTGGAACGAATTATCCACAGCGTTCATATTAAAACAGGGAGTCATTGTTACTTTGTCCCAAATAACGTCAGATGACTCCATAAGCTCCTTTGCTTGAAGTGAGGTTGGCTTAATTTTTGACACTGTGGTCTCATTTGTTGTAATTCCAAGGCCAAACTTGGAATGGTTGGTGCTACTGTTTTGTAGTAAATCCAGTGGAGGCTACTGAGCAAATAGACTTATTTTCTGCTTGTAGTGTCTTGTGCAAGCAGTTGTACAAAAATGTCTTCCCACTGCCTCCTGGGCCATCCAGAAATAAACATTGTGAGCTAGTGTCGTCTGGCTGTGATGCAGCATTGACTGCTTGCATAATTGCATCGAAAGCTGATTTCTGAGCTTCATTAAGCATAGCTTTCAATTGCTCAGCCTCCTGCTTTATTACAGCATAAATGAGATGGTCCAGTATTTCATCTGGAACATTTACTGGAATTGGCAATCCGTAGTCAGCACAGGACTTGTTATTGCTTAAGAGCACTTCATTAATATCACGAAGAGCTAGTTGCTCAGCAATTTCTGGAGTATACTGCCTGGTGTAATCCTCCATAAATTCTGTTTTATATTTTTGCCATAATGCCAATGGTTTAGCTGGCTCCCCATATACACAAATTATAGCAAATAATTTGCGAAGCTGGTAGGGCATTTGGAAAGCGATTGCATCCGTTATACCGCCTTCCCATTGGGAATCGTCTTCCAAAAGATGATGATCAATGCACGCATTTTTATATGTGTCTTGTACGACTCCATTGACAGTCCTTAAGTCAGCATAAGACTTTGCTCCTCTTACGTGAAGTAAAAGGAGTCTTAGGTAATACAGCTCACCATCTGTTAAAGAGACTGTATACATACCGGCAATTGTTTTCCCAAATTGAGCCCGTCATTTTTTCCATCCTTCTGGTACAGCTTTTCTATCCCAGACATAGTGTTCAGGGATTTCACTGTACAAATACTGACGGGCGGAAGCATCAAATCTGTTTAGCTCAAACTAAGCCTGCAGAGTAGAGGCTTTTGAGTCCGAAATAACCATATCCACATTACCACCTTTGAAAAACACTTGCTGCATGTTTTCAAGGTGAACAGCAAGCCTTTTAACCCCTTCACCCCCAAGGGTGGTTTGCACGTTAATGACCGGGCCAATTTTTACAATTCTGACCACTGTCCCTTTATGAGGTTATAACTCTGGAACCCTTCAACGGATCTTGGCGATTCTGACATGGTTTTCTCGTGACATATTGTACTTCATGATAGTGGTAAAATTTCTTTGATATAACTTGCGTTTATTTGTGAAAAAAACGAATATTTGGCAAAAATTTTGAAAATTTTGCAATTTTCCAACTGAATTTTTATGCCCTTAAATCACAGACATATGTCACGCAAAATACTTAATAAGTAACATTTCCCACATGTCTACTTTACATCAGCACAATTTTGGAACCAAAATTTTTTTCTGTGACGGAGTTATAAGGGTTAAAAGTTGACCAGCAATTTCTCATTTTTACAACACCATTTTTTTTTAGGGACCACATCTCATTTGAAGTCATTTTGAGGGGTCTATATGATAGAAAATACCCAAGTGTGACACCATTCTAAAAACTGCACCCCTCAAGGTACTCAAAACCACTTTCAAGAAGTTTATTAACCCTTCAGGTGTTTCACAGGAATTTTTGGAATGTTTAAATAAAAATGAACATTTAACTTTTTTTCACACAAAATTTATTTCAGCTCCAATTTGGTTTATTTTACCAAGGGTAACAGGAGAAAATAGACCCCAAAATTTGTTGTACAATTTGTCCTGAGTACGCTGATACCCCATATGTGGGGGTAAACCACTGTTTGGGCGCATGGCAGAGCTCGGAAGGAAAGGAGCGCCATTTGACTTTTCAATGCAAAATTGACTGGAATTGAGATGGGACGCCATGTTCCATTTGGAGAGCCCCTGATGTGCCTAAACATTGAAACCCCCCACAAGTGACACCATTTTGGAAAGTAGACCCCCTAAGGATCTTATCTAGATGTGTGGTGAGCACTTTGACCCAACAAGTGCTTCACAGAAGTTTATAATGCAGAGCCGTAAAAATAAAAAATCATATTTTTTCACAAAAATGATCTTTTCGCCCCCAATTTTTTATTTTCCCAAGGGTAAGAGAAGAAATTGGACCCCAAAAATTGTTGTGCAATTTGTCCTGAGTACGCTGATACCCCATATGTGGGTGTAAACCATTGTTTGGGCGCAGGGCAGAGCTCGGAAGGGAAGGAGCGCCATTTGACTTTTCAATGCAAAATTGACTGGAATTGAGATGGGACGCTATGTTGCGTTTGGAGAGCCCCTGATGTGCCTAAACATTGAAACCCCCCACAAGTGACACCATTTTGGAAAGTAGACCCCCTAAGGATCTTATCTAGATTTGTGGTGAGCACTTTGACCCAACAAGTGCTTCACAGAAGTTTATAATGCAGAGCCGTAAAAATAAAAAATCATATTTTTTCACAAAAATGATCTTTTCGCCCCATTTTTTTATTTCCCCAAGGGTAAGAGAAGAAATTAGACCACAAAAGTTGTTGTGCAATTTGTCCTGAGTACGACGATACCCCATATGTGGGGGTAAACCACTGTTTGGGCGCATAGCAGAGCTCGGAAGGGAAGGAGCGCTATTTTACTTTTCAATGCAAAATTGAGTGGAATTAAGATGGGATGCCATGTTGCGTTTGGAGAGCCCCTGATGTGCCTAAACATTAAAAACCCCCACAAGTGACACCATTTTGGAAAGTAGACCCCCTAAGGAACTTATCTAGATGTGTTTTGAGAGCTTTGAACCCCCAAGTGTTTCACTACAGTTTATAACGCGGAGCCGTGAAAATAAAAATTCTTTTTTTTTTTCACAAAAATGATTTTTTAGCCCCCAGTTTTGTATTTTCACAAGGGTATCAGGATAAATTGGACCCCAAAAGTTGTTGTCCAATTTGTCCTGAGTACGCTGATACCCCATATGTGGGGGGGAACCACTGTTTGGGCGCATGACAGAGCTCGGAAGGGAAGGAGCGCCATTTGGAATGCAGACTTAAATGGATTGGTCTGCAGGCGTCATGTTGCATTTGCAGAGCCCCTGATGTACCCAAACAGTACAAACCCCCCACAAGTGACCCCATATCGGAAACTAGACCCCCCAAGGAACTTATCTAGATGTGTTGTGAGAACTTTGAACCCCCAAGTGTTTCACTACAGTTTACAACGCAGAGCCGTGAAAATAAAAAATATTTTTTTTCCCACAAAACTTATTTTTTGGCCCCCAGTTTTGTATTTTCCCAACCTGGGTAGCAGGAGAAATTGGACCCCAAAAGATGATGTCCAATTTGTCCTGAGTACGCTGATACCCCATATGTTGGGGTAAACCCCTGTTTGGGCACACGGGAGAGCTCTGAAGGGAAGGAGCACTGTTTTCCTTTTTCAACGCAGAATTGGCTGGAATTCAGATCGGATGCCATGTCCCGTTTGGAGAGCCCCTGATGTGCCTAAACAGTGGAAACCCCCCAATTATAACTGAAACCCTAATCCAAACACACCCCTTACCCTAATCCCAAAAGTAACCCTAACCACTCCTCTAACCCAGACACACCCAACCCTATTCCCAACCGTAAATGTAATCCAAACCCTAACCCTATCTTTAGCCCCAACCCTAACTGTAGCCCCAACCCTAGCCCTAACCCTAGCCCTAACCCTAGCCCCAACCCTAGCCCTAACCCTTGCCCTAACCCTAACCCTAGCCCGAACTCTAGCCCTAACCCTAACCCTAACCCTAATGGGAAAATGGAAATAAATACATTTTTTTATTTTTTTATTTTTCCCTAACTAAGGGGGTGATGAAGGGGGGTTTGATTTACTTTTATAGCGGGTTTTTTAGCGGATTTTTATGATTGGCAGCCGTCATGCACTGAAAGACGCTTTTCATTGCAAAAAATATTTTTTGCGTTACCACATTTTGAGAGCTGTAATTTTTCCATATTTGAGTCCACAGAGTCATGTGAGATCTTGTTTTTTGCAGGACGAGTTGACGTTTTTATTGGTAACATTTTCGGACACGTGACATATTTTGATCGCTTTTTATTCCGATTTTTGTGAGGCAGAGTGATCAAAAACCAGCTATTCATGAATTTCTTTTGGGGGAGGCGTTTATACCGTTCCGCGTTTGGTAAAATTGATAAAGCAGTTTTATTCTTTGGGTCAGTACGATTACAGCGATATCTCATTTATATCATTTTTTTTATGTTTTGGCGCTTTTATACAATAAAAACTATTTTATAGAAAAAATAATTATTTTGGTATCGCTTTATTCTCAGGCCTATAACTTTTTTATTTTTTTGCTGATCATGCTGTATGGCAGCTCGTTTTTTGCGGGACAAGATGACGTTTTCAGCGGTACCATGTTTATTTATATACGTCTTTTTGATCGCGTGTTATTCCACTTTTTGTTCGGCGGTATGATAATAAAGCGTTGTTTTTTGCCTCGTTTTTTTTTTTTTTTTCTTACGTTGTTTACTGAAGGGGTTAACTAGTGGGGCAGTTTTATAGGCTGGGTCGTTACGGACGCGGCAATACTAAATATGTGTACTTTTATTGTTTTTTTTATTTTATTTAGCTAAAGAAATGTATTTATGGGAATAATATTTTCTTTTTTTTTTTCTTTATTTAGGATATTTTTTTATTTTTTTTTTACACACATGTGGGGAATTTTTTTTTTACTTTGTCCCAGGGGGGGACATTACAGATCATTGATCTGACAGTGTGCACATCACTCTGTCAGATCGACGATCTACTGTGCAGGGCTGCAGGCTTACCAGCGCCTGCTCTGAGCAGGCACTCGGTAAGCCACCTCCCTCCCTGCAGGACCCGGATGCCGCGGCCATCTTGGATCCGGGACCTGCGGCGAGGAGGGAGGTAGGAGACCCTCGGAGCAACGCGATCACATCGCGTTGCTCCGGGGGTCTCAGGGAAGCCCGCAGGGAGCCCCCTCCCTGCGCGATGCTTCCCTATACTGCCGGTACACCACGATCATGTTTGATCGCGGTGTGCCAGGGGTTAATGTGCCGGGGGCGGTCCGTGACCGCTCCTGGCACATAGTGCCGGATGTCAGCTGCGATATGCAGCTGACACCCGGCCGCGATCGGCCGCGCTCCCCCCGTGAGCGCGGCCGATCGCGTATGACGTACTATCCCGTCGGTGGTCATACGGGCCCACCCCACCTCGACGGATAGTACGTCAGATGTCAGAAAGGGGTTAATGGTATGTGAAGCATCATGCATTTTATTTTTTCTGATTCTCCACATGCCCTCAGGGGCACTTATATACCGAGAATCCAGGTAAATGGCTGGTTCATTCCAGTTTAATGTTTCAAACTTGATATTGGCACAGTCATGTCCTTTGTATACATATTTGAAAAGAGATTTAACACTTTTTATTGAAGCACATATCTCAACATTGATATGGCAATTGTACTTGAGTAATAAATAAGGGTTGTATGGAACTACCCATCTATTGTCGATTTCTCGCATTCCTCATCTGGTTTTCCCAGTATTGCATCGATGGTACTGTGGGTAACCATCAACATTGGAGTTTGTCTCTGTATTAAATTCCTTTGGGAATTTTTTTGCACATTGACCATCTATCATGCATATAGCACCAGGTTGATCTTCGCCACATGAGCCATGAATCATGTGCTTCATCACTGCCTCATGCAGTTTTGGATTTGCTGTCTCATTTGGGATTAAAGCAGAGACCAATTCATCAATCATTTCTTTGTCCCTCAGTTTATCTTCCTCTCCGAGGATGAGGAGCATGTGAGCCTGTGGTAGTCCACGCTTTTGAAATTCTATTACATGCACATAGGCAATTACACGGCCAAAAATGTGTTTTTTCACAATCTCGTTAAGCACGGCTTGGAGTTTGATTTTAAATACTCGTGCAACCAAATCTGGTCTGAACTCTAGCCTTTGCCATGGTTCTAAGTTTTCAGTAATTTCTTTTCACTTTGGGTTACAGGTCATCGTAACAAAAGGATCTGGCTTTCCGAATTTTCGGATAATTTTCATGGCGTCTTGGTAATTTTGCTGCATAGCTCTTGGGCTTCCAATGAAAGTGGACAGTAAAATTACTGGTGTTCCAGCTTTTAGCCCTTGGTGTAACGCAGCATTATGGACGTGATCCGTAACGCCGGCATAACTGTCGACGCGTAATGCCTTTTGATTTTGTTTTATATATTCGATCCTACCGGATTCAATTTTGACATAACTGTCAACGATAAATTGTTGCGTCAACTTCCCAGCATTTAGAAGGGGATTGAACTTGTCACGAATGGCAAGCCTGTATGCATAGTACTGCAACAGGGTGATTTTTTTCTTGTCGATCTTGATCCACTGGTATGGATGGTAGATGAATGTCACCAATTCCTTGATGTTGCACACTTAGGGCAATTGGAGTTGTCAAATTTATTGTCCATCCACTGTCCCCATATGGGAATAGAAGTGGATATGTCATTGCATCACACTTTCTGTGAAGAAAGCTGATTTGAACAGTTTGGTTTTCACTTTTGAGGTGAACTCTGATGTCCCTATTAAATGGGGGTTCACCCATTGCATTTTGATAAATTATAGCTACTTCATTGCACCTTGGTGCATTGTAGTGCCTCTGGTCATCATTGTAGTCATTTATAATTGACATTTTTATTTCGAGTGGATCGCGATTTTCTAATTCAGCAATCCTCTCTTCCTCTATTTCAAATTCCCTCATCATTGTGAAGGCTCTTGCAAGTGGGTTAATTGCTTTCATTTTCTCTCCAAGAGATGATAGCAGTGCTGGGAGTCACTTTTTATTTGCTTGACTTCTTGTACCTAATGCTTCTTCACTGTCCAAGATATAAATCTGGGAAAACTTGGGAGTAGGGTTGAGCGAAACGGATCGGTCAATTTCATAAATCGCCGACTTTCGGCAAAGTCGGCTTTCGTGAAACCCGAGCCGATCCCAGTGTGGGATCGGCCTTACGGTCGGCGATCTTCGCAAAAAAGTCGCGTTTCATATGACGCATTCAGCGCCATTTCTCAGCCAATGAAGGTGGACGCAGAGTGTGGGCAGCGTGATGACATAGGTCTCGGTCCCCACCATCTTAGAGAAGGGCATTACAGTGATTGGCTTGCTTTCAGCGGCGTCACAGGGGCTATAAAGGGGAGTGCACGCCGACCGCCATCTTACTTCTGCCGATCGTAGCATAGGAAGAGGTTGCTGCAGCTTCGTCAGAAGCAGGGATATTGTTAGGGAGGAAATATAAACCCCCAATCCGCTTGTGCTGTAGCGATTTCCACTGTCCAACACCACCTTTTCTTTGCAGGGTCAGTAGAGGCTAGATTTCTGTGCATCAGCTCTGTAGCTTATAAGGCTCCCTGATAGCTGCATTGCTGTTTGTACGCCGCTGTGCAAACCAACTGCTTTTTTCAAAGCAAAAATCCTGTTGCTTCTTTCTGCACAGTTCTCTTGTTTCTTTGTTTGTCCACACTTTTGTGTGCAGCAGACCTTTTTACTGCTGGCTGCCATACTTGTCCTGAGATCATTGTAGGGAGATTGTTATTGCAGCACAGTCCTTTATATATATATATATATATATATATATATATATATATATATATATATCTGCTAGCCACTGTCTGCCACTGAAGCTGTGTAGCGTAATACAGTGGGCCTGATTTTCCCAGCAGTCTCCCACACCTATAAAGGGAAATTTCTATTGCCACTAAGTGCATCTGTGTCAGTCCTGTTTGTGGCATATCTGTCAGCCACTTTCTGACACTGAAACTGTGTAGTGTAATACAGTGGGCCTGATTTTCCCAGCAGTCTCCCACACCTATAAAGGGAAATTTCAATTGCCACTAAGGGCATCTGCATCAGTCCTGTTTGTGGCATATCTGTCAGCCACTTTCTGACACTGAAACTGTGTAGTGTAGTACAGTGGGCCTGATTTTCCCAGCAGTCTCCCACACCTATAAAGGGAAATTTCTGTTGCCACTAAGGGCATCTGAGTCAGTCCTGTTTGTGGCATATCTGTCAGCCACTTTCTGACACTGAAACTGTGTAGTGTAATACAGTGGGCCTGATTTTCCCAGCAGTCTCCCACACCTATAAAGGGAAATTTCTGTTGCCACTAAGGGCATCTGCGTCAGTCCTGTTTGTGGCATATCTGTCAGCCACTTTCTGACACTGAAACTGTGTAGTGTAATACAGTGGGCCTGATTTTCCCAGCAGTCTCCCACACCTATAAAGGGAAATTCTGCGTATGTCATTTTCCTCTCCACTCACAGTCAATATTTGCGGGGGGCTGTCCTATCCTTTGGGGATTTTCTCTGAGGCAAGATAGCTTTCCTGTTTCTATCTTTAGGGGGTAGTTAGTCCTCCGGCTGTGACGAGGTGTCTAGGGAGTGACAGGAACATCCCACGGCTACTTCTAGTGTTGTGTTAAGCTCAGGAACTGCGGTCAGTACAGGTACCACCTCCTCCAGAGCACGTCCCATGTTGCTCCTAAACCACCAGCTCATAACACTCTATGTCCACCATAGGCCATTTTTACACCTCCCTAAACGGGCTGACTCCCCCCACGGGGCCGTGGTCACCACTTGGCGCAAGCACCCGTGCGAGTGCCATTTGGCTGAACAGGTGGGTGTGCCCACTTTTGGGCAACGGCACTGGCACAGGGTCCCTCATAGTACAATGAAGTGTCTCTGGTGGTGGTGGTGCACACCCAACATCAGACACGCCGCCGTAACATGAGGGGCCCTGGGCCAGTACCGCCGCCCACGAGAGAGTGTTCCCCCCCAGCTCAAAGAGTGCTCTACCACTTGCAAAATTACCTCTCACTGCTCCACCACTGTTTAGTCTGTGCTGTTAAATCCTTCAATGGCACTGCCAATACCAATTTGTTGACATGATTGATGCTAGTTAAAATATTCAGGGGCCCTGTCCTACATTTACACCAGTTAATACTTTGCGCCAACTACCACTGTCTGCAAGTCAGCAGAGGAGCCCACCCCTGTACCTAGGTATGCCACCTGTTTATTTGTGAAATTTTTTTTTTGCCAGACATTAACCTCACTTTATTATTTTGGCCTACTAACTGTGTCAGACACTCCTTACAGTTGTCCTACACTGAAAAAAGCTAGGCCGCCTGCGTACTCCTGTAACCTATTTTTAACTGCATTTTGCCTATTACTTTTTTGGCCCTACTAACTGTGTCTGCCCCTCGTTGCAAACGACCTCCGCTGAACACACCAATGCTGCCTGTGTACCCCTGTAACCTATTTTAAACTGCATAGAGCCAACTTTTTTATTTTAGGCCTAGTAAGTCTGTCTGCGGTCCCTCCTTGCAATCGTCCTCCGCTGACCAGACCAATGCTGCCTGTGTACCCCTGTAACCTATTTTAAACTGCATAGAGCCTACTTTTTTATTTTAGGCCTAGTAAGTCTGCGCCACTCCTTCCAATTGTCCTCCGCTGACCACACCAATGCTGCCTGTGTACCCCTGTAACCTTTTTTAAACTGCATTGAGCCAACTTTTTTGGTTAAGGCCTACTACCTGTGTCTGTCTGCACCACTCAATACAGCTGTCCTCCTCTGAAAAAAGCTGAGCTTCAATTGTCAGGTTTTCAGCCTATAGGAATTTGAAAACTGTATTGGGGCCACTAGTTTGGTTGGGCCTACTAGCGGTGTCTGCCGCTCCTTGGTGTTCTCCTGTTTTTTTATCCTGAGCTTCTATCTTCAGGCTTTCGGCCTGTATTTAGAATATTAAACTGTATTTAGGCTACTAGTTTGGTTGGGCCAACTTACAGTGTCTGCCGCTCCTTGGTGTTCCCCTGTTTTTTTTCCTGAGCTTCAATCTTCAGGCTTTCGGCCTATATTTTTACTATGAAACTGCATTTAGGCTACTAGTTTGGTTGGGCCTACTAACGGTGTCTGCCGCTCCTTGGTGTTGTCCTCCAAGGAACAAAGCTGAGCTTCAATCTTCAGGCTTTCGGCCTATATCAGATATTAAACTGCATTTGGCCTACTAGTTTGGTTGGCCCTACTAACGGTGTCTGCCGCTCCTTGGTGTTGTCCTCCACTGAACAAAGCTGTGCGTCAATCTTCAGGCTTTCAGCCTATATTTACAAATTTTAAACTGCATTTGGCCTACTAGTTTGGTTGGGCCCTACTAACGGTGTGCAGGGCCGGCGTCAGCGGACGGCAGGGTCGGGCAGATGCCGGGGCCCCCTGACTTCTGGGGGCCCCCCTAGGATCCGACGGCAATTTTTTTTTATTTTTTTTTTCTTACTTGGGACTGGCCGCCGACTCGCCGATCCAGAGACAGAGGGGACGGAGGAGACGGAGTCCCCGCTGAAAGCCCCGCCCACAGGGGTGGGATTCAGGCTGAATCTTACTAAGTTGCTGTGTGGTCGCTGGGGAGCTGTCACACAGACAGCTCTCTCCAGCGACCAAGCGACTTCGGCATCGCTGAAACTGTCTTCAGCGATGCCGAAGTCCCCATGTAAAAAAAAAAAAAACACTACATACGCACCTTCTGTCGTCCTTCATGTCCCTCGGCGCTTGCCGCACTGACTGTGTCTCAGCACCGGCCGGCCGTAACAGCGGTGCCCAGCGGTGAACCGCTGTTACTGCAGGTTCACCGCTGGGCTCTGCTTTACGGCCGGACGGCGCTGAGACAGTCAGTACGGCAAGCTCCAGGGGACGTGACGGGCAACAGACGGTGAGTATGTAGTGTTTTTTTTTTTTTACTTTTAGGAGGGGGCAGAACGCTGGACACAGGAGGGGGCAGAACGCTGGACACAGGAGGGGGCAGAACGCTGGACACAGGGGGGGCAGAACGCTGGACACAGGAGGGGGCAGAACGCTGGACACAGGAGGGGGCAGAACGCTGGACACAGGAGGGGGCAGAACGCTGGACACAGGAGGGGGCAGAACGCTGGACACAGGAGGGGGCAGAGCGCTGGACACAGGAGGGGGCAGAGCGCTGGACACAGGAGGGGGCAGAGCGCTGGACACAGGAGGGGGCAGAGCGCTGGACACAGGAGGGGGCAGAGCGCTGGACACGGGGGCAGAAAGCTGGACACGGGGGCAGAAAGGAGAAACGGCATGATTGGAGACAAGGGGCAGGATGACAGACATGGCGGCATGACTGGAGACACTGGGGCATGACTGGAGACACTGGGGCAGGAATGGAAACAGATGGGGCAGAATTGAGACACAGGGGGCATGATTGCAGAAATGGGGGCCTGATTGGAGACGGGGCAGAATGGTGATACGGGCATGATTGGAGACACTGGAGGCAGGATTGGAGACAGATGGGGCAGGATCATGGGGCAGGATGGATACGATGGAGACAGATGGGGCAGGATGGGGAGATCATATGGTGCAGAAAGGATACTCATGAGGGCAGGATGGGAGAACATATGGCTGACGCCAGGAATGAGACACACGGGGGCCAGGATGGGGAATATTATTACCATAGGGACTAATTAAGGGATATTATTACTGCAGTGATGTATTTATTTTTTGAGGACACTGTTTTAAATGAGGGGGCGGTCCTGTTACTGTGTAGAGTGACACTATGTCGCCTCTTTTTCTTTATGCGGTGTAATGTAGAAGTTCGGAAAAATTAAGTAATGTGTTCTACAAGCGGAGCGCGAGATAACTCTGTTATTTCCTGCAGAGACGAGTCCTGGCTGGAAGACATGATGGCGGTCTGTGCTGGATGAAAGATGAAGGACTTAACCTAGAGACGTCACTGGTAAGTCAGTGTTACCTATACACTGACACTATACACTGTATACTATATACAGAGCTCCTGTGTATAATCTCACTAGTGATCACTGTATTACCTCTACACAGACACTGCATACTAAGTACAGATCTCCTGTGTATAATGGCACTGATGGTGATAGTGTGGTGCTTTTTTTTTATTACTGATCAGAATTGTAGTATTCAGTCACTATGTGGTGGTAATATGTGGTCTGGACATGGTGTTGCGGTATTTGTCCCTTGTATGTGATATTATTCGATCACTGTGGTGGTAATATGTCATCTGGTCATGGTGTAGCGGTATTTGTTCTTTGTATGTGATATTATTCGATCACTGTGGTGGTAATATGTCATCTGGTCATGGTGTAGCGGTATTTGTTCTTTTTATGTGATATTATTGGTCATTTTAAAAATTGAAAAATAAATAAAAATATACCTAAATTGTATTGCATATTTTAACAAATATTTAATAGGTTACAGCAGAGTAGGGCCTCACCAAAAGAGTCTACCGTGTTATGGTGGCGGCTTACAAAATCTTTTGGCCAAAACAAAAGCTGCCGGCTAGATGTGTGATCTGGTGATGGGAACGGTTAGGGTATGTGTCCACGTTAAGTAAACGCTGCGTGTTTGACGCTGCGTGGGGCCACAGCGTCAAACACGCAGCGTCCAGATGTTCCAGCATAGTGAAGGGGATTTTATGAAATCCCGTCTCCGCTATGCGTGGTAACACGCACCCGGCGGCCCTGCGACTCCGGACATGTGGCGCTTCTTTTAAGATCGCAGCATGTCCGTGTTCCTTGCGGCAGTCTTTGAATGTCTTTTACAAAAAAGTCAAAAAAGTCTTTTACAACTTACAGAGAAGCAAATTTATCAAAAGTTTCCCTGATATATTGCACTTTCTCTATTTTGCACTAGTGTTTTTATAAAGTTTACATAGTTTTTTTCTAAATAAAATATTTGGGTCTCTGTGGTCCCTGCTGTTTTACTGTCGCCACATGATTTGCTCCACAAGGGGGCCCACTGAGGTTCTGTCGCCCAAGGGCCCATGAAAACCTGGAGCCGGCCCTGACGGTGTGTGCCGCTCCTTGGTGTTCTCCTCCACTGAACAAAGCTGAGCTTCAATCTTCAGGCTTTCAGCCTATATTTACAAATTTTAAACTGCATTTGGCCTACTAGTTTGGTTGGGCCCTACTAACGGTGTCTGCCGCTCCTTGGTGTTCTCCTCCACTGAACAAAGCTGAGCTTCAATCTTCAGGCTTTCGGCCTATATTTACAAATTTTAAACTGCATTTGGCCTACTAGTTTGGTTAGGCCCTACTAACGGTGTCTGCCGCTCCTTGGTGTTCTCCTCCACTGAACAAAGCTGAGCTTCAATCTTCAGGCTTTCGGCCTATATTTTTAATATGAAACTGCATTTGGCCTACTAGCTTGGTTCGGCCCTACTAACGGTGTCTGCCGCTCCTTGGTGTTGTCCTCCAAGGAAAAAAGCTGAGCTTTAATCTTCAGGCTTTCGGCCTATATCAGATATTAAACTGCATTTGGCCTACTAGTTTGGTTGGGCCCTACTAACGGTGTCTGCTGCTCCTTGGTGTTCTCCTCCATTGAACAAAGCTGAGCTTCAATCTTCAGGCTTTCGGCCTATATTTTTAATATGAAACTGCATTTGGCCTACTAGTTTGGTTGGGCCCTACTAACGTTGTCTGCCGCTCCTTGGTTTTGTCCTCCAAGGAAAAAAGCTGAGCTTTAATCTTCAGGCTTTCGGCCTATATCCGATATTAAACTGCATTTGGCCTACTAGTTTGGTTGGGCCCTACTAACGGTGTCTGCCGCTCCTTGGCGTTCTCCTCCACTGAACAAAGCTGAGCTTCAATCTTCAGGCTTTCGGCCTATATTTTTAATATGAAACTGCATTTGGCCTACTAGTTTGGTTGGGCCCTACTAACGGTGTCTGCCGCTCCTTGGTGTTGTCCTCCAAGGAAAAAAAGCTGAGCTTCAATCTTTAGGCTTTCGGCCTATATCAGATATTAAACTGCATTTGGCCTTCTTGTTTGGTTGTGCCTACTAACGGTGTCTGCCGCTGCTTGGTGTTGTCCTCCACGGAAAAAAGCTGAGCTTCAATCTTCAGGCTTTCGGCCTATATTTTTAATATGAAACTGCATTTGGCCTACTAGTTTGGTTGGGCCCTACTAATGGTGTCTGCCGCTGCTTGCTTTTCTCCTCCACTGAACAAAGCTGAGCTTCAATTTTCAGGCTTTCGGCCTATATCAGATATTAAACTGCATTTGGCCGACTAGTTTGGTTGGGCCCTACTAACGGTGTCTGCCGCTCTTTGGTGTTCTCCTCCACTGAACAAAGCAGTGCCGCCTGTTTACTCCTGTTACCAATTTTGAACTTTATTTGGCCCACTTTATTATTTGGGCCTACTAACTGTGTCTGCCTCTCATTACAGTTGTCCTCCACTGAACAAAGCAATGCCGCCTGGTTAGTCCTGTTACCAATTTTCAACTGCATTTAGCCCACTTTATTATTTGGGCCTATATCTGTGTTTCCTCCTCATCCTGCCCATTGCCCAGCCAGTGCTACATGAGTCTGCTGGTACATTGACCCAGACCACTACATTCCCCTTGCACTCTACACAGCCAGAATCTGACCTTGCTGAAAGTCAGGTTCCCCTTCCCGCATACTATACCACCTTACACGGGGACAAAGAGGAAGGCGCAGATGAAAGTGCAGGTTCCTTCATCAGGTGGGGAGGGCATACTCGTTGGCGACGTCACTGTCACAGGGCCCCTCATAGTACGCAAAAGTGTCTCTGCCGGTGGGAGGCGCCCCCGCCGTCAAACACAATGCCGTACTTTGAGGGGCCCTGTGCCAGTGCCAATGCAAACGAGTGGGCCCCCCCTGCTTGCTCAGGATCACAACACTTGCAAAGTTGAAATACTGACCTCTCCCTGCTTCACCGCCGTGACATAGTCCACGTTTCCTGGGCCCACGAAAAACTTGAGCCAGCCCTACCCCCCCCCCACAACTTTAGCCAAATTACCCCCAATTTTCAATGCCTAACTATTATTATAAGGTAAATTAGGATTCACAAGCTTAAGTGACACGAATTGATGTTTTTGACATTACAATGGGCACTGTAGGTGTTTTCCTGTCCTCCACTCACTGCCGACTTTGCTTCCCCATTGACTTACATTGGGTTTCGTGTTTCGGTCGATCCCCGACTTTGCGCGATAATCGGCCGATTTCACTCGACTCGACTTTTGACAAAGTCGGGTTTCGCGAAACCCGACTCGATCCTAAAAAAGTAAAAGTTGCTGAACCCTATTTGGGAGTACTACCCACAGCGGGATGCAATGGGGCAGTTCTGTGGTAAATTTGTCCATGAATTCGAAAACAGTATGGACCATGCCCAGGAGGTGGCGCTACTTGTACTCCCATTGATGCCAAAGCAAGCAGGCTATTGTATTGCCTTATATTAGCCATAAAGTTATTGGAGTGCTGATGCTCTCCTTTCATCAACTTGACTAATTGATCATCCATACAAATGGGACGTAATTGGATGCGCCCTCTCTTGCAGCAGGAAGAGAATGTTTTATTCTGTGCCATTTCGTCTTTGAAATTTTTAGATTGGCAGAACTGACATCGAAATGTCAGTTCGCCAGCATAGTGCTCTTCAATACGTGTCTCATCAATTTGATTGAGAAGTCCTCTAGTGGCAAATGTAACTTGCCATCGTCGAGTGGCTCTTGCATTTTGGACACGTATTCTATCTTGTTTTTTTTTCTGAAATATGTGTATCATTTTGTGCATTGCATGTTGCTCGTTGTCGTGCAGCATTAGATGCTCTACGTGATTCAGTTACTTCATTAGTTTCTCTTGCTCTGGCCGCCCTCTGTCAGGCTGCATCAGTAGTTCTTCAACAATTTTGTTCGTCTTCTGTTTCATTAAGACACAGGTTACACATCCGTATGCGATTAGCTTCTCTACGTGCAGCAGCACGCTCAATTTGATCCATCTTTGCAATGTTGCCTCAGTGTTGCCTGAGTGTTGCATCACAATGTTGCCTCACAGGCTAGCGTTCAAAAAAGGCTTATGCCTTAACTCGCTACCAGGGAGAGCTCCTCTCCTTAGGTATCCATGGTTACGCCCACACAGTTAGCTGACCTTCCTGGTTTAAAAACAACAGTGTCACTGTGCTTGATTGGCTAGCAAACTCTCCTGACCTTAACCCCATAGAGAATCTATGGGGTATTGTCAAGAGGAAGATGAGAGACACCAAACCCAATAATACAGACTAGCTAAAGGCTGCTATCAAAGCAACATGGGCTTCCATAACACCTCAGCAGTGCCACAGGCTGATGGCCTCCTGCCACGCCGCATTGATGCAGTTGGCCGACATTTCGGATTTTATAATCATTTTTTTCAAGCTGATGTTATAAATTATTCTAATTTACTGAGATAATGACTTTTGGGTTTTCATTGGCTGTAAGCCATAATCATCAGCATTAACATTAATAAACACTTGAAAAAGATCACTCTGTTTGCAATGACTGTATATAATATGAGTTTCTCTTTTTGTATTGAAGAACCAAAACAAATTCACTTTTTGATGATATTCTAATTTTGTGAGATGCACCTGTGATGAGGTATGCGAAAGAGCAGTAAGAGACACCAGGCCGATAAACAATCCAACAAGATTTATTGGAGCAGGGGATTGGACAACACAAAAGAAAGTAATTCTCTGCAGCATCCGTAATTAGTCCACAAGGAGTCCACAGAAAGGGAGTAGATCCAGGGGGCGCCACCTGGCAATCCGACGCCAGGAAAATAGAAATAGTCCTTGGGTGAATTCAATGGATTAAGTAGACACAGTCCCACGTGGCAGCTTCTAACAATACACACGGTCACAGGGATCTCGCTTCAGCATAGGATCCCAGCCCTTTGCAAGTCACCACACAACAACAGTCTTTAGATTCAGTCCTTAAATCCAGTAGGATGGTGAGACATCACATTTCCATGTGGCAAAATTATCTCCAATCTCCATACATGATACCAGGATCCAGCTGCAGCTGCAGATCTTTGTCCTTCCAAGCACACAGCATCAACTGAACATGTGGCTTATTGTCCCACCACTCTTGGGATCAGCCCCCTTGTTGAGCAGAGATACTAACACCCACCCACTTAAAACATAGCTTCAATGACTAAGAATGTTCCAGAAACTCTATCTACAGGTTTGTGTATTGGAGATGCCCCCTGCAGAGAGGAATAAACACAAGCATGCCCCCATCAGATACAGGACAAAGAATGCTAATATAAGCCTGATTACAGTATGGTCCATGTGTACAGGCTGGGGGGACACTCTGTTACAGCACCTGTATATGAACCGAAGAAGCTGATAGTAGATTTACCTAGAGAACAGGGAGAGAGAGGGAAGTGACAGCCTACTTACCCTATGCTCTAAGCTATGATACGGCCTTGTTCTTTCTTTAGTATGTTGCTGCCTACTCATAATTGGTTGGCATCACTCTGGGAGAAGAAGTACACTCCCCAAGTAAAAGCTATATGACAACACCCACTTCGACTTTAAAAAAAGTTAACTAATTAGATACCATATATTTTGATTGTTAATATCTCCACAATGCACAAGCGAAATTTAAAAATAAAAATGTATTATTCTAGTTTGCAGCCACTTTTAATACATACTATATCCAGTTGAACGTGAAAAATTAAAGTAAAACAATGCAATAAGACTAGAGCGAACTTTACCAGTTACAATTATTCAAGCCAACTGTCAATCTTTTCCACAGTGTTTAAAAAAACAGTTTTGTCTTAATAGACAGCTCTGAACCACATTGGAAATATAATTAATATGTACCCCAAAATGCTGCCACTGAAAATTTGAAATCATCCTGAAAAATACAAGCTTGATATTGCAAACGTCAACCAAAAAAAATAAAAAATACTAGAGTTTCTGAAATGTGACAATGTAAAAACTGAAAAAAATTGCTTTGTCCAAAAGGTACAAAATGGGTAAGTCCTTACAAAGATTGTTACTCTAACAAAATACAAATAAAATCAATAGTTTTGGAATAATAAGTTCCACAATTGGATGTGTTAAAAAATGTTCCTGCTCTAGGATAATCTTTTAAATGTGCTCCTGCTGTGTACTGTGTAATGACTGTGTCTGATCATGCAAAGCTGCTCCAGTGGACACATACCACAGTTTCTGGCAGGGGAAAAAGTATGTGAATTATGCGAAGCGGGTATAAAGACAAAACAGCAGGAGCTCAGAGCTTGCTGGTTTCTGAACTGACACACTTCCCTGCCTGAAGTAACACATTTCCTTGCCTGTTTTATCACATGTGGCGATTAACTGGAAGTTGTAAAGAACAATCTACTACGATTGATGAACTCTCAAGATACAGCAACAACACTGGAAGTCAATCAGAGACTCTCTATGGACAAATCAACAATGAAGTCACTGGATAAAGTCTTCAAATTGAGAAACATTTCACTGGTGTTGAAGACATGGCTTGCACATAATTTGTTCTTTTCTATGGGAACATATGGATGCGAAACCTGGACGATTAAGAAACAAAACAGAAGAAGAATTGAAATGTGGTGCTGGAGAAGGATATTTCAGGAACGGTAGCTCCGTACCTGAGAGGGCCCCTTGTGCTTCAGGGCATGCTCTGGCTCTCCAGCGGGCCACCCATTGCCCTTCACTGGCCATGAGGGGCGGAGTGTGACCTCCGAGTGACTGAGCTTGCTGGGGTGCTCGCTCAGTCGGATATTCTAGGAGAAGCACTACTAGCATCATGGACCGAGGGACATCAAGTCCCCTGGTGTTAGCTGCTGCCAGCAGGTGCTGGACGCCATACCTGCTGGGGCCGTCAGATGGTGGAAGATTCCCTCCAGTCATCTTTCCCCTCCTACAGTGTTTCTGTGGTCTAGGGGTGGAGATTGAGCATTGCCCCAGCATGGTCAGGTGTCTACTGGGAGCCAGATTTAAATCTGCCATTTCCTCCTTTTGTTGATGATTATTTTCAGTTCTGGTAGGTGGCTTTGTTTATAATTTTTCACGTTAGATTATTCAGTTGCACTGCGGTTTCCTGGTTCTGGTGTGTTTGCCCTGTTTGCTGTTTGTGTCTGATCACCAGTCGTCATGCTGCTCGATACCAGGGAAGGGCTCTGCTAAAATTCCCCCTTAACAGGATCAGATAAAGAGTATACCTGGCCCTCAAGGGTGCGTGACAGTGCAACGGCTAGCGCCAAGTGTGACCTACACACTGCTCTTGCGGGCTAGCAGTAGGTGACTTCACCATCTGCCCGCAAAAAAAGGATGTTCTCAATTCCAGGGATAGCAAGAAGAACAAACAAATCAATTTTGGAATAACTCAAGCCAGACATGTCACTTGAAGCAAGGATTACCAATGTAACGCCTTGGAGGCGAGCATCCTAGAGTGGACCCTCTGGGTCGTGAAACCGAACCTCCCCTGGGTGAGCTATCCAGGTGAAAACCGATCCCAAAACTGGGATCGTTATGAGCAGGCCCAGGGGAATCAAATATCTGGACAGCCAGTACCAAGAGGTTGGCTCATAGGGAACTAGAGCAATGGGAAAGAACAAAAGTATGTAGAACCGTGAAAACTAAGTATCTGAGGAAAAAGATCCGGATGGGAAGTAGACGGACTTCTATGAGCTACTGGAGAGGAGCAGAAGCAAGACCACAGGATCCGAGGACTGAGGAACCAATGGGAAGGAGCGGATACCGGAAACTACTTGGGACAGAGAGGGAGACAGGAGCTGTAGGAGAGACAAGAGGGAAAAAACGGGTAACCATGGGGTAGACTAAGGCACAGGGAAATACACAGAAGGGAGCCTAAGTACTGGTACAGAGTTATACACAATAATCAGGCGCCTCCGCTAAGAGGAGACAGCATGATATACCTGGTGCCCCGGCCCCATTGGCTAAGCGGTGCTTTTGGGTCTGGACACCACTGATCCATAAAGTGCCGGCGAAGAGCAAAGTACCACCGCCGACCGAGAGACTGGCGACACTGGAGAGATGCGCCACGACCCTGGTCCAGCAGCACGCCGGAACACCGAAGTGGGCAGGAAATGGTGAGTAGCAGGGGATGAGGTGGCCACAGTCCTAGCAACCAAGCTACGAATTGCCGACTTTTACACACGTAGTTGTGGGACCACTGTGCCACGGTCCGAAGAGGGTCTGGATGGGTGTAACTAAGCGAGCACCTGACTCTTCGCTAGAGTCCCTGATGGTGCAGTTAGACTTGGCTCCAGGTCAATGCCAGATGCTACTCCAGGACGAATTCGCAGAGCCATGGCACCTGACCTCATGGGACAGGGAAGCAAGATGGGCCAGGAACTGGTTAGTGGGATGGTACGGCGCAAGCAGGGCTGGAAGCGGAACACGAAATTGCCACAGCACAGGATCACATGTGTAGTTACATAGTTGCCATTTCAGACTGAGTAGGTAAGTGGCACAGGTACAGGTCAGACAGATCAGGATTGGGATAAGACAAAGGCAGGACGGATTTGGGTATAGCAGGGCGGATTGGGACAGGTACTGGCAAAGTGGACTGGATCAGGAGCATAGGGACCTTACAACTAACTAGCAGAAAACACATAGACTAACTAAAATTGCTAAGGCATGTCTCAATAGAGGAGGGGGCCTTATATACAAGATGTCTCCCAGCTATTAACAGCACACTCTGGCCTTTCTAGAGTCAGGGAGCGAGCAGACACTCTAGGCCCACTCCCAGGATACCTGCGTGCCATGTACAGGTCCTGGGAGCAGACAGACGCCAAGGAAGTGCGGATAGACAACTACACATACCGGCATGCCTGCAGGGAGGAGGGAGAGGACACATGCAGGGGTGCTGGCAGTGTCCTATCAGCACCCCCCCCTTATGCCCCCTCTTCTTCAAGCCTGCAAGAAATCTCCTATCACCTACTTTGGACACATCATACGAAGAGAGCAAACACTGGAGAATGACATCATGGTCAAAAGAATAGAAGGAACAAGGTGAATAAAAATACTTTTTCAAGATCGATCTTCTTGCAATCGCGTTGTTCTGGTGGTCTCCATGGAGACCCCCAAAACCAAGATGGCCATGGGGTCCTTCCGGGTTCTGCAGGTACTACTGTACAGACACCCGAAGAATAAAACTGTCTTACTAATTTTACCACGCGCGGAACAGTGGTAAAAAAAGCAATTCCTGAATTGCTGGTTTTTGTTCATTCTGTCTCCCAAAAATCGGAATAGAAAGCGATTAAAAAATGTCATGTGCCCAAAAATGGTATCAATAAAAACGTCAGTGTGTCCCACAAAAAACAAACCCTCACATGACTCTGCTGGCTGAAATATGTAAAAATTATAGCTCTCAAAATATGGTGATGCAAAAACTAGTTTTTGCAATAAAAAACGTCTTTTAGTGTGTGACAGCAGCCAAACATAGAAACCTGATATAAATCTGGTATCACTGTAATTGCACCGACCCGAAGAATAAAGTTGCCTAATCACTTGTACGCAAGAGGAACGGCATAAAAAATAAATAAATAAAACCAATTCTTCACCTGCTGTTGATTTTTTCATTCTGTCTCCCAAAGATCGCTGTAAGGCTCGGCACACATTTATCCTGCGCTCTACACTGAGCGCTTACCGTACATCTGGGTTTCCGTATAAATCTCTGAAATACGTGATTCGGGGGTGTCCGTCTTTTTAGGATTGCATAAAAGTGCCGTTGGCCACAGTTTTGTGTTCTTCCGAAAAGAAGGAAACCGCAGAACAGAGTCCAGAGTAACTCTGCTGCCTCACTATAGTGAATGGATCCATCGGGGATTTCATCTGAATCCAGTCACTCAGAGATTGAGATGGAAAGCCCAAAGTAAGTGGTCAGCATAGAGCGCCAGATAACTGTGATCCCAAGTGTTATATAAAATGTTCCCAATAAAAGCTTCCACTCAATCCTCTAAAAAAGCAAGTCTCCACTCAGCTCTGTTATCTCTTAATGGAAATATAGGGGGTTTCCACATTACTGGTAGCACAAAGGCTCTGGAAAAGCAAAATGGCTCCTCACCTGCCAAAAGAAATTCAGCAAATTCTCCGCTACAAAATTCAAATGCCACCCTATCTTCTGAGCCCCAGTGTGCCTAAACCACATATAGCACCCACTTATTTGGCATTTCTGTAGTGATGAGAGCCCACATAATTTAGAGGTGCGTGTCTCCAGAAGCAGGAGCTGGACATAATGTACTGGTCACTACAACGTACTGGTCACTACAATAGCAGTTTGCAATTTTCACTCTGCAACATCCACTGCTGCCCGTTTCAGGAAAACACCCATGGGTCAAAATCGTCACTTCATCTGCTTCTCTAGGACTTAGGGGCTCTTTATATGGAATCCACAAACTAGTCTAGGAAAATCTGTGCTCCAGGAGACAAAGAGAGCTCTGATCCTTCCAATTCACTCCGTATGGCAAAGTACTACTGTACAAAGTACTACTGTACAGCCACATATGGGGTATTTCTACATTCAGCAGAAATTGTGGGACAAATTCTGTTGCCATTTTTACCCATTTCCCAGCGTGAAAGTGTAAAACACACAATCTTGCTGGTAAAAATGTATATTATTTTTTACAGGAAAGATATACACTCACTGGCCACTTTATTCGGTACACCTATCCAACTTCTTGTTAACACTTAATTTCTAATCAGCCAATCACATGGCGGCAACTCAGTGCATTTAGGCATGTAGACATGGTCAAGACAATCTCCTGCAGTTCAAACCGAGCATCAGTATGGGGAAGAAAGGTGATTTGAGTGCCTTTGAACGTGGCATGGTTGTTGATGCCAGAAGGGCTGGTCTGAGTATTTCAGAAACTGCTGATCTACTGGGATTTTCACGCACAACCATCTCTAGGGTTTACAGAGAATGGTCCGAAAAAGAAAAAAAATCCAGTGAGCGGCAGTTCTGTGGGCGGAAATGCCTTGTTGATGCCAGAGGTCAGAGGAGAATGGGCAGACTGGTTCGAGCTGATAGAAAGGCAACAGTGACTCAAATCGCCACCCGTTACAACCAAGGTAGGCCTAAGAGCATCTCTGAACGCACAGTGCGTCGAACTTTGAGGCAGATGGGCTACAGCAGCAGAAGACCACACCGGGTACCACTCCTTTCAGCTAAGAACAGGAAACTGAGGCTACAATTTGTACAAGCTCATCGAAATTGGACAGTAGAAGATTGGAAAAACGTTGCTTGGTCTGATGAGTCTCGATTTCTGCTGCGACATTCGGATGGTAGGGTCAGAATTTGGCGTAAACAACATGAAAGCATGGATCCATCCTGCCTTGTATGGAGCATCTTTGGGATGTGCAGCCGACAAATCTGCGGCAACTGTGTGATGCCATCATGTCAATATGGACCAAAATCTCTGAGGAATGCTTCCAGCACCTTGTTGAATCTATGCCACGAAGAATTGAGGCAGTTCTGAAGGCAAAAGGGGTCCAACCCGTTACTAGCATGGTGTACCTAATAAAGTGGCCGGTGAGTGTATGTCTTGGTACAGTGTTAGCCAGTGGATAGAAAAATATGTAGAATTGAGAGTCCTCAGTGGTTGATACCTTTTAATGGCTAACTGAAAAGATGGTAACAATTTGCAAGCTTTCGAGACAACTCAGGTCTCTTCATCAGGCATAGACTTTAAAGAATTTCTGAAATTCTTTTAGTCTATGCCTGATGAAGAGACCTGAGTAGTCTCGAAAGCTTGCAATTTGTTACCATCTTTTCAGTTAGCCATTAAAAGGTATCAACCACTGAGGACTCTCAATTCTAATTATTTTTTATTCACTGCCCAATGGTATAAAAGTGTTATGGACTGGTAATTTAGGAGCGACATGCGACTAGCTCTGAGCAGGTGGTAACTATACAGACCGCAGTTCCTGATCTTAACACAACACTAGAAGTAGCCGTGGGATGTTCCTGTCACTCCCTGGACACCTCGTCAAAGCCGGAGAACTAGCTACCCCTAAAGGTAGAAATAGGAAAGCTATCTTGCCTCAGAGAAAATCCCCAAAGGATAGGACAGCCCCCCACAAATAATGACTGTGAGAGGAGAAGGAAATGACATACGTAGTATGAAACAAGATTTAGCAAAGGAGGCCACTTCTAGCTAGATAGATAGTACAGGAAAGAACACTGTGCGGTCAGTAATAAAAACTAGAAAAAGTCCACCGCAGAGATATGCAAAAAATCTCCACATCTGACTAAAGGTGTGGAGGGCAAAATCTGCAGCCCAGAGCTTCCAGCTTAGCTAAATAGATCCATACTGATAAGCTGGACAAATGAACAAAACATAGAATGTGCTGAACAATAAGTCCACAACAAGTGGACTGCAAAAGGATAAGCAAGGACTTATCTTTGCTGAACGGGTCAGAGTGTCAGGGAAATCCAAAAGAGCCGTGACTCCAAGCAGAAACAATTGGCAACTGGCATTGATGGAGGAATAAGGCCAGACTAAAATAGCCGAGCCAGAAAGACGATCAGTGGAAGCAGCTGCTGATGCTAAATCCAAGAAGCAGCTATACCACTCAAAACCACAGGAGGGAGCCCAAGAGCAGAATTCACAAAAGTGCTACTTACAACCACCGGAGGGAGCCCAAGAGCGGAATTCACAACAGTACCCCCCCTTGAGGAGGGGTCACCGAACCCTCACCAGAGCCCCCAGGCCGATCAGGACGAGCCAAGTGAAAAGCACGAACAAAATCGGCGACATGGACATCGGAGGCAACCACCCAAGAATTATCCTCCTGGCCATAACCCTTCCACTTGACAAGATACTGAAGCCTCCGCCTCGAAAAACGAGAATCCAAAATTTTTTCAACCACATATTCCAACTCCTCCTCAACCAACACCGGGGCAGGAGGATCAACAGAGGGAACCACGGGTACCACATATCTCCGCAACAACGATCTATGGAAAACATTGTGGATGGCAAAAGAGGCTGGAAGGGCCAAACGAAAAGACACTGGATTGATAATCTCAGAAATCTTATAAGGACCAATAAACCGAGGCTTGAACTTAGGGGAAGAAACCTTCATAGGAACATGACGAGAAGATAACCAGACTAAATCCCCCACACGAAGCCGAGGACCAACACACCGACGGCGGTTAGCAAAACGCTGAGCCTTTTCCTGAGACAACGTCAAATTGTCTACCACATGAGTCCAAATCTGCTGTAACCTGTCCATCACGGAATCAACACCAGGACAATCAGAAGGCTCAACCTGCCCTGAAGAAAAACGAGGATGGAAACCAAAATTACAAAAAAAAGGCGAAACCAAAGTAGCCGAACTGGCCCGATTATTAAGGGCAAACTCGGCCAACGGCAAGAAAGCCACCCAATCATCCTGATCAGCCGACACAAAGCATCTCAAATAGGTTTCCAAGGTTTGATTAGTTCGCTCAGTTTGGCCATTTGTCTGAGGATGGAACGCCGAAGAAAAAGACAAATTAATGCCCATCCTAGCACAAAAGGACCGCCAAAACCTGGAAACAAACTGGGAACCTCTGTCAGAAACAATATTCTCCGGAATGCCATGCAAACGAACCACATGCTGAAAAAACAATGGAACCAAATCAGAGGAGGAAGGCAATTTAGGCAAAGGTACCAAATGGACCATTTTAGAGAACCGGTCACAAACCACCCAGATAACAGACATCCTCTGAGACACAGGAAGACTTGAAATAAAATCCATGGAAATATGCGTCCAGGGCCTCTCAGGGACAGGCAAAGGCAAAAGCAACCCACTAGCGCGGGAACAGCAAGGCTTAGCCCGGGGCACAGGTCCCACAGGACTGCACAAAAGAACGCACATCCCGCGACAAGGAAGGCCACCAAAAGGACCTAGCAACCAAATCTCTGGTACCAAAAATCCCAGGATGACCGGCCAACACAGAACAATGGACCTCAGAAATTACCTTACTTGTCCATCTATCAGGAACAAACAGCTTCCCCACAGGACAGCGGTCCGGTTTATTAGCCTGAAATTCCTGAAGCACCCGCCGTAAATCAGGGGAGATAGCAGAAAGAATCACCCCTTCCCTAAGAATGCCAACCGGCTCAAGAACTCCAGGAGAATCAGGCAAAAAACTCCTAGAGAGGGCATCTGCCTTAACATTCTTAGATCCCGGAAGATATGAGACCACAAAATCGAAACGGGAGAAAAACAGGGACCATCGAGCCTGTCTAGGGTTCAGCCGCTTGGCCGACTCGAGGTAAATCAGATTCTTATGATCGGTCAAGACCACAACGCAGTGCTTGGCTCCCTCAAGCCAATGTCGCCACTCCTCAAATGCCCACTTCATAGCCAACAACTCCCGATTGCCGATATCATAATTGCGTTCCGCAGGCGAAAACTTTCGGGAAAAGAAGGCACATGGTTTCATCAAGGAACCATCAGAATTCCTCTGTGACAAAACAGCCCCTGCCCCAATCTCAGAAGCGTCAACCTCAACCTGAAAAGGAAGAGACACATCAGGCTGACGCAAGACCGGGGCAGAAGTAAATCGGCGCTTAAGCTCCTGAAAGGCCTCCACAGCCTCAGAGGACCAATTTGCCACATCAGCGCCTTTCTTCGTCAAATCGGTCAGGGGCTTAACCACACTAGAGAAGTTGGCAATGAAACGGCGATACAAATTAGCAAAGCCCAAAAATTTCTGAAGGCTCTTCACAGATGTGGGTTGAACCCAGTCATGAATGGCTTGGACCTTAACAGGATCCATTTCTATAGACGAAGGAGAAAAAATAAACCCCAAAAAAGAGACCTTCTGGACCCCAAATAGGCACTTAGACCCCTTCACAAATAGAGCATTATCACGAAGGATCTGGAATACCATCCTGACCTGCTTCACGTGAGACTCCCAATCATTGGAAAAAAATCAAAATATCATCCAAATACACAATCAAGAATTTATCAAGATAATTGCGAAAAATATCATGCATGAAGGACTGAAATACAGAAGGAGCATTAGAAAGCCCGAAAGGCATCACCAGGTATTCAACGTGGCCTTCGGGCGTATTAAATGCAGTTTTCCATTCGTCACCCTGTTTAATACGAACAAGATTATACACCCCTCGAAGGTCAATCTTGGTAAACCAACTAGCCCCCTTAATCCGAGCAAACAAATCAGAGAGCAAAGGTAAAGGGTATTGGAATTTGACCGTGATCTTATTAAGAAGGCGATAATCAATACAGGGTCTCAAGGAGCCATCCTTCTTGGCAACAAAAAAGAATCCTGCTCCCAATGGTGATGAAGACGGCCGAATATGCCCCTTCTCTAAAGACTCCTTAACATAGCTCCGCATAGCGGCATGCTCTGGCACAGACAGATTGAAGAGTCGGCCCTTAGGGAACTTACAGCCAGGAACCAAGTCGATAGCACAATCACAGTCCCTATGAGGAGGAAGGGAACTGGACTTGGGCTCATCGAATACATCCTGGAAATCTGACAAAAATTCAGGAACATCAGAAGAGGGGGAAGAGGAAATTGACATTAAAGGGACGTCACTATGTACCCCTTGACAACCCCAACTAGTCACAGACATCGATTTCCAATCCAACACTGGATTGTGTACTTGTAACCATGGAAAACCCAGTACAACAACATCATGTAAATTATGCAACACCAGAAAACGACAATCTTCCTGATGTGCTGGAGCCATGCACATAGTCAGCTGAGTCCAATACTGAGGTTTATTCTTGGCCAACGGTGTAGCATCAATACCCCTCAAAGGAATAGGGCTCTGCAAAGGCTGTAAAGAAAAACCACAGCGCCTGGCGAAGTCTAAGTCCATTAAGTTCAGGGCAGCGCCTGAATCCACAAATGCCATGACAGTGAAAGATGACAATGAGCAAATCAGGGTCACAGACAGGAGAAACTTAGGCTGTACAGTACTAATGGTAACAGATCTAGCGATCCTCTTAATACGCTTAGGGCAATCAGAAATAGCATGAGCAGAATCACCACAGTAAAAACACAGCCCATTCTGACGTCTGTATCCCCTCTGTTCCGCTCTAGTCAGAATCCTATCACATTGCATATGCTCAGGACTCAGTTCAGAGGACGCTGCCATATGGTGCACCACTTTGCGCTCGCGCAGGCGCCGATCAATCTGAATGGCTAGGGACATAGATTCGCTCAAACCAACAGGCGTGGTGAACCCCACCATAACATCTTTAAGGGCTTCTGAAAGACCCTTTCTGAAAATTGCTGCCAGAGCATCCTCATTCCATTTAGTGAGCACAGACCATTTTCTAAATTTGTGGCAGTACAATTCTGCCCCTTCCTGACCCTGACACAGGTCCAACAAGGTTTTTTCCGCATGATCCACAGTTAGGTTCGTCATACAATAATCCGAGCGATTGAAAAAATGCATCTAGATTAAGCAATGCCGGATCCCCTGACTCAAGGGAGAATGCCCAGTCCTGAGGGTCACCACACAGCAGAGAAATAACTATTTTAACTTGCTGAGTGGGGTCACCAGAGGAACGGGGTTTCAGAGCAAAAAACAATCTGCAGTTATTTTTAAAGTTCAAAAACTTAGATCTATCCCTGTAAAACAAATCTGGAGTAGGAATTCTAGGCTCTAAGGCTGGAGTCTGAACAACATAATCTTGGATACTCTGAACTCTTGCAGCAAGCTGATCCACACGAGAAAACAAACCCTGAACATCCATGTCCACGCCCAAATCCACCCAGAGATTAAGAGGAAGGAAAAAGACAAAACAGACTAAAGAGAAAAAAAAATGGCTCAGAACTCTTTTTCTTTTCCTTCTTTTGAGATGCATTCAACTCATTTTTGGCCAGTTGCACTGTTATGGACTGGTAATTTAGGAGCGACATGCGACTAGCTCTGAGCAGGTGGTAACTATACAGACCGCAGTTCCTGATCTTAACACAACACTAGAAGTAGCCGTGGGATGTTCTTGTCACTCCCTGGACACCTCGTCACAGCCGGAGAACTAGCTACCCCTAAAGGTAGAAATAGGAAAGCTATCTAGCCTCAGAGAAAATCCCCAAAGGATAGGACAGCCCCCCACAAATAATGACTGTGAGAGGAGAAGGAAATGACATACGTAGTATGAAACAAGATTTAGCAAAGAAGGCCACTTCTAGCTAGATAGATAGTACAGGAAAGAACACTGTGCGGTCAGTAATAAAAACTAGAAAAAGTCCACCGCAGAGATATGCAAAAAATCTCCACACCTGACCAAAGGTGTGGAGGGCAAAATCTGCAGCCCAGAGCTTCCAGCTTAGCTAAATAGATCCATACTGATAAGCTGGACAAATGAACAAAACATAGAATGTGCTGAACAATAAGTCCACAACAAGTGGACTGCAAAAGGACAAGCAAGGACTTATCTTTGCTGAACGGGTCAGAGTGTCAGGGAAATCCAAAAGAGCCATGACTCCAAGCACAAACAATTGGCAACTGGCATTGATGGAGGAATAAGGCCAGACTAAAATAGCTGAGCCAGAAAGACGATCAGTGGAAGCAGCTGCTGATGCTAAATCCAAGAAGCAGCTATACCACTCAAAACCACAGGAGGGAGCCCAAGAGCAGAATTCACAAAAGTGCTACTTACAACCACCGGAAGGAGCCCAAGAGCGGAATTCATAACAAAAAGTTTGTGACACACCTGTGATGTCATTATAATCACAGTACCCCTAGATGAATTCATTGAGAGGTTTAATTGGTAAAATGGAGTCACTTATGAAGGGTTCTGCTGTTCTGACACCTCAGGGGCTCTGTCAATGTAGCATGGCACCCTCAAAAAAGTGCAGCAAAATCTGCACTGTAATATGGTGCTACTGCCCTTCTGAGCTTTGCACTGTGCCTCAAAATTAGTTTTCGACCACATATGGGGTAATGGTAAACTTAGGAGAAATTGCACAACAAACTTTGGGGTCCATTTTCTCCTTTTGCCCTTGTGAAAATACAAAACGTGTAGCTAAAAGAGATTCTTGTGGAAAAAATTTGATTTTTTTTAATTTAATTTTTTTAATTTTTAAGTGTGACCATCCTGTCAATCAATTTTCCAAGCTATGCTTCAAATCACTTGGAAAGGCGCAAGCATTCTGCAAGCTAAAAACGCTTGTGTTTTGCGGGAAAACGCATGCGAATTCCACATCCGTTTTACCCGCTGCAGGGAGTTACAGAAATGCAGTGGACATTTCCGCAGCATTTCTGCAACGTGGGCACATAGACTAATAATGGAGGAGAACCTCAGCAGATGACTGCACTGTTGCTGAAAATATTCTCTATACAAAGACCAACATGGATATTATCGCCATATGGTCAGTGGTAGATACCAGCCCTACAGAGTATATAAGAGATCACAGCACAGTTACAGATGACTTACCGCTGATGTTCTTTCTGATGGAATAGTTCACTTTCCCACTTTTTTCCATCTTGCCCAGACCGACATGACAACTTCTTCCAGCCAGGACTCGGTTCTAGAGATTACAACAAAGTCACATTTCACATCTCATATTTTCAGCACTGTCGCCATATATTCCCAATCTACACAAACTCCTTATCCTGCTGATACCCCAACAGGAGAAACTTTCACTATAAAATCGATGATGAATTGTGGGAGCACATATCTAGTGTACCCAGGGCTGCCACTAGAAATTTCGGGGCCCCATACTGGCAAAATTTTCGGGGCCCCCTTGAGACTCTGCCCAGGCTCCACCCCAGCCCCGCCTCCACGCTCCATCTTTCAAACTGTCCACAGTCCCACCGCTCTTTATTGGAAAAAATCCACTTCTCACCTATCACACATTAACAGTTCCCATCACCAGATCACACATATAGCCGGCAGCTTTTGTTTTGGCCAAAAGATTTTTTAAGCCGCCACCATAACATGGTAGACACTTTTGGCCAGGCCCTACTCTACTGTAACCTACTAAATATTTGTTAAAATATGCAATACAATTTAGGTATATTTTTATTTATTTTTCAATTTTTAAAATGACCAATAATATCACATACAAGGAACAAATACCACCGCACCATGTCCAGACCACATATTACCACCAGAACCAGTGACCGAATAATATCACATACAAGGAACAAATACCACCGCACCATGACCTGACCACATATTACCACCACAAAGTGACCAAATAGCACATACAAGGGACAAATACCGCAACACCATGTCCAGACCACATATTACCACCTGAATACTACAATACTGATCAGTAATAAAAAAACCCCCACAATACTATCACCATAAGTGCCATTGTACACAGGAGATCTGTACTTAGTATGCAGTGTCTGTGTACAGGTAATACAGTGATCACTGGTGACATTATACACAGGACCACTGTATATAGTATACAGTGTATAGTGTCAGTGTATAGGTAACACACTGACTCACCAGTGACGTCTCTAGGTGAAGTCCTTCATCTTTCATCCAGCACAGACCGCCATCACTTCTTCCAGCCAGGACTTGTCTCTGCAGGAAATAACACAGTTATCTTGAGCTCCGCTTGCAGAACACATTACTTAATTTTTCCCAACTTCTACATTACACCACATGAAGAAAAAAGGCGACATAGTATCACTCTACACAGTAACAGGACCACCACCCCATTTAAAATAGTATACTCAAAAACTAAAATAAATACATCACTGCAGTAATAATATCCCTTAATTAGCCCCTATGGTAAAAATATTCCCCATCCTGGTCCCCGTGTGTCTCATTCCTGTCTCCAGCCATATGTTCTCCCATCCTGCCCTCATGAGTATCCATTCTGCCCCATATGATCTCCCCATCCTGCTCCATTGTATCCATCCTGCCCCATGATCCTGCACGATCTGCCTCCAACCCTGCCCCATCTATCTCCAATTATGCCCCCATGTCTTTCATCCTGCCCCGTGTCTCCAATCATGCCCCCTGTGTCTCCATTCTGCCCCATCTGTCTCCAATCCTGCCCCATCTGTCTCCAGTCTTGCCCCGTGTCTCCATTCATGCCCCATATCTCCATTCTGCCTCCCGTGTCCAGCATTCTGCGCTCCTTCTCCCATCATTGCGATCAGCTGTATCGGCTAAATGCCGGTACAGCTGATCTTCCGATGACGGCGGGGAAGGCTCACTGCTGGCACCGGGCCCCCCGCCTGCTCGGGGGCCCCATAGCGGCAGAGCAGGGAGATCGATTCCCCCTGCTCTGCCGCAGCATGTAACTGTATCGGCATGCTGGGCGCGCCAATACAGTTACAGTAGCGTAGCTATGGGTGGGCCCTCTCAGAGCACCGGGCCCGGGGCACCCGCACCCTCTCCCCCCCGGAAGCTACGCTACTGATTATCTGTGAGCCTCTGAGAGAGTAAAAGTAGTGATAACCCCTCTGTTTTTTTATTAAGATTATCAGAACATATTTATGATGCACAAAACTGTACAACGCGCAGTTTGTCTGGTGTTTCTAAGCATTTTTTGCATGCTCACTCCGGCGATGTGTCTGATTTAAAAATCACTGCAATTGAAAAAATAAATATAAGACACTGAGGAGGGGACATGGTGCATGAAATGCATAAAAGAGAAGCACGCTGGATTCTGCGTTTAAACACTAGAGCTCCCTTAGGTTTAAATCAGAAAACAGATTTAAGTTATTTTTATTAATAAAAATAAATAAAGTTTTATTGTTTTCTTTTTCTGCAGAAATAATTTTTGGGATGTTGCTCCATAGTTTTTGATCTACATGTGATATGTGGTTTCTTGTGTGTAAGGTGTTCCTTATTGATTGGTATGTGCTATAACATTGATTATTCATCAGCTGTTTCACAAATGTCATTTCCCTTCCAGAGCAGGATATCGTCAGGAATTTTGTTTTTTTACTCATTATGATCAAGACCCACACATGGGTCGAAATGCGTAAAGTTTTATTCTCATGTGGGACTAGCTATCCCATTCTGTCTTGATCTCCAACAATGTTTTTAAGAGGATTTGAAAAAAGTTAAAAGGTTTTTTATTATCAAGAAGATGTGCTGGATCATTATGGATTAACCTTGCAGTCCCCCTCAGAGTATACTGCAGCTACCACCACGCACACAGTATAATGCAGCTCCCCTCCACACATAGTATAGTGCATCTCCTCATACACACACAGTATAGTGCAGCTCCCCCCAAACACACAGTATAGTACAGCTCCCCCAACACACAGTATAGTGCAGCTCCACCAACACACAATAAAGTGCAGCTCCACTCCAACACACTATAGTGCAGCTCCCCTCAACACACAGTATAGTGCAGCTCCCCCAATACACAGTATAGTGCAGCTCCCCTCCAACACACAGTATAGTGCAGCTCCCCCAACACACAGTATAGTGCAGCTCCCCAACACACAGTATAGTGCAGCTCCCCCAATACACAGAATAGCGCAGCTCCCCTCCAACACACAGTATAGTGCAGCTCCCCAACACACAGTATAGCGCAGCTCCCCCAACACAGTATAGTGCAGCTCCCCAACGCACAGTATAGTGCAGACACACACTATAATGCAGCCCCCCATGTGGAATCGCTATCTGTACGCGCCTATTAACTAGTTAAATGCTGCTGTCAAACTCTGACAGCTGCAATTAACAAGTGCTTCCAGCCATTGGGCCGGAAATGCACGCACCGCTGACCCCGTCACATGATCGGGGGTGATGCGTCGGCATGACAACCAGAGGTCTCCTGAAGGCCTCTATGGTTGTTGATGCCAGATTGCTGTGAGCGCCACCCTGTAATTGGCACTCATAGCAATGCTTTAATTCAGCTACATAAGAGCAATCTGAGGATCGCTCCTATGTAGCATAGCCGATCAGTCTATGCCAGCTTCTAGCCTCCCATGGAGGCTATTGAAGCATAACAAAAGTAAAAAAAAAAAATCAAACATACACATATTTGGTATCGCCGCGGTCAGAATCGCCTAAAAAAAAGGATTAACCTGAACGCTAAACGGCATAGCGAGAAAAAAATTCAAAATGCCAGAATTACTTTTTTTGATCGCTGTGACATTGCATTAAAATGCAATAACGGGCGATCAAAAGAACATATCTGCACCAAAATGATATCATTAAAAACATCAGCTCGGCACGCAAAAAATAAGCCCTCACCTGACCCCAGATCATGAAAAATGGAGACGCTCCGGGTCTCGGAAAATTGCACATTTTTTTTTTGCAAAGTTTGGAGGTTTCTTTTTACCTCTTAGATAAAAAATAACCCAGACATGTTTGGTGTCTATGAACTCGTAATATATATAGCAAAACCTGGCACTCAACTTTTAATGTATGCAAGCGGTGGAGTACGTGTCTGCAGCACCACTGTCGGGCTGCGCTCTTTTCTACCTCCTCTAACCTGTGCCTTTCATAAAAGGGCAGTATATTATTTCAGTCTGTTTATTGGACATAATACTCACCCCACCACTACTCACAATACGTAACTGATGAAGGTCATTGTCTATGACCGAAAAAGTTTTGCTGTTACTGCATTTTTTTGGGGAATAAAAAACCGCTTGCATACATTAAAGGTTGAGTGTCAGGTTTTGCTATATATATCACTAAGGTTTGGGAACCTACCTTGGCACCACTGTATAGAGCTGTGCACACGATTATCTTGATATTATGAACTCGTAATGACCTGGAGAATCATAATGGCAGGTCAGTTTTAGCATTTAGTGAACCTAGCAAAAAAGCCAAATAAAAAACAAGTGTGGGATTGCACTTTTTTTGCAATTTTACTGCACTTGAAATTTTTTTCCTGTTTTCTAGTGCACGACATGGTAAAAATAATGGTGTCGTTCAAAAGTACAACCCATCCTGCAAAAAATAAGCCCTCATATGGCCATATTGACAGAAAAATAAAAAAGTTATGGCTTTGGGAAGGAGGGAAGCGAAAAACGAAAACGCAAAACTGAAAAAAGCTCCGGGGGCTAAGGGGTTAGTTATGTTTGTTTCTAAATACAAAATAGACAAATGGAATGTCAAAACACTAGTGTGAATGTTGCCTTAAATATATAGGATTAAAAATGATCAATCAAAAGCTTTTATTAGCCTCTCACACAAACAAGTCTACTTCCTTCTATTGATACATAATGTCATATAGTGATTTTTATTCCAAAGTTCTCCCACTCAGTACTAAGCATTTTAAGAATCTAAGAACTAATAGATCTATGTGTTCAGAAGAAGGAGTCGATGGCATTTTGGAATGCCAAAACTGTGCAGGTCGTGCCCTGAGCATCTAAAAGAAATGGAAATATGTTAAGGGCTGGAACACTTATGATAAATCATAAAACAGTCAGAGACTTTATTATGTAAATTGTAGTTAAGCGGAATATAAAAGGCACAGTTTCAATGTAAGAACATGACCTTGTGTATAGTCTATCAATTTAAACTCCGTATATTCTCCACAATAAGATATTTATTAGTGTTGTTTCATCAGTATTTTTGATCAGTGTCAGTTTTCATTATCAGTGTTTCATCAGTGATATTCTCATAAGAAAAAAATAAATAAACAAGTTGCACAACTTCTCTTATCCATTAAACCAGGTGGGGAACCTACGGCATGCAGGCCGTTTATGGCCCACGATTTCCCAACAGACTCCCTGGGACCATAGTACTTGGGTTGATAAAACCTGTTTGCAATTCTTGGTTTGCCAGTGACAGGCCCTTTAATTGCTCCTTACACTGAAAGCACACACATGCAGTGTTCACTATTGAACACTGTGGCTCATGGAATGAAGAGTTAGGGTACGTGTCCACGTTCAGGATGGCCGGCAGTATCGTCGGAGCGGCAAACCCGCTCTGCGCTAAGCCCCACCCCCTTCTGGGACGCGATGATGCCGGATGTGTTCATTGTACACATCCGGGATCATCGCACCCCTCGCATAGGGCCCTGTGTTATACCTTGCGGCGGCGCAGCGTCGCCGCAAGGAACACGGACATGCTGCGATCTTAAAAGACGCGCAGCATGTCCGGAGTCGCAGGGCCGACGGATGCGTGATTCCACGCATAGTGGACACGGGATTTCATTAAATCCCCTCCACTATGCTGGAACATCTGGACGCTGCGTGTTTGACGCTGCTGCCCCACGCAGCGTCAAACACGCAGCGTTTCCTGAACGTGGACACGTACCCTTACAGTCCAGACGCTGGCCAGTGCCAGCATTAGGACATACTTTGTGGGCAGAGTCAGCACGCTCTAAGCTGCTGTGCCATTGATGAAGACATCAGCCTCAGTTTCTCCTATGTGATACAGCAGCCCCAGGATCGCATATGTTATGTATATGTTCCAGCCCCATTGTCTCCTATGTGGTGTATGTGCAACAGCCCCAGTTTCTCCTTTGTGATGTATATACAGCAGTCTCGATGTCTACTATGTGATGTATTTAGCAATCTGTGGCATATGCAAAGAAGGGTTACATCCTGATGATGGCCCTATATGTTTGGACACACTTTGTGAGCAAAGTCAGCGTGCTCTGCGTTCCTGTCCTACCAATGAAGACAGCGGCCCCAGTGTCTCCAATGTGGTGCCCCAGAATCGTCTAGATAATGTATATGCTCCAGTCCCAGTTTCTCCTATGTGATGTATATTCTGCAGTCTTTCCTATATACTCCAGTCTCTCTTATGTGATGTTAGTTATGCAGATTATTGTCATGTCACTGCATTGTTAGTGTTTTGCTCCAGGAGGTGAAAACATCTTTTTCTTCCTGTATACTACAAATTATAACCTGTTTTCACTTACTCTAATAGCTCAGCTTCTAGTCCCTATTAAAGAAGCTACAGCGAAACAGCACTTGTCGTGCGCCGGGGAACAGCACCTGCACCCCACCACCAGCGCTAGGCACCATTCTAGGCACATCTGAATCACAGCTAATCAGCCCATGGTACGGGATCCCCCCATTTGGGTACTCCTTTATGATGCATATAGTAGTTTTACTTTCCTGCCTATTAACAACTAAGTTGCATTGCTGGATATACATGTCTAATTTACTTTTTCAGTGGTAAAACCAAATGAATGGGGATACCCCTTTGATCTGACTTAATCCTGGCAGGTGTATATATACTAGTGGTGTGTGCCTCTGATTGCTACTTTATTGTAACTATATCATCATAAATTTCATCTTCCTATGATATAGATTGGTTAATTTTTACCTTATTAACCAGGTGGATTTGTGCAGTACTATTTCCCCCTTTTTACAGTCTGGTGGTTCAAACTCCCTCCCCCCCTGTCTTTTTGATATTCTTCTGTATTTATGCTTATTTTTAAAATATTTTCTAATAAATATATTAATTTTAATATTATCCTTCAGTCACTTCTTTCTTTGGTGGTAACCCATGATTGAATATGTAATTGTTGAATTTTTTGAAGTGACTAATAGCCTTTCTAAACTAGGACTATGGGAATTGTAACAGGGAATGGTCCACTGTGTCAAAGACAGAGGACAGATCCAGGAGGAGGAGGATAGAGTAGTGTCGCTTGGCGGTTAATAGGTCATTGGTGACCTTAGGGGAGTTTCAGTGGAGTGGTGTGGCCGGAAGCCAGATTGTAAGCGGTCGAAGAGGGAGCAAGAAGAGAGGTCAGCGGATAGTTCAAGATGGACGTGTTGCTCCAGTAGTTTTGAGGCATAGGGGAAGTTTGATACAGGGTAATAGCTGGATGTAGAGAATGGGTCAAGAGAGGGCTTTTTGAGGATAGGTGTAATTGAGGCATGTTTAAAGCTTGAGGGGAAAACACCAGTTGTTAGTGATAGGTTGAAGAGATGGGTTAGGGTTGGGATGAAGACTGTGGTGAGGTTTGGGATGAAGTGGGATGGGAATGGGTCAAGTGCACAGGTGGTGAGATGTGATCTTGAGAGTAGAGTGGAGAGTTGATCTTCTGTAATGGTGGTGAAGTTGGTTTTGGAGGTGGAGGGCAGGGCAGTTAGGAGGAAGGGCTCTGGCGGTTGACAACCAAAACTGTCTCTGATGTTATCAATCTTCTGCTTGAAAAATGAGGCAATGTCTTCAGCTGAGATGAGTGGAGAGGGAGGAGGTGCTGGGGGATGGAGGAGAGAATTTAAGTTGTTGAATAGCTGTTTAGGGTTGTGAGACAGGGAGGATGTGAGAGATGAGAAATAGATTTGTTTAGCTGTGGTGAGTGTGGCCTTGAAAGTAGTTATGGACTGTTTGAAAGCGATGAAGTCCTCGTTGGAGTGGGATCTTTTCCATCTCTGCTCAGCAACCCTGGAAGCCCGTCTCAGTTCTTTGATCTGGCTGGTGTGCCAGGGCTGTCTATTGATTTTGTTAGCTTTGGTATGTGTGAGAGGGGCAACAGATTCCAGAGCTGCAGCTATTGTGGTGTTATATAGAGTGGTAGCGGCATCCGCATTGTGTAGGGAACTTATGTCTGTAAGAGGGAGAAGGGATTCAGACAGTGAGTGTAGATCGAGGTTGTGGAGTGGGGAATGTAGACCTCAAGAGGAGAGGGAAGAGAATGTAAGTAGGTTGTGGTCAGAAAGAGGAAGAGTTGAGTTAGAGAGGTTGGATAAGGGAGCAGAGGCAGGTGAAGATGAGGTCCAGTGTGTGGCCATCTTTGTGAGTGGCTGCAGAAGACCATTGAGTGAGGCCGAAGGGGGAAGTGAGAGATAGAAGCTTAGTGGCAGCTGAGAGGGAAGTGTCAATGGGGATGAAAGTCACCCAAGATGATACTGGGGATGTCAGCAGAGAGGAAATGAAGTAGCCAGATGGTGAAGTGGTCGAAGAAGGTGGTAGCTGGCCCTGGGGGGCTGTAATCGACAGCCAGTTAGAGGTTGGAGAGGGAGTAGATGTGGACAGAATGCACCTCAAAGGAAGGGAGGGTAACAGAGGGTGGCAGTGGGATTGGGGTGAAGGAGCAGTTATCTGACAGGAGAAAACCAACTCCTCCACCATGCTTGCTGCTGGGGTGGGGGTGTGGGAAAGCTTGTTGCAGACAGAGCGAGCGTTCCATAGATCTCCTGCTAGTGGGACTGGGGAAGCGGGGGCTTGGCAAATGGGTATAAGGCTACAGATGTTACAGAAAGTTGTGATAGAGTGCGGATGGGAGGTAGAAATGACTGTGGGAATGTGGTGAGGAGGACCAGGATTTGGAGCAATATCACCGGCAGTGAGGAGGAGCAGAGAAAGTGTTAGCAGGTGGGAGCAGGAGAGAGCATGAGGAGACTGTCTGTTTTTGGAGAAAGAGGATTGTATGTTGAGGAACAGTTCTGAGGAGGAGGTGAGATTGATGGGGAGGATTGAAGAAGGGATGAACAGTTCCTTACTTGGTGTAGGGATTAGGGGGGGTTAATAGAAAGTGGAGGATTATAGGGGTGAGAGTGAAAGCAAACAGAAACATTGTTTACAGTGACTGTATCCAGTTACCTTCAGTTCCCTTCTGGTTCAATTCTGGAATTAATTCTTCACACTTGTATGATACACACTTATAGGATACACACTGCAAACTAAACTCTTGGCAGACTTGTGCTATGCAATATATGTGCTACAAAGTGCATTCAGGTGTGAAGCAGAGAGGAGTGGCCTGTGCTCCTCTTGGTCAGAGGATTAAGAGTGGACCAGATGCATATGATCAAGCCAAAGTAAACAAGGTCATAAATAACACTGGGGTTAGTTGATAGACATACCATGTGAACACTATGAGCAGAGGTTAAAAGTACGTGAGGAAAGCTGAGTGATGTACCATGTGAATACTAGAAGCAAAGGTAAGAAGTCTGTGTGGAAAGCTGAGTGACGTACCATGTGAATACTAGGAGCAGAGGTAAAAAGTCTGTGTGGAAAGCTGAGTGACGTACCAGGTGAATACTTGGAGCAGAGGTAAGGCTGGTTTCACATTTGTGTTGGGCGGAGCTGCGCTCTCGCATATTCATTGCCTTAATGAGCATTGCCATGTGATCGCTCAGCACAGGAAGAGCTTCTGGCACCGTGGAGATGCAGTGAGGGCACGCTGGACCCAATGACATGCTGTGAGGGCACGCCGGTAGTAGGGTGAGTAGGATGTTTTTTTTTTTGTAATAGCAAGCATGCATACCAGGACGGGAAGGGGTGAGCCATGCATACAACAATGGGATGGGGGAGCCATGCATACATCGTTGGGACCAGGGGAGCCATACATCCAACGACAGGAGCAGGGGAGCCATGCATACAACGATGGGACCAGGGGAGCCTTGCATACAACGATGGAAGGGGTGAGCCATACATATAACGACAGGGCGGAGGAAGCCATGCATAGCAGGACTGTGAAAGGGGGAGCCATGCATAGCAGGATAGGGATGAGGGGACAATGCATACCCGGCTTATACTCGAGTCAATAAGCTTACCCAGTTTTCCGTCGGCTTATGCTCGAGGATATACGATAATTTTTCTTTAAGGCCCCCTCCTACTCTGCACTCCTTGCTTTAATTGCACCTGGTTGAACACGTTAACTGCATAAAAGACACTTGTCAGTCACACTACAACCTTTCCACCATGGCCAAGACCAAAGAGCTGTCTAACGACACCAGGGACAAAAGTGTAAGTAAAATTATAAGAGAGATGGTATAAGGTGCGTTCGCAGCCTGGGGTCCACCGTGCAGAGATAGAACCTGCTGCTGAGTAATGACGGACTATATGGCGGTACAATGTGGATACACACACGGGTTAACTTCACCCTGTGTGAAGGAAGCAAACCCTGTTGCGTCACAGGGCCGCGGTACCGCACCAAGAGCGCAAGCAAGGAATCTCAGGACTCTATCCCAAGACACAGGGTTAGAGTACGTTCAGACCACTTGCACTCGACACCGCAACTGGGGTGTCAAAGTAACAGAAAATACAACTTAAAGCACAAGAGTGCGTGCTGTGCCGCTTTGGCGGACGCCACTAACCACCCAGACTTGAGATAGGAAAGCGCTCTATAAGCGCACGGCGCCGCACTGGCAGTTACAGCAATAGATGCTGTATCGTGTGTCTTTATGTTGACAGCTTAGTCGGGCGCTAGACAGCAAGCATCCACCTTTTGCGAACAGTCATACACAAGGGAGGGGATTTTAAAGAACGACTTGCACTCATCAACACACACGCGATTCCAAATGTACACTAGCGCATGGCCGTGCGACTATGCGAACCTTTTATAGCTGCAGCAAGAACAGGCCCTTCCCAGAAGGACCAATGGGAGTCAGCCACAGAAGAAGAACACCTTCTGGACCTTCCTAAAGGACCAATGGGATTTGCTGCAGTATCTACGCATTTGACCCTTGATCTCCAATGAGAGATCTTGCCCTGGGCATGCTCAAAAGGGGAAGAGCAGGACTTAGTCATGTCTGCTCGCCGCTGCCCAGTACTGGCTACAATGGCAGAAGCTGGAAAGGCAGCAGTAACCAGTCATCCAATATCAGCCTGAGCTAGTCGCTGGGACCGATGTCTCCGCTGAGCAGACTCCACTGCGGCTGGAGAACAATGGGAGACCGCAGTGGAGATGGTCGAGATACCCCTGTGCAGATGTGGGATTTCAACACCTAACAGAATGGGTGGGGTCATATGTCACAATATTTTGGCCAGCGACCTCATTCCCTCAGTAAGAACACTGAAGATAGGTAAAGGTTGGGTCTTCCAGCGTGACAATGACCCGAAACACACAGTCAGGGCAACAAAGGAATGTCTCTGTAGGAAGCATTTCAAGGTCCTGGAGTGTCCTAGCCAGTCTCCAGACCTGAAGTCAAAGGAAAATCTTTGGAGGCAGCTGAAACTCAATGTTTCCTAGCTACAACCCAGAAACCTAAAAGATCTGGAGAAGATCTTTATTAAGGAGTGGGCCAAACTCCCTGCAGCAGTGTATGCAAACTTGGTCAAGAACTACAGAAAACATCTGACCTCTGTAATTGCAAAGGTTTCTGTACCAAATATTAAGTTCTATTTTTGCTATTGAATCAAATACTTCATATGTGATGTATATATATAGCAGTTTCAGAGTCTCTTATGTGCTGTATAATGCAGACCTCTCGCTGCTTGTGTTCTATAAATGAAACATGAGCAGTGATGAATTTCTCACTTGGAGGAGTGTTCAGAACAACTTATTGCTGCGGGTTCTTAACAAAATGGATCACAAAGAGTCCTCTGTGCTCCAGACCAACGCAAACCTAGAAAACCAGTTGCGAGTAGAAGCATGATCAATGCCACCTAACATCCCAATATCATGTGTTATGATCCGGTGACCTTGGAGCCGCATGAGACTTTCTCAGGAGTAGGTGGAACCTGTACTGACTGCAAACCCTAAACTGTCACCGCAACTAGAAGTAGCCGTGGGGTGTACCTAACACATCCTAGACACCTCGACACAGCCGGAGGACTAAATACCCCTATAAGGGTAGCCTGAAATTCCTGAAGAACCCGTCGTAAATCAGGGGAAATGGCAGAAAGGACCACCCCTTCTTTCAGAATGCCGACCGGTTCAAGGACCTCAGGAGAATCAGGCAAAAAACTCCTAGAGAGGGCATCAGCCTTAATATTCTTAGAACCCGGAAGATACGAGACCACGAAATCAAAACGGGAAAAAAACAAGGACCAGCGAGCCTGTCTAGGATTCAGCCGCCTGGCAGACTCGAGGTAAATCAGATTTTTATGATCGGTCAAGACCACAATACGATGCTTAGCTCCCTCGAGCCAATGTCGCCACTCCTCAAACGCCCACTTCATAGCCAACAACTCCCGATTGCCGACATCATAATTGCGTTCAGCGGGCGAAAACTTACGGGAAAAGAAGGCACACGGTTTCATCAAGGAACCAACAGGATCCCTCTGAGACAAAACGGCCCCTGCCCCAATCTCAGACGCAACATCGGGGCAGAAGTAAATCGGCGTTTAATCTCCTGAAAGGCAGAGACAGCCGCAGAGGACCAATTCGTCACATGAGTGCCTTTCTTCATCAAATCGGTCAAGGGTTTAACCACACTGGAGAAGTTAGCAATGAAACGGCCATAAAAATTAGCAAAGCCCAAAAATTTCTGAAGGCTCTTCACAGATGTGGGTTGAATCCAATCATGAATGGCGTGAACCTTAACCAGATCCATCTCTATAGATGAGGGAGAAAAAATAAAGCCCAAAAAAGAAACCTTCTGCACTCCAAAGAGACACTTAGACCCCTTCACAAACAAAGCATTATCATGAAGGATCTGAAATACCATCCTGACCTGTTTCACATGAGACTCACAATCATCGGAAAAAATTAAAATGTCATCCAAATATAGAATCATGAATTTATCAAGATAAGTCCGGAAGATATCGTGCATGAAGAACTGAAAAACAGATGGAGCATTAGAGAGCCCGAATGGCATCACAAGGTATTCAAAATGGCCTTCGGGCGTATTAAACGCAGTTTTCCATTCATCACCCTGCTTAATACGAACAAGATTATATGCCCCCCGAAGGTCAATCTTAGTAAACCAACTAGCCCCCTTAATCCTAGCAAACAAATCGGAAAGCAGAGGTAAAGGGTATTGAAACTTGACCGTGATCTTATTCAAGAGGCGATAATCAATACAGGGTCTCAAGGAGCCATCCTTCTTAGCAACAAAAAAAAAAACCTGCTCCCAATGGTGAAGATGGCCGAATATGTCCTTTCTCCAAAGACTCCTTAACATAACTCCGCATGGCGGTATGTTCAGGCACAGACAGGTTGAAAAGTCGGCCCTTAGGAAACTTACAGCCTGGAATGTTATGGTTTCCAATGGCAAGGAAACATCAGAAGCATAGAATAAACGGACAAGCTCTCGGGTGATGGAAACTAGAGCTGACCGCGATGCTAAACCTACACACCACACTAGAAGTAGCCAGGGGGCATTCCTGCGTTGTCTCTAGATGCCGCACGCCAGCCGGAGAACTAACTACCCCTGGTAGAAGAAAACACAGTCCTGGCTTGCCTCCAGAGAATGTCCCCACAGGAGATAGCAGCCCCCCACATATAATAACGGTGAGAGCAGATGAAAAGACACACGTAGTATGAAAGCAGATTTAGCACAGAGAGGCCCGCTAACTAAATACCAGAAAGATACAACAGAGGACTTCGCAGTCAGCTGCAAAACCCTTCAAAACACCATCCTGAAATTACCTTAACTCATGTGACAACTCATGCCACTGGAGTGGTAATTTCAGCCCAACAAGAGCTTCCAGCTGCAGAGATTCACATAAGTGCAAACTGGACAAAACATACAAAAATAGACTTAAGGACTAAAGTGTCCAACTTAGCTGAGCAGAAAACTGGGAGCAGGAACATGCAACAGAATCACTCTGGATACATTGATGGCCAGCATTAGAATGACTGAGGAGCAAGGTTAAATAGGATACTCCCACATCCTGATAGGAACAGGTGAACTGAGAAGGCAAAGCTTGCAGGACACCAGTACCACAAGAGACCCCCGGGGGAGCCCACGAACCGAATCACAACAGTACCCCCCCCTTAAGGAGGGGGCACCGAACCCTCACAAGAACCACCAGGGCGATCTGGATGAGCCCTATGAAAGGCACGGACCAAATCAGAAGCATGAACATCAGAAGCTGTAACCCAAGAATTATCCTCTTGACCGTAGCCCTTCCATTTCACCAGATATTGAAGTCTCCGTCTGGAAACACAGGAGTCCAAGATTTTCTCCACCACGTACTCCAATTCACCCTCAACCAGCACAGGAGCAGGAGGCTCAACAGAAGGCACAAGTGGTACCTCATACCTCCGCAATAATGACCGATGGAAGACATTATGGATAGCAAAGGATGCTGGGAGGTCCAAACGAAAAGACACAGGGTTAAGAATTTCCAAAATCTTATAAGGACCGATGAACCGAGGTTTAAACTTAGGAGAAGAGACCCTCATAGGGACAAAACGGGAGGACAACCACACCAAGTCCCCAACACGAAGACGAGGACCAACACGACGATGGCGATTAGCAAAACGTTGAGTCTTCTCCTGGGACAACTCCAAATTGTCCACCACCTGCCCCCAAATACGATGCAACCTATCCACCATGGTATCCACTCCAGGACAATCCGAAGACTCCACCTGACCAGATGAAAAACGAGGATGGAACCCTGAATTGCAAAAGAAAGGGGAGACCAAAGTGGCAGAACTGGCCCGATTATTAAGGGCAAACTCAGCCAATGGCAAAAAGGAGACCCAGTCATCCTGATCAGCAGACACGAAACACCTCAAATAAGTCTCCAAGGTCTGATTAGTATGTTCCGTCTGGCCATTTGTCTGGGGATGAAATGCAGACGAAAAAGACAAATCAATGCCCATCCTGGCACAAAACGCCCGCCAAAATCTGGACACAAACTGGGATCCCCTGTCGGAAACGATATTCTCCGGAATACCATGCAGCCGAACCACATTCTGAAAAAACAGGGGCACCAACTCAGATGAGGAAGGCAGCTTGGGCAAGGGCACCAAATGAACCATCTTAGAAAAGCGGTCACACACCACCCAAATGACGGACATCTTCTGAGAAACAGGGAGATCAGAAATAAAATCCATAGAGATGTGTGTCCAAGGCCTCTTAGGAACAGGCAAGGGCAACAACAACCCACTAGCCCGAGAACAACAAGGCTTGGCCCGAGCACAAACATCGCAAGACTGCACAAAAGTACGCACGTCCCGAGACAGGGAAGGCCACCAGAAGGACCTAGCCACCAAATCTCTGGTACCAAAAATTCCCGGATGACCTGCCAACGCAGAAGAATGAACCTCCGAGATGACTCTATTGGTCCACTCATCCGGCACAAACAATCTACCAGGCGGACAACGATCAGGCCGATCCGCCTGAAACTCTTGTAAAGCACGTCGCAGGTCTGGGAAGACAGCAGACAATATCACCCCATCCTTAAGTATACCCGTAGGTTTAGAATCACCAGGGGAATCAGGTTCAAAACTCCTAGAAAGGGCATCCGCTTTCACATTCTTAGTACCTGGCAGATACGAAACCACAAAATTAAACCGGGAGAAAAACAACGACCAGCGCGCCTGTCTAGGATTCAGACGTCTGGCCGACTCAAGATAAATCAAATTTTTGTGATCAGTCAAGACCACCACCTGATGTTTAGCACCCTCAAGCCAATGACGCCACTCCTCGAATGCCCACTTCATCGCCAAAAGCTCCCGATTACCGACGTCATAATTTCGCTCGGCGGGCGAAAATTTTCGAGAAAAGAACGCACAAGGTCTCATCACTGAACAATCTGAACTTTTCTGCGACAAAACCGCCCCCGCTCCGATCTCGGAAGCATCAACTTCCACCTGAAAAGGAAGAGAAACATCAGGCTGGCACAACACCGGAGCAGAAGAAAAACGGCGCTTAAGCTCCCGAAAGGCCTCCACAGCAGCAGGAGACCAATCTGCAACATCAGCACCCTTTTTAGTCAAATCAGTCAAAGGCCTGACAACGCTAGAAAAACCAGTTATGAATCGGCGATAAAAGTTAGCAAAGCCCAAAAATTTCTGAAGGCCCTTAAGAGAAGTCGGTTGCGTCCAGTCACAAATAGCCCGAACCTTCACAGGATCCATCTCAATAGAAGAGGGGGAAAAAATGTACCCCAAAAAAGAAATCTTCTGAACCCCAAAAACACACTTTGAACCTTTAACAAACAGAGAATTGGTCCGCAAAACCTGAAAAGCCCTCCTAACTTGTTGAACATGAGATTCCCAGTCATCCGAAAAAATCAAGATATCGTCCAAATACACAATCATAAATTTATCCAGATATTCACGGAAAATATTGTGCATAAAAGACTGAAAGACCGAAGGGGCATTTGACAGACCAAAAGGCATCACCAAATACTCAAAATGGCCCTCGGGCGTATTAAATGCGGTTTTCCACTCATCCCCCTGCTTAATTCGCACCAAATTATACGCACCGCGAAGATCAATCTTAGAGAACCACTTCGCCCCCTCAATGCGAGCAAATAAATCTGTCAGCAATGGCAAAGGATACTGATACTTGACTGTGATCTTATTCAAGAGTCTATAATCAATACAAGGTCTCAAAGAACCATCGCTTTTAGCTACGAAAAAGAACCCCGCTCCAAGAGGAGACGAAGAAGGACGAATATGTCCCTTTTCCAAGGACTCCCTAATATACTCTCGCATGGCAGCATGTTCAGGTACAGACAGATTGAATAGACGACCCTTAGGAAATTTACTGCCAGGGATCAAATCTATGGCGCAATCGCAATCTCTGTGAGGAGGAAGAGAATTAAGAGTAGATTCCTCAAAAACCTCACGATAATCAGACAAAAACTCAGGAATTTCAGAGGGAATAGATGAAGCAATGGAGACCAAAGATGTGTCCCCATGATTTCCCTGACATCCCCAGCTTAGTACAGACATTGTTTTCCAGTCAAGGACTGGGTTATGAGTTTGCAACCATGGCAATCCCAGCACCAACACATCATGTAGATTATACAGTACAAGGAAGCGAATCACCTCTTGATGGTCTGGAGTCATACGCATAGTCACTTGTGTCCAGTATTGTGGTTTATTACTAGCCAATGGTGTAGAATCAATACCCTTTAAAGGTATAGGAACTTCCAGAGGCTCTAGATCAAACCCACAGCGCCTGGCAAAGGACCAATCCATAAGACTCAAAGCGGCGCCAGAATCCACATACGCATCCGCAACAATAGAAGATAACGAACAAATTAGAGTTACAGACAAAATAAACTTGGACTGCAAAGTGCCAATAGCAGAGGATTTATCAACTTTCTTTGTTCGTTTAGAGCATGCTGATATAACATGAGTAGAATTTCCACAATAGAAGCACAAATGATTTTTGCGCCTATAAATCTGTCGTTCGCTTCTGGACAGAAAGCTATCACATTGCATACTCTGTGGTGCCTCTTCAGAAGACACCGCCAACTGGTGCACAGGTTTGCGTTCCCGTAAACGCCGATCAATCTGAATTGCCATTGTCATGGACTCATTCAGACCAGTAGGCGCAGGAAACCCCACCATGACGTCTTTTACAGCATCAGAGAGACCTTCTCTGAAAATTGCCGCCAGAGCGCACTCATTCCACTGAGTAAGCACAGACCATTTTCGAAACCTTTGGCAATATATTTCGGCTTCATTTTGCCCCTGAGAGAGGGCTATTAGGGCTTTCTCAGCCTGAATCTCCAAATTTGGTTCCTCATAAAGCAACCCCAAAGCCAGAAAAAACGCATCCACATTGAGCAACGCAGGATCCCCTGGTGCCAATGAAAATGCCCAATTTTGGGGGTCACCCCGCAGTAAAGAAACAACAATTTTCACTTGCTGGGCAGGATCTCCAGCAGAACGAGATCTCAGCGAAAGAAACAATTTACAATTGTATTTAAAATTTAGAAAACAAGATCGATCTCCAGAAAAAAACTCCGGTATAGGAATTTTAGGTTCAGACCGAGGAGCATGTAACAAAAAATCTTGTATATTCTGAACTTTAGAGGCAAGATTATTCAAATTGGTAGCCAGACTCTGGGGATCCATATTTCAACAGATAAAGTCTGAGCCATTCAGGGGTTAAGAGGAGAGGAAAACAGGAGACTGCAATTAGAGCTGGAGTGCAACTTCAGAGGAAGGAAAAAAAAAAAAAAAAAAAAAGGTTTCACATAGTTCCTTTTCTCTCCTGCTTCAGCCTATAGATTAAACATTTGGGCTGGCCATACTGTTATGGTTTCCAATGGCAAGGAAACATCAGAAGCATAGAATAAACGGACAAGCTCTCGGGTGATGGAAACTAGAGCTGACCGCGATGCTAAACCTACACACCACACTAGAAGTAGCCAGGGGGCATTCCTGCGTTGTCTCTAGATGCCGCGCGCCAGCCGGAGAACTAACTACCCCTGGTAGAAGAAAACACAGTCCTGGCTTGCCTCCAGAGAATGTCCCCACAGGAGATAGCAGCCCCCCACATATAATAACGGTGAGAGCAGATGAAAAGACACACGTAGTATGAAAGCAGATTTAGCACAGAGAGGCCCGCTAACTAAATAGCAGAAAGATACAACAGAGGACTTCGCGGTCAGCTGCAAAACCCTTCAAAACACCATCCTGAAATTACCTTAACTCATGTGACAACTCATGCTACTGGAGTGGTAATTTCAGCCCAACAAGAGCTTCCAGCTGCAGAGATTCACATAAGTGCAAACTGGACAAAACATACAAAAATAGACTTAAGGACTAAAGTGTCCAACTTAGCTGAGCAGAAAACTGGGAGCAGGAACATGCAACAGAATCACTCTGGATACATTGATGGCCAGCATTAGAATGACTGAGGAGCAAGGTTAAATAGGATACTCCCACATCCTGATAGGAACAGGTGAACTGAGAAGGCAAAGCTTGCAGGACACCAGTACCACAAGAGACCCCAGGGGGAGCCCACGAACCGAATCACAACACTGGAATCAAGTCAATCGCACAATCACAGTCCCTATGCGGTGGAAGGGAACTGGACCTGGGCTCATCGAATACATCCTGAAAATCAAACAAAAACTCTGGAATTTCAGAAGTGGAAGAAGAGGAGATTGACATCAAAGGAACATCATTATGAACCCCCTGACATCCCCAACTAGTCACAGACATAGACTTCCAATCCAACACAGGATTATGAGCCTGCAACGACGGAAAACCCAGCACGATAGCATCATGTAAATTATGCAACACCAGAAATCGACAATCTTCCTGATGGGCTGGAACCATGCACATGGTCACCTGTGTCCAGAACTGGGGCTTATTTTTAGCCAAAGGTGTAGCATCAATGCCCCTTAAAGGAATAGGGTTCTGCAAAGACTGCAAGGGAAAACCACAACGCCTGGCAAACTCAAAGTCCATTAAGTTCAAGGCGGCGCCTGAATCCACAAACGCCATGACAGAAAATGATGATAATGAGCAGATCAAGGACACAGATAATAAAAATTTAGGTTGTACAGTACTGATGGTAAATGAACTAGCGATCCTCTTTGTACGCCTAGGGCAGACTGAAATTACATGAGAAGCATCGCCACAATAAAAACACAACCCATTCTGACGTCTGAATCCCTGTTGTTCCGTTCTAGACAGAATCCTATCACACTGCATTGACTCAGGCATCTGCTCTGAGGACAACGCCACAGCGCGCACAGTTCTGCGCTCCCGTAAACGCCGATCAATCTGAATGGCCAAAGACATAGAATCACTCAGACCGAAAAGTGTGGGAAACCCCACCATAACATCTTTAACGGATTCAGAAAGACCCTTTCTGAAAATTGCCGCCAAAGCATCATCATTCCATTTAGTCAACACAGACCATTTTCTAAATTTCTGACAATACAATTCTGACGCTTCTTGACCGTGAGACAGGACCAACAAGGTCTTCTCCGCTTGATCCACAGAATTTGGTTCATCATATAATAATCCTAAAGCCTGAAAAAAGGCGTCTACATTAAGCAAGGCCGGATTCCCAGATTCCAGGAAAAATGCCCAATCCTGAGGATCACCACGCAGCAGGGAGATGACAATTTTAACCTGCTGAATGGAATCACCAGAGGATCAAGGTCTCAGAGCAAAAAACAGTTTACAGTTGTTTTTAAAACTCAAAAATTTGGACCTATCCCCAAAAAACAAATCAGGGGTAGGAATCTTAGGCTCTAAAACTGGAGTCTGAACAATATAATCAGAAATACCCTGTACCCTAGCAGCAAGCTGGTCTACACGAGAAGCTAATCCCTGAACATCCATGCTAGCACAAGACTCCTCAGCCACCCAGAGAAAAAGAGGGAAGAAAAGACAAAGCAGGCTACAGAAAAAAATGGCTCTTTCTTCCCTTCTTCTGAGATGCATTTAACTCATTGTTGGCCAGTTGTACTGTTATGATCCGGTGACCTTGGAGCCGCATGAGACTTTCTCAGGAGTAGGTGGAACCTGTACTGACTGCAAACCCTAAACTGTCACCGCAACTAGAAGTAGCCGTGGGGTGTACCTAACACATCCTAGACACCTCGACACAGCCGGAGGACTAAATACCCCTATAGGAAGGAAATGGGAATTCTATCTTGCCTCAGAGCAGAACCCCAAAGGATAGGCAGCCCCCCACAAATATTGACTGTATTAGAGGAAAGACACTCGCAGGCAGAAATCAGGATTTAGCAAAAGAGACCACGCTAGCTAAATAGGAAAGGATAGGACAGAATACTAAGCGGTCAGTATTAAAACCCCAAAAATATCCACAGCAGATAATACAAAAATTCCACCAGCTAACTAAAGACATGGAATGTATATCTGCATCTCCTGAGAATCCAACTTGACTGAAATATCCAAACACAGTCTAAGCTGGACAAGAAAAAACATTGAATAGTACTGAATTGTAAAGCACACAGCATGTGTGCTGTAGAAACAAAACCAGACACTTATCTTTGCTGATTTGGAAGAACAATGGACAACTGGCAAGGGCTAATGAATCCTGCACACCTAAATATCCCAGTCAGAGCTGCAATCAGCAGGGACACCTGCCCAGGATTGCAACCCAGGGACAACTGCATTACTACCAACAACCACCAGAGGGAACCCAAGAGCAGAATTCACAACAATCATGATAAAGAAGCAGCTACAGCTATCACATTAGGCGCATTCACCCTCTCCCTACTCCTCTCAAACAGAATTGCAATAGCAAAAATAGCTGACAGTCTGAGTCTCCTAGAATTAGACTGGAACACTGAGCTTCAAGAAGCAGGAAATTAGGTATAGCTGGAGAGTGACAATCGTAATTGACATGCAGGCAGCGCTTATTGATGAAAAAGACCTGGCAGTGCAAACAAGGAAGTCTATTGCACATAGAAAAAGGTATATAAATTGGACAGGTAATTAAGGCAGGAAAGGTATTTTCAAAGGATTGAATAACAAAGGTACATGTGATTACACATAGAGAAGTGGAAGAAGCTACTGTTCCTCCCAGACTTGTTGTCTACGAAAGAAAATTCTGAATACTGGGGCTTGTGTATAGATCTGATAGTGATAGGACACACATTTTCAGGACGAGTCGAGGAAGAAGATGTGTATTTTTTCTAAACTGTAACCTCTGCCTATAAGCCACATATCGATAGTGGGCAGCCATGTCATGTTTGCTCTCTGGGTAATGGTAAAATCCTGATAAAAATATGGAAGCAATCTTGAACTTCTGCGATAATCAGGAGTGAAGATATCACATAATTTGGGAATTTCATAAAATTCTGAAGGGCTGAGGACATCCCACAACCCAGCCCAAGTGAGGTCATCACGGGAATGGGGGTTGGGTGTTGCTCAAGTTCTGATAAAAGATCCAGGCAAATTATGATCTGTGTTCCTGTACAGAGATACACATCAGTGAATTCATAAATTCCATGCACTGAATGCCTCCAATCGAAATTCTCTCCTTCGCTAAACTGAATCATCTCAGTGATCGGTGTAGTAGGTTCTTTTGTTAACCCTGTTTTATTTTATGTAATTGTATACGCTGCATCATTTTGTCCCCTTTGTAAAATATTTTGTATTTTTATTAAACACTTTATATCGCACTGGATTAAATAAAACATGTAATATTTCTGTTCCTTTTGTTCTGTAAACCATACCCTGAAGCCATACGTTACCAGAACCAGGTGCCCAGTCAGCCTGTATAAATTGACTGGTGGTGGCAGTGAGTAGTTCTTGAGTTATCGTGAAGCTAGCAGTGATCGTACCAGGGGTATATACACACATCACATGCATGGGAACCAGAGGTGTATATACCATATGTTCACTGTTAGTTTCCCAATAACCGGCATTAGTGGAAACTGCCTGTGGCCTCCTCCACCAATCATCGGTAAATTGCACAATTGTCCAGATGATAGGGGCAAGCAGAGAGCTGTTTGCTCCATAAATAACAGCGGGTGGATCTGCCCGACCTCCCAGGTGGCAATCTATGACACCTAGCAAATCAGATCTACTTCTTTCCACTGATGAGGGGAAAACACTTTGAAACACATGTCTGCAAATGAAGTGTCTGGTTTGTCTTCTTATCCTAAGTCATGAGTCAAGGCTCATTAAACGGTTGATATTGACTTTTTAGATTGCTACATCCAGTAGTTGGTGGTAGAATTCTCTTTTTTGCTGAAGAGGATATTTGCATTTTTAAATTCCTTACTGAGCATTACATGACCTATAAGTTTCCTTATGCCAGCCGAGCCAGGGAGAAACGTTCCCCCTTACACTCCCCACTTAGATCCCCATTTTAACACATACAATGATTTGATTGTCCAACAGTGACAACTACAGCTGCCCCATAACATTTAGGCTAGGGTCACATTGCGTTAAGGCAGTCCGTTTAGCGCATAGCAATAACGCAATGTCCCAAAAGGGATCACGTTAGCCGATCCCGCTCGGGGATCTGCGCTAGCGAGGAACGGACCGCGAACGCTGCAAGCAGCGTTCGCGGGCCGTCACTCAAATGACGGCACATCGCTAGCGCACACCCAATGTGGGCGGGCGCTAGCGACGCGTTCACCATTACAGGCTATGGCGGCGTTAACGGACTACGTTAACACCGCGTTATGCCGCGGTGTAACGTAGTCTGTTAAACGCGGTCACATAACGCAATGTGACCCTAGCCTAACAGCTTTGGTGCTCTCTATATCATGATCAGCAATAGTGATCACTATGTCAATATTTCTACAGTCCCTAGCCTCCTGAATATTGGTCAGCCTACACTGCATGTGCGTGTTGCTAAATACTGCAATTCACAGACTTTTTTTTCTGCAAGGCAGAATGAACTACAGAGACATTATCCCTCTTCTTGTAGACTGTGTATGAATTTTGATATTCTAAACATGATCTAACTAAGCTTATTAGAAAAGTGGAAAAAAAGTTAAAAAAAAAAAGTTAAAAATAAGGCAAACACATATTTGATCTATTCATGTAATTTTATTGTTAGAGTTTCAGGCGGTTCCATGTACAGAAGTTCAGAAGGACAGAATATTGCACACAGATAGAGGAAATTAATGAACAGAACAAAACAAAACCTTTCTGGGAAACAAGTTTATAAGTAACGCTGAGTAACATAAAGGGGAAAGAATGAAAAGTCAGGGGTTTATTTATACAACATCCAACGTAGAAAGAAGCTATCAGGAATACAGGTTGCAATTTTCAATACAATTAAGACATGTTCACTTTTTATATAGTTGTAAAATAGTTATTTTTAGTTTTATCTATTACACACAGGATTATATCTCCCTGTAGTCCACATGCAGAAACAAGCAACAGCTGATTTTACGTGTTTCTATTTTATATATCACCTATATGTTATGTTGTAATGATAGTAATGGATTTACAGGTAATCTGTATTCGTTGTGATACCTGTTAGTGAATGCAGCCCATCAAGGTTCAGGCTCTGCCCCCTAATAGCCATCAAAGTCTCTGGCCTAGTCGATGGCAGAGGTATTGAGCGATGACTTGTCCTTGGTGTTTAATTTTTGTGTAGACCTAGAGGACCGAAATTTGGTCTTCTGTTTTTCTGCTACAAAACGTCCAAAATACATCAAAAGGCAGCAAAGAGAAGCTAGATTTGGTAAACTGTTGTCATTTGACAGTGTTGAAAAGCTTCTTAAAGGGAAACCAAAAAGTTAACTGTTTAATGCACACAAATAGGGATAAAAAGGTTTATGAGAATTATGGTTACATTCTTCTTTAAAATATCATTTTGTGTGTAAAATTTTCCATTCAGTATTGTCATGTGCAAGGCAGTTTTTTAAGTGAACGCAGTCATTCTGTTCTTAGTATTTTCGTGGTAGAGTTCAAGTTATAGAAAGTAATAGCAACATTCATATCTCAATTTTTAGTGCATTTCTATTCTGCCTAGACCCTCGTATGGATGTGAGCTAAGGAAGTGGCTGTGCTCTAGCGTGTTCCTTTTGGGTCGTCATCTAAAGAGTGCGCTAGGCATCTAGGCACCTATGTAGCTGGATCAGAGCCACAAGCATTGCAGCAAGTAGATGGGGCTTGTAGGTCAAACATACACATCAATAAAAAATGGAACATATACACAGGTACATCAGAAAGGAATGGGGGACACCGGGAAGCGCATGCATCGTTTTTGGTTCTGCTTCATCCAAATAAATAATGCATGCCATTCCTGTACAACAATATAATGTAGAATTCCTAAAGATGTGCAAATACAGCACAGAAAAGTATAGGGCCAGATGAAAGAAGTATAAGTATTGTAAAAGAAAGACTGGACAAACTAACACATTCCAGAAAGAGACAGTTCTTCAACGTAGCAAATAAATTCTCCATACATTCAATGTATGTCCTAAGTCATCTCATTTCTGACAACTTTGCTTTGGGTCTGATAAAAACATACTAGACTTTTGGCTTGTTGGGTCGTTTCGACATATACAGATTACCAATCACATAGCCTAATGAAAGTAACTTCCATTCCATCATACAACATTCCTATTACTGTCATAGTGCCATGTTACTAAAGCACAGGACTAGTAGAATAACTACAATCACACCACAATCACAATCAGGCACTCAACGCAAAACACGTCACAAATACTTGTCAGCCATAAAGCGCATAAGCGTAATTTAGAGGTCACTGACACAATGAGGATTGGTATAAAAACTACCATCGGCAGGAAAGAGTGGCTTTGTGCACAGAAACCAATGAATGCTTGGTTCCATGTCTAAACCAGAAGGGCATATGGGCATAATCAAGGGGTTTGTTGTTTGTCGCCCCCTAACATTTCTATAAGCCAGAAAAGACAGCCACTCTGTGGGAGCCAATCTGCCTATTCAGATACATTTACATTTACCCTATAACAGTGGATTGCTAAGAGTTAGAGGTGCTGGAATAGTGAATTTCAGCTGATCACTGGGCTAACTTTTATTTTTAATGGGCTCATTTTCATTGAACCAGCCCTTTTACAGTGAACATTACTGTGACTTTTATTTTTTTAATGATAGATATTGAATTTGTTTCCATTGGTCACACTTTTCACTTTTTTTTAGGTGTGCTTGATTCTATATATGCCCCCTTCCTCTTATGTTTCTTTCTGCTTTGCTCTTAAGAATTTGGGAGAATTACCATAATTATTTTATTCTATGAAATATTATTTTGTTTTTTTCTTTCAGACGGCCTGGTTATCACGGTGAATTAGAGTTTAGTACATTATAACTCCAGGGTATTCATCAAAGGACGCTATTTGATATGTGCAAAACTGCAAGGGTTTAAATCTGACTATGAACACTAGTGCAAAATCTGGAATAAACCGTTATTTTTTTCTATTCCAACATCATTTTTGTTCTATCACAAGGCATAAAGTAACGACTATGTTATTTCAACAACATTTCCCTTGGAGCTCAGTGTGTTATATGTATAAAGCTACTATCAGTGTATAACACAGCAATCCTAACATCCAACCACCGGCTTTTCTTGGGCACCAGCGGTTGAATCATTACATTGAACTTTATTAAAATGCTGTTAAGTATCTACAGAATAAAATACAAACCATGTGGACGGTTAGACCCATAAATTAATGACATATAGCTAAGCTTTGATCATAAAAAATAAATATATAAATTAGACAGCAGAATTCACCATTGATATGTAATGGTTTTGTTCAGCAATCAGAAAGTGTGTCTTGTAAGGCAGATCGCTGCCTACAGCAGCCAACAAAGACTACAATGTAAACAAAAAGACAAAGAAAAGTGTTGTCACTTGTTTAGTGTTTGTGTAGCAGCTTCCACACAGGCTAAATAACAGATCTGATCTACAGTCCATACAGCCTACATGAGCAGGAGTGATGTACATTAATATGTACCTTACGTTTTCTTTCCAACAGCCAATCAAAGAATAAGCAACAGCAAAAGTAAGCGTTTAGCTATGTGCAAAAACCGGGGACAATAAAACTTTATGTTAGAAGATTGAAGCTAGCTTGTTTTACTTGGCAAGCAACCACCTAGTGAGGCTACCAGTAAACAATTTGGTCCTTTACATTCTGGAAGCAAACATAAATAATTGTACAAAAATAACATTATTGATACTGGGAGATGTGTCAGTCCAACTATTCCACGGTTAGTATCAATCCCATTTTCAGTTCCATTCCTCTTCTCCATTTATACAATGGTGGGTGGTAATATCCATTAATCTGGAGTAATCTAATATAGGGTTTTCTCTTTTATTTGATAACGTCTTAAATGTTGGGAACATTTTGGTGTAAGTTTTGCAGAGAATAGAAGACTACGCTACTATATATGTTCATGCCAACCATCCCACTACCTTATTCTGCAGAGGTCATGTTTCACTGCTCTGACTACGAATCTAGTGCAGGACCAGACTGAGATGTGTTACGAGGGTGCGTAAAGAGGGAGCCAGTGTTATAGGACATTGAATTCAACCAATCCCTAAAATTCACTTACACATACAGCTGCTACAATGGGAACATTTTCCATAATTCATACAAAAAAAATCATAATCATAAAATCTGATGTTCCCTATGCTATAAAGGAGTCTTTACTACTATTGTAGCAATAATGTCTTCTGTAAAAGAAGTAGCTAATTAGGTCATTTCTAAATTATGCAGATGTGATGTAAATGCACCATTAGGATAACACTGGCTACATCTCATGTTACAAAGGGCTTGTGAGAAATAAAAATAATGTCTGCTTTCTTCCAGAAGCCGTGTCAGTCCTGTCTAAGGGCTATGTGGGGTATTGCACTTACCTCCATTTAAGTAATATCAATATTAGCAATGCTAGACACAGGCTGCGGACAAGGGAGTGGAAGAAAGCAGCCATATTTTCCTAATCCCAGTCATAGGCCAGTACCATTTACACTGTCAACTCTTTGGTCCTGCAAAGAAGATTACAAAGCTAAATCAAAGCTCCACATATGTAGTACCTCCTGTGCAGACTCACGAGCGTTCATCACTTGCAGCCTTAAATACTTTGGCTTGTTGCAGACCATGAAATGTGTTTTGCTGTTATTTTACAAAAGTCATTAATCGGCTTGTAATGTACTTTCAGAGCTTTTTTTGCGTTATGGTCTACAAGTGCAATTATCAAATTTCAGATTAATGTAAAATTTACCAGCTATATATTTACAGCACCCACAAATTGTATGGCTGTATAGTCTTATATTCTGTACCCTAACACATTGCCTGCTGAGAAATCTGGGGGAGAAGTGTCTTACTGCTGGTAAATGTCTAGCCCTAATCCAGTCCTTCCAACTTCATATGCCTATAACAATACAAGATTTTCTGCATTCTCGTATTCATGGTATGGAAACACAAGAGGTGTAAAACAGATCATGTAATGTGCCAGTGTAAAAGTGTCAAATTGTTCTAAGAATAGATAAATTCAAAAAGCGCTATGTATCTTGTAATTTATGTAAGACTTCAATGCTTGAAAAGTTCTGCTTAATTCACCTCCTCCAACAATCATGATTTGGCAAGGCTGACATTACAGGTACAAATCAGATTGGGAAAAGAGTTGGGCTGTGATTGGACACACACATAAACACAAAGTACGCATGGACGTGTTAGTGGCTGCCATGATGTTTAAAACTCTATTTTGCATGCTGGGAAGGATTCGTCTTGCATTACTACAGTACTGCTGCTAGCTAACACCATTATATTAAGTTCTTGCTGTTTCTCGTGGGTTTGTTGGTACCATTCACGTGTCACTTCTGTGTCATGAGTTGGGATCAATGTCACCTGGATGAGGAAATACAAAGCAATTATTAGTATAGTCACACAAGAAAATACTATTTAGTGGCCACAGAAGTCATGAGCCATTCCGTTGGCATCATCACTCAGCAATGGGAGCCATTATGCCAGTAGTACGGAACATTACCACTGTAGTCACAGATGCCATGCAAACATGATTGAATCTTTTGAAATTCGAATTTGTCAGGTTCAATACATTTTCCCAAAAAATTTGATTGACAGTGAAACGATTTTCCGCAATTCATAATACTGCAAAGGTCTATAGGACTGTGTCCAACTCCTTTCAAGATCTTTCACACAAACGCAGTCTTGGTAATGTCAAAGTGACCTCACCATAGAAACAGATGTTAAACTGACAATTAATTACAGTGCGCTGGCAGTCTTTTAAATTTTTTTTAAATTACTATTAGCGCTAACATCATTTTGCTGTGATTGATATGAGTGATGTGTCATATATTCCATAATGTCTTACACTTCCTTCCAACTAATGTGCTTGCCAGAGAGATTTAAAGAAGGCCAATCATAGCAACTGGTTCCACTGGTGATTGTGGTGTTTGTGCTGCTTCTATCAGCTACCACATTTTTAGCTGTGGTATTGGACTTTTTTTTTCTTTCACATTGCCCCTTCCATTTTATTTTACCATACATTTTGTACACCATGTAAGGTTGCAGCTGTACAAGTCCTGGATGGAGTGTATGTGTCAACGAGAGCAGGCTTCGGTGCTAAGAGGTTTCTTAATGGGCCCGGATTTTGGGTACGGGTTTTAGGAATGGCCACTAGAGCTGGGTGGGACTGGCCATTTCCACACCTTCAGTTACATGCCACTGAAGATTATGAAGGAAATAAACCTCACACTGTTGGACAAAATCCCATTGCCTGTGTATGTACACTACCAGCTGCGAAAGAGCTTAAATCCCTATAACCACTATAATTAATGAAGCACTCCTATCGAAGTTTTTTCCTCTTAATATATTGCAATCATCATATGATATAGCACTGTGTACTTATAATTGCTCATTTTGCTTTTCTACTCAGTTCATTCTTCTTTTTTTTTAATTGGTCTATGATATCATGTGATTAAAAACTAACTAGTTGAATCCTTGTAAGTTATATGTGGAAATAGGAAGCCTCTTTTCCCTGTATGAGTCATAAGCCACTGCAAAATTCCCTGATAGGGGGAGGAGGGAGCAGCTGGGTTAGGAGTTGAAGAGAGGAATGATTCATGCAGGGAAAAGAGACTTCCTGTTTCTACATAGAGCAGAGAAAATAGAAGAATTTACTGGGCAGAAAGGTAACATGAGCAATTGTAAGTGCACAGTGCTATATAAATAATGACTGCAATATATTAAGAGGATATAAACTTTGATGGGAATGCTTCTATAACTTAACACAATCTTTTCAACCCCACATATTCAAGCTTTGCCAAAAAGGATGTAACAAGAAATGCTAGTTAGGTAGGTACGCATACAGAAAGCAAAATGTGGCATGAGGTTGTGGTATAGGTGTAGTGTGTACAACTTTCAAATTGGATTAGTAAAACAGGTGTGCAAAACAGACATGCAGTTAAATGTCTACCTTTTTTATATAATTTTTTTTCTATTTAGCAAAATTCAACCACTTTTACCAAAAATTATGTAATAAGACATGCTAGGTAGGTACATTTCCAAAATTCAGCAACAGGGCTCTCTATTGGGCTGGCATTTATACATGTAAAATTTGATTAGTAACATAAATGTACACAAAAAATCGTTGGTGACACACACACTTTGTTAGCTGCACAGTTACAGTCAAATGTCTCGATTTTGGAAAAAAAATTGTACATAAAAAAAAATCATTCAATTATTTTATAAAATTCGACAAAAACTTGATTTGCATCAAATAGATTTGCTTCATATCTAATGTCATGTGTCATGTACCACTTTGCATAATATAGTGTATCAGTATCACTTCCATCTTTTAAAAGAGATTGCCCAGGACTAAGGGTACCGTCACACATTGAAATTTTCATCGCTGCGCTCTGCTCTCACTTTCCGGCTGGCACTCAGAGCAGGAAGCAGACGGCAAGGGACCTGAAGGACACCGACGGGTGAGCATGTACGGTTTGTTTTTTTACGTTTACGCTTGTAACCAGGGTAAACATCGGGTTACTAAGCGTGGCCCTGCGCTTAGTTACCCGATGTTTACCCTGGTTACAAGCGAAGACATCGCTGGATCGCTGTCACACACAACGATCCAGCGATGTCAGCGGGTGATCAAGCGACGAAAGAAAGTTCCAAACGATCTGCTACGACGTACGATTCTCAGCAGGGTGTCTGATCGCAGTAGCGTGTCAGACACAGCAATATCGTAACGATATCGCTAGAACGTCACGAATCGTAACGTCGTAGCGATGGAAATTTCAATGTGTGACGGTACCCTTACATATTGATTATTTATTCATTGGATAGGTCATTAAAATAAGATTCCTGGGGTTCTGACATCTGGCACCCACACTGATAAACTGATATTTGTTTTGTTAGCAACCTGATGTAATTAATGTTTGGAATGAAACACCACAGCTCCATGCACTGTTTGATTGCTCAATGGGAGAAAAATTGCAGCACTCAGCAGTGGTTACTAAACAATGTATAGAGCTTGATGTTCTGCTGTCTACTGACGGGGAATATATCGCCTGATTGATGGGGCTGCTGGGTATCGGACCCACACTGACCTCAAATTGATAGCCTACCTGTTGAATGAGACATCAATATGGGAGTCCATCTAGGGCATCTTGAGGAGGGATAAAATACTTGACAAATTTAACAAAGCACAGATACAGATACAGTTGTGGCCAAAAGTATTCACACCCCTGCAATTCTGTCAGATAATACTCAGTTTTTTACTGAAAATGATTGCAATCACAAATTCTTTGGTATTATTATCTTCATTTAATTTGTCTTAAATGAAAAAACACAAAAGAGAATGAAACAAAAATCAAAACATTGATCATTTCACACAAAACTCCAAAAAATGGGCCAGACAAAAGTATTGGCACCCTCAGCCTAATACTTGGTTGCACAACCTTTAGCCAAAATAACTGCGACCAACCGCTTCCGGTAACCATCAATGAGTTTCTTACAATGCTCTGCTGGAATTTTAGACCATTCTTCTTTGGCAAACTGCTCCAGGTCCCTGATATTTGAAGGGTGCCTTCTCCAAACTGCCATTTTTAGATCTCTCCACAGGTGTTCTATGGGATTCAGGTCTGGACTCATTGCTGGCCACCTTAGAAGTCTCCAGTGCTTTCTCTCAAACCATTTTTTAGTGCTTTTTGAAGTGTTTTGGGTCATTGGCCTGCTGGAAGACCCATGACCTCTGAGGGAGACCCAGTTTTCTCACACTGGGCCCTACATTATGCTGCAAGGGGGAGTCATGCACGCAGGGGAGGATAGAGGAGCCATGCACGCAGGGGAGGATGGTGGAGCCATGCACACAGGGGAGAAGGATGGGGGAGCCATGCACGCAGGGTGGGAGGATGGGGGAGCCATGCACATAGGGTGGGAAGATGGGGGAGCCATGCACACAGGGTGGGAGGATGGAGTATAAATAAGGAGTATAAATACTGGGCCCTATAGGGGGGACACAGTGTAAGAGGACAGTGTGAAGAGGGGGCCGGTATAGAAAGGAGAGGTCAGTGTGAAGAGTGTGTACCATAAGAGGGACAGTGTGTGGGTCATATTTTGTGCAGACAATATAGTGAGGGGCAATTTTTTATTCAGGAGCATTATAATGACACTTATATCTTTAAGGGCGTCATGTGGAGACTTTCTGCAAAAGAGCGGAGAAGATGGAAGTCTGCAGAGAGGCTGTGGATGAGAAAACTCATCATGGGACCTGGACAAGATGAAGAAAAGAAGGAGAACGGCTCCAGAGGTGATGTCATCTATAAGGTACCTGGATGTAAATGTTATTTATGATACTAACTAACTCTCATGTTTTTATTTATGTTAGGAGCATTAAAGGGGATGTCCAGGTTTGTAATGAGTCTGCAGTCATTCTTTGTTACTGCAGACTTCTGAATTCTCACAGTGCGCACTGCACGCTGTCAGGATTCTCTCATGCGGGGGATTTACATTAATGCGGTCACATGCTGACTAGACATGTGTGGCCTCCGTCAATGAAAATGAACTGAGCGAGGCCGGGCACGTCCAGTCGGAATGTGGTCAGAAGTACATAAATCGCATACTTGTGCTGACATGACCGTCCACCGGCAAGGGAGAATCCTAAAAGTGTGCAGTGCATTTGTTGTGAGAATTCAGAAGCTGCGATGTCAGGATTCAGCTCTGCAGGTTCCAGTAGTCGTCATGGACACTTCACTCATATGCGACTTTTACACTTATGGTCCTGTGACACCGAGCTTCTCTTCCCGCTTCTCTCAGTTTTTCACTGAACATTGAGAGCATTAGGGAGAGGAGCTCGTGGGCACATGACTGAGTGTGCAAATCGCATATGTCCTTGGCGGAGGGGGGGCACCAAAATGAATTCTTGTCCCTGGTGCTAGAAACCCTAGATACACCTCTGCTGGTATGCTACTGCGAGTGGCGATTACCGGGTCCGGTGCAGGGAGGTCTGTGCACAGAGCAGCACAGGCAGTGAGGCAGGGACTGAGTGCACAGAGGGAATGGAGACCCGGAGATTGCCTGTCCCAGTCTACGCCGTAGCCTGGAGCCCTCATTATATGTCAATGGAATATGTCAGTTAATAAATTGTTTTTCTAAAGCTTTATAGTGTAGTTTTAGGTCAGGGAGGGATGGATAGGGATGAGCTAGCAAGGTGCAGGGACAGGTAGTGATGGCTACTTGCGGACATGTGCGGCAATTGCGGTTTTGCACTTACGGTGATACAAAAAACACTGTTTTTCTCCATTGCTGCAAGTACCGCATTTGCCGGATCGCGGCAAAAGCGCAAATGCCGCACATGTCTGCAAGTCCCATAGGGAATGAATGAGGCCGAAAGCAGTGTTGCCGTAAGTGATCCATTATGCGGCAGATGTGGAAAAACTGACGGATCTGCTGCAAAAGGCGACCTTCACATCAGCGATTTTTGCCAAAGTCACTGCCGATAGTGTCATACTCACCAATGGGGGAGGCAGCACTAAAAGTGCCTAGGGCAGCAGAAACTCTAAATACGGCCATGAGAGGCAGCAAAGCAACCCCAAAACATCAGGGAACCTCTGCCATGTTTGACTGTAGGGACCGTGTTCTTTTCTTTGAATGCCTCTTTTTTCTCCTGTAAACTCTATGTTGATGCCATTGCCCAAAAAGCTCTACTTTTGTCTCATCTGACCAGAGAACATTCTTCCAAAACGTTTTAGGCTTTTTCAGGTAAGTTTTGGCAATCTCCAGCCTGGCTTTTTTATGTATCGGGGTAAGAAGTGGGGTCTTCCTGGGTCTCCTACCATACAGTCCCTTTTCATTCAGATGCCGATGGATAGCACAGGTTGACACTGTTGTACCCTCGGACTGCAGGGCAGCTTGAACTTGTTTGGATGTTAGTCAAGGTTCTTTATCCAATATCCGCACAATCTTGCGTTGAAATCTCTTGTCAATTTTTCTTTTCCGTCCACATCTAGGGAGGTTAACCACAGTGCCATGGGCTTTAAACTTCTTGATGACACTGCGCACGGTAGACACAGGAACATTCAGGTCTCTGGAGATGGACTTGTAATCTTGAGAGTGCTCATGCTTCCTCACAATTTGATTTCTCAAGTCCTCAGACAGTTCTTTGGTCTTCTTTCTTTTCTCCATGCTCAATGTGGTACACACAAGGACACAGGACAGAGGTTGAGTCAACTTTAATCCATGTCAACTGGCTGCAAGTGTGATTTAGTTATTGCCAACACCTGTTAGGTGCCACAGGTAAGTTACAGGTGCTGTTAATTACACAAATTAGAGAAGCATCACATGATTTTTCAAACAGTGCCAATACTTTTGTCCACCCCCTTTTTTATGTTTGGTGTGGAATTATATCCAATTTGGCTTTAGGACAATTCTTTTTGTGTTTTTTCATTTAAGACAAAGATAATAATACCAAAGAATTTGTGTTTGCAATCATTTTCAGGAAGAAACTGAGTATTATCTGACAGAATTGAAAGGGTGTCAATACTTTTGGCCACAACTGTAGGTTCAGAAATATTTGGACCGAATCTTCGTGATTTAGGCTCTTCATGATAATATTTTTTATTTAAAATGAAACAATTGAGATGCACTAGCGCCGATCGTGGGCATTTTTCCCCTCTGATGCCGCTCTCAGTAGTTATAGTGACATAGAGGGGCATCGCGCAGGGACGGGGGCTCCCTGCTCTCCCACCGGAACAACGCGATGCAGTGCTATGCATTGTTTCAGATCAGCGATCTAATCTAATATAGTGATGTCCCACCCTGGGACAATGTTAGAAAGTCACAAAAAAAAATAGAATGTGCAAAAAAAAATAAAAATCCCCAAATAAAGAAAAAAGAAAAAAATATTTCCCAATAAATCCATTTATTTATGTAAATAAAAAAAACAATAAAAGTACACATATTTGGTAACGACCCGCTCTATAAAACTATCCCACTAGTTAACCCCTTCAGTGAACACCGCAAAAAAAATAAATAAAAAACGAGGCAAAAACAACGCTTTATTATCATACCGGCGAACAAAAAGTGGAATAACACGCGATCAAAAAGACGGATATAAATAAACATGGTACTGCTGAAAACGTAATCTTGTCCCGCAAAAAAAAAGCCGCCATACAGCATCATCAGCAGAAAAATAAAAAAGTTATAGGTCTCAGAATAAAGCGATGCAAAAACAATTCTTTTTTATATAAAATAGTTTTTATTGTGTTAAAGCGCCAAAACATAAAAAAATGATATAAATGAGGTATCGCTGTAATCATACTGACCTGTAAAATAAAGCTGCTTTATCAATTTTACCACACGTGGAACGGTATAAACGCCTCCCCTAAAATAAATTCAGGAATTGCTGATTTTTGTTCATTCTGCCTCACAAAAATCAGAATAAAAAGCGATCAAAAAATGTCATTTGCCCGAAAATGGTACCAATAAAAATGTCAACTCGTCCCGCAAAAAACATGACCTCACATGACTCTGTGGGCCAAAATATGGATAACTTATAGCTCCTAAAATGTGGAGATTAGGGTTGAGCGACTTTCATTTTTTTAAGATCGAGTAGGGTTTTGGAAAACCCGATTTTGTCCAGAGTCGAGTCGAGTGCAGTCGGCCGATTATCGCTAAAAGTCGGGGATCGACCGAAACACGAAACCCAATGCAAGTCAATGGGGAAGCATAGTCGGCAGTGAGTGGAGGCCAGGAAAACACCTACAGTGCCCATTTTAATGCCAAAAACATCCATTCTTGTTTCTGAAGCTTGCCAATCTTAATTAACTGTATAATAATAGTTGGGCATAGGGAATTGGGGGAAAGTTGTGGGGGGAGTAGGGCTGGCTCAAGTTTTTCGTGGGCCCAGGAAATGCGGACTACGTCACGGCGGTGTTGCAGGGAAAGGTAAGTATTTAAAAGTTGCAAGTGCTGTGATCCTGAGCAAGCAGGGGGGGGCCCACTCGTTCGCATTGCCACTGGCACAGGGCCCCTCAAAGTACGGCGGTGTGTTTGCATGGCGGGGGCGCCTCCCACCAGCAGCGACACTTTTGCGTACTCTGAGGGGCCCTGTGCCAGTGACGTCGCCAATGAGTATGCCCCCCCACCTGATGAAGGAACCTGCACTTTCATCTGCACCTTCCTCTTTGTCCCTGTGTAAGGTGGTATAACATGCGGGAAGGGGAACCTTACTTTCAGCAGGGACAGATTCTGGCTGTGTAGAGTACAAGGGGAATGTAGTGGTCTAGGTCAATGTACCAGCAGACTCATTTAGCAGTGGCTGGGCAATGGGCAGGATGAGGAGGAAACAGATATAGGGCCAAAGAATAAAGTAGGCTACATGCAGTTCAAAATTGGTAACAGGACTAAACAGGCGGCATTGCTTTGTTCAGTGGAGTAGCAAACCCAAGAGCAGCAGACACTGTTTCAAGGGCCTAACCACACTAGTAGGCCAAATGCAGTTTAATATCTGATAGTATAGGGCGAAAGCCAGAATGTGGAAGCTCAGCTTTGTTCAGTTGAGGACAACACCAGGGAGGGGCAGACACCTTTAGTAGGCCGGAAAAGCCTATTGCATTTTTTAAAATGGTAATTTGGAGCAGAAGGTTGAAGCTCAGCTTTATTTAGTTGAGGGCAACACCAGGGAGGGGCAGAAGCCGTTAGTAGGCCCTAACCACCATTTTTTTTTTTAAAACCACTTAATGAGAGCCGGAAGGTTGAAGCTCAGCTTTATTTAGTTGAGGACAACACCAGGCAGGGGCACACAGACAGACACCTTTAGTAGGCCGGAAAAGCCTATTGCATTTTTCAAAATGGTAATTTGGAGCAGAAGGTTGAAGCTCAGCTTTATTTAGTTGAGGACAACACCAGGGAGGGGCAGAAGCCGTTAGTAGGCCCTAACCACCATTTTTTTTTTTTAAAACCACTTAATGAGAGCCGGAAGGTTGAAGCTCAGCTTTATTTAGTTGAGGACAACACCAGGGAGGGGCAGAAGCCGTTAGTAGGCCCTAACCACCATTTTTTTTTTTAAAACCACTTAATGAGAGCCGGAAGGTTGAAGCTCAGCTTTATTTAGTTGAGGACAACACCAGGGAGGGGCAGAAGCCGTTAGTAGGCCCTAACCACCATTTTTTTTTTTAAAACCACTTAATGAGAGCCGGAAGGTTGAAGCTCAGCTTTATTTAGTTGAGGACAACACCAGGGAGGGGCAGAAGCCGTTAGTAGGCCCTAACCACCATTTTTTTTTTTAAAACCTCTTAATGAGAGCCGGAAGGTTGAAGCTCAGCTTTATTTAGTTGAGGACAACACCAGGGAGGGGCAGAAGCCGTTAGTAGGCCCTAACCACCATTTTTTTTTTTAAAACCACTTAATGAGAGCCGGAAGGTTGAAGCTCAGCTTTATTTAGTTGAGGACAACACCAGGCAGGGGCACACAGACAGACACCTTTAGTAGGCCGGAAAAGCCTATTGCATTTTTCAAAATGGTAATTTGGAGCAGAAGGTTGAAGCTCAGCTTTATTTAGTTGAGGACAACACCAGGGAGGGGCAGAAGCCGTTAGTAGGCCCTAACCACCATTTTTTTTTTTTAAAACCACTTAATGAGAGCCGGAAGGTTGAAGCTCAGCTTTATTTAGTTGAGGACAACACCAGGGAGGGGCAGAAGCCGTTAGTAGGCCCTAACCACCATTTTTTTTTTTAAAACCACTTAATGAGAGCCGGAAGGTTGAAGCTCAGCTTTATTTAGTTGAGGACAACACCAGGGAGGGGCAGAAGCCGTTAGTAGGCCCTAACCACCATTTTGTTTTTTAAAACCACTTAATGAGAGCCGGAAGGTTGAAGCTCAGCTTTATTTAGTTGAGGACAACACCAGGGAGGGGCAGAAGCCGTTAGTAGGCCCTAACCACCATTTTTTTTTTAAAACCACTTAATGAGAGCCGGAAGGTTGAAGCTCAGCTTTATTTAGTTGAGGACAACACCAGGGAGGGGCAGAAGCCGTTAGTAGGCCCTAACCACCATTTTTTTTTTTAAAACCACTTAATGAGAGCCGGAAGGTTGAAGCTCAGCTTTATTTAGTTGAGGACAACACCAGGGAGGGGCAGAAGCCGTTAGTAGGCCCTAACCAAAGTTGAAGGCCAAATGCAGTTTAATTTCTGATACTATAGGCCGAAAGCCAGAAGGTGGAAGCTCCGATTTAGACAGTGGAGGACAATTTGAATTAGGGACTGCAGACAGACTTAGTAGGCTGTCCCCTGTGGACCATGCATCCACCACATTAACCCATTGCGCCGTAATGGACACGTAATCTTCCGTGGCCATGCCTACAGGTCCATGCGTCTGTTGTCAGGTGCACCTTTGTACTCACAGATTGCCAGAGTGCATGGACAATGCGGTCTTCTACATGCTGGTGGAGGGTTGGGATGGCTTTTCTCGCAAAAGAAGTGTCGACTGGTTAGCTTGTAGCGTGGTACAGCGTAGTCCATCATGGCCTTATTAATAGTAAATAAAATATATAACTAGGCTCTATGAACTTTTAAATAGGTTCCAGGGGTACACGGGCAGCATTGGTGTGGTCAGTGGAGGAGTATTGCAAGTAGGGGCCGCAGACAGGCTATCAAAGGCCTAAAATAACAAACAATAGGCTCATGGCAGTTTTACAGCGGTTACATGGATACACGGGCAGGCAACTTGGTGGTGGTGAGTGGAGGAGTATTTAAAGTAGGGACCGCAGACAGGCTATCAAAGGCCTAAAATAACAAACAATAGGCTCATGGCAGTTTTACAGCGGTTACATGGATACACGGGCAGGCAGCTTGGTGGTCAGTGGAGGAGTATTTAAAGTAGGGACCGCAGACAGGCTTCAAAGGCCTAACATAAGAAAATGGGCTGGCTGTAGGCACTTTATAATTGGTTCCAGGGGTACACGGGCAGCAGTGGTCTGGTCAGTGGAGGAGTATTGCAAGTAGGGGCTGCAGACAGGCTATCAAAGGCCTAAAATAACAAACAGTAGGCAGTCATGGCAGTTTTACATCGGTTACATGGATACACAGGCAGGCACTCCAGGCAGCATTGTGGTCAGTGGAGGAGTATTGCAAGTAGGGGCCGCAGACAGGCTATCAAAGGCCTAAAATAACAAACAATAGGCTCATGGCAGTTTTACAGCGGTTACATGGATACACGGGCAGGCAACTTGGTGGTGGTGAGTGGAGGAGTATTTAAAGTAGGGACCGCAGACAGGCTATCAAAGGCCTAAAATAACAAACAATAGGCTCATGGCAGTTTTACAGCGGTTACATGGATACACGGGCAGGCAGCTTGGTGGTCAGTGGAGGAGTATTTAAAGTAGGGACCGCAGACAGGCTTCAAAGGCCTAACATAAGAAAATGGGCTGGCTGTAGGCACTTTATAATTGGTTCCAGGGGTACACGGGCAGCAGTGGTCTGGTCAGTGGAGGACTAGTGGAAGGAGGGACCGCAGACAGGCTTCAAAGGCCTAAAATAACAAACAATAGGCTCATGGCAGTTTTACAGCGGTTACATGGATACACGGGCAGGCAGCTTGGTGGTCAGTGGAGGAGTATTTAAAGTAGGGACCGCAGACAGGCTTCAAAGGCCTAACATAAGAAAATGGGCTGGCTGTAGGCACTTTATAATTGGTTCCAGGGGTACACGGGCAGCAGTGGTCTGGTCAGTGGAGGACTAGTGGAAGGAGGGACCGCAGACAGGCTTCAAAGGCCTAAAATAACAAACAATAGGCTCATGGCAGTTTTACAGCGGTTACATGGATACACGGGCAGGCAGCTTGGTGGTCAGTGGAGGAGTATTTAAAGTAGGGACCGCAGACAGGCTTCAAAGGCCTAACATAAGAAAATGGGCTGGCTGTAGGCACTTTATAATTGGTTCCAGGGGTACACGGGCAGCAGTGGTCTGGTCAGTGGAGGAGTATTGCAAGTAGGGGCTGCAGACAGGCTATCAAAGGCCTAAAATAACAAACAGTAGGCAGTCATGGCAGTTTTACATCGGTTACATGGATACACAGGCAGGCACTCCAGGCAGCATTGTGGTCAGTGGAGGAGTATTGCAAGTAGGGGCCGCAGACAGGCTATCAAAGGCCTAAAATAACAAACAATAGGCTCATGGCAGTTTTACAGCGGTTACATGGATACACGGGCAGGCAACTTGGTGGTGGTGAGTGGAGGAGTATTTAAAGTAGGGACCGCAGACAGGCTATCAAAGGCCTAAAATAACAAACAATAGGCTCATGGCAGTTTTACAGCGGTTACATGGATACACGGGCAGGCAGCTTGGTGGTCAGTGGAGGAGTATTTAAAGTAGGGACCGCAGACAGGCTTCAAAGGCCTAACATAAGAAAATGGGCTGGCTGTAGGCACTTTATAATTGGTTCCAGGGGTACACGGGCAGCAGTGGTCTGGTCAGTGGAGGACTAGTGGAAGGAGGGACCGCAGACAGGCTTCAAAGGCCTAAAATAACAAACAATAGGCTCATGGCAGTTTTACAGCGGTTACATGGATACACGGGCAGGCAGCTTGGTGGTCAGTGGAGGAGTATTTAAAGTAGGGACCGCAGACAGGCTTCAAAGGCCTAACATAAGAAAATGGGCTGGCTGTAGGCACTTTATAATTGGTTCCAGGGGTACACGGGCAGCAGTGGTCTGGTCAGTGGAGGACTAGTGGAAGGAGGGACCGCAGACAGGCTTCAAAGGCCTAAAATAACAAACAATAGGCTCATGGCAGTTTTACAGCGGTTACATGGATACACGGGCAGGCAGCTTGGTGGTCAGTGGAGGAGTATTTAAAGTAGGGACCGCAGACAGGCTTCAAAGGCCTAACATAAGAAAATGGGCTGGCTGTAGGCACTTTATAATTGGTTCCAGGGGTACACGGGCAGCAGTGGTCTGGTCAGTGGAGGACTAGTGGAAGGAGGGACCGCAGACAGGCTTCAAAGGCCTAAAATAACAAACAATAGGCTCATGGCAGTTTTACAGCGGTTACATGGATACACGGGCAGGCAGCTTGGTGGTCAGTGGAGGAGTATTTAAAGTAGGGACCGCAGACAGGCTATCAAAGGCCTAACATAACAAACAATAGGCTCATGGCAGTTTTACAGCGGTTACATGGATACACGGGCAGGCAGCTTGGTGGTGGTGAGTGGAGGAGTATTTAAAGTAGGGACCGCAGACAGGCTATCAAAGGCCTAAAATAACAAACAATAGGCTTATGGCAGTTTTACAGCGGTTACATGGATACACGGGCAGGCAGCTTGGTGGTCAGTGGAGGAGTATTTAAAGTAGGGACCGCAGACAGGCTATCAAAGGCCTAAAATAACAAACAATAGGCTCATGGCAGCTTTACAGCGGTTACATGGATACACAGGCAGCTTGGTGGTGAGTGGAGGAGTAGTGCAAGGAGTGTCTGTCCCAGTACTCCCAAAATATAAATAGATGTTAATGTCTCGCAAAACAACCACAACAAAAAAAAAGGTGGCATACTTAGGTACAGGGGTGGGCTCATCTACTGAGTTTCTGACATAGTAATTTGGCAGTAACTATTTAATGGTGCCAATATAGGACACAGACACAGACTACTTTAAGTTGCATCATAGATGTCTACAAATTTGTATTGTCAGTGCCAGACATTGAATGATGTCAGCGAATAGACTAAAGATTGGTGGAGCTGTGCGACATAATTTTGGATGTGGTAGAGCACATTTTGAGCTGGGGTAGGGGGGAACTCTCTTGAGGCCGGCGGGACCGCCCCAGGGCCCCTCATGTTACAACGGTGTGTCTGACGTTGGGTGCGCACCACCACCGCCAGAGACACTACATTGTACTATGAGGGACCCAGTAGCAATGCCGTCAACCAAAAGCGAGCACACCCACCTCTTCAGACAAACAGCAGTCTCACGGGTGCTTGCGCCAAGTCGCGATACCACGGCCCCGTGTGGGGAGTTTTGCCATTTAGGGAGGTGTAAACATGTCGTATGCTGTACAATCAGCTGCAGCAAATTAGACATTAGAAAAGTAATTCACAGGCAAGAGCTTTTCATAGGAAAGCTAGGTGTCGGCCGGGCAAGGTGGGGCAAAAGATTTCGAAATCCAGTTGTGGTTCATTTTAATGAATGTTAGATCGTCAACATTTTGGGTAGCCAGACGAGTCCTTTTTTCGGTTAATATTGAACCTGCAGCACTGAATACTCTTTCTGATAGGACACTTGCTGCCGGGCAAGCAAGCTCCTGCAATGCATATTCTGCCAATTCTGGCCAGGTGTCTAATTTGGAGGCCCAGTAATCAAATGGGAATGACGGTTGAGGGAGAACATCGATAAGGGATGAAAAATAGTTAGTAACCATACTGGACAAATGTTGTCTCCTGTCACTTTCAATTGATGCAGCAGTACCTGTCCTGTCTGCGGTCATAGCAAAATCACTCCACAACCTGGTCAGAAAACCCCTCTGTCCAACGCCACTTCTGATGTGTGCACCCCTAACACTCCTAGTCTGCTGCCCCCTGGAGCTCGTGTGAGAACGATCACGTGCGTTGTGTGCTGGGAATGCCTGAAGCAAACGGTCAACAAGAGTTGATTGTTTGGTTGCTAATATTAGTTCCAAGTTCTCATGTGGCATAATATTTTGCAATTTGCCTTTATAGCGTGGATCAAGGAGGCAGGCCAACCAGTAATCGTCATCGTTCATCATTTTCGTAATGCGTGTGTCCCTTTTTAGGATACGTAAGGCATAATCCGCCATGTGGGCCAAAGTTCCAGTTGTCAAATCTCCGGTTGTGATTGGTTGAGGGGCAGTTGCAGGCAAATCTACGTCACTTGTGTCCCTCAAAAAACCAGAACCCGGCCGTGACACGCAACCAATTTCCTGTGCCCCCGGGAAAGGTTCGGCATTAAAAATATACTCATCCCCATCATCCTCCTCGTCCTCCACCTCCTCTTCACCCGCTACCTCGTCCTGTACACTGCCCTGACCAGACAATGGCTGACTGTCATCAAGGCTTTCCTCTTCCTCTGGTGCAGACGCCTGCTCCTTTATGTGCGTCAAACTTTGCATCAGCAGACGCATTAGGGGGATGCTCATGCTTATTACGGCGTTGTCTGCACTAACCAGCCGTGTGCATTCCTCAAAACACTGAAGGACTTGACACATGTCTTGTATCTTAGACCACTGCACACCTGACAACTCCATGTCTGCCATCCTACTGCCTGCCCGTGTATCCTCCCACAAATAAATAACAGCACGCCTCTGTTCGCACAGTCTCTGAAGCATGTGCAGTGTTGAGTTCCACCTTGTTGCAACGTCTATGATTAGGCGATGCTGGGGAAGGTTCAAAGACCGCTGATAGGTCTGCATACGGCTGGCGTGTACAGGCGAACGTCGGATATGTGAGCAAAGTGCACGCACTTTGAGGAGCAGGTCGGAGAACCCAGGATAAGTTTTCAATAAGCACTGCACCACCAGGTTTAAGGTGTGAGCCAGGCAAGGAATGTGTTTCAGTTGGGAAAGGGAGATGGCAGCCATGAAATTCCTTCCGTTATCACTCACTACCTTGCCTGCCTCAAGATCTACTGTGCCCAGCCACGACTGCGTTTCTTGTTGCAAGAACTCGGACAGAACTTCCGCGGTGTGTCTGTTGTCGCCCAAGCACTTCATAGCCAATACAGCCTGCTGACGCTTGGCAGTAGCTGGCCCATAATGGGACAACTGGTGTGCAACAGTGTCATCTGCCGATGGAGTGGTTGGCAGACTGCGTTCTGTGGAAGAGCTGTAGCTTCTGCAGGAGGACGAGGAGGAGGAGGAGGAGGGGGTGCGAACGCCTACAGCCAACTGTTTCCTAGACCGTGGGCTAGGCACAACTGTCCCTAAATTGATGTCGCCTGTGGACCCTGCATCCACCACATTCACCCAGTGTGCCGTGATGGACACATAACGTCCCTGGCCATGCCTACTGGTCCATGCATCTGTAGTCAGGTGCACCTTTGTACTCACAGATTGCCTGAGTGCATGGACGATGCGCTGTTTAACATGCTGGTGCAGGGCTGGGATGGCTTTTCTGGAAAAAAAGTGTCGACTGGGTAGCTCGTATCGTGGTTCAGCGTACTCCATCAGGGCTTTGAAAGCTTCGCTTTCAACTAACCGGTAGGGCATCATCTCTAACGAGATTAGTCTAGCTATGTGGGCGTTAAAACACTGTGTACGCGGATGCGAGGATAAGTACTTCCTTTTTCTAACCAGAGTCTCATGTAGGGTGAGCTGGACTGGAGAGCTGGAGATCGTGGAACTTTCGGGTGTGCCGGTGTACATGGCAGACTGAGAGACGGTTGGAGACGGTATTGTTTCCGCCGGTGCCCTAGATGCAATATTTCCTCCTACAAAACTGGTGATTCCCTGACCCTGACTGCTTTTGGCTGGCAAAGAAACCTGCACAGATACTGCCGGTGGTGCGGAAAATGGTGGCCTTACAGTGACGGAAGGGATGTTGCGTTGCTGACTAGCTTCATTGGCCGAGGGTGCTACAACCTTGAGGGACGTTTGGTAGTTAGTCCAGGCTTGAAAATGCATGGTGGTTAAGTGTCTATGCATGCAACTAGTATTTAGACTTTTCAGATTCTGACCTCTGCTTAAGCTAGTTGAACATTTTTGACAGATGACTTTGCGCTGATCAGTTGGATGTTGTTTAAAAAAATGCCAGACTGCACTCTTCCTAGACTCGGATCCCTTTTCAGGGATTGCAGACTGAGCTTTAACCGGATGGCAACGCTGTGCTCCAACAGGTTTTGGCTTTGACACGCGTTTTGGGCCAGATACGGGCCCGGCAGATGGAACCTGTTGCGATGTTGATGCCTGCTGCGGCCCCTCCTCCACCTCCGCTTCTGAACTACTGCCGCCTGCACCCTGTTCCCCCAATGGCTGCCAATCGGGGTCAATAACTGCGTCATCTATTACCTCCTCTTCGAGCTCGTGTGCAACTTCGTCTGTGTCACTGTGTCGGTCGGTGGTATAGCGTTCGTGGCGGGGCAACATAGTCTCATCAGGGTCTGATTGTGGATCTGTACCCTGAGAGGGCAATGTGGTGGTCTGAGTCAAAGGAGCAGCATAGTACTCTGGCTGTGGCTGTGCATCAGTGCACTCCATGTCAGAATCTACTTGTAATGGGCATGGCCTGTTAAATGTTTCACTTTCTAAGCCAGGGACGGTATGTGTAAAGAGCTCCATGGAGTGACCCGTTGTGTCGCCTGCTGCATCCTTCTCTCTTGTTGTAGTTTTTGCTGAGGAGGACAAGGAAGCGACTTGTCCCTGACCGTGAACATCCACAAGCGACGCGCTGCTTTTACATTTACCAGTTTCGGAAGAGGAGGCAAAAGAGCTAGAGGCTGAGTCTGCAATGTAAGCCAAAACTTGCTGTTGCTGCTCCGCCTTTAAAAGCGGTTTTCCTACTCCCAGAAAAGAGAGCGTTCGAGGCCTTGTGTAGCCTGACGACGAAACTGGCTCCACAGCTCCAGACTTAGGTGGAATATTTTTATCCCCACGACCACCTGATGCTCCACTACCACTACCATCATTACCAGCTGACAATGAACGCCCACGACGACCTCTTGCACCAGACTTCCTCATTGTTTTAAAATCTTAACCAAAGTAACTTTATTTGTTGCTGTCAAACAACTTACACGGTGAGCTATAACTTCAGTATGATTTCAATATCCCTTAACAGGTTGGTGAGACCACAAGGAAAATCAGGCACAATGTTACACACTCTGTTTTCTGTGGCACAAAATCACAGAGATGACACACACGCAGGACTGTCACTCAAGCACTAATGTCAATATTAATCTCCCACCTAATTTATGTATTTTTTTTTTTCAGGGAGACTTTAGAAACCAAATAATAAGAAAATAAATAAATAAATAAATAGGCTTTCTATAGCCCACTGAATGAGAGATAGCACACACAGCAGTGGCACACAAGCCCTGACTGAGGCCAATATTTTTCTCCCACTGATTGATGTAGTGTTTTTGTGTTGAGGTAGAATTTAGAACACAAATCACGGGAAAAATAAATAGGCTTTCTATGGCCCACTGAATGAAAGGGAGAGAGGTGGCACACCCAGGAGTCAAGACTGGCACACAAGCTGAAAGGGCAATATTACTCTCCCACTGTTTTTTTATGTATTTTTTGTTTTTTAAGGGAGACTTTAGAAACCCAATAATATTTAAGAAAAAAAAAAAATAGGCTTTCTATGGCCCACTGAATGAGAGGGAGAGAGGTGGCACACCCAGGAGTCAAGACTGGCACACAAGCTGAAAGGGCAATATTACTCTCCCACTGTTTTTTTAGGTTTTTTTTTTTTTTCAGGGAGACTTTAGAAACCAAATAATATTAAAAAAAAATAAAAAATAAATAGGCTTTCTATAGCCCACTGAATGAGAGATAGCACACACAGCAGTGGCACACAAGCCCTGACTGAGGCCAATATTTTTCTCCCACTGATTGATGTAGTGTTTTTGTGTTGAGGTAGAATTTAGAACACAAATCACGGGAAAAATAAATAGGCTTTCTATGGCCCACTGAATGAAAGGGAGAGAGGTGGCACACCCAGGAGTCAAGACTGGCACACAAGCTGAAAGGGCAATATTACTCTCCCACTGTTTTTTTATGTATTTTTTGTTTTTTAAGGGAGACTTTAGAAACCCAATAATATTTTAAAAAAAAAATAAATAGGCTTTCTATGGCCCACTGAATGAAAGGGAGAGAGGTGGCACACCCAGGAGTCAAGACTGGCACACAAGCTGAAAGGGCAATATTACTCTCCCACTGTTTTTTGTATGTTTTTTTTTTTTTTCAGGGAGACTTTAGAAACCAAATAATATTAAAAAAACCAAAAAAAAAATAGGCTTTCTATGGCCCACTGAATGAGAGAGAGAGGTGGCACACCCAGGAGTCAAGACTGGCACACAAGCTGAAAGGGCAATATTACTCTCCCACTGTTTTTTTAGGTATTTTTTTTTTTTTCAGGGAGACTTTAGAAACCAAATAATATAAAAAAAAAATAAAAAATAAATAGGCTTTCTATAGCCCACTGAATGAGAGATAGCACACACAGCAGTGGCACACAAGCCCTGACTGAGGCCAATATTTTTCTCCCACTGATTGATGTAGTGTTTTTGTGTTGAGGTAGAATTTAGAACACAAATCACGGGAAAAATAAATAGGCTTTCTATGGCCCACTGAATGAAAGGGAGAGAGGTGGCACACCCAGGAGTCAAGACTGGCACACAAGCTGAAAGGGCAATATTACTCTCCCACTGTTTTTTTATGTATTTTTTGTTTTTTAAGGGAGACTTTAGAAACCCAATAATATTTAAAAAAAAAAATAAATAGGCTTTCTATGGCCCACTGAATGAAAGGGAGAGAGGTGGCACACCCAGGAGTCAAGACTGGCACACAAGCTGAAAGGGCAATATTACTCTCCCACTGTTTTTTGTATGTTTTTTTTTTTTTTCAGGGAGACTTTAGAAACCAAATAATATTAAAAAAACCAAAAAAAAAATAGCCTTTCTATGGCCCACTGAATGAGAGAGAGAGGTGGCACACCCAGGAGTCAAGACTGGCACACAAGCTGAAAGGGCAATATTACTCTCCCACTGTTTTTTTAGTTTTTTTTTTTTTTTTCAGGGAGACTTTAGAAACCAAATAATATTAAAAAAAAAAAAAAAAAAATAGGCTTGCTATAGCCCACTGAATGAGAGATAGCACACACAGCAGTGGCACACAAGCCCTGACTGAGGCCAATATTTTTCTCCCACTGATTGATGTAGTGTTTTTGTGTTGAGGTAGATTTTAGAACACAAATCACGGAAAAAATAAATAGGCTTTCTATGGCCCACTCAGTGAGAGATGGCACACACAGGGATGGCACTGTAGCAGAAATGCCAATCTTAATCTCCCACAAAAAAAAACAAAAAAAAAAAAAAAACTGTCCTACAATTACTATCTCCCTGCAGTAATGTAAGCCAGGTATGGCAGGCAGCAATAGGAGTGGACTGATGCACAAATTAAATAAAAAGTGTGGACAAACAAAAAAGATAGCTGTGCAGAAAGGAAGGAACAAGAGGATATGTGCTTTGAAAAAAGCAGTTGGTTTCCACAGTGGCGTACACACAGCAATACAGCTATCACGGAGCCTTCTAGGGCAGCCCAATGAGCTACAGCGCTGAGGGGAAAAAAAAAAAAAATAGCTTCCACAGTCCCTGCACACCGAAGGTGGTGTTGGACAGTGGAAATCGCTGCAGCACAAGCGGTTTGGTGGTTAGTGGACCCTGCCTAACGCTCTCCCTGCTTCTGACGAAGCGGCAGCAACCTGTCCCTAAGCTCAGATCAGCAGCAGTAAGATGGCGGTCGGCGGGAACGCCCCTTTATAGCCCCTGTGACGCCGCAGACAGCAAGCCAATCACTGCAATGCCCTTCTCTAAGATGGTGGGGACCAGGATCTATGTCATCACGCTGCCCACACTCTGCGTTCACCTTCATTGGCTGAGAAATGGCGCTTTTCGCGTCATTGAAACGCGACTTTGGCGCGAAAGTCGCGTACCGCATGGCCGACAAGCACAGGGGTCGGATCGGGTTTCATGAGACGCCGACTTAGTCAAAAGTCGGCGACTTTTGAAAATGATCGACCCGTTTCGCTCAACCCTAGTGGAGATGCAAAAACTATTTTTTACAATAAAAAGCGTCTTTTAGTGTGCGACGGCTGCCAATCATAAAAATCCGCCAATAAAACGATATAAAAGTAAATCAAACCCCCCTTCATCACCCCCTTAGTTAGGGAAAAATAATAAAATTTTAAAAAATGTATTTATTTCCATTTTCCCATTAGGGTTGGAGTTAGAGTTGGGGATAAAGTTAGGGTTGGGGTTAGGGTTGGGGCTAGGGTTGGGGCTAAAGTTAGGGTTGGGGCTAAAGTTAGGGTTAGGGTTGGGGCTAAAGTTAGGGTTTGGATTATATTTACGGTCGGGATTAGGGTTAGGGGTGTGGTTAGTGTTATGGTTGGGATTAGGGTTAGGGGTGTGTTTAGGTTAGGATTTCAGTTAGAATTGGGGGGTTTCCACTGTTTAGGCACATCAGGGGCTCTCCAAACGCGACATGGCGTCCGATCTCAATTCCAGCCAATTCTGCATTGAAAAACTAAAACAGTGCTCCTTCCCTTCCAAGCTCTCCCATGTGCCCAAACAGGGGTTTACCCCCACATATGGAGTATCAGCATACTCAGGACAAATTGGACAACAAATTTTGGTGTCCAATTTCTCCTGTTACCCTTGGGAAAATACAAAACCGGGGGCTAAAATATCATTTTCGTGGAAAAAAAAAAAATTTTTATTTTCACAGCTCTGCGTTATAAACTTTAGCGAAACACTTGGGGGTTCAAAGTTCTAGAAAAGTTTCTTGGGGGGTCTAGTTTAAAGTATGAAGTCACTTGTGGGGGGTTTCTACTGTTTAGGTACATCAGGGGCTCTGCAAATGCAACATGACGCCTGCAGACTAATCCATCTAAGTCTGCATTCTGCAGTCTGCATTCCACGGCGCTCCTTCCCTTCCGAGCTCTGCCGTGCGCCCAAACAGTGGTTCCCCCCCACATATGGGGTATCAGCGTACTCAAGAGAAATTGGACAAAAACGTTAGAGGTCCAATTTCTCCTGTTACCCTTTGGAAAAAATGTAGGCTAAAAGATCATTTTGTGGAAAGAAAAAATTATTTTTTAATTTTCACGGCTCTACATTCTAAACTTTAGTGAAACAATTGGGGGTTAAAAGAGCTCACCACACATCTAGATAAGTTCCTTAGGGGGTCTTATTTCCAAAATGGGGTCACTTGTGGGGGGTTTCCACTGTTTAGGCACATCAGGGGCTCTGCAAACGCGACATGGGTTCCGATCTCAATTCCAGCCAATTTTGCATTGAAAAATCAAATGGCGCTCCTTCCCTTCCGAGCTCTGCCATGCGCTCAAACAGTGGTTTACCCCCATATATGGGGTATCAGCATACTCAGGACAAATTGAACAACAAGTTTTGGGGTCCAATTTGGTCTGCTACCCTTGGAAAAATAAAAAAATTGGGGCAAAAATATCATTTTTTTTTTTTTTTTTTACGGCTCTACATTTTAAACTTCTGTGAAGTACTTGGGGGTTCAAAGTGCTCAACTTGGGTCACTTGTGGGGGGTTTCCACTGTTTAGGCACATCAGGGGCTCTCCAAACGCGACATGGTGTCCGATCTCAATTCCAGCAAATTTTGCATTGAAAAGTCAAATGGCGCTCCTTCCCTTCCGAGTTCTGCCATGTGCCCAAACAATGGTTTACCCCAACATATGGGGTATCGGCGCACTCAGGAAAAATTGGACAATGACTTTTGTGGTCCAATTTCTCCTTTTACCCTTGGTAAAATAAAACAAATTGGATCTGAAGTAAAAATTTTGTGAAAAAAAATTTAATGTTCAATTTTTTTTAAACATTCCAAAAATTCCTGTGAAGCACCTGAAGAGTTAATAAACGTTTTTAATGTGGTTTTGAGTACCTTGAGGGGTGCAGTTTTTAGAATGGTGTCACTTTTGGGCATTTTCTGTCATATAGACCCCTCAAAGTTACTTCAAGTGTGAGGTGGTCCCTAAAAAAATGGTTTTGCAAACTTTGTTGTAGAAATGAGAAATCGCTGGTCAATTTTTGACCCTTATAACTTCCTAACCAAAAAATTATGTTTCCAAAATGGTGCTAATGTAAAACAGACATGTGGGTAATGTTATTTTTTAACTATTTTGTATGATATGACTCTAATTTAAGGGCATAAAAACTAAAAGTTTAAAAGTTGCTAAATTTTCACCAAATTTCCATTTTTTTCACAAATAAACGCAAGTCAAATCGAAGAAATATTACCACTATCATAAAGTACAATATATCACGAGAAAACAGTCTCAGAACCACCATGATCCGTTGAAGCGTTTCAGAGTTATGACCTCATAAAGTGACAGTGGTCAGAATTGAAAAAAATGGCCTGGTCAGGAAGTTGAAAACAGGCTTCGGGGTGAAAGGGTTAACCGCTTATTGTAGGTTCACAACAACAGCTTCCAAATGCAAATGCCACACCTGGAATCTGATCCAGAGCTTTTACCTGCTTGATTGATTATGGACTAATGAGGGAAAAGTTCATGCAGCCTATTAAGGGGGCTTTTGAGATAATTGTCCAATAAAACATTTGGTCTATTGAAAAAGAGGCAGCTACAGATTAAGGAGTTGAAATTCCTAAACCCTCAAATTAAACCTGAGAGTCTCTACTTTAAGCCCATATTGATTATATAACTGTAGCCTAAATTTATTTTAGTAAGCAGCTACAATGCAAAACCTTGTCACTGTCCAAATATTTATAGACCTAACTGTATGATGAAGCAGAAGCATTATTGAAAAAGCCTGATCTCAGAGAGGAGCTTCGTCCTCATTTAAAAGAATACTTGAAACTTAATGTAGGTTCAGTTTCATCACAAGAAACGTTTGGGGAAGCTCACCAACCAGTCTTTAGAGGACAATGTATAGTCATGAGCTCTAGACTTAAGAAAGACTATAAATTGAAATAAGAGTCTTTGACTTCGGTATTAAAGCTTCTTGAAGCAAATATGCACTCTAACATTTCCAGAATAACCCTTAAACGACTTATAGACGTTCGTGCTCAGTATAAAACTTGGCTTTGAAACCGGTGGACAAGCTTCTTCTCTATACTCGACAAAGATATTATGAGAAAGCCAATAAACCCCACATGTTACTAGCTAAACAACTTAGAGATCATACAGCACAAATTACACATAACCCTAAAAAAATATTTAGAATTGACTGACAAGGGTGGTGCAATAGTCATGATGAACACATCAGACTATATGAGGGAAACAAACAGACAACATATGGACACACGCTACTACAAAAAGTTGGAGTCGGATCCTACACAGGACTATTACAAGGAACTAAACAAGTTAGTATGTTGTCTGCCCGACGTATCCATAAGAGCCAATGACCTGATACCAGAAAGTCCAAGAACAGGGACATTCTACATGCTTCCCAAAATCCACAAATCTGGAAACCCAGGAAGACCAATTATTTCATGTGTGGGCACCCTTACTGAGCAGGTATCTGGATGGGTAGAGGGTGTTCTTAAACCCCTGGTGAAGGATACACCCAGCTTCATTCAGGACACAACTGACCTATTGAATAAACTATCAGCAATAGGTCCTCTACCAGAAGGAACCATCCTGGCCATCATGGATGTGGAATCTTTGTACTCCAATATCCCACACCAGGATGGATTAAATGCCTGCAAGTTCTTCCTGGAAAACACAGGGACTGATGTTATGACCCCAATGGCAGAGGGTCTCAGAAGTTATTACCAAGTCTGCAAACACAAAAACCAGCTCATAGGGCAGTGGTAACTAGGCTGACCGTATACCTGATCCTAGCACCACAAATAGCAGCAGCCGGGGAACGTACCTACGTTGGTTCTAGACGTCTCGCGCCAGCCGGAGAACTAACTAACCCTAGAAGGGAAAAGATAGACCTTTCTTGCATCCAGAGAAAAGACCCCAAAAGTTGGATACAAGCCCCCAACAAATAATAACGGTGAGGTAAGAAGAAAAGACAAACGTAAGAATGAACTAGGTTTTTAGCAAAGAGAGGCCCACTGACTAATAGCAGAATATAGGAAGATGACTTATACGGTCAGCAAAAACCCTATCAAAATTTCCACGCTGAATATTCAAGAACCGCCGAACCGTCTAACGGCCCGGGGGGAGAATATCAGCCCCCTAGAGCTTCCAGCAAAATCAGGAATCACATTTAGTACAAGCTGGACAAAAATAAGAGCAATGCAAATAACCAAAAAATAAGGAAGCAGGACTTAGCTTATTTTGCAAGAACCAGGACCAGCAGACAGGAGCAAACAGAAAGGAACTGATTACAACGATGCCAGGCACCAGACTGAAAATCCAGGAAGCTTAAATAGCAACACCCCTGGACTAACGAGCCAGGTGGGTACCAAGCTGAGGAAAGAAACTCAAAGTGTCATGTCGCTAGTGACCACAAGAGGGAGCCAAAAAATCAAATTCACAACAGTACCCCCCCCCTTAAGGAGGGGTCACCAAACCCTCACCAAGACCACCAGGACGATCAGGATGAGCAGCGTGAAAGGCACGAACCAAATCGGCCGCATGAACATCAGAGGCGACCACCCAGGAATTATCCTCCTGACCATAGCCCTTCCACTTGACCAGATACTGAAGCCTCCGTCTGGAGAGACGAGAATCCAAGATCTTCTCCACCACGTACTCCAACTCGCCCTCAACCAACACCGGAGCAGGAGGCTCAACAGAAGGAACCACAGGCACAACGTAGCGCCGCAACAAAGACCTATGGAACACGTTGTGAATGGCAAACGACACCGGAAGATCCAAGCGAAAGGACACTGGATTAAGGATTTCCAAAATCTTATAAGGACCGATGAAGCGAGGCTTAAATTTAGGAGAGGATACCTTCATAGGAACAAACCGAGAAGACAGCCACACCAAATCCCCAACACGAAGTTGGGGACCCACACCGCGGCGGCGGTTGGCAAAACGCTGAGCCTTCTCCTGTGACAACTTTAAGTTGTCCACCACATGATTCCAGATCCGCTGCAACCTATCCACCACAGAATCTACCCCAGGACAGTCAGAGGGCTCAACATGTCCCGAGGAAAAACGAGGATGAAAACCAGAGTTGCAGAAAAATGGCGAAACCAAAGTAGCGGAACTAGCCCGATTATTAAGGGCAAACTCAGCCAATGGCAAGAAGGTCACCCAATCATCCTGATCTGCAGAAACAAAACACCTCAAATAAGCCTCCAGTGTCTGATTTGTTCGCTCCGTTTGGCCATTAGTCTGAGGATGAAAGGTGTTGTGAATTAGACTTTTTGGCTCCCTCTTGTGGTTACTAGTGATATGACTCTGGGATTTTCTTCCCTCAGTTTGCACCCAGCTGGGTCGTTAGTTCAGGGGTGTTGCTATATAAACCTCCTGGATCCTTAGTCCAGTGCCTGGCATCGTTGTAATCAGACACATTCTGTTTGCTCCTATCTGCTGGTCCTGGTTCGTGCAAAATTAAGCTAAGTCCTGCTTCTTTGTTTTTTGGGTTAGTTGCTTGCTCTCATTTTTGTCCAGCTTGTACTAAATGTGATTCCTGACCTTGCTGGAAGCTCTAGGGGGCTGGTGTTCTCCCCCCGGGCCGTTAGACGGTTCGGGGGTTCTTGAATTTCCAGTGTGGATATTTTTGATAGGGTTTTTGCTGACCATATAAGTTATCTTTCTATATTCTGCTATTAGCTAGTGGGCCTCTCTTTGCTAAATACCTAGCTCATTCTTATGTTTGTCTTTTCCTCTTACCTCACCGTTATTATTTGTTGGGGGCTTGTATCCAACTTTTGGGGTCTATTCTCTGGAGGCAAGAAAGGTCTTTCTTTTCCCTTCTAGGGTTAGTTAGTTCTCCGGCTGGCGCGAGACGTCTAGAATCAACGTAGGCACGTTCCCCGGCTGCTGGTATTTGTGGTGCTAGGATTAGATATATGGTCAGCCCAGTTACCACTGCCCTATGAGCTGGTTTTCTGTGTTTGCAGACTTAGCAATTATTCCTGAGACCCTCTGCCATTGGGGTCATAACAGTATGCCAGGCCAACATTGAATGTTTAATGCATTGCAGAAGTGGGATAATAAGAAAGGAAATTCTGAGTTTTTTTGTTTTTTTTTCTTTCCTCTCTTCCTCCCCTTTACCTTTGAGTGGCTTGTGCTTGCTGCAGACATGAATGTCCAGACCTTGATTACAAGTGTAAACCAGCTGGCAGCTCGTGTGCAGGGCATACAAGATTTTGTTACCAGTAGTCCTATGTCTGAACCTAAAATACCTATTCCTGAACTGTTTTCTGGAGACCGATTTAGGTTTAGGAATTTCATGAATAATTGTAAATTGTTTATTTCTCTGAGACCCCGTTCATCTGGAGATTCAGCTCAGCAAGTTAAAATTGTTATTTCTTTTTTACGGGGCGACCCTCAGGATTGGGCTTTCTCCCTAGCGCCAGGAGATCCGGCATTGGCAAATATTGATGCGTTTTTTCTGGCGCTCGGATTGCTTTACGAGGAACCCAATCTTGAAATTCAGGCAGAAAAAGCCTTGCTGGCTATTTCTCAGGGCCAGGATGAAGCTGAAGTGTATTGCCAAAAATTTCGGAAATGGTCCGTGCTTACTCAGTGGAATGAGTGTGCTCTGGCCGCAAATTTCAGAAATGGCCTTTCTGAGGCCATTAAGAATGTGATGGTGGGTTTCCCCATTCCTACAAATCTGAATGATTCTATGGCGCTGGCTATTCAAATTGACCGGCGTTTGCGGGAGCGCAAAACCGCTAATCCTCTGGAGGTGTTGTCTGATCAAACACCTGATTTAATGCAATGTGATAGAATTCAGACTAGAAATGAGCGGAAAAATCATAGACGTCAGAATGGGTTGTGTTTTTACTGTGGTGATTCTACACATGTTATATCAGCATGCTCTAGACGTCTAACAAGGGTTGTTAGTCCTGTCGCCATTGGTAATTTGCAACCTAAATTTATTTTGTCTGTGACTTTGATTTGCTCTTTGTCTTCTTACCCTGTTATGGCGTTTGTGGATTCAGGTGCTGCCCTGAGTCTTATGGATCTGTCATTTGCCAAGCGCTGTGGTTTTGTTCTTGAACCGTTGGCAAATCCTATCCCTCTTAGAGGTATTGATGCTACGCCATTGGCGGAAAATAAGCCGCAGTTTTGGACACAGGTAACCATGTGCATGACTCCTGAACATCGGGAGGTGATTCGTTTTCTTGTTCTGCATAAAATGCATGATTTGGTCGTTTTGGGTCTGCCATGTTTACAGACCCACAATCCAGTCTTGGATTGGAAGGCAATGTCTGTGTCAAGTTGGGGCTGTCAGGGAATTCATGCTGATTCCCCGCCGGTGTCTATTGCTTCCTCTACTCCTTCGGAAGTTCCTGAGTATTTGTCTGATTATCAGGATGTATTCAGCGAGTCCAGATCCAGTGCTCTGCCTCCTCATAGGGACTGTGACTGCGCCATAGATTTGATTTCAGGTAGTAAATTTCCCAAGCGAAGATTATTTAATCTGTCTGTACCTGAGCATGCCGCAATGCGTTCGTATATCAAGGAGTCTCTGGAGAAGGGGCATATCCGTCCTTCCTCTTCCCCTCTTGGTGCGGGATTCTTTTTTGTGGCCAAGAAGGACGGATCTTTGAGACCTTGTATTGACTATCGGCTTCTGAATAAAATCACTGTTAAATTTCAGTATCCTTTGCCTCTGTCGTCGGACTTGTTTGCCCGGATTAAAGGTGCCAAGTGGTTCACCAAGATAGATCTTCGTGGTGCGTACAACCTTGTGCGCATTAAGCAAGGAGATGAATGGAAGACTGCATTTAATACGCTCGAAGGTCATTTTGAATACTTGGTGATGCCTTTTGGGCTCTCTAATGCTCCCTCAGTGTTTCAGTCCTTTATGCATGATATTTTCCGGAAGTATCTGGATAAATTTATGATTGTTTATCTGGATGATATTCTGGTTTTCTCTGAAGATTGGGACTCACATGTGGAGCAGGTCAGGATGGTGTTTCAGGTTTTGCGTGAGAATGCTTTGTTTGTTAAAGGCTCAAAGTGTCTCTTTGGAGTACAGAAGGTTCCCTTTTTGGGGTTTATTTTTTCCCCTTCTGCTGTGGAGATGGACCCAGTCAAGGTCCGAGCTATTCATGAGTGGACTCAACCCACGTCAGTTAAGAGTCTTCAGAAGTTCTTGGGTTTTGCTAACTTCTACCGTCGTTTTATCGCTAATTTTTCTAGCGTTGTTAAACCTTTGACGGATATGACCAAGAAAGGTTCTGATGTTGCTAACTGGGCTCCTGCAGCCGTGGAGGCGTTCCAAGAGTTGAAGCGCCGGTTTACTTCGGCGCCTGTTTTGTGCCAGCCTGATGTCTCACTTCCCTTTCAGGTCGAAGTGGATGCTTCTGAGATTGGGGCAGGGGCCGTTTTGTCACAGAGAGGCCCTGGTTGCTCGGTAATGAGACCATGTGCTTTCTTCTCTAGGAAGTTTTCGCCTGCTGAGCGGAATTATGATGTTGGCAATCGGGAGTTACTGGCCATGAAGTGGGCATTTGAGGAGTGGCGTCATTGGCTCGAGGGTGCTAAGCATCGTGTGATGGTCTTGACTGATCACAAAAATTTGATGTATCTCGAGTCTGCTAAACGCCTGAATCCTAGACAGGCCCGCTGGTCATTGTTTTTCTCCCGTTTTGACTTTGTGGTCTCGTATTTACCAGGTTCAAAGAATGTGAAGGCTGATGCTCTTTCAAGGAGCTTTGTGCCTGACTCTCCTGGAGTCGCAGAACCTGTTGGTATTCTTAAAGAGGGAGTTATTTTGTCAGCCATTTCTCCTGATTTGCGACGTGTGTTGCAGAGATTTCAGGCTGGTAGACCTGACTCTTGTCCACCTGACAGACTGTTTGTTCCTGATAAGTGGACCAGCAGAGTCATTTCCGAGGTTCATTCCTCGGTGTTGGCAGGTCATCCAGGAATTTTTGGCACCAGAGATCTGGTGGCTAGGTCCTTTTGGTGGCCTTCCTTGTCACGGGATGTGCGGTCATTTGTGCAGTCCTGTGGGACTTGTGCTCGAGCTAAGCCTTGCTGTTCTCGTGCCAGCGGGTTGCTCTTGCCCTTGCCTGTCCCGAAGAGGCCTTGGACACACATTTCCATGGATTTCATTTCTGATCTCCCGGTGTCTCAGGGTATGTCTGTCATCTGGGTGGTATGTGATCGCTTCTCGAAAATGGTCCATTTGGTGCCTTTGCCTAAGCTGCCTTCCTCTTCCGATCTGGTTCCTGTGTTCCTTCAGAATGTGGTTCGTTTACACGGCATTCCTGAGAACATTGTGTCTGACAGAGGATCCCAGTTTGTTTCCAGGTTCTGGCGGTCCTTTTGTGCTAGGATGGGCATTGATTTGTCGTTCTCGTCTGCCTTTCATCCTCAGACTAATGGACAAACGGAGTGAACTAATCAGACTCTGGAGGCTTATTTGAGGTGTTTTGTTTCGGCAGATCAGGATGATTGGGTGACCTTCTTGCCGTTGGCTGAGTTTGCCCTTAATAATCGGGCTAGTTCCGCTACTTTGGTTTCGCCATTTTTCTGCAACTCTGGTTTCCATCCTCGTTTTTCCTCGGGACATGTGGAGCCTTCTGACTGTCCTGGGGTAGATTCTGTGGTGGATAGGTTGCAGCAGATCTGGAATCATGTGGTGGACAACTTAAAATTGTCACAGGAGAAGGCTCAGCGTTTTGCCAACCGCCGCCGCGGTGTGGGTCCCCGACTTCGTGTTGGGGATTTGGTGTGGCTGTCTTCTCGATTTGTTCCTATGAAGGTCTCCTCTCCTAAATTTAAGCCTCGCTTCATCGGTCCTTACAAGATATTGGAAATCCTTAATCCAGTGTCCTTTCGCTTGGATCTTCCGGTTTCGTTTGCCATTCACAACGTGTTCCATAGGTCTTTATTGCGACGCTACGTTGTGCCTGTGGTTCCTTCTGCTGAGCCTCCTGCTCCGGTGTTGGTTGAGGGCGAGTTGGAGTACGTGGTTGAGAAGATCTTGGATTCTCGTCTCTCCAGACGGAGGCTTCAGTATTTGGTCAAGTGGAAGGGCTATGGTCAGGAGGATAATTCCTGGGTGGTTGCCTCTGATGTGCATGCGGCCGATTTAGTTCGTGCCTTTCACGCTGCTCATCCTGATCGCCCTAGTGGTCTTGGTGAGGGTTCGGTGACCCCTCCTTAAGGGGGGGGGGTACTGTTGTGAATTAGACTTTTTGGCTCCCTCTTGTGGTTACTAGTGATATGACTCTGGGATTTTCTTCCCTCAGTTTGCACCCAGCTGGGTCGTTAGTTCAGGGGTGTTGCTATATAAACCTCCTGGATCCTTAGTCCAGTGCCTGGCATCGTTGTAATCAGACACATTCTGTTTGCTCCTATCTGCTGGTCCTGGTTCGTGCAAAATTAAGCTAAGTCCTGCTTCTTTGTTTTTTGGGTTAGTTGCTTGCTCTCATTTTTGTCCAGCTTGTACTAAATGTGATTCCTGACCTTGCTGGAAGCTCTAGGGGGCTGGTGTTCTCCCCCCGGGCCGTTAGACGGTTCGGGGGTTCTTGAATTTCCAGTGTGGATATTTTTGATAGGGTTTTTGCTGACCATATAAGTTATCTTTCTATATTCTGCTATTAGCTAGTGGGCCTCTCTTTGCTAAATACCTAGCTCATTCTTATGTTTGTCTTTTCCTCTTACCTCACCGTTATTATTTGTTGGGGGCTTGTATCCAACTTTTGGGGTCTATTCTCTGGAGGCAAGAAAGGTCTTTCTTTTCCCTTCTAGGGTTAGTTAGTTCTCCGGCTGGCGCGAGACGTCTAGAATCAACGTAGGCACGTTCCCCGGCTGCTGGTATTTGTGGTGCTAGGATTAGATATATGGTCAGCCCAGTTACCACTGCCCTATGAGCTGGTTTTCTGTGTTTGCAGACTTAGCAATTATTCCTGAGACCCTCTGCCATTGGGGTCATAACAGAAAGGCAGACGAAAACGACAAATCAATGCCCATCTTAGCACAAAAGGATCGCCAGAACCTGGAAACAAACTGGGATCCTCTGTCAGACACGATATTCTCAGGAATGCCGTGCAAACGAACCACATTCTGAAAGAATAAAGGAACCAGATCGGAAGAGGAAGGCAGCTTAGGCAAAGACACCAAATGGACCATCTTGGAAAAGCGATCACATACCACTCAGATGACAGACATGCCCTGAGACACCGGAAGATCCGAAATGAAATCCATGGAAATGTGTGTCCAAGGCCTCTTCGGGACAGGCAAGGGCAAGAGCAACCCGCTGGCATGAGAACAGCAAGGCTTAGCTCGAGCACAAGTCCCACAGGACTGCACAAATGACCGCACATCCCGTGACAAGGAAGGCCACCAAAAGGACCTAGCCACCAAATCTCTGGTGCCAAAAATCCCCGGATGCCCTGCCAACACCGAGGAATGAACCTCGGAAATGACTCTGCTGGTCCATTTATCAGGAACAAACAGTCTGTCAGGTGGACAAGAGTCAGGTCTACCAGCCTGAAATCTCTGCAACACACGTCGCAAATCCGGAGAAATGGCTGACAAGATTACTCCCTCTTTAAGAATACCAGCTGGCTCTGAGACTCCAGGAGAGTCAGGCACAAAGCTCCTTGAAAGAGCATCAGCCTTCACATTCTTTGAACCTGGTAAATACGAGACCACAAAGTCAAAACGGGAGAAAAACAATGACCAACGGGCCTGTCTAGGATTCAGGCGTTTAGCAGACTCGAGATACATCAGATTTTTGTGATCAGTCAAGACCACCACACGATGCTTAGCACCCTCGAGCCAATGACGCCACTCCTCAAATGCCCACTTCATGGCCAACAACTCCCGATTGCCAACATCATAATTCCGCTCAGCAGGCGAAAACTTCCTAGAAAAAAAAGCACATGGTCTCATTACAGAGCAACCAGGGCCTCTCTGCGACAAAACGGCCCCTGCCCCGATCTCAGAAGCATCCACTTCAACCTGAAAGGGAAGTGAGACATCAGGCTGGCACAAAACAGGCGCCGAAGTAAACCGGCATTTCAGCTCTTGGAAAGCTTCCACGGCTGCAGGAGCCCAGTTAGCAACATCAGAACCTTTCTTGGTCATATCCATCAAAGGTTTAACAACGCTAGAAAAGTTAGCGATAAAACGACGGTAGAAGTTAGCAAAACCCAAGAACTTCTGAAGACTCTTAACTGACGTGAGTTGAGTCCAATCATGAATAGCTCGGACCTTGACTGGGTCCATCTCCACCGCAGAAGGGGAAAAAATAAAACCCAAAAAGGGAACCTTCTGTACTCCAAAGAGACACTTTGAGCCCTTAACAAACAAAGCATTCTCACGCAAAACCTGAAACACCATCCTGACCTGCTTTACATGGGAGTCCCAATCATCAGAAAAAAACAGAATATCATCCAGATAAACAATCATAAATTTATCCAGATACTTCCGGAAGACATCATGCATAAAGGACTGAAACACTGAAGGAGTATTAGAGAGCCCAAAAGGCATCACCAAGTACTCAAAATGACCTTCGGGCGTATTAAATGCAGTTTTCCATTCATCTCCTTGCTTAATGCGCACAAGGTTGTACGCACCACGAAGATCTATCTTGGTGAACCACTTGGCACCCTTAATCCGGGCAAACAAGTCCGACAACAGAGGCAAAGGATACTGAAATTTAACAGTGATTTTATTCAGAAGCCGATAGTCTATACAAGGTCTCAAAGATCCGTCCTTCTTGGCCACAAAAAAGAATCCCGCACCAAGAGGGGAAGAGGATGGACGGATATGCCCCTTCTCCAGAGACTCCTTGATATACGAACGCATTGCGGTATGCTCAGGTACAGACAGATTAAATAATCTTCCCTTAGGAAATTTACTACCTGGAATCAAATCTATAGCGCAGTCACAGTCCCTATGAGGAGGAAGAGCACTGGACCTGGACTCGCTGAATACATCCTGATAATCAGACAAATACTCAGGAACTTCCGAAGGAGTAGAGGAAGCAATAGACACCGGCGGGGAATCACCATGAATTCCCTGACAGCCCCAACTTGACACAGACATTGCCTTCCAATCCAAGACTGGATTATGGGTCTGTAACCATGGCAGACCCAAAACGACCAAATCATGCATTTTATGCAGAACAAGAAAACGAATCACCTCCCGATGTTCAGGAGTCATGCACATGGTTACCTGTGTCCAAAACTGCGGCTTATTTTCCGCCAATGGCGTAGCATCAATACCTCTAAGAGGGATAGGATTTACCAACGGCTCAAGAACAAAACCACAGCGCTTGGCAAATGACAGATCCATAAGACTCAGGGCAGCACCTGAATCCAAAAACGCCATAACAGGGTAGGAAGACAATGAGCAAATTAAAGTCACAGACAAAATAAATTTAGGTTGCAAATTACCAATGGTGACAGGACTAACAACCCTTGTTAGGCGTTTAGAGCATGCTGAGATAACATGTGTAGAATCACCACAGTAAAAACACAACCCATTCTGACGTCTATGATTTTTCTGTTCATTTCTAGTCTGAATTCTACCACATTGCATTAAATCAGGTGTTTGTTCAGACAACACCACCAGAGGATTAGCGGCTTTGCGCTCCCGCAAACGCCGGTCAATTTGAATAGCCAGCGCCATGGAATCATTCAGACCTGTAGGAATGGAGAAACCCACCATCACATTCTTAATGGCTTCAGAAAGGCCATTTCTGAAATTTGCGGCCAGAGCACACTCATTCCACTGAGTAAGCACGGACCATTTCCGAAATTTTTGGCAATACACTTCAGCTTCATCCTGGCCCTGAGAGATAGCCAACAAGGCTTTTTCTGCCTGAATTTCAAGATTGGGTTCCTCGTAAAGCAACCCGAGCGCCAGAAAAAACGCATCAATATTTGCCAATGCCGGATCTCCTGGCGCTAACGAGAAGGCCCAATCCTGAGGGTCGACCCGCAAGAAAGAGATAACAATTTTAACTTGCTGAGCTGAGTCTCCAGACAAACGGGGTCTCAGAGATAGAAACAATTTACAATTATTCCTGAAATTCCTAAACTTAAATTGGTCTCCAGAGAACAGTTCAGGAATAGGTATTTTAGGTTCAGACATAGGACTACTGGTAACAAAATCTTGAATGCCCTGCACACGAGCAGCAAGCTGATCCACACTAGTAATCAAAGTCTGGACATTCATGTCTGCAGCAAGCTCAAGCCACTCAGAGGTAAAGGGGAGGAAGAAAGAGAAAAAAAAAAAAACAACTCAGAATTTCCTTTCTTATTATCCCACTTCTGCAATGCATTAAACATTCACCTTCGGCCTGGCATACTGTTATGACCCCAATGGCAGAGGGTCTCAGAAGTTATTACCAAGTCTGCAAACACAAAAACCAGCTCATAGGGCAGTGGTAACTAGGCTGACCGTATACCTGATCCTAGCACCACAAATAGCAGCAGCCGGGGAACGTACCTACGTTGGTTCTAGACGTCTCGCGCCAGCCGGAGAACTAACTAACCCTAGAAGGGAAAAGATAGACCTTTCTTGCCTCCAGAGAAAAGACCCCAAAAGTTGGATACAAGCCCCCAACAAATAATAACGGTGAGGTAAGAAGAAAAGACAAACGTAAGAATGAACTAGGTTTTTAGCAAAGAGAGGCCCACTGACTAATAGCAGAATATAGGAAGATGACTTATACGGTCAGCAAAAACCCTATCAAAATTTCCACGCTGAATATTCAAGAACCCCCGAACCGTCTAACGGCCCGGGGGGAGAATATCAGCCCCCTAGAGCTTCCAGCAAAATCAGGAATCACATTTAGTACAAGCTGGACAAAAATAAGAGCAATGCAAATAACCAAAAAATAAGGAAGCAGGACTTAGCTTATTTTGCAAGAACCAGGACCAGCAGACAGGAGCAAACAGAAAGGAACTGATTACAACGATGCCAGGCACCAGACTGAAAATCCAGGAAGCTTAAATAGCAACACCCCTGGACTAACGAGCCAGGTGGGTACCAAGCTGAGGAAAGAAACTCAAAGTGTCATGTCGCTAGTGACCACAAGAGGGAGCCAAAAAATCCAATTCACAACAGACTGATGCAAATTCTGTGGTGAAACTTATAAAATTCATCCTCACCCACAATTACTTTGAGTTTGACAAGAAGATCTATCTACAGGAGACTGGCACAGCAATGGGAAGTAAAATGGCCCCACAGTATGCAAATCTTTTCATGGCCAAGCTTGAAAGCGACTTTTTGTCCTCATGTCCCATCAGGCCTCTGGCGTACTACCGCTACATTGATGACATTTTAATCATCTGGACGGAGTCTGAGCCACAGCTAAAGACGTTCCATGAACAGTTTAATCAATTTCATCCCACCATCAACTTGACACTCAACTACTCCTGCACTGAAATTAACTTTCTGGACACCATCATTAAGCTGTAGAACAATAAAATAGAGACATCCCTGTATCAGAAGCCAATCGATCGTCCAACATACCTTAAATGGGACAGTTTCCATCCAAAACACATAAAAAACTCCATTGTCTACAGCCAAGCCATCAGGTACAATCTTATATGTTCCAACCCAATGGATAGAGAAACACCATAGTCGCCTCAGAAAGACCTTTTTGAATCAGGGCTACCATCCAAGAACAATTGAAAATCAGATCACAAGAGCCACCAGAATATCAAGGAATCACCTGCTACATTACAAAACTAAAGAAGAAAATAACCGGGTACCTCTAGTAGTTACCAACAATCCTAATCTGGAGGCGCTAAGGGGAGCTGCACGGAAATTACAACCTTTACTGCAAAAAGATGCCCGACTACAAGCAATTTTTCCAGACCCCCCACTACTGTGTTTTAGGCAGCCCCCAAATCTAAGAAGCATCATTGTCAAGAGCTCCCTGTCCTCTCCAACAGCTGCAGGTACCTTTCCTTGCAACCAGAAAAAATGTAAAACCTGTCCATTTATAATGACCACGGACAAGATAAAGATCCCCAATTCACATCAGGACTACAAGATACCAGGTACATTCAGCTGCGTCACTTCTAATGTGGTGTACCTAATCATTTGTACTAAATGTCCTACTGGGGGTCTGTATGTAGGGGAGACAGGGCAGAAACTGAGAACAAGGATGAACTCTCATCGCCATACAATAAGAGAAAAAAGAATGGATATACCTGTGGCAATACATTTCTGTCTCCCAAATCATAACATTATGGACATAAAATTACTTGTATTAAAGGGTAACTTCAAATCGCAGAAAGACAGGAGAGTCTGGGAATATAAACTGATGACGACCTTTGACACTCTAAATGCAGGAATGAATGTGTCACACGGATTTATGTCTTTTTACATCAACTAATGAACTTGCCCATCAGACCATGTGGGGTCATCACAACAGAACCAGACCCTAATCACAGGACAATAAAACAATCCTTATCTAAGAATTGGCCCAATATTTATGGACGTAACTGTTTATCACCCATGGTAATTCTGCTTCATGTCACCTGGCTTATCCATGGCTTTTTTCCCCTCTCCCTTTTTTTTTTTTTTTCTATACTATGTTGTGCATAAATATGTGATTCTTCAGAATTTGTTTTAGTCTTTGCCTGATGAAGAGACGTATGTAGTCTCGAAAGCTTGCAATTTGTTACCATCTTTTCAGTTAGCCATTAAAAGGTATCAACCACTGAGGACTCTCAATTCTAAATATTTTTCTATCTACTGACTAACACGGTACCAAGACATATTTCTTTCTTGTAACATAACCCTAAAGAGATTGCGGACATTTTTCATGACTATTTCTCACAACTTCACTCGCTCCCTTCTACTCTCCCATCTAACCCATAACCCACTACCCAGAAGTAATCTTGTTGGTTCTTTCTTGGATTCTTGTCAATTACCTTCTCTTTCCTCAGAAGCAATAGCATCATTAAATGATGTAATCACTGAAGAGGAAATTAAAGATGTAATCTATAACCTTCCAAATAGGAAGACCCCGGAACTTGATGATCTGTCCTACTTATACTATAAGACCTTCCAAGATTAACTTCTCCCTGCATTAATGTCCCTTTTCAATTCTTTTCCAAAGGGAGCTCCAAACCCTAACTCCATGCTACACTCCTTTATAACATTGATTCCCAAACCAGGCAAGGATAGAATAGACTGTAAAAACTATACACCGATTGCCCTTCTCAATTCAGATGTTAAGATATCCATCAAAATTTTTGCAATACGACTGAATCAATGGTTGCCTTATATGATCCACAAAGATCAAGTGGGATTTGTCCCTTTTAGACAAGGCGGTGACAACACCAGAAGGGCAGTTGATCTCATAGAAATAGTTAAAAAATCTGGGGAACCTACTCTTCTCCTGAGTTTGGACCCCGAGAAGGCGTTTGATTGCCTCAGTTGGCCTTTTATGCTTAACCCCTTCATGACCCAGCCTATTTTGACCTTAATGACTTGGCCATTTTTTGCAATTCTGACCAGTGTCCCTTTAGGTGGTAATAACTCAGGAATGCTTCAACGGATCCTAGCGATTCTGTGAATGTTTTTCGTGACATATTGGGCTTCATGTTAGTAGTAAATTTAGGTCGATAATTTTTGCGTTTATTTGTGAAAAAAATCGAAAATTTGGCTAAAATTTGGAAAATTTTGCAATTTTCAAATTTTGAATTTTTATTCTGTTAAACCAGAGAGATATGTGACACAAAATAGTTAATAAAAAACATTACCCACATGTCTACTTTACATCCGCACAATTTTGGAACCAAAATTATTTTTGCTAGGAAGTTATAAGGGTTAAAATTTGACCAGCGATTTCTCATTTTTCCAACAAAATTTACAAAACCATTTTTTTTAGGGACCACCTCACATTTGAAGTTAGTTTGAGGGGTCTATATGGCTGAAAATACCCAAAAGTGACACCATTCTAAAAACTGCACCCCTCAAGGTGCTCAAAACCACATTCAAGAAGTTTATTAACCCTTCAGATGCTTCACAGCAGCAGAAGCAACATGGAAGGAAAAAATGAACATTTAACTTTTTAGTCACAAAAATCATCTTTTAGCAACATTTTTTTTATTTTCCCAAGGGTAAAAGGAGAAAATGGACCCTGAAAGTTATTGTACAATTTGTCCTAAGTACGCCGATACCCCATATGTGGGGGGGAACAACTGTTTAGGCGCACAACAGGGCTCGAAAGGGAAGGAGCGCCATTTGACTTTTTGAATGAAAAATTGGCTCCAATCTTTAGTGGACACCATGTCGCGTTTGGAGAGCCCCTGTGTGCCTAAATATTGGAGCTCCCCCACAAGTGACCCCATTTTGGAAACTAGACCCCCCAATGAACTTATCTAGATGCATAGTGAGCACTTTGAACCCCCAGGTGCTTCACAAATTGATTCATAAAAATGAAAAAGTACTTTTTTCACAAAAAAATTATTTTAGCCTCAATTGTTTCATTTTCATATGGGCAACAGGATAAAATGGATCCTAAAATTTGTTGGGAAATTTCTCATGAGTACAACGATATCTCACATGTGGGGGTAAACTACTGTTTGGGCACACGGCAAGGCTCAGAAGGGAAGGAGCGCCATTTGACTTTTGAATGAAAAATTAGCTCCAATCGTTAGCAGACACCATGTCGCGTTTGGAGAGCCCCTGTGTGCCTAAACATTGGAGCTCCCTCAAAAGTGACCCCATTTTGGAAACTAGACCTCCCAAGGAACTTATCTAGATGTGTGGTGAGAACTTTCAACCCCCAAATGTTTCACAGAAGTTTATAACGCAGAGCCGTGCAAATAAAAAATCATTTTTCTTTCCTCAAAAATTACTTTTTAGCTCGCAATTTTTTATTTTCACAAGAGTAACAGGACAAATTGGACCCCAAAGGTTGTTGTCCAGTTTGTCCTGAGTTTGCTGATACCCCATATGTGGGGGGAAACCACTATTTGGGCACACGTCAGGGCTCGGAAGGGAAGTAGTGACGTTTTGGTATGCAGACGTTGATGGAACGGTCTGCGGGCGTCATGTTACGTTTGCAGAGCCCCTGATGTGCCTAAACAGTAGAAACCCCCCACAAGTGACCCCATTTTGGAAACTAGACCCCCCAAGGAACTTATCTAGATTTGTGGTGAGCACTTTGAACCCCCAAGTGCTTCACAGATATTTATAACGCAGAGCCGTGAAAATAAAAAAACATTTTTTTCCCACAAAAATAAGTTTTCAGCCCCCATTTATTTATTTTCCCAAGGGTAACAGGAGAAATTAGACCCCCAAAGTTGTTGTGCAATTTTTCCTGAGTACGCTGATACCCCATATGTTTGGTTAAATCTCTGTTAACACACCCCTACCTTAATCCCAACTCTAGCCATACCCCTAACCACAACCCTAACCCCAACACACCCCTAATCCCAACCCTAACCCTAACCACAACCCTAACCCGAACAAACTCCTAACCCTAATCCCAACCCTAACCATAACCCTAACCACAAGCCTAACCCTAACCCCAACACACCCCAGCCCTAATCTTAACCCTATTTCCAACCCTAACCCTAATTCCAACCCTAACTCTAATTCCAACCCTAACTCTAAGGCTATGTGACCACGTTGCGGATTCGTGTGAGGATTTTTCCGCAGTTTTTGAAAAATCCGCAGGTAAAACACACTGCGTTTTACCTGCAGATTTACTGCGGGTTTCCAGTGTTTTTTGTGCGGATTTCACCTGCGGATTCCTATTGAGGAACAGGTGTAAAACGCTGCGGAATCTGCACAAAGAATTGATGTGCTGCGGAAAATACAGCGCAGGGTTTCTGCGCGGTATTTTCTGCACCATGAGCACAGCGGATTTGGTTTTCCATAGGTTTACATGGTACTGTAAATGTGATGGAAAACTGCTACGAATCCGCAGCGGCCAATCCGCTGTGGATCCGCAGCCAAGTCCGCACCGTGTGCACATAGCCTAATTCTAACCCTAACCCTAATTGCAACCCTAACCCTAATTCTAACCCTAACCCTAGTTCTAACCGTAACCCTAGTTGTAACCCTAACCCTAGTTCTAACCCTAACCCTAGTTCTAACCCTAATTCTAACCCTAATTCTAATCCTAACCCTAGTTGTAACCCTAACCTTAGTTGTAACCCTAAACCTAGTTCTAACCCTAACCCTAGTTCTAACCCTAACCTTAGTTCTAACCCTAACCCTAGTGGAAAAATAAAAGTAAATATATTTTCTTTATTTTATTATTGTCCCTACATATGGGGGTGATAAAGGGGGGAGTTTATTATTTTTTTATTTTGATCGCTGTGATAGAAACTACCACAGCGATCAAAATGTACCTGGAATGAATCTGCCACCCAGCAGATTTGGCGGGCGCACTGCGCATGCCCAGCCATTTTGGAAGATGGCGGCGCCCATGGAGAAGACGGACGGATACCGGGAGGGACACCAGAGCTTGGTAAGTATGCGGGGGTGAGATCGGACTGCGAGGGGAGCGGACAGGAGGACGGAGGACAGCAGAGGACAGTACTGAGGATAGGGGCAGTGGATCGGTGGCGGCGGCGGGGGCAGATCGCGATCTCCAGCCATGGCTGATGATATTGCAGCATCGGTCATGGCTGGATTGTAATATTTCACCAAATTTCATTGGTGAAATATTACGATTGCTCTGATTGAAAGTGAAACGTCACTTTCAACAGCCAATCAAAGCAATCGTAGCCACGGGGGGGGGGGGCGAAGCCTCCCCCCTGGGCTCAAGTACCACTCCCCCTGTCCCTGCAGGTCAGGTGAAATTACAGTTAACCCTTTCACCCGACCTGCGGTAGCGCGATCCGACCATGACGCATATGCTGCGTCACAGGTCGGATTGGCACAAGTTTTCATGACGCATACGCTGCGTCAAAGGTCGGGAAGGGGTTAAGGCCCTTGCGACATATGGCATAGAAAGCCCTTTTTTAAAAGCTGTTGAGGGATTATACTCTAGTCCCTCAGCTACGATATATCTTCCTCATGGCTCCTCTAAACCAATTAAGATAAAAATGGCACCAGACAGCCCTCAGCCCGCTTTCCCCTCTATTTTTTGTCCATTTTATTGAGCCTTTGGCTGATGCCATTATAGCATCACCAGACATTAAAGGTGTTCACTTTAAAGGCAAAGAATTTATATTATCCTTTTTGATGATGGTATCCTCCTAACACTCACAAAGCCTCATACATTGCTCAACAGCCTCCATTTATTGTTTTTCAAATCTGGCCAATTATCAGGGTATAAAACAAATACAAGTAAAACTGAAGCCCTTCCACTTAACATAAATGATTCCAATTTAGATCACCTGCAGAGGAACTTTAAATACCACTGGCGCACCATCTCTCTCAAAAACCTAGGAATTAATCTCACAACCTCGTACTCCACTTTATACGAGGACAATTTCACTCCATTATATACATAAACGTGATCTTTATTGATGAAATGGAAATAACTCCCTCTCTATTTGGATGCATTTCAGCAATAAAAATGACTATCCTCCCAAAAATGTTACATCTTTTTGAGACTTTACCCATATCAGTCCCACTCAGAGACTTACGTGCTTTTCAAGCAGTCACTTTAAATTTCATATGGGCAGGAAGATGTCATAAAATTCCAAAGTCGGTAATGTTGGCTGATAAAAAGATGGGAGGCCTAGCGGCATCTAACTTTGTTCATTATTATTGAGCATCGCATCTACGCATGATCCCATCGTGGTCTTCTAAACCTGCCTATATGAAATGGATGGAGATTGAAAAATTATGGTTAGTCCCAGCTCACCCCAACTCCCTGATCTGAAATGGGGCTTACAATCCTGTTGTGAATTCCGTTCTCGAACTCCCTCCTGTGGTCATGAATGATACTTCGGCGAGATCTGTCCGTGGACTCCCTCTGGTGGCTGTGAGTGGAACTGCTGGTTCTGAGGTTGCTTCCTCAGCTGCCCTCATTTGCGGCTAGGCTGGCTTCTCTATTTAACTCCACTCAGATCGTTACTCCATGCCAGCTGTCAATGTATCAGTACTGGTTCAGATCTCTCTCGGATCTTTCTGATGACCTGTCTACTCCAGCAGAAGCTAAGTCCCTGCTAGTTCATTTGTTGTTCATTGTGTACTGAATATATTTCTTAGTACTTGATAAGTTCTAGTCCAGCTTGCTAACATGATATTGCCTTGCTAGCTGGAAGCTCTGGGTTGCAGAGTGGCACCTCCGCACCGTGAGTCGGTGTGGGGGTCTTTTTGCTCACTCTGCGTGGCTTTTTGTAGTTTTTTGTGCTGACCGCATAGATCCCTTTCCTATCCTCAGTCTATCTAGTAAGTCTGGCCTCCTTTGCTGAAACCTGTTTCATCCCTGTGTTTGTGACTTTCCTCTTAACTCACAGTTAATATATGTTGGGGGCTGCCTTTACCTTTGGGGATTTTTTCTGAGGCAAGGTAAGGCTTATTTTTCTATCTTTAGGGGTAGTTAGCTCTTAGGCTGTGAAGAGGCGTCTAGGGAGTTAGGTACGCTCCACAGCTATTTCTAGTGTGTGTGTTATAGGATTAGGATTTGCGGTCAGCAGAGTTCCCACTTCCCAGAGCTTGTCCTGTCTTCTAGTTTAACCATCAGGTCATTCCAGGTGCACCAAACCACCAGGTCCATAACAGTACAGCTGGCCCACAAAGTGTTAATGCATCTCAATAGAGGGATAAGAGAAGTTCTGAGACCATTTTTTTTTCTCTGCAGTGTGTTTTGTCTTTCTTTTCCCCTTAACCTCTGGGTGGTTCAGGACGCAGGTGTAGATATGGACATTCAAGGTCTGTCCTCTTGTGTTGATCACCTCACTGCGAGGGTACAAAACATTCAAGATTATGTAGTTCAGAATCCTATGTTAGAGCCTAGAATTCCAATTCCTGATTTGTTTTTTGGAGATAGATCTAAATTTCTGAATTTCAAAAATAATTGTAAACTGTTTCTTGCTTTCTCTGGTGACCCCATTCAGCAAGTAAAAATCATTATTTCTTTGTTACGTGGCGACTCACAAGACTGGGCATTCTCCCTTGCGCCAGGAGATCCTGCATTGCTTAATGTAGATGCGTTTTTTCTGGCGCTTGGATTGCTTTATGACGAACCTAACTCTGTGGATCAGGCAGAGAAAATCTTGCTAGCTTTGTGTCAAGGTCAGGATGAAGCGGAGGTATATTGCCAGAAGTTTAGAAAGTGGTCTGTGCTTACTCAATGGAATGAGTGTGCCCTTGCAGCAATTTTCAGAAAAGGTCTTTCTGAAGCCCTTAAGGATGTTATGGTGGGGTTTCCCATGCCTGCTGGTCTGAATGAATCAATGTCCTTGGCCATTCAGATCGATCGGCGCTTGCGTGAACGCAAGGTTGTGCGCCATTTGGCGGTGTCCTCTGAGCAGAGGCCTGAGCCTATGCAATGTGATAGGACTTTGACCAGAGCTGAACGGCAAGAACACAGACATCAGAATGGGCTGTGTTTTTACTGTGGTGACTCCACTCATGCTATTTCTGATTGTCCTAAGCGCTCTAAGCGGTTTGCTAGGTCTGTCACCATTGGTACTGTACAGCCTAAATTTCTTTTGTCCGTTTCTCTGATTTGCTCTTTATCGTCCTACTCTGTTATGGCATTTGTGGACTCAGGCGCTGCCCTGAATTTGATGGACTTGGAGTTTGCCAGGCTCTGTGGTTTTTTCTTGGAGCCCTTGCAGTATCCTATTCCATTAAGGGGAATTGATGCTACGCCTTTGGCCAAGAATAAACCTCAGTACTGGACTCAGTTGACCATGTGCATGGCTCCTGCACATCAGGAAGATGTTTGCTTTTTGGTGTTGCATAATTTGCATGATGTGGTCGTGTTGGGTTAGCCATGGCTACAGGTCCATAATCCAGTATTGGATTGGAAATCAATGTCTGTGTCCAGTTGGGGTTGTCAAGGGGTACATGGTGACGTTCCGTTGTTGTCAATTTCTCCTTCTACTCCTTCTGAAGTCCCTGAGTTTTTGTCGGATTACCGAGATGTATTCGATGAGCCCAAATCCAGTGCCCTACCTCCTCATAGGGATTGTGATTGTGCTATTAATTTGATTCCTGGTAGTAAATTTCCTAAGGGACGGCTTTTCAATTTATCTGTGCCGGAACACGCCGCAATGCGGAGTTATATAAAGGAGTCCTTGGAGAAAGGGCATATTCGCCCGTCGTCGTCACCGTTGGGAGCAGGGTTCTTTTTTGTGGCCAAGAAGGATGGTTCTCTGAGACCTTGTATAGATTACCGCCTTCTTAATAAAATCACGGTCAAATTTCAGTACCCTTTGCCTCTACTGTCTGATTTGTTTGCTCGGATTAAGGGGGCTAGATGGTTCACCAAGATAGATCTTCGAGGGGCGTATAATCTTGTGCGTATTAAACAGGGCGATGAATGGAAAACAGAATTTAATACGCCCGAGGGCCATTTTGAGTACCTGGTGATGCCATTCGGGCTTTCTAATGCTCCATCTGTGTTTCAGTCCTTAATGCATGACATCTTCCGAAAGTATTTGGATAGATTCATTATTGTATATTTGGATGATATTTTGGTCTTTTCGGATGATTGGGAGTCTCATGTGAAGCAGGTCAGAATGGTGTTCCAGGTTCTTCGTGCTAATTCTTTGTCTGTGAAGGGGTCTAAATGTCTCTTCGGAGTTCAGAAGGTTTCCTTTTTGGGTTTCATTTTTTCCCCTTCTACTATCGAGATGGATCCTGTTAAAGTTCAGGCCAGTTATGATTGGACTCAGCCTACATCTGTGAAGAGCCTTCAGAAATTCTTGGGCTTTGCTAATTTTTCCCGTCGCTTCATCGCTAATTTTTCTAGTGTTGTTAAACTGTTGACTGATTTGACCAAGAAAGGTGCTGATGTGGTGAATTGGTCCTCTGCGGCCGTTGAGGCTTTTCGGGAGTTGAAACGTCGTTTCTCTTCGGCCCCTGTGTTGTGTCAGCCAGATGTTTGGCTCTCTTTTCAGGTCGAGGTTGATGCTTCTGAGATTGGAGCAAGGGCTGTTTTGTCTCAAAGATCTTCTGATGGCTCTGTGATGAAGCCATGTGCTTTCTTTTCTAGAAAGTTTTCGCCTGCTGAGCGTAATTATGATGTTGGCAATCGGGAGTTGTTGGCTATGAAGTGGGCGTTCGAGGAGTGGCGACATTGGCTTGAGGGAGCCAAGCATCGCGTAGTGGTCTTAACGGATCACAAGAATCTGACTTATCTCGAGTCTGCTAAGCGGTTGAATCCTAGACAGGCTCGATGGTCGCTCTTTTTCTCCCGTTTCAATTTTGTGGTTTCATACCTTCCGGGTTCTAAGAATGTGAAGGCCGATGCCCTTTCAAGGAGTTTTGTGCCTGATTCCCCGGGAGTTCCTGAGCCGGCTGGTATTCTCAAAGAGGGGGTAATTCTGTCTGCCATCTCACCTGATTTGCGGTGGGCGCTGCAGGAGTTTCAGGCTAATAGACCTGACCGTTGTCCAGCAGAGAAACTGTTTGTCCCTGATAGATGGACTAGTAGAGTTATCTCTGAGGTTCATTGTTCGGTGTTGGCTGGTCATCCTGGGATTTTTGGTACCAGAGATTTGGTGGCTAGGTCCTTTTGGTGGCCTTCCTTGTCACGGGATGTGCGTTCTTTTGTGCAGTCTTGTGGGACTTGTGCTCGGGCCAAGCCCTGCTGTTCTCGTGCCAGTGGGTTACTTTTGCCCTTGCCAGTCCCGAAAAGGCCTTGGACGCATGTGTCCATGGATTTTATTTCAGATCTCCCTGTCTCTCAAAGGATGTCGGTCATCTGGGTGGTTTGTGATCGCTTCTCTAAGATGGTCCATTTGGTACCCTTGCCTAAATTGCCTTCCTCCTCTGATTTGGTTCCACTATTTTTCCAGCATGTGGTTCGTTTGCATGGCATTCCGGAGAACATCGTGTCGGACAGAGGTTCCCAGTTTGTTTCAAGGTTTTGGCGGTCCTTTTGTGCTAAGATGGGCATTGATTTGTCTTTCTCTTCGGCTTTCCATCCTCAGACAAATGGCCAAACCGAACAAACTAATCAGACTTTGGAGACCTATCTGAGATGCTTTGTTTCTGCTGATCAGGATGATTGGGTGACCTTCTTGCCATTGGCTGAGTTCGCCCTTAATAATCGGGCCAGTTCGGCTACTTTGGTTTCACCTTTTTTGGAATTCTGGTTTTCATCCTCGTTTTTCTTCAGGGCAGGTTGAGCCTTTGGACTGTCCTGGTGTGGATTCTGTGGTGGACAGATTGCAGATTGCATTTGGACTCATGTAGTGGACAATTTGACATTGTCCCAGGAGAAGGCTTAACGTTTCGCCAACCGCCGTCGCTGTGTTGGTCCACGACTTCGTGTTGGGGATTTGGTTTGGTTGTCGTCTCGTCATGTCCCTATGAAGGTTTCTTCCCCTAAGTTTAAGCCTCGTTTCATTGGTCCTTATAAGATTTCTGAAATTCTCAATCCTGTGTCGTTTCGTTTGGCCCTTCCAGCTTCTTTTGCCATCCATAATGTGTTCCATAGGTCGTTGTTGCGGAGATATGTGGCGCCTATGGTTCCCTCCGTTGACCCTCCTGCTCCGGTGTTGGTCGAGGGGGAGTTGGAGTATGTGGTGGAGAAGATTTTGGATTCTTGTATTTTGAGACGGAAACTACAGTACCTGGTTAAATGGAAGGGCTATGGTCAGGAGGATAATTCCTGGGTTTTTGCCTCCGATGTCCATGCGGCTGAGTTGGTTCGTGCCTTTCATTTGGCTCGTCCTGATCGGCCTGGGGGCTCTGGTGAGGGTTCAGTGACCCCTCCTCAAGGGGGGGGGGTACTGTTGTGAATTCCGTTCTCGAACTCCCTCCTGTGGTCATGAATGATACTTTGTCCGTGGACTCCCTCTGGTGGCTGTGAGTGGAACTGCTGGTTCTGAGGTTGCTTCCTCAGCTGCCCTCGTTTGCGGCTAGGCTGGCTTCTCTATTTAACTCCACTCAGATCGTTACTCCATGCCAGCTGTCAATGTATCAGTACTGGTTCAGATCTCTCTCGGATCTTTCTGATGACCTGTCTACTCCAGCAGAAGCTAAGTCCCTGCTAGTTCATTTGTTGTTCATTGTGTACTGAATATATTTCTTAGTACTTGCTAAGTTCTAGTCCAGCTTGCTAACATGATATTGCCTTGCTAGCTGGAAGCTCTGGGTTGCAGAGTGGCACCTCCGCACCGTGAGTCGGTGCGGGGGTCTTTTTGCTCACTCTGCGTGGCTTTTTGTAGTTTTTTGTGCTGACCGCATAGATCCCTTTCCTATCCTCAGTCTATCTAGTAAGTCTGGCCTCCTTTGCTGAAACCTGTTTCATCCCTGTGTTTGTGACTTTCCTCTTAACTCACAGTTAATATATGTGGGGGGCTGCCTTTACCTTTGGGGATTTTCTCTGAGGCAAGGTAAGGCTTATTTTTCTATCTTTAGGGGTAGTTAGCTCTTAGGCTGTGAAGAGGCGTCTAGGGAGAGTTAGGTAAGCTCCACAGCTATTTCTAGTGTGTGTGCTATAGGATTAGGATTTGCGGTCAGCAGAGTTCCCACTTCCCAGAGCTTGTCCTGTCTTCTAGTTTAACCATCAGGTCATTCCAGGTGCACCTAACCACCAGGTCCATAACACAATCCCCCTTCAATAGAGCTATTGGGTCCAATGAAATACATGGAAGGTCTGCTCTAAAAAATTCAATCTGACATCAACAAATTCTGCTCTTATTTCCTTCCTTTTCCATCCGAATTTCCCTGGAAGTTTAACCCACTGATTTACAGGGGTATGGACTCAATCTGGCTTGTTTAACTTCGCTGACATAATCAACTATAAAACACAAATTCTACATTCCTATGATGAGCTGAAAATGAAATTTTCCCTCCATTCTCTTACATTATTTCAATATATTAAAATTAGGCACTTTGCCTCATCATCACTCCACGATCTACAGACCTCCATTCCTAACTCCTTTGAGAGACTGTGCAAGAATAGTTCAACAACAAGAGGTTTAATATCTAGTATTTACAATATTCTACAGGCTCCAGACACAGATTCCCTAACGAGATACTCTTATATGCTCAAATGGGATTAATATCTGGGTAAAATATGGACGGTGGTAGAGTGGAGAAATGTTTGGACCTGAACAGATAAGACTGCATCTTGTATTTCATACAAAGAAAATCAGTACAAAATCCTTAATCTCTGGTACCATATGCCTGAATTTGTACATAAAATAGACCAATCTATTCCTTCCCCTTGCTGGCGTTGCGTCCTGTCTAGAGGTTCTATATTTCACATTTTTGGGGACTGTCCACTGATTAAACCGTTCAGGGTCGTAGTCCAAATCCTCACTAAGCAAGTTTTTGGAGTGGATCTCCCATTAAGTCCTCAGCTCTTTCTATTAAATATTTTCCCTGAATCCATATCCAAGAGATCCTTTAGATTGCTTTTACATATATTAACAGCAGCTTGCTGTTTGATTGCCTACCATTGGAAGCAAATCTCTCCACCTTCCCAACTACTGCTCTGGCAAAAATTAAGAGACCACCACATCAAAACCCTGTCATGGGCAGCCGAATCTCCCGGCCTGAACCCCATTGAAAACCTCTGGAATGTAATCAAGAGGATGATGGATAGTCACATGCCATCAAAGAACTGCTTACATTTTTGCGCCAGCAGTGTGAAAGACTGGTGGAAACATGCCAAGACGCATGAAAGCTGTGATTAAAAATCATGGCTATTCCACAATATTAATTTCTGAAATCTTCCTGAGTTAAAACATTAGTATTGTTGTTTCTAAATGATTCTGAACTTGTTTTCTTTGCATTATTTGAGGTCTGAAAGCACTGGTTTTTTTTTTATTTTGAACATTTTTCTTTTTCAGAAAAAAAATACAAAATTTATTGCTTGCAAATTAGGAGACATGTTGTCAGAAGTTTATAGAATAAAACAACAATTTACATTTTACTCAAAAATATACCTATAAAGAGAGAAATCAGACAAACTGAACATTTAACAATTAAAATTTACAGCTCTAAATAGAAAAGTTACAGAAAATATTCATAAATGAGTTGCACATTATGTAACTGAAGAAGCCCCCATCCACTTTCTGTAACACAAACTAAGGTATAAACATTAATACGATGGCCCCACTGAATTAATGTTTAGCCTCCATGACATAACTACGCGTACATTATGGATTAGTGAACATTGAGGAACCAAGACACACAATTCCGTCATGGTGATTATGCGGGCACAGGAGCTGTGTCCCTGCTGTAATGGCTGTGATCGGAGATAAGTCTGATCCTGGCTATTAAATTCTTGGATTCTATAGTCAATAGAAACTGTGGCATCTAAATGGTTTCTCAGAGGCTTCAAGTTTCACCCTTCGACAGTCCACAAATGCGATTGTGGGTTGCAGATTGATTGTCATGTCAGCTGGAGTCCTATTAAAGGACTTCAGGCATGCCTCAGCATTTTGCCAATTAATGTTAAGCCAAACATACTGCCTCTTAGATTGTCTGACAGTTTACTACTGACAGGTAACAATGTTTTAGTATACAAAGTATATAGAAGCATAAAAAAGCACAACACAGTGAAATGGCTTTTTTATCTCACTCGACTCCCTCCCCCCCCCCCAAACAATAGAGTTAAAGTTGTTAATTTAAATGAAAAAATTAGCTCCCGCTATGCTCCAAAATGTGGAGGGATTGTTCAGTGGTGAAACATTTTGGGGAAATAAATTCTAATTTTTACTCAAGTCACGGGAAGATATCTGAAACTCACACCAAAAATAGCACTATTTTTGATTAGCTAGACATAGGAAGTCACAGCTAGACATAGGAAGTCACAGCTAGACATAGAAAGTCACTGCTAGACATAGAAAGTCACAGCTAGACACAGGAAGTCACAGATAGATATAAGAAGTCACAGCTAGACACAGGAAGTCACAGCCAGACATAGGAAGTCAGAGCCAGACACAGGAAGTCACAGCTAGACATAGGAAGTCACAGCCAGACATAGGAAGTCACAGCAAGACACAGGAAGTCACAGCTAGACATAGGAAGTCACAGCCAGACATAGGAAGTCAACTGCAGTTTCTACTTTTTTACAGTGGGAAAATGAGGATGACATCTTGCTGCATATGTCAGATGACTATGACAGGGCTTGTGCCTTCTACCATACTGGCTTCCCTGGGTAGTCTATAAATATGGTACAAACCCGGTTAGATAACTGGATTAAGGAAATTGCATAATTATACTACCCCCTTTTGTGCTTCCTTCTCCCTTTAATGCTAAATAATGCTTCCCTCTTTTTTCTTATCTTTTATACATAATAAGGATTCATACTGTGACCTTCCTTGTTGTATCTCATTTATCTTCATGTTAATAAGGCAAGGATATTTGTCCTCTTATTTTTTATTATTAAGAACTAACATAATTTGTTCTCTAAAGTGCAAAATAAAAAATTGGGATTTAGAAAAACAAAACCCATACAACTACCCAGATGAGGAAATAAAAAAAGTTATATCTTTAAAGGGAATCTGTCAGCATGTTTTTGCTACGTAATCTGAAGACAGCATGAGGTACGTATAAAAACACTGAATTCGACAATGTGTCACTTATCAGGCTGTGTGCTGTGGTTTATTTACAGTGAAGGGTTTATCACCAGGACATCATCATTGCCCCCTCCTGTGATAAGCAGCTCACTGTCTATACACAATGTACAGTGGGTACGAAAAGTATTCAGACCCCTTTAAAATTTGCATTCTTTGTTTCATTGCAGCCATTTGATAAATTTAAAAAAGTTCATTTTTTTTCCTCATTAATGTACACTCTGCACCCCATCCTGACTGAAAAAAACACAGAAATGTAGTAATTTTTGCAAATTTATTAAAAAAGAAAAACTGAAATATCAGATGGTTATAAGTATTCAGACCCTTTGCTCAGTATTGAGTAGAAGCGCCCTTTTGAGCTGGTACAGCCATGAGTCTCCTTGGGAATGATGCAATAAGTTTTTCACACCTGGATTTGGGGATCCTCTGCCATTCTTCCTTGCAGATCCTCTCCAGTTCTGTCAGGTTGGATGGGGAACGTTGGTGGACAGCCATTTTCAGGTCTCTCCAGAGATGCTCAATTGGGTTTAGGTCAGGGCTCTGGCTCGGCCAGTCAAGAATGGTCACAGAGTTGTTCTGGAGCCACTGCTTTGTTATTTTAGCTGTGTGCTTAGGGTCATTGTCTTGTTGGAAGGTGAACCTTCGGCCAAGTGGGAGGTCCAGAGCACTCTGGAAGAGGTTTTCATCCAGGATATCTCTGTACTTGGCCGCATTCATGTTTCCTTCAAGGACAACCAGTCATCCTGTCCCTGCAGCTGAAAAACACCCCCATAACATGATGCTACCACCACCATATTTCACTGTTGGGATTGTATTGGGCAGGTGATGAGCAGTGCCTTTTTTTTTCCACACATACCGCTCAGAATTGTCATCAAAAAGGTCTATGTTCGTCTCATCAGACCAGAGAATCTTATTTCTCATAGTCTGGGAGTCCTTCATGTATTTTTTAGCAAACTCTATGCGGGCTTTCATATGTCTTGCACAGAGGAGAGGCTTTTGTCAGACCACTCTGCCATAAAGGCCTGACTGGTGGAGGGCTGCAGTGATAGTTGACTTTCTGGAACTTTCTCCCATCTCCCTACTGCATCTCTGGAGCTCAGTCACAGAGATCTTGAGGTTCTTCTTTACCTCTCTCACTAAGGCTCTTCTCCCACGATTGATCAGTTTGGCTGGATGGCCAGGTCTAGGAAGACTTCAGGTAGTCCCAAACTTCTTCCATTTAAGGATTATGGTGGCCACTGTGCTCTTAGGAACCTTGAGTACAGCAGAAATTCTGTTGTAACCTTGGCCAGATCTGCGCCTTGTCACAATTCTGTCTCTGAGCTCCTTGGCCAGTTCCTTTGACCTCATGATTCTCATTTGGTCTGACATACACTGTGAGCTCTAAGGTCTTATATAATATAGACAGGTGTTTGCCTTTCAAAATCAAGTCCTATCAGTTTAATTAAACACAGCTGGACTCCAATGAAGGAGTAGAACCATCTCAAGGAGGATCACAAGGAAATGGACAGCATGTGACTTAAATATAAGTGTCTGAGCAAAGGGTCTGAATACTTATGACCATGTGATATTTCAGTTTTTCTTTTTTTATTAAATTTGCAAAAATGTCTACATTGCTGTTTTTTTCAGTCAAGATGGGATGCAGTGTACATTAATGTGAAAAAAAATGAACTTTTTTGAATTTACCAAATGGCTGCAATGAAACAAAGAGTGAAAAATTTAAAGGGGTCTGAATACTTACCGTACCCACTGTATATGCAAACCAGTCTCTGTCACTGTGTCTCCCCTTGTTGAGCGGTACAAAGTGGCCAGAATCAAAACACAATAACCATAAACAGAAAATTATATAATTTACAATCTTTATTACAACAACAACAACATATCACAAGAATATTTAATAAAACAGATACCTCTTGTGTTTTATTACATTTTCTTGTGATATTTTGTTGTAAAGATTGTAAATTTTTATAATTTTCTATTTATGGTTATTGTATTTTGATTCTGGCCACTTTGTACCGCTCAACAAGGGGAGACACAGTGACACAGACTGGTCTATAATGTTTTGTTGACACAATATAGTGTATGGATCACACCCCTCTTTGATTTAAATGTACATACAGAGCCTGGTGTGGGCGGGGTTAGCTTTCTCAGCTCTGCTTCATGTTACATCTAAAAGCTCTAATTGTGTCATAACTGCTGAACCCAGTAGTCTAAATGATACATCGTAGGATACAGTGTCTCTTTTGCCTACATCAGTTATGGAACAAAAAAACATAGGGTTGGCCTTTAAAAATAGTGCATAAAATACATGCTTTTTAACGTGGTTTTGCGTGCGGTTTGGATGCATTTTTACTAGCGTATTTTCCCTTTCATTTAAATGGGTGAAAAACCCTACAAAAATGCTGAAAGATCTGACATGCTGCAGATTTGAAAAATCGCTTTGATGCTTCAAATCTACAAGAAAAAAATCTGTAGCGTGTGCATGAGATTTCACAATGATCATTCACTTTGTTGGTACTATAAAATGCTGCATTTTTTTTCGTTGGCAAAAACGCAGTATGAGAACAAGCCCAAACTCCTCAAGGCAGTCATGCAATGAGTAGGAACAGGGATTTTTGGACTTTTGTTATAGATATATTTACTTATTCTTTTGGCGAGGCCTCCAGTAATCCTAAATGTATCTCCTATTCTGTGGATAGGCGATACATGTAATTCGTGGGAAAAATCCTTTTGCTTATTTTCATAGATATTGCATTAAGTACAATTCAAACTTACTTGCAAGTTTTCTCCCCACTGGGACTTTCCTTCTAAAAGTGCATCCAGTACAGCCCGGCTAGGTTCCCCGTTAGCTGTGTCGTTTCCACTAACAACATAATATGCAGCTCGAACTCTCTTAAAGAACTCCTGATCAGTATTTTTGCCATTGCAGTGATTAGGGATGTATGCCAAATCCACATACACTGGTGGTCCAGGAGGAATAGTAGAGCTGGCTTTAGAGCTGCTTGTTCCTGCCGGGAAGATATGAATCATATTTAAAGTAATATAAAGTATGAAGCAATTAAATACATTTCAATGCAAAATTTCTTTGGATCTTAACTAGTGATGAGCGAATATACTTGTTACTAGAGATTTCCCGAGCATGCTCGGGGGTCCTCCGAGTATTTTTTAATGCTCGGAGATTTAGTTTTCATCGCCCCAGCTGAATGATTTACAGCTATTAGCCAGGCTAAGTACATGTGGGGGTTGCCTGGTTGCTAGGGAACCCCTACATGTAATAAAGCAGGCTAGTAGCTGTAAATCATCAAGCTGCGGCGAAAAAAACTAAATCTCCGAGCACTAAAAAATACTCGGAGGTCACCTGAGCGTGCTCAGGAAATCTCGAGTAACGAGTATATTCGCTCATCACTAATCTTAACCCTTTGACAATTGCATTTGCCTAAAATTATATTCCTTTAAAGAGTACACATCACCAGTCTGGGGCTGTCAGAATGAAGCTCTTGGGGAGGACTTCTTTAAGGAAGGATTTTGCAAAACCTAAATTGCCTTAAAGGTGTTTTTTCTTTTACAGGATTTTATAAAATTTGCCTAAGAGTAGGGTATGTTAAAAATCAGTCAAATAACCATTATTAAGTAATTGAATTTAAACTGTTCACGTGTCAGAGCTCAGGTGGTCCAACAAAGGTGACAATAACTGTTATGCAGACATAATCAACAGGCCAGTGATTGGCTGCAGTGGTCACCTAAATGATTAAATGAAAGTCATCACTGCAGGACTATCACAGACATCTGGAGCAGGGTTTCAGCTGGCAAGTAAAGGTTGTTTCTTTATTTTATATCATTCCTGACTCTTAGGCTTTTTTTCAACACTTTTAAGAGTTTAATATTTGGATATCATATTGTTATTTTATCTTATTTGTCCAAGATTTTGTTTCGCCACTGGAAATCTTTGTTCAATTATATAACTTGCTCACGTGGCCCTCTCTTCATATGTACTATTCCTGGTGTCTCCCACTGGTCTATTTGCTTCCTTTTGTCAGGTGGCAGCTGCAGCCAATCAGTGGCCTTGTTCCATCTGAGTCTGAAGAAACAGTATCCTGAGATGGTACATGGCCACTACAGACAATTATTGGTTGCTGATTGGCTGCTTGCTGCAGTAACCTGCCTCTCTACTCTTGCTGAATCTCATCATTGTCTTCTTCTTTTACCCACATTTTTTCTGTGTCCTGCTAAGTTAAAGTCTAGGCTGCATAAACTTGCAATTCAATGCAGCCTGTGAAAGATTTAGCATAGGTACAGAACAGAACAAGTCTACATGTAGTGCAAAGAAAAACAATTGGTGTTTACTGAAACTAAAAACAAGTGTGAATAACACTTTTGTTCTATTCCTATAGTGACACTATTATATAGAAGCATAAATGCTCCTTCATACAACAAAGTATATGCAATATTGCTCCTATTAAGGGTAGTTTCATTTGTGTAATCTAGAGACATTTAATATTGTTGTCCAGACACTCTTCCACTGGATTCGCATCTTGCAGAGGCAACCATTGGATACTCAGCCAATATTGTGCATTGGATTTAATATTTACTATAAATGCTATTATTGCAACACACCCACTAATTATTTTTTTTTACACTTTGGCTGAACCTAAAGAACCCATGAGGTCTTAAACACATTGCATGAAGAGTTTCATGAACAGTTCTGGCTGGATTTATGCTTTACAGTGAAAATATTCAATAAAGTTACAGATTACTTTACGAATGTCCTAGACTCTTATTTTCTTCAAGCCACTGGAATGCCTGATCATAGAAGATGTCAACTACAAGATTCTGGTGAGCACACTTACTCAGTTGTTTGCTATTTAAAATAGGGTCCGTGCACGATACTCACTGGCGATTGGATGTTTGCCTCGGCAACACTACTGTCCAGCAAACAGTGGCATTTAAAAAGGACTGATGTTACATCTCCTGAACGAGGTGGCCTAGGCAACCCCTTTATGATTTTACAAATTTTTTTTAGAAATGCATTACCTGTTGATTTTACACCATTCACCAGTTTGCCAGGAATACCACCTTTAGATGTATCTTCTCTGTCTTCTCTTGAAGAATGCATTTGTAATGTACTTTTTGTCTTTAAAGATTTTTCAGTTGTTTCTTTCTTCACCGTTGCATTTCGTAGTGATTTTTCTGTAGCTTCCCGTGATGTCTGTTTTGACAGTGTTGGAGACCATTTTCCCTTGGGCTCTAGTTTCCTAGCTGGAGAGGTTGATTTAGGTTTACTTAAAGGCTTCCTTACACCCTTAGTTTTGTCCTTTAAATCCTTTTTAAGTATCTTGTCACCTTTTACAGGGTTAAATTCATTGACTAGCATATCAGGATCTACCATACAAACATCAGGATGAGGAGGGTGAGGATAGGGATCCATCAATGGTGCTGGATGTGGATCATGGCCTTGTCTAGAACTGCTGTGATGAGAGTTTCCCATTGCTTTATCTACAGGAAGAAAGTCTGCGTCTTCGTCAGAGTCCATTACAGCATCTGCTGTTATAGATGGGCATTCTTCTGTTTCTGGTGGGACATCCGAGTCTGACTGAGATGATCCTGAATCGCTGACAGATGTGGGAGGTGTTTCATCAACTGTGCCACCCTCAGCATAACGTTTTTTTACATTATGGGTCCTACCCTTAACAGAAGGGTGACCCTCATCTTGTGAAACATCACTGTCATCAGAAAGGTCAATGGGACTAGGATTAATGAAAGATGGAGAAAGTTCCCCTTTCCTGTGCATATATTCTGATGAAGACAACTTGTGCTCATACTCAGTTGATGTACCCATACATGTGTCAACTTCATGGGAAGCATCTCCATGATCTTCTGACCCTGTACCTCTTTGTGCATCATAAGGCTGAAATGTGTGCTCAGGAGACATAAGAGAAGTAGGTCGGTTAGATTTATCTGTATCTTCTGGAGAAGACCCTCTGTCTGAATCTGGAGATGACTTTTCATCCTTTACATCTGAAGAGTAAAACTGTTTGTCACCATATTGTGAGTGTTGGAATAACTCTGGCACATTGTTTATTTCTGTAGGACCATTTGCAGTTGATTCTTCTTGTTGATGGTGTGGAAATGATGTAAAAACATTAGATGGTGAATATACTTCTGCTATTTCACTCTGTGTAATATCCTGATGGACAGTAATTGTTTCTTTCGCTATATCAACCTTTGATGTGCAAGAGCTCTTTTTACATTCAACTCTACAAGGTAATGTGCAATCATCCATGTCATATGAACCTGTAGATTCATGATCATCAGTAACATTTTTTTCATCTGAAGGATTGGTAGCATCAGCAGGAACAAGAGGCGATACGTCCCATAAATTCCTGACACTGGGTTCTGCTTCTGCTGCATAACGACTGATCATTTGTGAATAAAAACTTTCAGCAGTGTCCATTTTAACTGGTGTGCTAGCTTCAGATGAAGTTTCTGACACACTTTGAGAGTCACGTTTTTGGTAGTCAGCCTCTGTATACTGAGCAGAAATCTTAGAATATAAGGGATCTTCCTGAGGACTTGAAGGTGAAAATCTGGATAATGATGCACTTACTTCAGAAGCTCTATCAGAGACCTCTAAGTACTCATCCTCTCCCTTTGCAGAATGTGATGTGCTGAAAGCATCAGTACCTAATTCCTTAGAATCTGCAAAGGACGATGATTGCTGGTAAACCCTATATGACTCTCCAATTTCTTTTTCTTTTATTGAAAATGCTTCAGAGGAATATTCTGATGCTAAGTCTGTAGCTTCATGTTTTGCTAAACCAGAGACTGTTTCTTTATCCTTACCAATGACAGTACAACTTTCTAATACCTGACTTACACTATGTCCTTCCCTAATGGTTTGTGACTGTTGGTATTCTGATTGGAAACAAGTTTTATATACATCTTTTGTGGGCTCATTTTTTGACACAAATGGAGAATATGTATAGTCTGTATCTTCTTCTGTTTGATGCTTATCTTCATGGAAACTATATTCTGCTATTCCAAATGAGTCATGAGCTTGAGAACCACTCAACCCTGCAGTTTTCATTTCAGTGTGGACATTATAGTGCTTATTGTCAACTTCTTTTACCTCTGTTTGACCACCAAAATTAGATAGATTGTTCTCCTTTGCTTGACTAAATGTGTATGTATCATGAAAACTACCAAGATTGGTGGGGCATTTGTTTTCCTTTTCAGATTTTTCATTTGCTCCTTTTTCTAGTTCAGAATCACTTGCATTTCCTCCTTGTATTTCCGTTTTCTCATAATATGAGTCTTTCAAATCAGGAAGTCCCGATTTGGCTTGGGTAATATTTTGACTAGCTGAGCTAATGTTATCTTCATCTTCATCATCATCATCATCCTCATCTTCCTCCTCCTCATCATAATCATCATGATGTGCATGAAGATAGGTAGATTTTTCAATATATTCATGTTCCACTGTATCTATTTTTGATGAGAGATCTGTGCCAAGTGAGGAGACATTAGACTCTTTTTCCGGTTCTGTTGTATGATATGGCTCTACCATGTGTGATTTTTCAGCTTCTACGGTGGATACACTACTTGTCTTTTTACTGGTTTCAGAACTTGCTGAGAATTGTTCCTGCTTTTCAGTATATTTAAAAATGGAGCTGTCTGCTTTTTCTTTTGGAGATACTGGAGAAGAGAGCTCCTTCTCTGTTGAGGTATACAAATGAGATTCCTCTTCTTTGGAAGATATTTCTCCATATAATTCATGCCTGGATGTGTCTGTACCTAAAGTTAGTATCTCTGCCTTCTCCTTCTGTAGATAGCTAGCACTACTGGGCTCTGCCTCTTCTATGATATGACCAACTCCAGAAGTAGCTATCTTTTCATATATGTCAGCATACTGAAAGGATTTGTCATTTGGATAAGGGGTTGGTTCTCTTTCTTCTACTTTTCCTTTCTTTATGTCACTATAATGGTCCTTGTCTTGGGTATATAATTCAAATGGGCTACAAGATGACTTGAAGCCAGTATCCAACAGACTGGGAGAGCCTTTTTTGTCCCGTTTTGAGGAAAAATCTTCTTTAGGGTCACCCTTATATTCTCCAAAAGTAATGTCTATATTATCTTTAGAAAGTGATGTCTTATTGTATGATGTTTCAACATATTCTTGCTCTTTATCTTCTTTAGAATAATCATATACTTTGTATTCCTGTTTCGCTTGTTCTTGATATGTACACTCCTCTGAAGATGATTGTTTTGGTGATTTTTCTTTTACATCATGAAGTTCATCCTCGTGAAAACTATACTTTGATTTTACTGACTCCATCGTGTCTGAACGTTCATGTGTTTCAAATCCACTAATTGTTTCTTCCCCAAGTTGAATATCACATTTTTTGTCTACAGCACCACCCAGATAAGAAGAGACTGGGATGTCATAGGCAGTCTGAGAATATGGATATTCACCTTCTTCTTCTGATTCATGCACTTTAAAACCCCTTTCCACAGGTTCTAGTTTCACTTTAATGCATTCTGTACTGCTACCCCTAAAGGCTGTGGGCACACTGATTTCATCCTGCTGTATTACTAGTGCATCAGATGAAGATGTTGTTACATAGGGAACTTTATCTAAGATGTCTGCATGCTCAGAATGATATGAACCTTCTACTTGTGAAACGAGATCCTGAAGTTGAACTTTGCTTTCACCTGAAAAATGTTGTAACTCTTCCACATGCTTTTCTTCTTGAAAATGTGCATACTCTGTATCTAATATTTCGCTATCCAATTTATTAGATGCTTCTTGAATTACATCTAAATTCAAAGATTGCTCTTTAGACTGTTCTTCCCAATCAAGTGTATCATCAAGAAATGTGCTCTCTCCTTCTTCAGTATACCGTAGTTTGTAGCTCTCTTTTGCCAAGTACTGAGATTCTTGTTCTTCCTCTCCAAAGTGTTCTTCTGTAAACCACACTCTTTTTTCACATGTCATCTGTTTCATATAAATGTTTTCAGTTTCATCTGACTTTTCATTATCAATGTAATTATCATTATATGTATCTTTCTTGGATTCATCTGAGGTGTCTTTTTTTTCTAATACATTTTCTGCTGATTTTACATAATCAAGAGAAAACTCAGTATGTTGGAAATTGTATGGCTTCTGAAAAGGACATGATTCCTGTTTTTCCATGATGGGTATTTCAACAGGATCACCTTTGAGAGGGCTATGGTCTGCAAAAGAATATGACTCTGAATCATCAGGGCTTGAAGAGAAAATGACAGGAGATTTGTCTTCTTTTTGCTGTGCCTTACCATCAGAATGATAAGATTGTGTCTTTGCTACTGATGACTCTTCTGAATGGACTTTTGAAAATGTTTGTTTCTCCTCTCTGTATTCAGGTGTCGTGAAGGATTGAGTATATTCTTGAAAATGTGCCTCCTGGTGTTTTTGATCTTCTCTAAAGCTTTCCTTCTTGGACAGCAAAGGATCTACACATTCTGCTGATATTTCATCAGATGAACATTTCATTTCTTCTTTTTGAGTCTGATCTTTCAACTGAAGAAGACTTTCATCATCTAAATATGTTTCTTTTATGGGGCTTCCTTGATATGTTTCATTTACAATTGGACTTTGTTCTATCAAAGACATCTGTAAGGATGTATCATCTTCTTTTCCGTGTTCTGTAAAAGAAAGTGACTTTGCATCTCCTAAGAATATGTCTTGGCCAGAGATCTCGGTATCATCTTTTACAGGACTCTGCTCTATGATTTCAGAATATTTGCCATACACTGTTGATATTTGCATGGGTGATGTTACCTGATGTGTATCAGCATCTGCTTTTTTACGTTTGGGTGAAAAATCTATATTTAAGACTTGCTTCGATGAATCTAAATTTTCAAGTTGCATATATGGCTCTGATGTCATAAAAACCCTTTCATCCTTAGATAGATCACATTTTTCATTGGCCATATATCTCTCGTCATTGTCAATATTTTCATCAGGAAATCCTTCTCCCTCGGTTTCCACCATTTCTTTGGTCATTGGAGTTGATGATCCTTTAACAAAATCTTCAGTGTTTAAGTCACATTTATATGATGATGCTTTAGTTAGCAAGCTTTGCACATCAGAACCCAGCGTTGAAGTTCCATAAGGCACATCTATTTGTGTGATTGGTTTATCAAGGTGTTCTCTATTTTCTGCAGATGACTCATATGATACTGTTATTTCATCTTTTCTTTCATGTTTAAGTATATCAGCTGCTTCAAAAAGTTCAGCTTGTGTAGTTTCAGATCTGTCCTCTATAGGGGATTGGTGAGAAGGTGTGTGCCCTGTACTTGTAGGGCCTGACTGAGTCGGAGATGCCATTTTTACAGTGCTATCATCAGGACTTAGACATCTTTCCTCAGCTTCTCCAAAGCTGGAATCAACTTTTTCCTGTTCACTTCCAGAAATAACTGGAGATATCTTCATGTCTGTACTATAACCATATGGTACATCAGTAACTTCATGTTCAGAAAATAAAAGAGGATTGTAAAGTTTTTTACTAGATGTCTCCATATTTGTTGCATCATCATCAAGTTCTTCATCCTGTACTGAGCCGCTCAGACGATCTTTTCCTGCAGACATGAGAGATTGAAAATCTTCTGGTGGAGGGGATTTAAAACATTTATCTTCCTCTAGAGATGATGTAGGTGATATAGTGCCAGCAGATGGCAAGTACTCGATGCCCTGGGTTGCCTCAGTGTGAGAAGATGGAATGCTGTTGGCAGTATCAAGTAGTAATGAGCTTTTTCCAGTCTCTTCGGTTTTTGGTGCAGTAATAGAAGCCACAGATTGATCTTCGGCAACAGATGTAGCAAAAGAAGACAGTTTATCACACTCAGTTATAGATGTTGCTGAGGAAACGTGTTCCTCCTCTGCAAGTGGAGCAGCAACAATGTTTGTAGAATATCCCACTATTTCAGATTCTTGAATAACATAGCCTTTTGTAGGACCTTCAGTAGATGAAACTACTTTGATGCCATGTATTGCCTCAAATGATCCAGGATGATCTGGGACGGAAATGTCATAACTGCCAACATCATACTGTAAATGAGGTATTCTTTCTTCCTGTTCATCATGTATTTCTTCATCCGAAATTGTTTGTTCTGTCTCTGAATAGCCTGGCATTGTTTCATCTTGGATGTATGATATGTGTTCTGCAGTAGTTCCAGATGAGACGGGGGCACCAGTTAAGTACGATGTCTCCTTTGATACATGTTGGCCACAAATATTTATTTTTGCATCAGTCTGTTGCTGTAATGACATTGCAAAATTGGAGGGCTTGTTTTCTGCCTGTTCATCCAAGTGATCTGTGTATTCACTGCTCTTATATTTAAGATCATCCCTAGGTTCTTCTGAATATTCTTCCATTTCTTCCACCTCTGCTTTTTCCACTACTTCTACATTTTTCCCTACTTGCTTGTCATCTTCAGCTTTTCTACATATATGGTCATCTTTTTGCTCTACTACTATTTCTTCTTTTTGTTTTCTATCTAATATTCCCTTTTCATCCAATTCATTTTCTTTATCTTCATCCATCTCTAAATCTTGAATGTCTAAAGTTGGCATAGTTTCAAATTTGTTTCTGATAGATACGCCCTCTTTGTCAACATCTGGGGTAGTTTCTTCTTCTGTATTTATCTCATCTTCAAATTCTGCCATCTCAGCAGGTTCCTCCATTGCTGCGCCTTCATCAACCATTTCAGCTGTCTCAGCTGCTTGATACATTGGTTTCTCTTCATGTTGTGAGTCTCCTTCCACATCAGTTGTCGTGATACCTTCATCTGGGGACTCAAGAGGACTTTTCTTATCTGAAGTTATTTCATCTAATGTGATTTCATCTTTGAATTGGTTTTGGTCTAATGACATACCTGATGGTCTATTTTCAATGGTCTCTGGTTTTGAAAGAGTAGGGTCACTTTCTTTTTTATTGGATTGTTCTAGGTTGTCTTCATACTTCAACGCCTCAAAGTCCTTGGTGAGATCCTCAGGAGATGACATAACTGATCTTTGTTCTGTCATATCAGCTGTTTGTGGTTTGTTTCCCATTTGTACTTGTTGTACATGACTTACTTTTTGTTCAGGTGGTGAATCTTTTTCAGGTTTACATTTAACTTTTTCAGTTCTAATTTTCCCAGGAACTTTTGCTTTGTGCAATGTTTTTCTCACTTCAGGTGTAAATGGCCGTAAGTCGGGTTTTAATAGTTTCTTAGTTTCAGGTTTCAAATCCTTTTTCTTATCTTCCTTCCTTACATCTTTCTTATCTTCCTTCTTAAAATTTTCTTTCTTTATATCTATTTTTTCTTTCTTTATTTCTTTCTTTTCTTTATCCTTTTTTTCATCAAGTTTGGAAATCTTATCCTTGATGAATTTTTTGCCAGTCTTTTCTTTCAGAAGTTTCCTCTTTTCTAATTTAGCAGAATCAATTGCTTCTGTTTTTATCTTTTCTGTTTTTAAAGGTTTCTCAATATGTTTGTCTTCCTTGATTTTTCGTTCTGATTTCATCTCTTTTGTAATCTCTGGTTTACCATCTTTTGCCAGTTCTTCAGAAATATCTTCTCTTTTGCCTGGCTTACCTGTGCTTGGTCGTGTAGAGGACTTCAGACTTTCTTTGCTGTCAGCCCTTTGTTTTATTTTTATGTGCTTACCAGTAGATGGTGGGACACCACTGGATATTTCTTTTTGTGTTGCTACTGGATATCTCAGAAAATCTAAATGTTTCAGCTTTTCTAGACCTTCTAGAATCTTATTTTGTGGAGCATTTCCAGGAAACAAAACACGCACAATTTTTTCCGTTGGGCTAGCAGGGAGCCAAACAACAAGGGCAGTGATAGATGTAAGATATGGTACTGAAATTTCACCCTCTTTCCCATTTGCTAGTATAATACCAGTTTTTGCTTTGCTATTTCCAGCCCATTTCTGCATTAAAAATTGCATTTCTTTACTGTCTTTCACTGGGTTGAGAACATACATATCCAACCTGCCAACACCCATTTTGTGAAACAATGTTATGGGCTCTATTTGGTTACTAACTACCCTGTATAAAGGTTCAGATTTAATTCCTAATTTGCTTAAGTACTGTAGCGTCAGACAAGCTTCTTCAATACTTCTTTTAACCTTCATATTAGACTCAGGCATTTTCAATTTATCTGGAACATTAAAAAACACTACACCCAGCTCTGGTGATATTAAGTTCTTCATCCAGTCGCTATAAGCAGTGGAGCCCTGAGATTGTTCTTCATCTTGCTCAGCTATCTTTCTTTGAAGAAGTCCATTTATTCCAGGCAGGTTATCTGCTCCAATATGTGTGAGCAATATGGAATCAATTCTATCCAAATGTCGAACCAACTTCCAGAAACAAGATTTCCTTTCTGAGCCACCATCAACAAGGATATTAAATCCATTGACAGCAAATAGGGCGGAGTCTCCCCTTCCTCCGGGAAATATGTAACAACATGGTTTTGACAACTTTAAAAATCCTCCTGAATTTGGTGGCTCCAGGAGATCAAAAGGAGAAGGGACATCAACTGTCTCTGAGACATAGTCTGCAAATTCTGAAACCCCATCCATGGCAGGTAAGACAAGCTCAGGATTAAGTTTCAAATTTATGATATCCTGGAAACTGGAATGTCCAAGGTTGCACCAATCTCCCTCTTCCAAGCAGGAAACTGTTAAAGATGCTTTAATCTCTGGATCAGTGTTGCTGAAGAGCTGGCAGACCTGTAGTGACACATATACAAATCAAAATGATTAACCGAATTCCAGTGATATTTATTAAATGGAATCTGTCACCACAGAGACCCTTATGTGTCACTTACGGGGATGCTTAGTGTAGTTATGATAAAATCACTATTTTATCACCAGATTATCATCATTACACAAATAATAAACCTGCTAAAGTCATGGGCAAAAGTGTTGGTACTCTTGAAATTGTTCCAGAAAATAAAGCATGTCTCCCAGAGAATTATTGCAATTGCACATTTTTTTGTTATGCACATGTTTATTTCCTTTGTGTGTATTGGAATAACATAAAAAACAGAGAAAAAAAGACAAATTGGACATAATTGCACGAAAACCCCCAGAAATGGGCCAAACAAAATTGTTGACAGCCTCAACTTAAAGGGAACCTGTCAGCAGGATTGAGCTCAATAACCTACAGACAGTATCAGGTTCGCGCCGTTATACTGATTAAAATGATACTTTGGTTGATGAAATCCGTCTTGTGGTTGTTGTTTAATCTTTATTTGCAGTTTTCAGTTAATGAGATTATCATGCTCCAGGGTGGCCTGTGAGGGGGACTTTATGTGGTGCTCTGCTTATATATTCATCTGTATGGGCTTATCATAGGTCACTGATCTGACAGTGACCTGCCCCCTACTTTATATACTGCATAGAATATTGTGTGGAAAAAAAATAACATTAATCAAAATGGCGCAAGCAGAGGCGCCTGCACTGTAGCATGATACAATGGATAATATGTATATATTCATTTATGATTTACTCATATAATATTATGGGGAGAGAAAAAAAAAAATCTTGTTCAAAATGGTGCTGGCAGCTGTGCCTGCGCAGTAGCATCTATCGCGTTCCGCCTGCGTGATGAATGTTAATTTTTTTCCATGCAATATTCTATGCATTATATAAAGTAGGGGGCAGGTCACTCAATAATCAGTGACCTGTCGTAGCCCATAAAGATGAATACGTAAGCAGAGCACCACATAAATCCACCCTCGCTCACAGGCCGCCCCAAAGCATGAGAATCTCATTAACTGAAAACTGCAAATAAGGATTAAACAACAACCACAAGACGCATTTCATCAACCAAGGTATCATTTAGAGCAAACCTGACAGTGTCTGTGGGTTACTGAGCATAATCTTGATGACAGGTTCACTTTAATATTTGATTGCACACTCTTTGGAATAAATAACTGCAATCAATCACTTCCAATAACCATTAACCCTTTCACGACATGCGCCGTACATGTACTGCGCATGCCGTGAATCCCTTTGATGTGGGCTCCGGCGCTGAGCCCACATCAAAGTCGCGACATGTCAGCTGTTTTGTACAGCTGACATGTGCGCGCAATAGCGGCGGGTGAAATCGCTAATCACCGGCCGCTATTAACCTGTTAAATGCCGCTGTCAAACGCAGACAGCGGCATCTAACTAAAGGTTCCGGCCGGGCGGCCGGAAATGACGTCATCGCCGACCCCTGTCACATGATCGGGGTCGGCGATGCGTCAGGATGGTAACCATAGAGGTCCTTGAGACCTCTATGGTTACTGATGCCGGCCTGCTGTGAGCGCCCCCCTGTGGTCGGCGCTCATAGCAAGCCTGCAATTCAGCTAGATAGGAGCGATCTGATGATCGCTGCTATGTAGCTGAGCCGATCGGGTTGTGCCAGCTTCTAGCCTCCCATGGAGGCTATAGAAGCATGGCACAGGTAAAAAAAAAATGTTTTTAAAAATATGAAAAAAATGTAAAAAACATAAAAGTTTAAATCACCCCCCTTTCGCCCCATCCTAAATAAAACAATAATAAAAAAAAAACCTACACGTATTTGGTATCGCCGCGTTCAGAATCGCCCGATCTATCAATAAAAAAAAAAGCATTAACCTGATCGCTAAACAGCGTAGCGAGAAAAAAATTCGAAACGCCAGAATTACGTTTTTTGGTCGCCGCGACATTGCATTAAAATGCAATAACGGGCGATCAAAAGAACGTATCTGCACAAAAGTGATATTATTAAAAACGTCAGCTCGACACGCAAAAAATAAGCCCTCACCCGACCCCAGATCACGAAAAATGGAGACGCTTCGGGTATCGGAAAATGGCACTTTTTTTTTTTTTTTTTTTTTTTAAAGCAAAGTTTTGAATTTTTTTTCACCACTTGGATAAAAAAAAAACTAGTCATGTTTGGTGTCTATGAACTCGTAATGACTTAGAAAATCACAATGGCAGGTCAGTTTTAGCATTTAGTGAACCTAGCAAAAAAGCCAAACAAAAAACAAGTGTGGGATTGCACTTTTTTTGCAATTTCACCGCACTTGGAATTTTTTTCCCGTTTTCTAGTAAAAGACATGGTAAAACCAATGGTGTCATTCAAAAGTACAACTCGTCCCGCAAAAAATAAGCCCTCACATGGCCATATTGACGGAAAAATAAAAAAGTTATGGCTCTGGGAAGGAGGGGAGTGAAAAACGAAAACGCAAAAACGAAAAAGGGCCGCGACTTGAAGGGGTTAACAAGCATCTAACACCTCTCAACTGGAATTTTGGACCACTCTTCTTTTGCATACTTCTCCAGGTTTCTAATATTTGTAGGATGCCTTCTACCAACAGCAGTTTTAAGCTCTCTCCACAGGTGTTCAATGGGATTTAGATCTGGATTCATTGCTGGCCAATACAGAACACTCCATTGCTTTGTTTCCATCAATTTCTGGGAGCTTCTTGAAGTATGTTTGGGGTCATTGTCCAGCTGAAAGACCCATGACATAAGATGCAAACCCATTTTCCTGACCCTGGGCACTACATTCTGACCCAAAATCCTTTGTGTAATCTTCAGATTTCATGACGCCTTGCACAGTGTCAAAGGCAGCAAAACAACCCCAAAATATATTTGAATCTCCTCCATATTTGACTGTAGGTTTTGTGCTCTTTTTTTGTTTGTAGGACTCATTACATTTTCCGTAACCAGTAGAATAATGTGATTTACCAAAAAGCTTTATCTTGGTCTCATGTGTCCACAACACGCTTTCCAAGAAGGATTTTGGCTTACTCACGTACATTTTGGCAAAGTGCAGTTTAGCTTTTTTATTTCTTTGTGTCAACAATGGGGTCTTCCTGGGTCTCCTGCCATAGCATTTCATTTTATTCAAATGTATACAGATAGTTTGCACTGACACAGATGCACTTTGAGCTGGCAGGATAGCTCGAATGTCTTTGGAACTTGATTGGGGCTGCTTATACACCATCCAGACTATCCTGCGTTGCAAATTTTCATAAATTTTTCTCAGCCGTTCACATCCAAGGAGATTTGCTACAGTGCCGTGGGCTGTAAATCTTTTGATTATGTTGCGCACTGTGCACAAATTAACATCAAGATCCCTGGAGATGGACTTTAAACCTTGAGATTGTTGATATTTTTTAACAATTTTCATTCTTTCGCCCTTAAATCCTCAGACAGTTCTTCTCCTCTTTCTCTTCTCCATGCTTAGTGTGGCACATACAGACACACAATGCAAAGACTGAGTCAACTTCTCCCCTTTTTATCTACTTTCAGGTGTGATTTTCATATTGCCCACACCTGTTACTTCTCACAGGTGAGTTTGAACGAGCATCACATGCTTGAAATAAGTTGTTTACCCTCAATTTTGTCCAGCCCATTTTGGGGGTTTTGTGTGAAATTATGTGCAATTTGCCTTTTTTTCTATTTTTTGTGCTGTTCCAATACACACAAAGGAAATAAACATGTATATAACAAAGCATGTGTAACAGCAATAATTTTCTGGGAGAAATACTTCATTTTCTGGAACAATTCCAAGGGTGCCAACACTTTTGGCCATGACGGTATAAGGTAGTCAAGCATGATTGGCAGCTTTTTGTGTACACTGTACATGGGCAGAAAGCTGCCAATCAGTGGTGTGGGCGGGTTATATTTGAGCTCAACATTAAGAGAACTGTTCGATCTGCAGCAGAGCAAATAGTGATTTTATCAAAACTACTTATAAACAGCCCAGTGATACATCGCTACAATCAATTTTTCTGCTCCTACATCACCCTGCTCTCAGATGGGGCAACAAATACTTGGTGACAGATTCCTTTTAATAAAATTGTCAAATACATACTGTACATAGAATTTATGTTAATTAAGATCCATGTCAAGCTAAATTAGTACTTAACAATAAAATACAAAACCTCTTTACTATGACTCAATTTACTTTCTGCTATGTCAGATTTTTTTTTTAACACCTGAATATATATGGGCTGTATTACAGCAGTCTAAGAAAAGTTAAAAGGCTTATAGCAAGCAACAGTATATAAAATGTAAACAATATTTGCATTGCTGGAAACAATCATCATGTTGGACAAGAAGACACAATTTATAGAAAGACAAAGACAAAAAAGACAAGGTATCTTACTATGATCGAGGAGAATACTGACACAACATCCTTCACGATAACAGAGAACTGTGAAGCAGCACAGCTCTCTCTCATCCTGCCTGAGAATGATCAGTCTGATTAATGCAGGGCAAAAGAGAAAGCTAATAGGACCTGCACATCTCTATAGTTTCTACTGCAGCACAGATGCTGAGGATTATAGCTACCTGAAGGATCTTTCAGGTCATGTAATCAGTTACATCCTTGGAAGAAACTTAAATACTGTATGTGGAAGGGTATGCTTAATGTGTGCATATATGAGTCGCCTGTCAGGGCCGTGGGACACTCGGTAACGGGTCCGTTACTTAAAGGGATGTGTCATGGTGGCGGGCGACCCGGTCCGTGGCCCTGGGCGCCCATGTTAAAGGGACAGTCTTTAAAGGGGTTGTTGAAATAAAGCAAGTTTGTGACGCCACCTGTTGTATTTGGTCAGTAGGGACCGACGCTGCTTAAAGGGGTCCACTGGGGTGATATTATGGCAGCAGGGATGGTATGGCTTAACACAGGTGAAGCTGGGTCCCCAGGGCTCCCGATGTTGTAGGTGATGGTGAGTGGTGTGGAAAGAACGAGGACACAAGGTGCAGGTCTCTTTACCTCTTTACTGAAGCGATTCAGGCAGCCACAGTCCAGGGTACCGGATCACAAGTGCTGGTGGTGGTCCGGCCGGCTTGGAAGCAAGTTGGGAGTTCCCCTTACCAGTTGGGATTAGAAGCCTTCCTACTATCGCTGTGGTGTCTTTCCTTGCTGCCTATAGCTGTCCAAGGTCCTCACAGTTCTCTCTGTCCTCCATGTAGGTTAGGACACAAACCCGTATGACAGGTGACTCAAGCCTTTTTACAGGGTCTCTATCACGACCCGGGCTCTATGTGTCACTGTGTCTCCTGGGTGTTAGGGCGAACAGGTGATGTATAATCCAGCTGTCCTGCCGGTTTGTGCTATGTGTATTAGAGCCCCACAAAAGCCTCGGTCTTCCAGCTACCGGTGTCTGCGCTCAATCGGGGATGTAGCCCAGTCCCAGCTATTCTCCCCTGTTGTCACACTCCTGTGCTTTGCTCTCCGGCACGCTCGCTACAAGCTGTTCTTCCCTTCTGTCTCTCGCTATCTAGGAGCTGCAGCATTTCAAGATACATGGCCCCTCACCCGTCTTTCTGCCTCCGACTGCTCCAGTCTGCTGTCTGGCACCAACTCACTAATCTTCCCAACTGCCTAGCAACGTCTGTTGTCTGTTTGATGATGTAGGTAAGCGGTGTTGTAGCTGAGTTGTGTATTTGTGTAGCAGAGTTGTGAATATATCAAGGTTGTATGTAGCAGAGATGTGTCTGTACCAGATTTGATAGTTAGCTTTTATAGCAGGGCTGTGTGTGTACTGTGAATGCAGCAGTGTTGTGTACATGTGTGCACTGAAGAGAGAGTACATAATGTGCGTATGTATATCATACACATGCTGCACAGCAACACTAACACTAGATGTATTACCTTCTTATTGTACCCTAGTGCATGCAAATCTGTCATATTAACACCTCAACTTCTTTACACTGTCAGGGAAGATTTAATTAGTAGGAAATATGTTTTTCATTTTTCCTGTTGCCTAAAGCTGGGGTTCATCTTATGGTCTTAAAAATACAATATTTGTCTTTCATATACTTACTTCTGGATCACTGAACACCTCTCCAAGTCTATGTAATGGAAAGGTACCACTTTGCAGAATTAAGTCTCCTTCCTGGTCAGAGCACTGGCCACTCAGAATAAGGAGCTTGTAAGCAGAAGGATCTGTGATCAAGGACCGTACCTAGTAGTAAAGTTAGAAATGCCCTTTAGTCAAATAATATATAATTTTAGAGATTCTATACAATATAAATGATTTCCATGTAAAGTTACTAATTAACAGGTTTGCAGAACTTTCCAATGGATAATTTTAAGCAGTTATTGTACATTGAACACTGAACATCGAAGTTGAGCTCTAAGCCCCCGTCTCACTAAGCGAGATCGCTAGCGAGATCGCTGCTGAGTCACAAGTTTTGTGACGCAACAGCGACCTCAGTAGCGATCTCGCTATGTGTGACACGTAGCAGCGACCAGGCCCCTGCTGTGAGATCGCTGGTCGTATCGGAATGGCCTGGACCTTTTTTTGATCGTTGAGGTCCCGCTGGGTAGCACACATCGCTGTGTTTGACACCTTACCAACGACCTCGTTGACGACTCAGACACTGAATTGTCATAATAGCTCCCATGTGACATCGTTGTACAGGTCGCTGGTGAGATGTCAAACAGTGAGATCGCAGCTGCGATCGTTGGAAGATCTCACTGTTTGACATCTCACCAGCGACCACATAGCGACGCAGCAACGATCCCTGACAGGTCGTATCGTTGTCGGGATCGCTTTAGCGTCGCTAAGTGAGACGGGGCCTCTACTGTAACCTTGTGTGTCTCAACTCTCCCTCGATGGAAGGTCCAGGGAAAAGAAGTCTCAGGTATGTAGATTTCCTACATGTCCGATCTTTTGTGCTCATGAGAGAACAGCTGCTGCCAGGGATGTCTGAATGGAGCTTATTTCCCTTCTCCTCACTGAGAACACATGCACTGTTAGTCAAGCTAAGTGTAAAGGCCCCGTCTCACATAGCGATTTACCAACGATCACGACCAGCGATACGACCTGGCCGTGATCGTTGGTAAGTCGTTGTGTGGTCGCTGGGGAGCTGTCACACAGACAGCTCTCTCCAGCGACCAACGATCAGGGGAACGACTTCGGCATCGTTGAAACTGTCTTCAACGATGCCGAAGTCCCCCTGCAGCACCCGGGTAACCAGGGTAAACATCGGGTTACTAAGCGCAGGGCCGCGCTTAGTAACCCGATGTTTACCCTGGTTACCAAAAAAAACAAACAGTACATACTCACCATCTGATGTCCGTCAGGTCCCTTGCCGTCTGCTTCCTGCTCTGACTGAGTGCCGCCGAACAGTGAGAGCAGAGCGCAGCGGTGACGTCACTGCTGTGCTGTGCTCTCACTGTACGGCGGCACTCAGTCAGAGCAGGAAGCAGACGGCAAGGGACCTGACGGACATCAGATGGTGAGTATGTACTGTTTTTTTTTTTTTACATTTACGCTGGTAACCAGGGTAAACATCGGGTTGCTAAGCGCGGCCCTGCGCTTACTAACCCGATGTTTACCCTGGTTACCAGTGAAGACATCGCTGGATCGGTGTCACACACACCGATTCAGCGATGTCAGCGGGACCTCAACGACCAAAAAAAGGTCCAGGCCATTCCGACACGACCAGCGATCTCGCAGCAGGGGCCTGGTCGCTGGTACGTGTCACACATAGCGAGATCGCTACTGAGGTCGCTGTTGCGTCACAAAACTTGTGACTCAGCAGCGATCTCGCTAGCGATCTCGCTATGTGAGATGGGGCCTTAAGTGTGTGGAGAGATTGGGAAGAATGGCTATCAAGCATTTGACCAACAGATATCTGGGTTATGCAGCCATCTTTACATCCAGTTCTTTTCCAAAGCTAAAGTTCTGCAGTTTTTCTCCTTAAAGGGTTATTGCCATCTTCATAAATTAATATTGTAGAATAGTGCATGTAAAAAACAAATTGCAATTTACTACTACCGTATATACTAGAGCATAAGCCAAGTTTTTCAGGCACCTAATTTTACCACAAAAAATGGGAAAACTTATTGACTCAAGTATAAGCCGGGTATGCATTATCCCCTCATCCTTATCCTGGCTTTCACAGCTACCTCATCTCCATCCTGGTCTGTACGCCCCCTCATCCCCATCCTGGTATGCATGGCTCCCTCATCCCCATCCTTGTATGCATGGCCCTCTCATCCCTATTCTGGTATGCGTGGTTCCTCATCCCCATCCTGGTATGCATGGTCCCCTCATCCCTATCCTGGTCTGCACGGCTTCCTCATTCCTATCCTGGTCTGCACTGCCTCCTCATTCCTATCCTGGTCTCTACGGTCACCTCATCCCCATCCTGGTATGCAGGGCCTCCTCATCCCCATCCACGTATGCATGGCCCCCTCATCCCTATTCTGGTATGCATGGTTCCTCATCCATATCCTGGTACGCATGGTCCCCTCATCCCTATCCTGGTCTGCATGGCTCTTCCCTTACCCTTAACCTTTTTCCACTCGTTTTGTCGATTTTCTTCTACTTCTGTTTTTTTGGTATTCCCTTTCCCCTTTTTTCTCATGGATTATCGTAAAGTATGATTTCTTTTCTCTACACAGGCTTCAAGTAGCTACTTTATTCATTGTTCCCTATTTGTGTACTATTGACATGTTTCTTGTTATGAACAAAAAATTGCTTTTTTTCATGAATCCGTTTTGTCATTGCATGTACTAAATTTATTAATTTGTCAGTATGATTATATGACACACTCATCCCTTCTTTTTTTCCTGTACTTCCCCATCTCCCGTTTAATTTAGTTCTGATGAAGGTCCCAAACAGGACCGAAACATTAAACATCATTGAATGCAAAACAAAAAGGAACTTCATTTCACATATCAGTTCTATCTGAGTGCCAAGTTTTTTGACGTTGTGACTTACAGGCTGGATACCCTACTTGGGCACCTCGTTCAAAATTTCAAGAGTGTCGAATATGACTTTATACAATGATTTAATAAGAGTACAGATCATTCTCCTAATGATAGACAGTACCTCATAAACAATGCTGTCTGAGTTGGGATTCACCAGGATCACTGTCTCTAGAACATCACTTTGATGCTGCAAAGTCCTTTGGCCTACAGAAAAAAAATAATGTATTGTTAAATGGCACAACTGTCAATTAATCTCAGTACATAATTTGGTTTCATTCATTCATTCGTTTAACCTCCACATAGAACACAGTTGAAAATTAAGGACTTTTCTATAATGTTGACTTGAGGAAAACAGTGATTTAAGTACAAGTAACAAAAAGCATTTTATTCATTTTACTCCCAAATCAGTTTGTAATTTTCCTCCCACTCAACACTTGTATTCAGCAAATGTAAGATATTATCTTCACAGCTGTAAGTGATTCAGGAATTTACATTGGTACAAAGGGTACAACTAAGAAATCCCGACATCAAGTTGTTGGGTTGCAAAAAGAACATTTTTATAAAAATGTCTCATTAAAGTCAAACATGTAAATAATATAGATGATGTTGAGTTTTTTTTTCTTTTGATATATTGTTTTGTAGGGAAAAAAACATGAAAAGCTGCCTCAAAAACTTCTATGTGTGACTCCAACCTTAAAAAAATTTGTTTGGTTTCTAATAAAATCATTTTATATGGCACTGCACACCATCCAAACGTCAGAACTGCACAACAACACCATGCTCCCCGCTGGACTAAAATATTGTAGAGCTTGTGTTTCACAACATTCAATTTTTGCACAGACACTGGTGTAACGACTATCACTAAAGTAGAATCAGTAACTACTGAGAGAAATGAGCTCAGAACCCTGAAGAATTATGAATACAGCTCTGTACTGGAAGGGGTAAAAAGATATGATTCGTCAAAGTTTTTAAGACAAAATTCTGGCATTGAATAGTTGAAAAACTTTTGCGCAAAACAAGGCTGCGCAAAAATAGAATCTCAGTAAATTAAAATAATTAACAAAAACACCTTCAAAGGCTTTGTAAGCATTTAAAAAGGTCCATTAGGCTCCACAATCATGGGGAAGAGTTCTGACTTGACAGATGTCCAAAAGGCAATCATTGACACACTTCAGATTTTAAATTCATTTTTCAAGCTGGTGTTATAAAGTATTCTAAATTACTGAGATAATGATTTTGGGGTTTTCATTGGCTGTAAGCCATAATCATCAACATTAACAAAAATAAACACTTGAAATAGATCACTCTATTTGTAATGACTCTATATAATATATGAATTTCACTTTTTGTATTGAAGAAGTGAAATACATTAACTTTTTGATGATATTCTAATTACGTGAGAAGCACTTGTAGGTCTTAGAACATGGAAGGAAAAAAACTATAGCTCAAAAAACAAAAAAATCCGATGTTCTTAACGGTTTAATAATCTTTGTCCATTTAGACTATAAGATTATCATGAACAAGAGTTCCTAGGAATACTGGTTTCACGATAAACTTGCAATTTAAACAGGCTGTTGATGACTTTATGTGCTGCACAAAAGATCATCGCTCTCAGCAGCACATCATCCTGGGTAAACAGACATAAGTTAAAAAGAACACTGGTAGCCTGTGCTGATGGAGCAATCAGTTACAGATTGCTCAGTGTGCATCATTAAGAGCAGTATGATGGTGAAAACAGGGTATTAAACCACAGTCGAACAGTAAATATTTACCTATTGGTAGTCGTTAAATGCCACAGAAAAGGGCAATGTAAATCCACCCTTTCCCTTTAGTAAGCCTCATACTCCATATGAAACCTGTTTTTTACAACGGAAATGCCTCCCATTAGTTACAGGATAATAAAGAATACAGGATAAAAAGGAGTTAATGAGACACTAGCGCTAGGCAAGATGAAAAACTGGAAATGAAAGAAAAAATTCCAGCTCAACGAGGTGATGAAAAGTAAAAACTTGGTACTTTATTCACTTCATATAAGAAGCAGAGGATGAGACATCAGCACAATATAATTAAAAACACTATCTACGCGTTTCAGGTGACAAGGCACCCTTAGTCATGATAAGGGTGCCTTGTCACCTGAAACGCGTAGATAGTGTTTTTAATTATATTGTGCTGATGTCTCATCCTCTGCTTCTTATATGAAGTGTATAAAGTACCAAGTTTTTACTTTTCATCACCTCGTTGAGCTGGAATTTTTTCTTTCATTTCCGGTCTTCTTACGTCCTGACACAGCGTTTCCGTGCTCCGAGCTTTCTGGGATTACGACTATGGTGAGCTGGACTTTCTTTTTTGTTACAAGATGAAAAACTACCCAGCTGCCTGGTTTGGTAAACAACTACCACCCCTCGCTTGAAAAGTGTATAAAAAGATAAAGAAGTCCAAACGACACTTCGGGCAGATTAAGGTGTGCACATATAGTATAATATAGAATAGACTTCTGTATTGTATAGCTTATCAGAGTCAGGGTAAGCAATCTTTTCATGGGGTGTAGATCACTAGCCAGTGCATCTATAAAAGTTAACCCCTTAATGACCGAGCCAATTTTGACCTTAATGACTATGCCAAATTTTACAATTCTGACCAGTGCCACTTTACGAGGTTCATAACAAAAGGGTTGGATCACAAGTATCCATACACACCACTCAAAGAGAGGTATAACATAAAAGTACATTTTATTGAAAGATATATAGTACAAAAATTCATTAAAATACTAATTGACATACATAAAGTAAGAGGAAAAGAGTGTACTCAAGTAAACCACACATGGTAGAATGGGAAAGTAACGGGTTATGGGATAGTACAGAGACTTACATAACACACATCTCTCTCAGAGATAGTATATATAGCGTCCTACTCATGCTAAATATTACAGATCATAAAGTGCTAACAGTGCAAAAAGTGCAGAGCAGAGTATCGCATGTAAAATCTAAGACATACCCATCAGAATCAGATGCCCGACCACCGTACCACTAACGCCCTGACACGCGTTTCGCGGAATGCTTTCTCAAGGGGAGTTGTTTGAGTCATGCCCTACCTCATCCGGCTTTTATCACCCATCAAAATGTGTCTAAGGCGAATAGTAAATCGCGCATGACGCCAATGCCCCAGGGTCCCAGGTGCATTGATTACCGGCACTCAATCCCGGCATGCGGGGAGGAAATCCTCCATGACATCACCTCCACCTACCGGCAGTTAGTAGAAGCCTTTGATCAATGCAGGGATCCCGGGCGTAGTGCACATGCGCGTAGCCATTTTTTTTAAAGACGAAGGATAGGTAAGTATGTTTACTTGTTTGTAATATATGCATATGTGATAAAAACAATGGGGCTTCGATTATATGGCCATACCGATGTCAAATGTGACATACTAATAATGCAGCAAGCAGGAAAATTTGTTTGAATATAAAAAATACATATCTCATGCCCACATAGTAATTCAAATATCCCAATAATTGCATAAGGAGAGATATCCCAACTGTAGAGACACAAAAGAATCTTGTATATACGTGCTCAATTTACACAAAAATCCCGTCACCCATATCAGCATATATATGGTCATAAGAAGAGAAGAGAAAAAATACCGTAAGCACCATTTTAACATCCATATTATTCAAGAAATACAAAAATTAGATAAACAATGGTATCAGCGATCTCTTCCTTTCTATTCCAGCTTGTACCCCATCAGAGAATTCCCATTATAGGAGGTGAATATCACAGAATCACTTAGCGCAAGCAAGATGGATACGGACAAATTACTAAGAGTAAAGGAAAAAATAACAGAAATTAATAAAAAATATGACAAACATACACAATTGAGATAAAAAGCAGAGAGCTATAAAAATGGTGCAAAGCTCAGTTTTTCGTTCAGTCCAGATGGGGACATACAGTGCCTACAAGTAGTATTCAACCCCCTGCAGATTTAGCAGGTTTACACATTTGGAATTAACTTGGCATTGTGACATTTGGACTGTAGATCAGCCTGGAAGTGTGAAATGCACTGCAGCAAAAAAGAATGTTATTTCTTTGTTTATTTTTTTTTTTAAATTGGGAAAAGTTTTTTCAGAGGGTCATTTATTATTCAACCCCTCAACCCACCAGAATTCTGTTTGGTTCCCCTAAAGTATTAAGAAGTAGTTCAGGCACAAAGAACAATGAGCTTCACATGTTTGGATTAATTATCTCTTTTTCCAGCCTTTTCTGACTATTTAAGACCCTCCCCAAACTTGTGAACAGCACTCAAACATGGTCAACATGGGAAAGACAAAGGAGCATTCCAAGGCCATCAGAGACAAGATCGTGGAGGGTCACAAGGCTGGCAAGGGGTACAAAACCCTTTCCAAGGAGTTGGGCCTACCTGTCTCCACTGTTGGGAGCATCATCCGGAAGTGGAAGGCTTATGGAACTACTGCTAGCCTTCCACGGCCTGGACAGCCTTTGAAAGTTTCCTCCTGTGCCGAGGCCAGGCTTGTCCGAAGAGTCAAGGCTAACCCAAGGACAACAAGGAAGGAGCTCCGGGAAGATCTCATGGCAGTGGGGACATTGGTTTCAGTCAATACCATAAGTAACGTACTCCACCGCAATGGTCTCCATTCCAGACGAGCCCGTAAGGTACCTTTACTTTCAAAGCGTCATGTCAAGGCTCGTCTACAGTTTGCTCATGATCACTTAAAGGACTCTGAGACTGACTGGTTCAAGGTTCTCTGGTCTGATGAGACCAAGATCGAGATCTTTGGTGCCAACCACACACGTGACGTTTGGAGACTGGATGGCACTGCATACGACCCCAAGAATACTATCCCTACAGTCAAGCATGGTGGTGGCAGCATCATGCTGTGGGGCTGTTTCTCAGCCAAGGGCCTGGCCATCTGGTCCGCATCCATGGGAAGATGGATAGCACGGCCTACCTGGAGATTTTGGCCAAGAACCTCCGCTCCTCCATCAAGGATCTTAAGATGGGTCGTCATTTCATCTTCCAACAAGACAACGACCCAAAGCACACAGCCAAGAAAACCAAGGCCTGGTTCAAGAGGCAAAAAATCAAGGTGTTGCAGTGGCCTAGTCAGTCTCCTGACCTTAACCCAATTGAAAACTTGTGGAAGGAGCTCAAGATTAAAGTCCACATGAGACACCCAAAGAACCTAGATAACTTGGAGAAGATCTGCATGGAGGAGTGGGCCAAGATAACTCCAGAGACCTGTGCCGGCCTGATCAGGTCTTATAAAAGACGATTATTAGCTGTAATTGCAAACAAAGGTTATTCCACAAAATATTAAACCTAGGGGTTGAATAATAATTGACCCACACTTTTATGTTTAAAATTTATAAAAATTTAACTGAGCAACAAAACTTTTTGGTTTGTAAGATTTATGCATCTGTTAATAAATCCTGCTCTTGTTTGAAGTTTGAAGGCTCTAACTTATTTGCATCTTATTAAACCTGCTAAATCTGCAGGGGGTTGAATACTACTTTTAGGCACTGTAAGTATTCAGCTCAACAATCCACCTAACTTCAGATTGTGCCAGTATCTGTTTTAGATTACCACCCCTTATGCCACCATACACTCTGTCAATGCCTCTCACTTTGAGGCCGCTGGGATCAGAGTTATGGAATGTGAAGGATCGTCCACCTCCCTCACCGGAAAAATGTCTCTAATGTGTTTCCTTACTCTGACCCGCAGCTTTCTGGAGGTCAAGCCAATATATATCTTGGAACACAGGCATTGAGCAAAATAAATGATGTAGGATGTTGTACAGGAAATATAATGGGTAATGGTGTATTCTCGAGTCCCATTCGCTGAGCAAAAGGTCTTAGCTCTCTGAATATTATTGAGATTGCACGCCATACAATTCCCACACAGATAGCAAATTGGCCAATGGGGATGGCTTTAATAGTTGAGTATGCATGTGCAGAAGAGGAATGTAGTAACTAATTATCTGATGTTTCCTTGCGATGGATGTCAGTCTGAACAGACCCCTCACCATCGACAGATAAAGCAATGTCCAAAAAAATCTATATTTTGTCGATGCCATTTATACGTCAACCTAATATTGAAAGGGTTTCTATTGAGATTGGACATAAAGTCATCAAGTCCAGAGACCGGACCCTGCCAAATAAATAGCAGGTCATCGATATAGCGAAGCCAGCACTGCACATGGTCAGTGGAGCACGCCCCCTCGCCCCGAAAAATCTCCCTCTCTCAGTACCCGAGAAAGAGGTTTGCACAGACGGGCCTGCAAGCCGCCACCATGGCAGTGCCGCGCTTCTGCAAGTAATACCGGTCTCTGAAAGTGAAAAAATTGTGATTTAGCACAAATTGTAATAGCTCCAATATCAAATCAGTGAAGGATCTGTCCAGGCTGCCCATCTCCAAGAAAAATCGTGCAGCCCGTAATCCATCATTATAATCAATACACGTATAGAGGGACTCGACGTCCGCAGTGACCAGAAGCATGTCAGAATCCAAGGTTAAGCCGTCGAACCTCACCAGGACGTCCGTGGAGTCCTTGACATAAGAGGGTAGGGTCTCAACCAGTGGTTTAAGGTAATAATCAATTAATTTACACACTGGGTCACAGAGCCCCCCATGTCAGAGACTATAGGACGCCCCAGGGGGTCGACGGGATCCTTATGGATTTTAGGAAGGAGGAAGAATGTAGGAACCTTGGGGTATTTCACCATCAGACCATCTAGAATTTTTTTTAGGGATAATGCCCTTTTCATAGGCTTCATTAAGCATTAGAAAGAGCTGCTGAGAAAATACTTGAATAGGGTTTTGAAAGAGGGGTGAGTAATATTCCCTCACTTTCAGCTGTTTGAACAACTCCCTCTCATATTTGTCAATTGGCCACATCACAACATTGCCTCCCTTGTCAGCCGACTTTATAAGTACATCGTCAAGTGACTTCAGGTTATAGCTCTGGAATGCTTCAATGGATCCCACTGATTCTGAGATTATTTTTTGTGACATATTGTACTTCATGATAGTGGTAAAATTTATTCGATATAACTTGCGTTCATTTGTGAAACAAAGTGAAATGTGGCAAAAATTTGGAAAATTTTGCAATTTTCAAACTTCGAATTCTTATGCCCTCAAATCAGAGAGTCATGTCTCACAAAATAGGTAATAAATAACATTTCCCACATGTCTACTTTTCATCAGCACAATTTTTAAACCAATTTTTTTTGTTAGGAAGTTATAAGGGTTAAAAGTTGACCAGCGATTTTTCATTTTTCCAACAAAATTTACAAAACCATTAGTTTTTAGGGACCACATCACATTTGAAGTGACTTTCATGTGTCTACACGATAGAAAATACCCCAAAGTGTCACCATTCTAAAAACTGCACTCCCTAAGGTGCTAAAAACCACATTGAAAAGGTTTATTAACCCTTCAAGTGCTTCACAGGAATTTGTGGAAAGTGGGAAAAAAAATCACATTTTTTTTTTTTTCACAAAAAATTTACTTTAGACCAAATTTTTTTTATTTTCATAAGGATAACAGGAAAAAATGGACCCCAAAATTTGTAGCAATTTCTCCTGAGCATGTCGATACCATATATGTGGGAGAAAACCACTGTTTGGGCGCATGGCAGAGCTTGGAAGGGAAGGAGCGCATTTGACTTTTTTAATGCAAAATTTGCTGGAACAATTAGCGGATGCCACATTTGGAGAGCCCCTGATGTGCCTAAACAGTGGAAAACCCCCACAAGGGACAGCATTTTGGAAACCACACCCCTCAAGGATTTTATCCGGGGGTATAGTGAGCCTTTTGAACCCACAGGTGCAACACAGAATTTGATACCATTAGGTCATCATATTGAATATGTCATCATTAGTGTTAAGCGCAAGTGCTTGCTACAACAGTTTACATCGAGTGCTCGGGTATGCAACGAATATCGCAAGTGCTTGAGTGACATGCTCAAGTCCCTGCCCCACATATTTTACGGCTGTTAGACACCCAAAAAAATTGCAGGGATTTGCGATACTCTACGCATACCAGAGAACCTGATACAAATTTGAGTAGCGAGCACTTGCGCTCAGCAATAGCCTTCTTATCGTAATTTTTTTTACTTTTGAAAAAACTCCAGTTCTAACCCCAATCCTAACACAACCACCACAACCCTAGCACACCCCTAACCCTAACACAGACCTAACCTAAACCCCAACCCTAACCCTAAGCACAACTCTAACCCTAACACACCCCTAACTCTAACACAACCCTAACCCCAATCCTAACTTTAACACAACCCTAACCCAAACAAAGCCCTAAACCCAACCCTAACACACCCTTAACCCTAACACAGCCCTAACCCTAACACAGCCCTGTGACGGGGTGTACGGCAGAGCAAGAAGGGACAACAGGCCAAGGGATGATTCCACAGATTTATTATCAAGAACGCTGGAACAACACATGCAGATAGATCTACAGAGTCCACAATTAGTCCAACGGAACAGGTTCGGGGGCACCTCCCGATAATCCTTGTGCCAGCTAACAAAATAATAGTCCACACGAGTCCAAGGGATCCCAAACAATCTCACGAACGACGAGATATGTCCTCAGTTCAAATCTCGCGCCGTTCGCTTCCGCAGTCCCAGATGGGCGTGGGGTCTTGCCTCAGCTAAGAATCCCCACTCCTTCTCCTTCCAGCATCAACTCACATCTGATCTCAAAAAATAAGAATGGATTGTCTGAGCTCCTGGGATCCGCCCATGAAGGGGGTAGGGGTCACACCTTCTATTCAATGGCTGAGTCCACCAGAAGATTCTATTCTGGTCGGCTCCACTTAGTCTATGATGTATGTACATTTGACTAGCCACCTGCTGAGAGGAAGAATGGCTATTCCTTCACTAGTGTTGACAAAGCTTAATTACATTAAAGCTTAGGGCTGCAAGTATTGGGGGAAGGAGACATTGTTACAGGTAAACTCCTAGCACAATTAAATACATAAATTACAGCTAATAGAAACCAGAGAACAGTTACATACATTAAATGGCATATTATTCAAATACAGGACAGGGCAAAAGTACAGATCATGACAATCCCTTCCCCTCCCAATTTGTGTACGTACTAGGGACCTCCACAGGTCGCTGGTTAAGTACACACAGGCATGGCTGACCAGACTCAGGGCTCCTCTTGCCTGGACAGTCCATCTGCATTTTGGTGTTGGCTGCCTCTTCTATACTGTATGGTAAAGTTATAGGGCTGCAGAGCCAGGCTCCATCGTAGTAAGCGTCCATTGTCCCCAGAGACTCTGTTCAGCCAGATGAGGGGATTGTGATCAGTAACCACAGTGAATTCTCGTCCATACAGATACGGTCTTAGTTTCCTGAGGGCCCACACTACAGCCAGACATTCTTTTTCAATAGTTGCATAGGCCACTTCTCGGTCCAGCAATTTCCGGCTGAGGTAGGCAATGGGGTGCTCATCCCCAGCTGCATTCACCTGGCTGAGTACAGCTCCCAGTCCATAAGCAGAGGCGTCAGTCTGCACAATGAATCTCCTCTTGTAGTCTGGAGCAGCCAGAACAGGGTCGCAGACCAGAGCGTCCTTCAGCCGGTTAAAAGCCTCATCACAGGCTGGAGTCCAGACCACCAGCCGGGGCATCATTTTCTTGGTCAGGTCGGTAAGAGGCTTGGCCACCGTGCTGAAATGAGAAACAAATTTTCGGTAATAACTGGCAGTGCCCAAAAAAGCCATAACTTGTTTCTTAGTTTGGGGTACAGGCCAGTCTCTAATAGCTTGGATTTTGGCAGGTTCAGGACGGAGCTTCCCTCCTCCCACTCTATGCCCTAGGTATTGAACTTCACCCATCCCCAATTGGCATTTATGTGGTCGAATGGTTAGGCCTGCTGCAAGAAGCAGGTCAAGAATAATGGCTACTTGGTTCAGATGTTCTTCCCACGTCTGGCTGAAGATTGCGATATCATCCAAGTAGGCACAAGCAAAGTACCACATCTCCGGAGGATCTGGTCCACCATTCTCTGGAAGGTTGCAGGGGCAGTCTTCATTCCAAAGGGCATGTTTAGAAATTCATACAGACCAAAGGGGGTTATAAAAGCGGACCGTTCTCTCCCTTCCTCCGTCAGAAGGATTTGCCAGTATCCCTTACTGAGATCCAAGGTAGTGACATATCGGGACCCAGCCAGGCGGTCTAGAAGTTCGTCAATACGGGGCATTGGGTATGGATCACTGACGGTATGGTCGTTTAGTCGTCGATAGTCCACACAAAACCGAGTACTCCCATCCTTCTTGGGTACTAACACCACAGGAGAGGCCCAAGGGCTATGGGAGGCCTGGATTACCCCAAGCTGTAACATCTCCGCCAGTTCGTGCTGCATGGTGTGTCGAACTGATTCAGGTACCCGGTAAGGAGCCTGTTGTATGGGACGGATACCCTGAGTGTCCACATGATGTTGGGTGATGGTGGTTCGACCTGGTTGGGATGAGAAAGCAGCCCGTCTCTGTTGAAGCACTCCCAGCATCTGTTTTTTCTGTAAGGAATCCAGGTGATCTCCCAGTGGAACCTGTTCCACAGTGGATGGGGCTCTCGCTGCTTCCACGAGATCAGGTAGGGAGTCCTCATCCTCTTGACCATCTTCTGAAGCCAGCTGGCAGCTTGCTATCATTGGAATGTTCCGGTCATGGTACTCCTTAATCATATTCACATGGACAGTCTTTTGTCTTAGCCCCTGATCATCTAAAGCAAGAAGATAATTGGTGTCATTTAGTTTTCGGAGAACCCGGAAGGGACCCTCCCATGTGGTCTGCAGTTTATTCTGCCGATGGGGAACAATCATTAAGACCTGTTGTCCTTCTACAAACTCCCGATAGCGTGCTTTACGGTCATACCATGTCTTCTGTCTGGTTTGAGCCATCCACACATGACTCTGGGCAAAACTAGCAAGTTGAGCCAGGGTTTCTCACAGCTTTAGGACATAAGGGACAACAGGGGCTCCTGTATCTTCAACTTGCCCCTCCCAGTATTCCTTGAGCAGGGTTAAGGGTCCTCGGACCTTTCTTCCATAGAGTAGTTCAAAGGGGGAAAACCCTGTGGACTCCTGGGGAACTTCCCGATAGGCAAACAAGAGATGGGGTAGGTACTTCTCCCAGTCTGAATCTCTGTCCGTGAAGGCCCTTAGCATATTCTTCAGAGTGCCATTGAATCGTTCACAAAGTCCATTTGTTTGGGGATGATACGGGGTCGTTCGGATCGCTCGTACTCCACAAGTGCGCCACAGGCACTGGACCAGCTCTGACATGAACTGGGAGCCTTGGTCTGACAAGATCTCACTGGGGAATCCTACTCTGGTAAAGATGGTAACCAAGGCCTCGGCCACCTTGGCTGCAGAAATACTTGACAAGGCCACAGCTTCTGGATATCGGGTGGCATAGTCCACGACAGTGAGAATGTACTGCTTTCCAGATTTACTTGGTTTTGCAAGAGGTCCAATGATATCGACAGCTACTCTTTGAAAGGGTTCTTCTATTATAGGGAGCGGTTGCAGGGGTGCCTTTGGGTGATCTCCGGGTCGCCCTCTACGCTGACATATGTCACAAGTTCGGCAGAAATGCGCTACTGCTTGGGAAATCCCCGGCCAATAGAAAGTTTGAGTCAATCGTCTCTCCGTGCGAGTTTTGCCTTGATGGCCAGCCGTAGGAATGTCATGAGCAAGGTGTAATAGGGGAATTCTGTACTTCTGGGGAACAATCAGCTGTTTGCTATAAGTCCAGGGCTTATCTAGGTAGTCGGCATTGGTAACCCGATATAGAAGTCCATTTTCTCTGATAATTCTTACCCCATTCTCCCCTAGCTGCCCTATCTCAGCTCGAGCTCTAAAACTAGCAAGGGTGGGGTCAGTCTCTACCTCTTGTCTAAACTGAACTTTATCCCAAGTAACATTCATATTATCCCCACAAGAAGAATCACTCACCGGCTTTGACGGCAATTCTGGTGGCCTCATTTCCATGGATGGGTTGTACACGTCCACATCCGCTGACCTCTTGGCTTGACTTCTGGTTACCGCACCGACAAAGTGGCAATGAAGATTTCCCACATCATTTCCTAGAAGAACATCTGCAGGGAGGCCGCTCATCACACCGACCATGCATTGCTTGGCCCCAAAGCCATAATCCAGGGTCACACTCGCTCTTGGAATATATCTCTGGGTGCCTCCAGCCAATTCAATGGCAATTCCTGGTCCCTTTTGAATTGCTTCTGGTTGAATTACTCGGGGATCGGCTATGGTGAGGAAAGCCCCAGTGTCACGGAAGCCAACAACTTTTTGGCCATCCAGCACGACCTCCTGTAGATGTTTGTGCTGAAGCTCAGAAGAACAGGTGGCTGGGGCTCACACCCCATAGACTCCTGGCAGGGGATCCAGGGTATCAGAGTCACTTGGCAAGTCATCAGGGACTATATCCAGCTCTTCCCCTGGTGAGGGGGTCTGTAGATAATGAACGGGCAAAGGCGGTCTGTAGCGGTTCTGCCTCCGAACACCTGGACATTGGAATTGCAGATGCCCAGGCTGCCCACATCCATAACATCTGCGCTCTGGGATTCTTCCTCCATGTCGTATTCCCAAAGGTGGAGCAGGAGTAGTGCGAGGCACAGTCACCCGAAGGTCACCATGAATTGGTGGTCTAGTGGGATGGTAAATATTGGAGGCCGAAGGACCAGGGGCCGCCAGCGTTGGGGGGCTGGTAGTTTTTTTCTCACTGAGTAGTAGTTTTTTCCACTGAGGCTTGATGGTGAGAACCTCATCAGCTAGAGCTGCAGCTTCCTCCACAGTGGCTGGTCTCCTCTCACGCACCCATTCCCGGATCTCAGCAGGGCACTTGAAGTAAAACTGCTCTTTTAGGATAACCTGGAGAAAGGTCTCCCAGGTTAAGGCCTCCTCTGCTTCCAGCCAGCGATGACATATTTGTTTGAGTCTGTGGGCATACATCTTGAAAGACACTTCCTCATTGCAGGCTAAAGTACGGAACTGAGTCCTGTAAGTGTCTGGCGTCACAGCATAATGTTCTAGAATAGTCAGTTTAATCTCCGCATACTCACAGTTCTCTCGAGGGCCCATAGCTCTATAGGCTGCGGCAGCTCCACCCTCTAAGAGCCCCACCAGATGTCGGACTCGCTCCCTGTCCGGGACTTCCATTAATCGACACTGATGCTCAAAGTCCTGGAAGAAGCTCTCAATGTCGCCTGCAGCCTCATTAAATGGCTTGAAGTCTTTGCGGGACACTCTGGGGAGTTCCCTCATGGTGGGTGCTGGGGTTACAGTCTGTCTGGAGCTTCTGGCTGCTTCCAAAGCGATCTGCCTCTCCAGCAATGCCATCTCCTGAGCTCTGACCTCCCTCTCCTGAGCTCTGTGAATGGCCTCTCTCTTATCGTCTGTGGTGGCCTCCTCTCCCAGCAATGCCAACTCCTCCTCGTACCACACAACCCACTGACTCTTTTGGGTATTTACCTCCGGCTGCAGTCTTTCCTCCATTTGCTGTGAGGATCCTTCTTCAGCGTAATCTTGCAGGCGAACTCCTTCCAAAGCCTCAATTAGCTGCTCCTTGGAGAGCCCCTTGTAGCTGACTCCCAGTTCACAGGCCTTTGTTTGTAAGTTCACCACAGTCCAGTTCTTGTACTCTGCGGTGCTGGTTCACGATGTTGGGCCGTTGTCCTCCATTCCTTCTGCTCTGATCCCACTGCTGCCACCAGTTTGTGATGGGGTCTACGGCAGAGCAAGAAGGGACAACAGGCCAAGGGATGATTCCACAGATTTATTATCAAGAACGCTGGAACAACACATGCAGATAGATCTACAGAGTCCACAATTAGTCCAACGGAACAGGTTCGGGGGCACCTCCCGATAATCCTTGTGCCAGCTAACAAAATAATAGTCCACACGAGTCCAAGGGATCCCAAACAATCTCACGAACGACGAGATATGTCCTCAGTTCAAATCTCGCGCCGTTCGCTTCCGCAGTCCCAGATGGGCGTGGGGTCTTGCCTCAGCTAAGAATCCCCACTCCTTCTCCTTCCAGCATCAACTCACATCTGATCTCAAAAAATAAGAATGGATTGTCTGAGCTCCTGGGATCCGCCCATGAAGGGGGTAGGGGTCACACCTTCTATTCAATGGCTGAGTCCACCAGAAGATTCTATTCTGGTCGGCTCCACTTAGTCTATGATGTATGTACATTTGACTAGCCACCTGCTGAGAGGAAGAATGGCTATTCCTTCACTAGTGTTGACAAAACTTAATTACATTAAAGCTTAGGGCTGCAAGTATTGGGGGAAGGAGACATTGTTACAGGTAAACTCCTAGCACAATTAAATACATAAATTACAGCTAATAGAAACCAGAGAACAGTTACATACATCAAATGGCATATTATTCAAATACAGGACAGGGCAAAAGTACAGATCATGACAAGCCCTACCCTTATCAAAGCCCAAACCCTAACCCTAAGCTCAACTGCAAATATTTTATCATTTTTATCTAATTAAGATGTTGACAAAGGGGGGTATGATTGACTATCTTTTTATTTTGATCACTGTGATAGGATCTATCACAGTATTCAAAAGGAACCAATAGGAAACATTTCCTATTGTTGAAGGGTACTGGCCAGCAGATCTTGATGGACAAACTGCGCATGCGCCCACCACTTTTTTCCAGGAAGATGATGCCGGGCTGGGGGATGGGTCAGGAGGGCCCCGGGATGGTGGAGATACCAGGTGGTCTCGAGGGGCATCATTTCTCTCTTCTCTGAGATGTATATCATGTCAGAAGAGAAAAAAATAATTTAAACAGCCAACACACTTTTTTTTTGATTGCCGCTATTCACTGAATAATGGCAATCATGTGATTGGACATTAGAAAATCCAACCCTGATCATGATTCTGGGTGGTGCTACAGCCTTAGTCCCTGTTTTAAAACGGCAATGAAGGAATAAGTACCCTTGACGGACGCCGTTTTAATGCGTATCAGAGGTAGCTAAGGGGTTAAGATGCTAATAAAAGCCCTGTTTACCGAAAGGTTTTACTGTACAAATGGCTAGTACCATGGGCTATAGCAATGCATGCCCTGGGCTATTTAAGCAAAAAATTGTTAAGTACAATAAAGACATCTAGAGGTGGCAGATGCTAGGAGCCTCCAGTGATTTTAGCGGGAGGGGGATCCGTCCTCGGCTAGATAGTGTATCCTAAAGCAATCAATGGCTGACTCTACAGCAGAAAGCTGGCTGCTATATGCTTTAACAGATGTTGATTTTGTATCGTGTTTCACTTAAAAACTACTGCTAACTATGACTATAATTTAGTAATCCTAGCCCTCATCAATCCAAAATGCATTATGCACCTCTGCTGCTTCACAGTCTCCTCTCAGTGTTTCAATAGTGATATCATACATATTAGTATATTTGCATATTTATTTATTTGTAGAATTGGTCCTGGTTTCTAATTCTCTGAATTATAGTAGACAGAAAAAACTCTAAGCAAATGAACAATAATTTCTCCTAATACATCACATGATATGTGCCATACAGTAGACAATGTCATTTACCATTTTATGTCCGAGCCTGTTTCCATATTCATGACCAGGCAAAGTTTTACAATTCTGATAAGTGTCACTTTGTGTGGTAATAACTTTGGAACGCTTCAACGGACCCCATTGTTTCTGTTTTCTTGTGACATGTTGCACTTTCATGACAGTGGTAAAATCTGTTCAATTTAACTTGCGTTTATTTGTGAAAATATCAGAAATTTGGTGAAAATTTGGAAAATTTAGCAATTTTCAAACTTTCAATTATTATATATCATTAAACCAGTAAGTCATGCTGTACAAAGTAATTTATAAATTACATTTCCCATATCTTTACCTTACATCTGCAACATTTTTTAAACACAATTTTCATTTTACTAGGAAGTTAGAAGGGTTAAAAGTTGATCAACAATTTCTCATTTTTCAACAAAATTTACAAAGCTATTTTTTAAGAACCACATCACATTTGAAGTAACTTTGGGGGCATATGTGACAGAAAATACCCAGAAGCGACACCATTCTAAAAACTACACCCTTCAAACTGATCAAACCCACATCCGATAAGTTTATTAACCCTTCAGGTGCTTTACAGGAATTAATGCAACGTAGAAGAGAAAAATGAACATTTTTTTAACATAAATTTTACTGTAGCCCCAAATTTTTTCTTTTCAAAAGGGTAACAGGAAAAAAAGGACCCCAAAATTTGTTGTGCAATTTCTCCTGAGCACGCCAATACCCCGCATGTGGAGGAAAACTGCTGTTTGGGCACAAGGCATGGGCTCGAAAAGGAAGGAGCACCGTTTGACTTTTTTAAGTAAAAAATGGTTGGAATCTAGAACGGACACCATGTCGCGTTTGGAGAGCCCCTGATGTGCCTACACAGTAGAAAAAAAAACTGACCCTATTTTGGACTCCCAAAGAATATATCTAGATGTGTGTGGTGAGCACCTTGAACCCCCAGATGCTTCACAGAAGTTTATAATGTAGGGACGTGAAAATAAAAAAAAAAATCACATTTTTCCCACAAAAATGTTCTTTTAGACCCAATTTTTTTATTTTCACAAGGGTAACAGGAGAAAATGGACCCCAAAACTTGTTGTTCAATTTCTACTGAGGACGCTGATACCCCTTATGTGGGGGGGAACTACTGTTTGAGCGCTCGGCAGGACTCAGAAAGAAAGGAGCACCGTTTGACTTTTTAAAAGCAAAAATGATTGTAATCGAGACAACGATAGCCATGTCGCATTTGGAGAGCCCCTGATGTGTCTAAACAGTGGAAACTCTCACAACTGACCCCTTAAGGAATGTATCTAGATGTGTGGTGAGCACCTTGAAGCCCCAGGTGCTTTACAAAAGTTTATAACGTAGAGCCGTGAAACTAAAAAAATCTAATTTTTTCCACAAAAATGTTCTTTTTGTTCAATCTATTTTATTAAACATTTTATAAACAAAAAATATATTATATGAAAAATAATAAAATATAGAATCATAGAAAATATCTAGCATTCAAAATGAGAATACCACTTTTAACAGTAAGTCAAACATACCATGGTAGACAATGACAGTAACCATATGGCGAATGCCAACAAGGTATTCAAGAAAGGAAGTATCCTCTATATTATGTGGAAGAAAGACATAGGATAAGAAAAAAAAGGAAAGAAAGACAAGGGAAGGAAAAAAAAGGGAACGAATAAAGGGATAAAGGGATCTTTAAAATCATATATATATTAATGTGCAAGTTCTTATGTAACTGTAAAAGTCAGCGGAACAAATTATGGAAATCAGGTGAGTCCTGAAATAAAATCCATCCACTCCAAATCCTTCTAAATGTATTGTTTGTTCCATTGCAGTCTGCAGACAGCTCCTCCATTCTACACAGATTGACCATTTCCTTATGCCAGTCTAATATGTTGCGGAATTACCATTCATGCTGCTGTTAGACAAAACTATAGAATATCTCTTTTCTGAGACCCCATTGCAGAAGGTAAAATTGACAGATGAGCTATTTTAGGGGACCTTTCTACACTGGTTCCCGAGAACATGGACCCCAAAATTTGTTATGCAATTTCTCCTGAGTATACCGATACCCCATATGTGGGGAGGAAACTGCTATTGAGGAACAATGGAAAGCTCAAAAGGGAAGAGTGCAGTGAGCATGTTGACACCACATGTGCTTCAGAGACAGGGGCGGACTGGGCTGGGTGGCAAAGATGTAGAATTTGGGGAGTTAAAGGAGGCTGCACATGATGGAATTTGGGGGGTTAAAGGAGGCTGCACATGATGGAATTTGGGGGGTTAAAGGAGGCTGCACATGATGGAATTTGGGGGGTTAAAGGAGGCTGCACATGATGGAATTTGGGGGGGTTAAAGTAGGCTGCACATGATGGAATTTGGGGGGTTAAAGGAGACTGCACATGATGGCATTTGGGGGTTAAAGGAGGCTGCACATGATGGAATTTGGGGGGTTAAAGGAGGCTGCACATGATGGAATTTGGGGGGTAAAGGAGGCTGCACATGATGGAATTTGGGGGGTTAAAGGAGGCTGCACATGATGGAATTTGGGGGTAAAGGAGGCTGCACATGATGGAATTTAGGGGGTAAAGGAGGCTGCACATGATGGAATTTGGGGGGTTAAAGGAGGCTGCACATGATGGAATTTGGGGGGTTAAAGGAGGCTGCACATGATGAAATTTGGGGGGTAAAGGAGGCTGCACATGATGGAATTTGGGGGTTAAAGGAGGCTGCACATGATGGAATTTGGGGCTTAAAGGAGGCTGCACATGATAGAATTTGGGGGGTTAAAGGAGGCTGCGCATGATGGAATTTGGGGGGTTAAAGGAGGCTGCACATGATGGAATTTGGGGGGTAAAGGAGGCTGCACATGATGGAATTTGGGGGGTGAAAGGAGGCTGCACATGATGGAATTTGGGTGTAAAGGAGGCTGCACATGATGGAATTTGGGGGGTTAAAGGAGGCTGCACATGATGGAATTTGGGGGTAAAGGAGGCTGCACATGATGGAATTTAGGGGGTAAAGGAGGCTGCACATGATGGAATTTGGGGGGTTAAAGGACGCTGCACATGATGGAATTTGGGGGGTTAAAGGAGGCTGCACATGATGAAATTTGGGGGGTAAAGGAGGCTGCACATGATGGAATTTGGGGCTTAAAGGAGGCTGCACATGATGGAATTTGGGGGTTAAAGGAGGCTGCACATGATAGAATTTGGGGGGTTAAAGGAGGCTGCGCATGATGGAATTTGGGGGGTAAAGGAGGCTGCACATGATGGAATTTGGGGGGTGAAAGGAGGCTGCACATGATGGAATTTGGGTGTAAAGGAGGCTGCACATGATGGAATTTGGGGGGTTAAAGGAGGCTGCACATGATGGAATTTGGGGGTAAAGGAGGCTGCACATGATGGAATTTAGGGGGTAAAGGAGGCTGCACATGATGGAATTTGGGGGGTTAAAGGACGCTGCACATGATGGAATTTGGGGGGTTAAAGGAGGCTGCACATGATGAAATTTGGGGGGTAAAGGAGGCTGCACATGATGGAATTTGGGGCTTAAAGGAGGCTGCACATGATGGAATTTGGGGGTTAAAGGAGGCTGCACATGATAGAATTTGGGGGGTTAAAGGAGGCTGCGCATGATGGAATTTGGGGGGTTAAAGGAGGCTGCACATGATGGAATTTGGGGGGTAAAGGAGGCTGCATATGATGGAATTTGGGGGGTGAAAGGAGGCTGCACATGATGGAATTTGGGTGTAAAGGAGGCTGCACATGATGGAATTTGAGGGTAAAGGAGGCTGCACATGATGGAATTTGGGGGGTTAAAGGAGGCTGCACATGATGGAATTTGGGGGTTAAAGGAGGCTGCACATGATGGAATTTGGGGGTAAAGGAGGCTGCACATGATGGAATTTAGGGGGTAAAGGAGGCCGCACATGATGGAATTTGGGGGGTTAAAGGAGGCTGCACATGATGGAATTTGGGGGGGTTAAAGGAGGCTGCACATGATGAAATTTGGGGGTTAAAGGAGGCTGCACATGATGGAATTTGGGGGTTAAAGGAGGCTGCACATGATGGAATTTGGGGGTTAAAGGAGGCTGCGCATGATAGAATTTGGGGGGTTAAAGGAGGCTGCACATGATGGAATTTGGGGGGTAAAGGAGGCTGCACATGATGGAATTTGGGGGGTGAAAGGAGGCTGCACATGATGGAATTTGGGTGTAAAGGAGGCTGCACATGATGGAATTTGGGGGTAAAGGAGGCTGCACATGATGGAATTTGGGGGGTTAAAGGAGGCTGCACATGATGGAATTTGGGGGGTAAAGGAGGCTGCACATGATGAAATTTAGGGGGTTAAAGGAGGCTGCACATGATGGAATTTGGGGGTTAAAGGAGGCTGCACATGATGGAATTTTGGGGGGTTAAAGGAGGCTGCACATGATGGAATTTGGGGGGTTAAAGTAGGCTGCACATGATGGAATTTGGGGGGTTAAAGGAGGCTGCATATGATGGAATTTGGGGGTAAAGGAGGCTGCACATGATGGAATCATGTCTCTGTAGTAAGCTCGGTTCTGCTCCCTTATCTCTGTAGTAAGCTCCGTTCTGCTCCCATATCTCTGTAGTAAGCTCAGTTCTGCTCCCTTATCTCTGCAGTAAGCTCCACTCTGCTCCCATGTGTCTGTAGTAAGCTTGGTTCTGCTCCCTTATTTCTGTAGTAAGCTCTGTTTTGCTCCCATATCTCTATAGTAAGCTCCGTTTTGCTCCCATATTTCAGTAGTAAGCTCTGTTTTGCTCCCATATCTCTGTAGTAAGCTCTTTTTTGCTCCCATATCTCTGTAGTAAGCTCCGTTCTGCTCCCATATTTCTGTAGTAAGCTCTGTTTTGCTCCCATATCTCTGTAGTAAGCTCTGTTCTGCTCCCATATCTCTGGAGTAAGCTCGGTTCTGCTACCATATCTCTGCAGTAAGCTCCGTTCTGCTCCCATATCACCGGAGTAAGCTCGGTTCTGCTCCCATATCTCTGTAGTAAGCTCAGTTCTGCTCCCATATCTCTGGAGTAAGCTCGGTTCTGCTCCCATATCTCTGGAGTAAGCTCGGTTCTGCTCCCATATCTCTGGAGTAAGCTCGGTTCTGCTCCCATATCTCCGGAGTAAGCTCGGTTCTGCTCCCATATCTCTGGAGTAAGCTCGGTTCTGCTCCCATATCTCTGCAGTAAGCTCGGTTCTGCTCCCATATCTCCGGAGTAAGCTCGGTTCTGCTCCCATATCTCTGGAGTAAGATTGGTTCTGCTACCATATCTATGCAGCAAGCTCTGTTCTGTTCCCATATCTATATACCAGCCTGTTTTTAAAGCCTGTTATCTCTGCTACTTTTATGCAGTGGCCAGAGATTATTAGGGAAAAGGAGGGCCACCCAACTGAAGGGCCATTGCCTTGTGATTGCCCCCCAGGCTGAAAAATGCCAGCCAGCCCCTGCTCAGAGAAGTTTATACCATTGGGCGGTGAAGAAAGAATAATTGCACTAAATATTGTTTTAGCCACAAATTTTTATTTTTTGTAAGGGCTAATAGGAAAAATGGACCTCTCAGATTGTTGTACAATTTCTCCTGAATGTGCCAATACCCTACTTGTAATCGGGAAATACTTTTCAGGAACAGTGCAAAGCTCAGAAGAGAAGGAGTGCCATATTATAGTACAGATTTTACTTTTAGGCTACCGTCACACGTTCAGCATTTGGTCAGTATTTTACATCAGTATTTGTAAGCCAAAACCAGGAGTGGAACAATTAGAGGAAAAGTATAATAGAAACATATGCACCACTTCTGAATTTATCACCCACTCCTGGTTTTGGCTTACAAATACTGATGTAAAATACTGACCAAATACTGCTAGTGTGACGGCAGCCATATGGTTTGCGGGTGCCATGACGCACTGGGAGAGCCCCAGTGTCAGAACATCAGTGACCTCATTTTACAAACGACACTTCTCAGTGAATTAATTTAGGGGTTCAGTGATCATACGACACCAAGGGTGTGTCACAGAACTTTATACCATTGAGCAGTAAAGAAAAAATAATTACATTTTTACCAGAAAAATTTTGTTTTAGCCCCAAATTTTACATTTTCATACAGTGAAATGAATAAAAATGGCTCCAAATTTCTGCAGAATGTAAAAATACCCCATATGTGGCTGTTCAGTACTGCTTAGCCACATGGCGAGACTCTGGAAGGACTCTGCTATTTATCTCCTGGAGCAAAGATTTTCCTAAAATAGTTTACGGACTCCATATACAGAGCCTCTAAGTGCTAGAAGAGCAGAATTCACCCTTAAGTGGAAATTATACTCCTTTAGGAATTTATCTACAGGTGTAATCATGATTTGACTCCATGAGTGTTTTACAAATACAAGCAGCGGTGGATTTTGCCAAGTGAAAATTGCAAATCTGCTACTGTAGTGCCCAATACATTGTAGTGCCAAGCATGTGCTCCTGGAGACATGCTGTTAGGGTTGGCAGATTGAGCTAAATAAAATAAATAATAAAGCGCAATCGCAACCTGGGGTCCACTGCGCAGAGATGAAAAACTGCTGCTAGTGAATAATGACGGAATACACGGCGAGCAATAACCTGTACACACTGGCTTAACATCACTCAGTGTGAACAGGACGCTGAGTTCTAATCTCTGTTACTCCACAGGAAAGAACAGTACAAACGAGTACCAAGTGCTTTGTCCTGTTAAACACACAGGACAAGATCGTGAACTGACCTCGCATACAGAAACGAAACAGATGCTCTGCAACTGAGCTGTCACTCGGACACAGAAATAAAACAGATGCTCTGCAGCTGAGCTGTGTCACTCGCACACAGAAACTAAACAAATGCTCTGCAACTGAGCTGTCACTCGCACACAGAAACAAAACAAATGCTCTGCAACTGAGCTGTCAGTCGCACACAGAAACGAAACAGATGCTCTGAGCATAATACCCTGACTAGGGTTGAGCTTGCTCTGAAACTCTACTGTGCTAACCGCACACAAGTTGGCTAATTGCCCACACTGGTGCTAGCTGCCTGCCTACATGTACAGTCCCAAAGCTGAGACAGACATACGACACTTGCAGACAGAGTGGAAAGGTCTACACTCACATAGCCACACACAAATGATACTAGCGTGCCCACGGGCATCATTGGAAGTCTTTTAAACCCAAAGCTCCTCCCCAAACACTCAAGCCCAGCCGACCGTGACATCACCCGAGGGACAATCCGGAGCTACCACATCACCAGAGACGTCTGACCACCAACAGGAAGACGCCACATCATGGACATGCTTAGTAAGGTAATTTCTGAACTTAGACTCCAGTGTTAGGTCGCTGCTGCCTATCGCTGGCTACCATAGGCTTGGCTGGAGAGCCAGCTGTAACCAAATGAACACCACGAGCCTGAGCAAGATGCTGGGACCGACGTCTATGCTCTGCAGTGGCTGAACCTGAATGGGAGACCGCAGAGGCACATAAAGCTTGGGATCTATCTCATGCAGAGGGAGAATCCTGTTGCCTAACACATCCATTTGCAAATGAAGCGGGCTCTCATTGCTACAGAAATGCTGAACATGTGGTTTATGCACATGGGGTGCAGAATTTGCTTAATTTCTTTTGGGGGGATAAGGAGCCATAGCGCTTTTCCAAAGCCTTTGTTATAGCAGTAATGTGAAGCCCCCTATATTTCCGCTAACAAATGATGGACCAGAGTGGGGACTTGCTTTCTTTTGTGAATTGAGTTGAAGCTTTTGTTGGGAACATTTTACATAACATTTGGGATCACATTTATCCTGCACTCTACACTGAGTACTTACATAGGGGTTTACATCTAAATCTCTGAATGACGTGATTCAGATGAAACCCCCAAGGGATTCAGTCACTATAATAAAGCAGCAGAGTTACTATGGACTCCATCTAGTCTATGTTCAGCGGAGTCCTTCTTTTCAGAAGTGCACAAAACTGTGGCGGACTGCGCTTTTATGCACACCTATAAAGATGGACACTGCCGGATCATAGGCCAAATGGAGTCCACATGTCTCCAGCTGCCTTATTATTAATATTATTATACATTTATATAGCGCCATTTATTCCATGGCGCTTTACATGTGAAAGAGGCAAATATAGACAAGCACAATAAACATGAGAAATACAAGGCACACACAAGTACAGGAGAGAGGACCCTGCCCGCGATGGCTCACAGTCTACAGGGGATGGGTGAGGATACACTAGGAGAGGGTAGAGCTGGTCATGCGTCGGTTCAGCAAACTAAGGATCACTGCAGATGTAAGCTTGTCGGAAGAGGTGGGTCTTCAGGTTCTTTTTGAAGGTTTCCGAGGTAGGCGAGAGTCTGATGTGTTGGGTTAGAGAGTTCCAGAGTATGGGGAAAGCACGGGACAAGTCTTGTATGCGGTTGTGGCAAGAAGAGATAAGAAGGGAGTAGAGAAGGAGATCTTGAGAGGATCGAAGGTTGCGTGTGGGTAAGTACCGGGAGACCATGTCACAGATGTATGAAGGAGACAGGTTGTGGATGGCTTTGTATGTCATAGTAAGGGTTTTGAAGTGGAGCCTCTGGACAATAGGAAGAGAGTGAAGGGCTTGGCAGAGAGGAGATTCATTATAGTGAATCTACCACTGGGGGATCATGCACTTCAGAGATTTACATGTACACCCCGATGTAAGCGATCAGTGTCGAGCGTTGCATAAATGTGCGCCGAGCCTTACTGCAATGTTTGTGTTTATGGTGACTTTATTGTTCAGGTCGGTACAATTACAGCGATACCACATTTATATATTTTTTTATGTTTGGCTGCTGTCACAAACTAATAGATGCTTTTATTTCCAAAAATTAGTTTTTGCATCACCATATTTTGAAAGCTATAAATTTTCCATATTGAGTCAAGTAAGGGCTTGTTTTTTGCAGGACATTTTAATTGGTACCATTTTTGGTCACATAATGTTTTTTGATCGCTTTCTATTCCAATTTTTTGGAAGGAGAATGAACAAAAACCAGCAATTCAGGAATTGTTGTTTTTTTATGCTGTTCCGCAAGTGGTAAAATGGATAAGGCAGCTTTATTCTTCAGGTCAGTACGATTACAGTGATACCACATTTATATAATTTTAATATGTTTTGGTGCTTTTATACAATAAAAACTGTTTTAAAGAAAAAAAAATAGTTTTGCATTGCTTTATTTGGAGAGCTATAGCTTTTTTATTTTTCTGCTGATGAAACTGTATGACAGCTTGTTTTTTGCGGGACAAGATGACGTTTTTAGCAATATCATTTTTATTCGCCTTTTTGATCGCATGTTATTCCACTTTTTCCTTGGCGGTATGATGAAAAAGCATAGGTTTTTGCTTTTTTACGGAGTTCACTGAAGGGGTTAACTAGTGTGACAGTTTTATAGGGTGGGTCGTCCTGGAAGAGGCAATACTAAACAGGTTTTTTTTATGTAAAAATACTTTTCTATGGGTACAATATATTTTTATTATTATTTGGTGATTTTTAAAAAAATATCTTTACAATTTTTTTAAACTGGTTTCACACTTGTGTTTTGATCTGCAGCATTTTTTTAAAAAACGCATGTGGTGAAAAAACGCATGTAAACGTGGCAAAACGCCGCGTTTTTTTAACGCTTGCGTTTTTGCGCGAAAAAATTTTTTTGCGGCAAAACGTGGCATTTTCCTGCGTTTACATGCGTTTTTTCCCGCGTTTGCGTTTTTAAAACGCATGCTGAGAAGTGTGTGACAGCTGCCAAACATCAAAATCAACTAGAAAACACACTATTAATAGAATTAGCTAGGGTTAGGGTTAGGGTTAGGATCCCTAGGGTTAGGGTTAGGTGTAGCTTTTTATTAGAATGTCCTGGTCAACAGGTCACTGATAAGCCACCCCCCACCATCAAGGTGATAAAGGGATCCAAACCCTAACCCTACCCCTAACCCTACCCCTAACTCTACCCCTAACCCTACCCCTAAGCCACCCCCCACCATCAAGGTGATAAAGGGATCCAAACACTAACCCTACCCCTAACCCTACCCCTAACCCTACCCCTACCCCTAACCCTACCCCTAACCCTAACCCTACCCCTAAGCAACCCCCCACCATCAAGGTGATAAAGGGATCCAAACCCTACCCCTAACCCCACCCCTAACCCTAACCTGAAATATGTGGCACTGAAATACGTGGCACTGAAATACGTTTATATACGTATATACGTATATAAGTGCCACGATATTTCAGTGGCCACGTATTTAAGTGCCACGTATTTACGTGCCACGTATTTACGTGCAACGTATGTAAGTGCCACGTATGTAGGTGCCACGTATATAAGTCCCACGTATTTAAGTGCCACGTATTTACGTGCCACGTATTTAAGTGCCACGTATATAAGTGCCACGTATTTAAGTGCCACGTATTTCACGTAAATGCCACGATATTTAAGTGCCACGTATTTAAGTGCCACGTATTTTTAAGTGCCACGTATTTAAGTGCCACGTATTTAAGTGCCACGTATTTAAGAGCCACACATTTAAGTGCCACGTATTTACGTGCCACGTATTTAAGTGCCACGTATTTAAGTGCCACGCATTTAAGTGCCACGTGTTGTGAATTAGACTTTTTTGGCTCCCTCTTGTGGTCACTAGTGATATGACTCTGGGATTGTCTTTCCTCAGTTTGGCACCCACCTGGGTCGTTAGTCCAGGGGTGTTGCTATATAAACTTCCTGGATTCTCAGTCCTGTGCCTGGCATCGTTGTAATCAGTTCCTTTCTGTTTGCTCCTGTCTGCTGGTCCTGGATCTTGCAAAATTAAGCTAAGTCCTGCCTCCTTGTTTTTTGGTTATTTGCATAGCTCTTATTTTTTGTCCAGCTTGTACTAAATGTGATTCCTGATTTTGCTGGAAGCTCTAGGGGGCTGGTGTTCTCCCCCCGGGCCGTTAGACGGTTCGGGGGTTCTTGAATATCCAGCGTGGAAATTTTGATAGGGTTTTTGCTGACCGTATAAGTCATCTTACTATATTCTGCTATTAGTCAGTGGGCCTCTCTTTGCTAAATATCTAGTTCATTCTTACGTTTGTCTTTTCTCCTTACCTCACCGTTATTATTTGTTGGGGGCTTGTATCCAACTTTTGGGGTCTTTTCTCTGGAGGCAAGAAAGGTCTATCTTTTCCCTTCTAGGGTTAGTTAGTTCTCCGGCTGGCGCGAGACGTCTAGAACCAACGTAGGCACGTTCCCCGGCTGCTGCTATTTGTGGTGCTAGGATTAGATATATGGTCAGCCCAGTTACCACTGCCCTAAGAGCTGTTTTTTTTGTGTTTGCAGACTTGGTATGTACTTTTGAGACCCTCTGCCATTGGGGTCATAACAGTATGCCAGGCCAAGGTTGAATGTTTAATGCATTGCAGAAGTGGGATTACAAGAAAGGAAAGTCTGAGTTTTTTTTTTTTTCTTTCCTCTCTTTTTTCCTCCCCTTTACCTCTGAGTGGCTTGTGCTTGCTGCAGACATGAATGTCCAGACTTTGATTACAAGTGTGGATCAGCTTGCTGCTCGTGTGCAGGGCATACAAGATTTTGTTACCAGTAGTCCAATGTCTGAACCTAAAATACCTATTCCTGAACTGTTCTCTGGAGACCGATTTAAGTTTAGGAATTTCAGGAATAATTGTAAATTGTTTCTATCTCTGAGACCCCGTTCATCTGGAGACTCAGCTCAGCAAGTAAAAATTGTTATCTCTTTCTTACGGGGCGACCCTCAGGATTGGGCCTTCTCGCTAGCGCCAGGAGATCCAGCATTGGCAAATATTGATGCGTTTTTTTCTGGCGCTCGGATTGCTTTACGAGGAACCCAATCTTGAAATTCAGGCAGAAAAAGCCTTGCTGGCTATTTCTCAGGGTCAGGATGAAGCTGAAGTGTATTGCCAAAAATTTCGGAAATGGTCCGTGCTTACTCAGTGGAATGAGTGTGCTCTGGCCGCAAATTTCAGAAATGGCCTTTCTGAAGCCATTAAGAATGTGATGGTGGGTTTCTCCATTCCTACAGGTCTGAATGATTCCATGGCGCTGGCTATTCAAATTGACCGGCGTTTGCGGGAGCGCAAAGCCACGAATCCTCTGGTGGTGTTGTCTGAACAAACACCTGATTTAATGCAATGTGGTAGAATTCAGACTAGAAATGAACGGAAAAATCATAGACGTCAGAATGGGTTGTGTTTTTACTGTGGTGATTCTACACATGTTATATGAGCATGCTCTAAACGCCTAACTAGGGTTGTTAGTCCTGTCGCCATTGGTAATTTACAACCTAAATTTATTTTGTCTGTGACTTTAATTTGCTCATTGTCCTCCTACCCTGTTATGGCGTTTGTGGATTCAGGTGCTGCCCTGAGTCTTATGGATCTGTCGTTTGCCAAGCGCTGTGGTTTTGTTCTTGAGCCGTTGGTAAATCCTATCCCTCTTAGCGGTATTGATGCTACGCCATTGGCGGAAAATAAACCGCAGTTTTGGACACAGGTAACCATGTGCATGACTCCTGAACATCGGGAGGTGATTCGTTTTCTTGTTCTGCATAAAATGCATGATTTGGTCGTTTTGGGTCTGCCATGGTTACAGACCCATAATCCAGTCTTGGATTGGAAGGCAATGTCTGTGTCAAGTTGGGGCTGTCAGGGAATTCATGGTGATTCCCCGCCGGTGTCTATTGCTTCCTCTACTCCTTCGGAAGTTCCTGAGTATTTGTCTGATTACCAGGATGTATTCAGCGAGTCCAGGTCCAGTGCTCTTCCTCCTCATAGGGACTGTGACTGCGCTATAGATTTGATTCCAGGTAGTAAATTTCCTAAGGGAAGATTATTTAATCTGTCTGTACCTGAGCATACCGCAATGCGTTCGTATATCAAGGAATCTCTGGAGAAGGGGCATATCCGTCCATCCTCTTCCCCTCTTGGTGCGGGATTCTTTTTTGTGGCTAAGAAGGACGGATCTTTGAGACCTTGTATTGACTATCGGCTTCTGAATAAAATCACTGTTAAATTTCAGTATCCTTTGCCTCTGTTGTTGGACTTGTTTGCCCGGATTAAAGGTGCCAAGTGGTTCACCAAGATAGATCTTCGTGGTGCGTACAACCTTGTGCGCATTAAGCAAGGAGATGAATGGAAAACTGCATTTAATACGCCCGAAGGTCATTTTGAGTACTTGGTGATGCCTTTCGGGCTCTCTAATGCTCCTTCAGTGTTTCAGTCCTTTATGCATGATATTTTCCGGAAGTATCTGGATAAATTTATGATTGTTTATCTGGATGATATTCTGTTTTTTTCTGATGATTGGGACTCGCATGTAGAGCAGGTCAGGATGGTGTTTCAGGTTTTGCGTGAGAATGCTTTGTTTGTTAAGGGCTCAAAGTGTCTCTTTGGAGTACAGAAGGTTCCCTTTTTGGGTTTTATTTTTTCCCCTTCTGCGGTGGAGATGGACCCAGTCAAGGTCCGAGCTATTCATGATTGGACTTAACCCACGTCAGTTAAGAGTCTTCAGAAGTTCTTGGGTTTTGCTAACTTCTACCGTCGTTTTATCGCTAATTTTTCTAGCGTTGTTAAACCTTTGACGGATATGACCAAGAAAGGTTCTGATGTTGCTAACTGGGCTCCTGCAGCCGTGGAAGCTTTTCAAGAGTTGAAGCGCCGGTTTACTTCGGCGCCTGTTTTGTGCCAGCCTGATGTCTCACTTCCCTTTCAGGTTGAAGTGGATGCTTCTGAGATTGGGGCAGGGGCCGTTTTGTCGCAGAGAGGCCCTGGTTGCTCTGTAATGAGACCATGTGCTTTTTTCTCTAGGAAGTTTTCGCCTGCTGAGCGGAATTATGATGTTGGCAATCGGGAGTTGTTGGCCATGAAGTGGGCATTTGAGGAGTGGCGTCATTGGCTCGAGGGTGCTAAGCATCGTGTGGTGGTCTTGACTGATCACAAAAATCTGATGTATCTCGAGTCTGCTAAACGCCTGAATCCTAGACAGGCCCGCTGGTCATTGTTTTTCTCCCGTTTTGACTTTGTGGTCTCGTATTTACCAGGTTCAAAGAATGTGAAGGCTGATGCTCTTTCAAGGAGCTTTGTGCCTGACTCTCCTGGAGTCGCAGAACCAGTTGGTATTCTCAAAGAGGGAGTTATCCTGTCAGCCATTTCTCCGGATTTTCGACGTGTGTTGCAGAGATTTCAGGCTGGTAGACCTGACTCTTGTCCACCTGACAGACTGTTTGTTCCTGATAAGTGGACCAGCAGAGTCATTTCCGAGGTTCATTCCTCGGTGTTGGCAGGGCATCCGGGAATTTTTGGCACCAGACATCTGGTGGCTAGGTCCTTTTGGTGGCCTTCCTTGTCACGGGATGTGCGGTCATTTGTGCAGTCCTGTGGGACTTGTGCTCGAGCTAAGCCTTGCTGTTCTCGTGCCAGCGGGTTGCTCTTGCCCTTGCCTGTCCCGAAGAGGCCTTGGACACACATTTCCATGGATTTCATTTCAGATCTTCCGGTGTCTCAGGGCATGTCTGTCATCTGGGTGGTATGTGATCGCTTTTCCAAGATGGTCCATTTGGTATCTTTGCCTAAGCTGCCTTCCTCTTCCGATCTGGTTCCTTTGTTCTTTCAGAATGTGGTTCGTTTACACGGCATTCCTGAGAATATTGTGTCTGACAGAGGATCCCAGTTTGTTTCCAGGTTCTGGCGATCCTTTTGTGCTAAGATGGGCATTGATTTGTCGTTTTCGTCTGCCTTTCATCCTCAGACTAATGGACAAACGGACCGAACTAATCAGACTCTGGAGGCTTATTTGAGGTGTTTTGTTTCTGCAGATCAGGATGATTGGGGGACCTTCTTGCCGTTGGCTGAGTTTGCCCTTAATAATCGGGCTAGTTCCGCTACTTTGGTTTCGCCATTTTTTTGCAACTCTGGTTTCCATCCTCGTTTTTCCTCGGGACATGTGGAGCCTTCTGACTGTCCTGGGGTAGATTCCGTGGTGGATAGGTTGCAGCAGATCTGGAATCATGTGGTGGACATCTTAAAGTTGTCACAGGAGAAGGCTCAGCGTTTTGCCAACCGCCGCCGCGGTGTGGGTCCCCGACTTCGTGTTGGGGATTTGGTATGGCTGTCTTCTCGATTTGTTCCTATGAAGGTCTCCTCTCCTAAATTTAAGCCTCGCTTCATCGGTCCTTACAAGATATTGGAAATCCTTAATCCTGTGTCCTTTCGCTTGGATCTTCCGGTGTTGTTTGCCATTCACAACGTGTTCCATAGGTCTTTGTTGCGGCGGCGGTACGTTGTACCTGTGGTTCCTTCTGTTGAGCCTCCTGCTCCGGTGTTGGTTGAGGGCGAGTTGGAGTACGTGGTGGAGAAGATCTTGGATTCTCGTCTCTCCAGGCGGAGGCTTCAGTATCTGGTCAAGTGGAAGGGCTATGGTCAGGAGGATAATTCCTGGGTGGTTGCCTCTGATGTGCATGCGGCCGATTTAGTTCGTGCCTTTCACGCTGCTCATCCTGATCGCCCTGGTGGTCTTGGTGAGGGTTCGGTGACCCCTCCTTAAAGGGGGGGTACTGTTGTGAATTAGACTTTTTTGGCTCCCTCTTGTGGTCACTAGTGATATGACTCTGGGATTGTCTTTCCTCAGTTTGGCACCCACCTGGGTCGTTAGTCCAGGGGTGTTGCTATATAAACTTCCTGGATTCTCAGTCCTGTGCCTGGCATCGTTGTAATCAGTTCCTTTCTGTTTGCTCCTGTCTGCTGGTCCTGGATCTTGCAAAATTAAGCTAAGTCCTGCTTCCTTGTTTTTTGGTTATTTGCATAGCTCTTATTTTTTGTCCAGCTTGTACTAAATGTGATTCCTGATTTTGCTGGAAGCTCTAGGGGGCTGGTGTTCTCCCCCCGGGCCGTTAGACGGTTCGGGGGTTCTTGAATATCCAGCGTGGAAATTTTGATAGGGTTTTTGCTGACCGTATAAGTCATCTTACTATATTCTGCTATTAGTCAGTGGGCCTCTCTTTGCTAAATATCTAGTTCATTCTTACGTTTGTCTTTTCTCCTTACCTCACCGTTATTATTTGTTGGGGGCTTGTATCCAACTTTTGGGGTCTTTTCTCTGGAGGCAAGAAAGGTCTATCTTTTCCCTTCTAGGGTTAGTTAGTTCTCCGGCTGGCGCGAGACGTCTAGAACCAACGTAGGCACGTTCCCCGGCTGCTGCTATTTGTGGTGCTAGGATTAGATATATGGTCAGCCCAGTTACCACTGCCCTAACAGCTGTTTTTTTTGTGTTTGCAGACTTGGTATGTACTTTTGAGACCCTCTGCCATTGGGGTCATAACAGCCACGTATTTACGTGCCACAATATTTCAGTGCCACGTATAACCACGTAGTTATAGTATTTATAGTACGTGGCACTTAAATACGTGGCACTGAAATACGTGGCACTATGACTGTCAGAAAATGTTCATTAAACGGTTAGGGGTGAGGTTAGGGGTAGGGTTAGGGGTTTTTTTTGTGTTTCCTTGTGTTTTTCTATAAAAACGCATGCTTTTTTAACGCAAACAAACGCATGTGCTTAAAAACGCATGCGTTTAGGCTACGTTCACATTTGCGTTGTGCGCCGCAGCGTCGGCGCCGCAGCGCACAACGCAAACAAAAACGCAGCAAAACGCATGCACAACGCTGCGTTTTGCGCCGCATGCGTCCTTTTTTTAATTGAATTTGGACGCAGCAAAAATGCAACTTGCTGCGTCCTCTGCGCCCAGACGCGGGCGCCGCAGCGACGCATGCGGCGCAAAACACAAGTGCGACGCATGTCCATGCGCCCCCATGTTAAATATAGGGGCGCATGACGCATGCGGCGCCGCTGCGGCGCCCGACGCTGCGGCGCCCGCCGCTAAAAAAAAAAGCCGCAAGAAAATACTACAGGTAGCATTTCAGCAAATGAACGCACGCGTCAAAAAACGCATGCGTTGCCGAAAACGCGTCAAAACGCATGCGAAAAAACGCATGCGTTTTTAATGTTAAGTATAGGGAAAACGCATGCGTTTTTTGCGTTTTTTAGCGCTAAAACGCAGCTTACAAAAACGCAAGTGTGAGTCTACTATGGGACTTTCACTTTCAGCAGGAGCATTGCAAGGTAGTAGAACTGTCACTCTGCTCTCACACAAACTTGCTAGATCATGCACTGAGCAGTGAGAGAGGAGTATCAGCTGGCTGTGAGAGACAGCTTTCAGAACACTGGACAACCCCTTTAACCCCTTAGTGACTGAGCCAATTTGCAACTTAATGACCAGGCCAATTTTTACAATTCTGACAACTGTCACTTTATGAAGTTATAACTCTGAAACGCTTTAACGGATATTGCTGATTCTTAGTCTACGTTCATAAGCGTCGCCGCATGCGTCATGCGCCCCTATATTTAACATGGGGGCGCATGGACATGCGTTGCACTTGCGTTTTGCGACGCATGCATCCCTGCGGCGCACGCATCATGGCGCAGAGGACGCTACAAGTTGCATTTTTTGTGCGTCCAAAATAAAGCAAAAAAAGGACGCATGCGTCGCAAAACGCAGCGTTGTGCATGCGTTTTGCTGCGTTTTTGTTTGCGTTGTGCGTTGCGTCGCCGACGCTGCGGCACACAACGCAAATGTGAACGTAGCCTAAGACTGTTTTTTTTTGTGACATATTGTACTTCGTGTTAGTGGTAAAATTTCTTCGATATTACTTGCGGTTATTTATTTTAAAAAATGGAAATATAGCAAAAAAAAATTTAAATTTAGCAATTTTCAAACTCAGATTTTTTTTATGCCCTTAAATCAGAGAGATATGTCACACAAAATAGTTAATAAAAAACATTTCTCACATGTCTACTTTACATCAGCACAATTTTGGAAACAAATTTTTTTTTTGTTATATAAGGGTTAAAAGTTGACCCGCGATTTCTCATTTTTACAACAAAATTTACAAAAAACACTTTTTTTGGGACATGACAGAAAATACCCAAAAGTGACACCATTCTATAATCTGCACTCCTCAAGGTGCTCAAAACCACATTCAAGTAGTTTATTAATCCTTTACGTGCTTCACAGGAACTGAAGCAATGTGGAAGGAAAAAATTAACATTTAACTTTTGTTTTACAAACATTTTACTTCAGAACCAATTTTTTTTATTTTCACAAGTGTAAAAAGAGAAAATGAACCACAAAATTAGCTATTTCTCCTGAATACGCCAATACCCCATATATGGGGGTAAACCAATGCTTAGAAGAGAAGGAGTGCTGTTTGACTTTTTCAATGCAGAATTGGCTGGAATTGAGATCGGACGCCATGTCGTGTTTGGAGAGCCCCTGATGTGCCTAAACAGTGGAAACCCCACACAAGTGACACCATTTTGGAAACTAGACCCCTTAAGGAACTTATCTAGATTTGTGGTGAGCACGTTGAACCCCCAAGTGCTTCACAGAAGTTTATAACGCAGAGCAGTGAAAATATTCTTTTTTTTCCTCAAAAATTACTTTTTTTAGCCCGCAATTTTTTATTTTCACAAAGGTAACAGGAGAAATTGGACCCCAAAATTTGTTGTCCAATATGTCCTGAGTACGTTGATTCCCCATATGTGGGGATAAACCACTGTTTGGGCGCACGGCAGAGCTCAGAAGAAAGGGAGCACCATTTGACTTTTTGAACTCAAAATTGGCTGGAATCAATGGTGGCGCCATGTCACATTTGGAGACCCCCTGATGTACCTAAACAGTGGAAACCCCCCGATTCTAATTCCAACACACCCCTAACCCTAATCCCAACCATAACCATAATAACAACCCTAACCACAACATACCCCTAACCACAATCCCAACCCAAAAACATAACCCTAATCTCAACCCTAACCCTAATCCCAACCCTAACCATAACCCTAACCACAAACCTAACCCTAATCCTAATCCCAACCCTAACCCTAATCCCAACTCTAATCCTAATCCCAACCCTAACCATAACCACAAATATGACCCTAATCCCAACCCTAATCCCAACCTTAACCCTAGTCCCAATCCTAATCCAAACCCTAATCCCAACCCTAATCCCAACACTAACCCTAATCCTAACCCTAATCCCAACTCTAACACTAACTTTAGCCCCAACCCTAACTTTAGCCCAACTCACTTTACCCCAACTGTAACCTTAATGGGAAAATGGAAATAAATATATTTTATTTGTTTTATTATTTTTCCCTAACTAAGGGGGTGATAAAGGGGGGTTTATTTAGTATTTTTTTATTTTCTTACAGGAAGAAGATGCCAATGGCCGTGGGGGGAAGCAGAGGGATCCAATGACACCGGTAGACACTGGTAAGTATCGGGGGGGCGATTGCAGACCCTATTTCTCTGTCCTCTGATGTGTGATCACATCAGAGGACAGAGAAATGATATGGCAAATTGTGCTTTTTTTGCGGTCGCCATTATATGGTTAATGACGGCGTTCGCAACCCGGGGGTCAAATCTGACTCTGGGGGGCACTGTGGTTTAAGTACCCTTAACTACCGCTGTTAAAAGGCATATCGGCGGTCGTTAAGGGGTTAATGTTTCCAAGACGGAGCTTCTTTTTCCTTTTTCATCTTCTTCATCAAAACCCAATGCCACCATCTTGGTCTTTAACCTTACAGTCCTTCATAGAAGTTGGACCTGTTGCAGGACATATACCTGACAATCAGCCGATTATTTCTCGCATTCAATCCACTACCAAGTCCTAACAACTTCCGCTAAAAATGTTTTCTACTCATCCTTATCTCACCATTGAAACCACAAAAACAGTAACTTAGACGCCAATCATTTCTCATGATTATTTCAATCTACTATAAATTGGTAGAATTTAATCATCTCTAGCACAATCCATTAAGAATGAAAGAATTCTGTCTTTTAGTTATGCTACAAGTGCTTCTAACTAAATTAGAATATCACCAAAAAGTTAACTTATTTCAGTTCTTAAATACAAAAAGTGAAATTTATATATTATATAGAGTCATTACAAACAGAGTGATCTATTTCAAGTGTTTATTTCTGTTAATGTTGATGATTATGGCTTACAACCAATGAAAACCCAAAAGTCATTATCTCAGTAAATTAGAATAATTAACAAAAAACACCTACAAAGGCTTCTTAAGCATTTAAAAAGGTCCCTTAGTCTGTTTCAGTAGGCTCCACAATCAAGGAGAAGACTGCTGACTTGATAGATGTCCAGAAGGCAGTCATTGAAACACTCCGCAAGGAGGGTAAGCCACAAAAGGTCATTGCTGCAGAAGCTGGCTGTTCAGAGTGCTGTATCCAAGCATATTAATGGAAAGTTGAGTGGAAGGAAAAAGTGTGGTAGAAAAAGGTCCACAAGCAATCGGGATAACTGACAGGATTGTTAAGAAAAGGCCATTTAAAAATTTGGGGGAGTTGACTGCTGCTGGATTCATTTCTTCAAGAGTCACCACACACAGACGTATCCAGGACATGGGCTACAAGTGTCGCATTCCTTGTGTCATGCCACTCATGACCAATACACAACACCAGAAGTGTCTTACCTGGGCCAAGGAGAAAAAGAACTGGACTGTTGCACAGTGGTCCAAGTTGTTGATTTCAGATGAAAGTAAATTTTGCATTTCATTTGGAAATCAAGGTTCCAGAGTCTGGAGGAAGAGTGGAGAGGCCACAATCCAAGCTGCTTTAGGTCTAGTGTGAAGTTTCCACAATCAGTGATGGTTTGGGGAGCCATGTCATCTGCTGGTGTAGGTCCACTGTGTTTTATCAAAACCAAAGTCAGCGAAGCAGTCTAGCAGGAAATTTTAGAGCACTTCATGCTTCCCTCTACCGACAAGCTATTTGGGGATGAAAATTTCATTCTCCAGCAGGACTTGGCACCTGTCCACAATGCCAAAAGTACCAATACCTGGTTTAAAAACAACAGTATCACTGTGCTTAATTGGCCAGCAAACTCGCCTGACCTTAACCCCATAGACAATCTATGGGGAATTGTCAAGAGGAAGATGAGAGACACCAGATCCAACAATGCAGATGAGCTAAAGGCTGCAATCAAAGCAACCTGGGCTTCCATAACACCTCAGCAGTGCCACAGGCTGATCGCCTCCATGCCACGCCGCATTGATGCAGTAACTGATGCAAAAGGAGCCCTGACCAAGTATTGAGTGCAGTTACTGAACATACATTTCAGCAGGCCAAAATTTCAGATTTTAAAATCATTTTTCAAGCTTGTGATTGTAGTGCCGTGGCGTTCACATCATGCAGTAATGAGGCGGTGACCCAGGAAAGTTCACAGCAAACGTATTTAATGTCCAAATAACTCACAAAATGAACAGTACTCGGTATCCTCCAGATCGCAAGACTGGTTGCCAAGGGTGACTGCTCCACCATATCATGCTGCGGGGTGCCAGGTGTTTGCTGCTCTTGACTCTGTGTTACCTCACATAAGCCGGCTGTTGCAGATCCACCTGCTCTGCCACTTGCAAACCAACACTGACACACACAAACCATTTATTTCAGGGTTTTTAAATGGAATATGTGGCCATGGGCCACTTGTAAGACCTGGCCTAGAGGGAGCTAACTGCCCCACTACCATCCTGTAGTTCACTCCAAAAATAAAAGCCCATGCCGGGTTTTCTTAAATCTGCCTTTGGCAAATAGCTTGTCCAAGACCACACTTACTTTTATTCTGCATTGCAACCACAGCTATACCTGTGACTGCAATGCACTCCAGCGGCCTCAATACGCTTCTATGCGCATCCTGGGGGATACATAGCGTCCCTTGCATATAATACCTGTCATTGCCTCACATGTTATAAAGTATTTTAATTTACTGAGATAATGAATTTGGGGTTTTCATTGGCTGTAAGCCGTAATCATCAACATTAACAGAAATAAACACTTGAAATAGATCACTCTGTTTGTAATGACTCAATATAAGATATGAGTTTCTCTTTTTGTATTGAAGAACTGAAATAAATTAACTTTTTGATGATATTCTAATTTTGTGAGAAGCACCTTTGTCTTCCGTCTTCTGTCAGTCATAACACCAGCAACCTATTTCTTGTAACCGATGCCTCTCATCCAGCCAAATCAGATCTCACACTTTGCACTGACGAGGGGCAGTACCCTGAAACACAGTGTCTGCAAATTGAGATTTTGTTTTTGGAGTTTTATATTAGGTCATGTGACAAGGCTCATTAGAGTATCGATATTGACTTTTAGGATTGCTACTTCCTATACGTGGCACTAGAGTTCTAGTCCTCTTTCTCTCTGAAGAGACAATTTGCATTGTCTCATGTCATATAACTGAGGCGCATCAGAGCCAGTATCATCATAACAATGATTTGTATCCCTATAATTTGGCAGTTTATGTTTTCTTAGGAATACTGGGCCAATACACATTACACTGCTTTAAGGGATTAAAGAGAACCTCACAGGAAATTCACTGTACCCAAACCACAGTCAGCGTGAATAAAACACTGGCAGTATTATTGGAGCTCTGTATGTCTTACTCTGAAACTCTTAGGTCTTTCAGGGAAAGCATACTTTGAAAAGCCAGTTGAGGATAATGCATTTCAGATGACTAGTCCAAGGCTGGGCCTAACAACTTCTCCTTGCCCCACTGCTGTAAATTGACATACATATAGGCAGTGTAGGGAGTCACGCTTTCAGGTAGGCACTACAGTGCATGAGGTTTATTGAGCTTCATAAACTTGCAAAGCTCTTTAAATGAAAAACAACCCTTTTCCGGAAAACACATAATAACAAAAATCACAGTCCTTTTTCAATAAAGGCAAAGAAATAACGGGGTCTCACCCAGACAGCAACTCAGGTCCTTACTTAGGATCCGTGAGCTTACATTCACTAGTTACTCTGACATGGCTGAGCTAGTCCCAGTTTGGTCACACAAAAGGGGTACTGTCCATAGCAACAAATGATATTTGCAGTTTGGTCAACACGGTCTGTGCAGTCTCCCCTCAGAGAGGTTTTGGCTTGTCTCTCTCCAGTTCCAACACAACCTACACTGCTCAGCACCCTCTGCTGACTGACCAATGAACACATGCCCTGGTTCTAGTCATGGCTATCCACGTGCACCTAATCAGAACCTTCGGGGCTAGGACTTAACCCTAGCCTACCTGGCTTTCCTACAAGAGATACCTCTACATCTAGGGGAGTGGGCCAAGGAGAAGCCAGCAAGGACTAGCATTGAATTAGTTATCTGAAATTTGTAGTCATCAGCCGGCTTTACAAAGTTGGTATTCCCTGAATCGCTGTGTCTGATTCATGCTGCCCATGGTTGGTGCATGGTGAATCTCTTATGAGGTTCCCTTTAATCTCTTAAAAGAGCGCATTGTTTATTGACCCAGTGTTCACAAGAAAAAACATGGATGGACATAGACAGAATTTCTAAGTATGCTTTCTCTGTTTCAGAGTGAAACATACAAAGCTGAAATTATGAAGCTAGCGTGATTCATGCTGCCCATGGTTCAGACAAAATAAATCTACTATATTCTGTATTAGTCGAACCGTAACTCATAGCACTTCAAACTATATGACAATTTTTATAATGTCTAAAAAATATTCAATTAACAAAAAAGATCTATGTCATAATAAAACATTGAAAAATATATTAGAGAATTATATTAAAAAACACACTAATAAACAATGTTATGAAACATTGTATCCAGCATCACCTTCCCAAGGTAATACCATTTTGATAGCTCTGGGTCCCGCTATATAGTGTCGCACAATGGTTGTTTACATGCAGCCCTAATGTACAGAATGTAGTAATCAAGTAGTAATATGTAGGTGTTCGTATATGCTCTGACATTGTATAACTATTCCTTTTATACCTACTGTGAGGCAGTGACCTCTGTTACAGCTAGGGGGGCGCTGTTTGTGCTCTCCAGAATGCGTAAGGAGGGGTAGTGAGGCCATGAGGGCGTATTGCAGTGACAGGTGTAGCTGTGATTAGAATGGTGAAGCAGTGACTGATTAAAAGCCCTGTAGTATAGAATGAGGTGTGTCAGTGTTGATCTGGGAAGCAGACAGAGCAATTGTCTGCAGAGCACTCCCTGTGTGAGGCAACACAGGAGCAAGAGGAACCAAAGGGACTGACACCCTACGTCTCGGACTGTCCTTTGTTTTCCTGGCTGTGATCCAGAGGATACAGCGTGCTGTGCACTGTGTGAGTAAAGAGACTTGGTCCTGGCGTGCGCTCGCCCAGGGAAACTGGACAATGGGAAGTCCGGCCTGTTTAGGGACTGCAAACTAAAGCCATGTACTATGTATTCTAATGGACTGTGTGAAGTAACACATTAAAGGAACGTTTTGTTTTGAACTTGCTTGGGTCACTGTCATTTCACTGCGTATGGTGCTACTGCTGCATCACATATGGTGGAGAATGCGGCCAGTGTGAACTAAGGCATACCCCAGAGAGTGCTGCAGATTATTGTGCAAGGTTGCTGGAGAAATGGAGGAACTTTTGGAGCAGGTTGTGCTCAGTCAGCAAAGGCTTCAGCAAGAGGTGCTGCAGTTTCAGCGGTCGCAGCAAGAGGTTCTGCAGCAGCAGGAGCTGCAGTTGCAGCAGAAAGAGGTGCTGCAGAGGTAGCTAGCAGAGCTTCAGCATGGTAAAAAGGAGACCCTTAAGATGAGGGGCGATCAGCAGAGTCATGAAAAGACCCCTAAGGTGAGGGGTGATCATTAGGTGTACCAGTGGTCCTGTGAAGAGTCTCGGCCCGCCAGGTCTCAAGCAAATGATTTGTTGCAGTTGGTGGAGGAGTGGCTCCAGCCTGAGTTTTTTTCTCCATACGAGATGATGGAGAGAATTGTGGTTGATTGGATGGTGCCGGCTACCATGCAGCGTTGGGCTAAGGGACCTAGGCACCCTAGAACTGATGATGGAGTTGATTGAGCGGTATAAACCCACTCAGGGCATTGCACCAGAGCCCGGGCATGGGGCTAGTGACTGTTCGGTGACATCTAAGCCCATGGACTGCGGGAACACTTGCCATGAGTCTATGTGTGCCCAGCCAGTCTGTATCACCACTATAGGCACAGCCAGCAGCAAACCATGACTGTGCCAGGTACTTGTGAACGGGTGCCGAACCGGAGCTCTCCTGGACTTGTAGAAAAATGTGACTTTGGTCCATATGTCTCTTGTTGCCGGGGGCAAACCCAAAGGACCGAAAGTGGAGGTGATGGGTATGTACGGGGAAATCCGGGAGTACTCGACCACGGAGGTAAATTTTTCCACACCATGTGGGGACATTAAACATGTGGTGGGAGTGGCAAAGACTCTTCCATAAGGGACTGTGTTGGGGAGAGACTTGCCCCTGTTTTGGTCCCTGTGGGAGACCAGGGTCAATCCTCTCATGGAAAATGTTGTACCGGGTACAGAACCCAAAGATGTTGGGATACCTGCCATAGGGGTCGCCAACCTAGGGACAGAGTGTAATCCTGATAGGCTCCCCCTAAAGGTAATGGCAAGAGAAACTGAAAATGTTGTTTCAGGAATAGAACTCGAAGATGCTAAGATGTCTGCCACAGGGGTCGCCAATTTAGGGATAGAGTGTATCCCCGATAGGCTTCCCCTAAAGGTTGTGGCAGTAGAGGTCGTGGGAACCCCACTGAATCCCAAGCTGGAGGTGTTCCCTGGTAAGTTCGAGACAGCTCAGATCCAGAGACCCACACGGAGATGCAGGTATAAAAACGCAGGTATGAGATGAGCCGGGAGTGTATGTTCACGGAGATGACTGGGGACGTGCGCACACGGAACCCTCTGGCACCGGCCAAGGATGGGGCCAGGGTCAGGAAAAACTAGATAGAGCGCTCGCTAGACAGCAGTGTCAGGAGGCTCAGGGTTGAATGCGACGTCATACGGACATATGCTGAGTTGCCGATGGGGTCCGTGGCGTTTCAGCATGATATAGTCACCAAGGCACAGGTAAGCGTACAGAGTAAACGGTACCATGGGCCTGAAGGCAGGTACTTAGGTGACAGGATGACCTGCAGGGTTAGTGAACCAAAAATAAACAAGGTCGAGACCACCCAAAACTGGCCCAAATCTATGCTTAATAAGAGGGCTTGGCTTCTGCAATAGAGAACGGGCTGGGTGGTCCCGTAATAAAGTATGGAAGAGAAATGTAAAGGGGAGGGATGCATGCGCCGATCAATGGTTCCGGTCCGACTTTAGTTTCTTAGTGTAGTGTCGGGCGGGGATGTCACAGGGGCATGCAGATGTCCGGTCTCACGCCCATACGGGGTAACAAATGTTCAACCCCAAAGGTATGAACAAGGGGGAGGATATGTGAGGCAGTGACCCCTGTTACAGCTAGGGGGCCCTGTTTGTGCTCTCCAGAATGCGCACGGAGGTGTAGTGAGGCCATGAGGGCGTATTGCGGTCACAGGTGTAGCTGTGATTAAAATGGTGAAGCAGTGACTGATTAAAAGCCCTGTAGTATAGGGTAAGGTGTGTCAGTGTTGGTCTGGGAAGCAGACAGAGCAGTTGTCTGCAGAGCACTCACTGTGTGAGGCAACACAGGGGCAAGAGGAACCAAAGGGACTGACACCCTGCATCTCGGACTGTCTTTTGTTCTCCCGGTTGCGATCCAGAGGATACAGCGTGCTGTACACTGTCTGAGTAAAGAGACTTGATCCCGCCCAGGGAAACTGGACAAAGGGAAGTCCAGCCTGTTTAGGGTCTGCAAACTAAAGCCATGGCTTTGCATGCCAAGGTTAGGGTTTTGAACTGGAGTCTCTGGGCAATGGGGAGCCAGTGAAGGAATTGACAGAGCGGAGAGGCCGGGGAATAGCGGGGAGATAGATGGAATAGTTAGGCAGTGGAGTTTTCAATAGATTGGAGGGGTGCAAGAGTGTTAGAGGGGAGGCCACAAAGAGGAGGTTGCAGTAGTCGAAGTGGGAGATGATGAGGGCATGCACTAGGGTTTTTGCAGATTTGTGGTTGAGTAATGTGCAGATTTGTGTGGTATTCTTGAGTTGGAGTCAGCAAGAAGTGGAAAGGGCTTGGATATGTGAATTGAAGGAGAGGTGAGAGTAAAGGGTTACCCAAGGCAGCAAGCTTGTAGGAACTAGGGGGAGTGGGTAGCAAGTTGAAGATGAAATGATCTCTAAAAGGGCTAAAGTTAAAGATGAATCATTTCCTTTGTGCCTTAGGCAAAAAAATACATATTTTTATTATTTACATTTTAAAAATTATAAAATGGAAAATGGGCCGATGCAAAAATTTTGGCACCCTGCATGTTAAGTACCTAGTACCTTTTACAAGTATCATAGCTTGTTAATGCTTTATGTAGATAGCCAAGATTCATTCAATTTTTGTTTTAGGGATTTTCATCCATTCTTCCTCAGAAAATTCTTCGAGTTTTGACAGATTCCTGGGTCGTCTTGCTTACACTGACATTTTGAGGTCCAGACACAGATTTTGAATGATGTTCAGATCAGGGGACTGTGAGGGCCATTGTGAAACCTTCAGATTCTGCCTTTTGAGGTAGTCTATTGTGGATTTTGACATGTGTTTAGGATCATTATTAGGGATGATCGAATAGCTTCGGATAAGTGCGTATCCAAATAGCTACAGTGCTTCCCAAATATCTGCTTCAGTAACTTGGATACCTGGAGCTATCCCGATAATCTGCTGTTCGGTGCCGCAGCTGCATGTGTCACGGCTGTGTGACAGTCATAACCCGTGCATGGAGAGCCCAACCAACAGGCCTGAAAGCTTGGTCAAAGCTATCTGAGTACACAAATCTCCAAGGATGCCCAAACTTTTGCATGTTGTGGGAACTGTGCAGGACCCATGGAATTGGACAAGTCTCTATGACATCCCAGGAACTCCTCCATTTTCTTAAAGGCTGTGAACAACTTTGACATTGAAAAAAGTATTTGTACTTAATATTAGTAGTTTCTGTCTCAAATATTCATTCATTTGTTTTCAAACCAACATTAGGTTTGCAGTTAGTTCCATGCTTCAGATGCGGAAGTGTCTCTCACAGTAGTATTAGCTGAATGTGACATTTTTCTGAACCCATTGTGCTTGTGTCTTCATTATCTTTGTACCAGCAAAGCTCTAATACTTTATTTCCTTTTTATGTGCTTTCCTCCCTTCTGCATCAATTTCTCTGCCCTCCCAAAGACAATACATGCTTTCTCTCATATTAAAGAACTCTATGAGCAAACCCCTTCCAATCCCTAGAACTATAACCTATACAGAGAAGAGTGGAAGAGCAGAGAGACATCAGAAGTGATCAGGAGCTCGATTAATTTGTAACATTTTTGCTGAACATTAATGTAGAAAGCACGTTCATCTGGAAAAAATGTCAATTTTTCATTAGTACCATCATAAAATCTGTTCAACTGCCCTACTGAATGACATTGGTCTGACTGAGTGATGTCACATTTTTTTACGGGCAGCACTTGGACTAAAATACGATTGGGTGAATGCATCTGTGAGGGGTTGACACACTTAGCTGCTTCATCAGATAGACACAGGAACCGTTCTGGTAGAGAATCACCCTCTGGTTTATTGTGGATAGCATAAACCTTGGCAGGGTTCAGCAAAACAAACAGATCTTTGCTGGCATAACGGTAAAACAAACAAAACACAGTCCAGTCTACACTGACTCTCATGGCCAGGTATTTAACACCCATGTGATGGTCACATGACCTTGACCTCACACAGGTCCTGTCAGGACTCTGCATGTGGAGATATGGTGGACCTCCCCCCACCCGCTCTATGGAGGTCCACTAAAACCAGCCCATAGTATAGGTTACTATTAACCCTCTCAGCACTTAGCGTGCTGGAGGCAAAAACACTCTGGTTTTACATCACTGACTGCAGTATGCGCAGTAACACTTATCTCCCTTCAAACACTATGCCAGTGACTCTGTCACAGCATCCTAACACACTGCAACAGTAAACAAGTAGGGAATTTTTAATGACAAATATTTACTTATTTGCATTTCATAAATGCAAAGTTACTTAACTTTGCGTTTTGCAAAATAAATAAGTAAACAATAAAAAAAAGTATTTACAAAGTTTACAGAAACTTAATAGCCTATTATAGCCTTATCATCACTCACTGAGTTTACATTACCTCTAGATTTTTTTTTCACTACACTTTAAGGCTTGTATGTATTTCTACTTTATGACTTGCATTAATTAATAATTGTAGCTTTCTTCAGTTACTGACACTTTATACAAGAGAAATTCCTAAAAACTTGCACCAGGGTTTAGTCATCTGTACATTACACCATCCTGCCATGCTTTGCTTGTGAAAATCTCTAGTGATACAATTACAAGACTTTTCCCATTCTCTGGGTACAGTAGCTAGGCTACAGACCATTCTGCCACCAGGGAATACCTCCAGATGTAAATACAATAAGCCCTAACCTTCATTCCACACCAGCTGCTCGGATCACAGTATTCATCTACTTCATTTGGTCATGTTTTATTCAAATAGTTGCTAAATAAGAAGCAAGAGCATTTTTAGTCATCTAATCATAAAGAAAAAAAAACATAGTTGCCTGGAAACTCTTCGTGCTGACAACTGCAGCAGAGTCATATTCAATAAAGCAGGCGATGTGTTATATTGGTTTCTTTTCCAATTTCCATTGAGATCTTATTTAAAAACATAGCCCAATAAATTAGTATTCTGATCACAACCTGCTGTTTTCCAGCCACCATTATTCAAGAAAATCGTGTGTGTTGCTGGATTTTAATGCAAAACAGGTTATTGCTGCAGGGCTGCGAGATGTAAAACATTCACAGCTAAATGAGTGCAAGCAGCCATGGAGGGCTCAAAAACTGGTTAAAGAGACACCTAAAGGTATAATCTATATACTGAATATAAATAACAGTATCATCCAAAGATACATGTAACAAGAAGGACAAACAGTACAGTACATAGTACAGAATTACATAAATATATGCCATACACCACACAGAGTAGAGAAAGCTAATCGTTGCCTTGTGGATGAGTAAAGCAACTAGTTTCTAATTAATGAATTGCCTTCTCACAAGTGAAAACAATGTGGTGGCCATTGCAGCGTGAACATAACAGCTATATTTGCTTTAGATATCTCTTTTCAAGCATGATGCACATCAGCTGACCGGGGTATTCCTTCTCTTCACCTGGGGAACTGCCTTGTTTGTGATTGTTTTCCCAGTAGAGTACTCTTTACCATGAGTAATTCTAGGACTGAATTGTATAAGTCTTGTTGATGTACTGTATCTAAACAGGGTACCTAAATATTAGGATCTCCTATAAGTACATAGAAGTAAGCAAATTTGGGGAAATTCAATGTTGCCAGTTCAATTAATCAGTTTTTCCTTAAAATTTAATTACAATGATTTAAAATTCGGCAAAGCCCCCAATTGCCCTGAAAGGCCATGTACCCTGCAACACTCTAAGGCAGTGTTCACCAACTCCAGTGCTCCAGAACCACCAACAGATCATGTTTTCAGGATTTTCTTAGTATTGCCCTGGTAATAATTCCATCACCTGTACAATACTAATGAAATCCTAAAGGGTTCACATTGCGTTAATAGCAGCCCGTTCAGCACATTCGCTAACGGGCTGCTGTTAACGCAAGTGCCGACGCTCCATCTGCGCTAGCAGTGACGGACCCGGAAACGCTGCAGCCCGCGTCTCGGGTCCGTCACTCAACGATGGCACATCGCTAGCGCATGCCCATTGTGGGCGTGCGCTAGCGATGCGTCCGAAATTGCATTCAATGGCGGCGTTAACGGACTACGTTACACAGCGTTATGCCGCAGTGTAACGTAGTCCGTTTAATGGAGTCACTGAATGCAATGTGAACCTTAATCTGTTGGTGGCTCTTGAGGACTGGAGTTGGGGAACAATGTCTTAGATTGTTGTAGTGTACAGAGCCTTTCAGGGCAATTGAAGGCAGTCATAGTAATGTCAAAGGGACCTCAACATACATAGCTTTAGATAAATAAATAGTTACCGGTGGTAACCAACTGCCTGTACTTCATACACATTTTCACTGCTGTGCTGACACACACTGTCTGAACAATTTGTTTAGTGATTTATGGCTTTCTCTACTTTTCTTTATGGTCAAGCTATGAGCTGTGATGTCCTCTCACTACCCAAATTCCAACACAAAAATGTCCGCTGCATTCCCTGATTTAGCTTTTATACAAAATATATCAGTCCAGCCTGATTGGCTGTGCTATACCATGGGTTGTGAAAGCTGCAATGCATTATGAAGAAGCCTGCTCAGCCACGCCCATGATCATATGAGCCTTCTCTGGCTAAGGCAATCTTCTGTAATGTGTGCCTCCATTTCACACGATTCGTGCAAAATGAATTTCAAATTGTCCAGCGAATTTTAAAAAAATGGAAGACAGAGATGGTTAATCTTGTCGTCTGAGAATGCATAAAAAGGCTTGCTTTGTTCCAGAAACAACATACTCAGTAAGTTAACTACTGCTGCCAAAGGCCCCTGTGTCAAGGAGGCTAGCAGCCCACCACCAATACCAATGTTCTCCTAAAAGCTTGCCCGGCTCAGGAAATTTGGACCCTGAATTCTCCCCTTTTTCTTTCATAAATCAATAGTGCACATAAAAATAAGAACCTTTGTAATACAGTGGGGAAAATAAGTATTTGATACACTACAGATTTTGCAAGTTTTCCCACCTATAAAGAATGGAGAGGTCTGTAATTTTTAATCGCAAGTAAACTTCAACTGTGAGAGTCAGAATCTAAAAATAAAAAACAGAAAATCACATTATATGATTTTTAAATAAATAAATTGCATTTTATTGCATGAAATAAGTATTTGATCACCTACCAACCTGCAAGAATCCTGACTCTCACAGACCTGTTTTTCTTTAAGAAGCCCTCCTACTCTGCACTCGTTACCTGTATTAATTGCACCTGTTGGAACTCGTTCCCTGTAATAAAGACACGTGTCCACACACTCAATCAATCACACTCCACCCACCATGGCCAAGACCAAAGAGCTATATAAGGACACCAGTGACAAACTTGTAGACCTGCACAAGGCTGGGATGGGCTACAGGACAACAGGCAAGCAGCTTGGCAACAGGCAACAACGGTTGGTGCATCTATTGGAAAATGGAAGAAACAGAACATGACAGTCAATCTATCTCGGTCTGGGGTTCCATGCAGGATCTCGCCTCGGTAAGGAGGATTCCAAGAAACGTTAAAACATTAGCCCAAAACTACAAAGGAGGACCTGGTCAATGACCTGAAGAGAGCTGGGACCACAGTCTCAAACATTACGGTTAGTACAGTGGGGGAAATAAGTATTTGATCCCTTGCTGATTTTGTAAGTTTGCCCACTGACAAAGAAAGACACGAACAGTCTATAATTTTAAGGATAAGTTAATTTTAACATTGAGATATAGAATAGGAAAAATAAAATCCAGAAAATCATATTGTATAAATTATATCAATTTATTTGCATTTTGTAGTGAGAAATAAGTATTTGATCCCCTAACAACCATTAAGGATTCTGGCTCCTACAGACCAGTTAGACCCTCCTAATCAACTCGTTACCTGCATTAAAGACAGTTGTCTTACATAGTCACCTTTATAAAAGACTCCTATCCACAGACTCAATTAATCCGTCAGACTCTAACCTCTAAAACATGGGCAAGACAAAAGAGCTTTATAAGGATGTCATAGACAAGATCATAGACCTGCACAAAGCTGGAATGGGCTAAAAAAACACAAATAAGACGCTGGGAGAGAAGGAGACAACTGTTGGTGCAATAGTAAGAAAATGGAAGAAATACAAAATGACTGTCAATCGACATCGATCTGGGATACCATGCAAAATTCCACCTCGTGGGGTATCCTTGATCATGAGGAAGGTGAGAGATCAGCCTAAAACTACTCGGGGGGAACCTGTTAATGATCTCAAGGCAGCTGGTACCACAGTCACCAAGAAAACCATTGGTAACACATTATGCCGTAAAGGTTTAAAATCCTGTAGTGCCTGCAAGGTCTCTCTGCTCAAAAAAGCACATGTGCAGGCCCGTCTGAAGTTTGCCAATGAACACCTGGATGATTCTGTGAGTGATTGGGAGAAAGTGCTGTGGTCTAATGAGACAAAAATGTATGTCTTTGGCATTAACTCAACTCTCCGTGTTTGGAGGAAGAGAAATGCTTCCTATGACCCAAAGAACACCATTCCCACTGTCAAGCATGGAGGTGGAAACATTATGTTTTGTGGCGGTTTCTCTGCTAAGGGCACACGACTATTTCACCACATCAATGGGAGAATGGATGGAGCCATGTACTATAAGATCCTGAGTGAAAACCTCCTTCCCTCCGCCAGGACATTAAAAATGGGTCATGGCTGGGTCTTCCAGCAAGACAACGACCCAAAACATACAGCCAAGGCAACAAAGGAGTAGCTAAAAAAGAAGCACATTAAGTCATGGAGTGGCCTAGCCAGTCTCCAGACCTTTATCCCATAGAAAACTTATGGAGGGAGTTGAAGCTCCGAGTTTCCAAGCGACAGTCTCAAAATCTTAATGAGATGATCTGCAAAGAGGAGTGGAACAAAATTTCTCCTAATATGTGCGCAAACCTCATCATCAACTACAAAAAAAGTTTGACTGCTGTGCTTACCAACAAGGGTTTTGCCACCAAGTATTAAGTCTTGTTTGCCAGAAGGATCAAATACTTATTTCTCACTGCAAAATGCAAATAAATTCATATAATTTATAGTATAAAAATAAATTTTATACAATGTGATTTTCTGGATTTTATTTTTGACATTCTATCTCTCAATGTTAACATTAACCTACCCTTAAAATTAAAGACTGTTCATGTCTTTGTCAGTGGGCAAAATTACAAAATCAGGAAGGGATCAAATACTTATTTCCCCCACAGTAACACACTACTGTTATGATCTGGTGACCTTGGAGCCGCATGGGACTTTCTCAGGAGTAGGTGGAACCTGTACTGACCGCAAACCCTAAACTGACACCGCAACTGGAAGTAGCCGTGGGGTGTACCTAACACATCCTAGACACCTCGACACAGCCGGAGGACTAAATACCCCTATAGATGGAAATGGGAATTCTATCTTGCCTCAGAGCAGAACCCCAAAGGATAGGCAGCCCCCCACAAATATTGGCTGTGAGTATTAGAGGAAAAGACACACGCAGGCAGAAATCAGGATTTAGCAAAAGAGGCCACGCTAGCTAAATAGGAAAGGATAGGACAGAATACTAAGCGGTCAGTATTAAAACCCTAAAAATATCCACAGCAGATAATACAAAAATTCCACCATCTAACTAAAGACATGGAATGTATATCTGCTTCTCCTGAGAATCCAACTTGACTGAAAATATCCAAACACAGTCTAAGCTGGACAAGAAAAAACCATGAATAGTACTGAATTGTAAAGCACACAGCATGTGTGCTGTAGAAACAAAAACCAGACACTTATCTTTGCTGATTTGGCAGCAGGGCAGGAGGAACCAGACAGAGATGCAAAACCTCCAAGAACAATGGACAACTGGCAAGGGCTAATGAATCCTGCACACCTAAATATCCCAGTCAGAGCTGAAATCAGCAGGGACACCTGCCCAGGATTGCAACCCAGGGACAACTGCATTACTATCAACATCCAACGGAGGGAACCCAAGAGCAGAATTCACAACACACTACGCCATCATGGATTAAAATCTTGAAGGACACGCAAGGTCCCTGTGCTCACGCCAGCACATTTCCAGGTTTGTTTGAAGTTCATCAATCACCAGCTGGATGATCCAGAGGAGGCATGGGAGAAGGTCACTTGCCACGTTTGGAGGAAGAATAAGGATAAGTACAACCACAAGAACTCTGTCCTGACTGTGAAGCATGGTGGGGGAAATATCATACTTTGGGGGTTCTTTTCTGCAAAGGGGATAGAACGACTGCACTGTATTGAAGGGAGGATGGATGGGGTCATGTATCGCAAGATTTTGGCAAACAACCTCCTTCCCTCAGTAAGAGTATTGAAGATGAGTCGTGGCTGGGTCTTCCAGTATGACAATGACCCAAAACACACAGCCAGGTCAACTAAGAGTTGGCTCCGTAATAAGCATTTCAATGTCCTAGAGTGGCGTAGCCAGTCTCCGGACCTGAACCCACTAAAAAATTGTTGGAGGGAGGTGAAACTCAATGTTGCCCAGCGACAGTCCTAAAACCTGAAAGAGATATGGAGAACATCTGCATGGAAGAGTGGGCCAAAATCCGTGCTGCAATGTGTGCAAACTTGGTCAAGAACTACAAGAAACGTCAGAACTATGTTCTGTTTATCTATTGTATCAAATACTTATTTCATGCAATAAAATGCAAATTAATTATGTAAAAATCATACAATGTGATTTTCTGGATTTTTGTTTTAGATTCTGTCTCTCACAGTTGAAGTGTGCATACATTAAAAGTTACAGACCTCTCCATTCTTTGTAGGTGGGAAAACATGCAAAATCTGTAGTTTATCAAATACTTATTTCCCCACAGCATATCTTATTACAGAAATCTGATTCTTTCTCCTACTGAACTGATTTTTAATTCACAAAAATCTCTATTCATGGCTAAAATCTATCTTCAGTGAAACAGCTTTTCCCATCAATGAGATAGGTGATGGCAGTTGGTTCTCATAAAGTTCTATGTAACTGTCATTTCAGGAGAACTGAATGTACTGCAGCAGAATGTCCGTGACTGCCTCTAGCTCCTCTCGTCTCCTCAACATAGATTCTTAAAAGCACCGATTCTCATCTTCTATCTCCATAATAGGAAAATTCGTCCTCACTAAGTCATATTTTACAGATTTTACACATGAATTGAAAGTGAAAGATCAATGCAAGAAGAGAAAAAAGATTTCTCTGATAAGGTATATTACAAAGTTGCTAATTTTAAACTGTACTATTGATTTATGAAATACAAATGCAAAAAATGATTACTATTTAATGATCAGGCAAAGCACAGATGAAGGGGGATGATGGGAGAGGTATGGGAGAAAAGGGGACACAGGGAGCAGTGTGTATGAGAAGAAGGATGTTTGTTCATTCAAGTAATTCCTGGAACATGTAAAGGCTGAAGCCTGAAGATATGAAAAATATACTGGATACTAGGTATGTACCACTAACTCTATTTTCTACCCTAGGTCACCAGGGATACAGGCATAAATCTATTTTCTATACTGGGCTACTAGGTGTGCGGACTTTAATCTTTTCACTGCTCAAGACCACCAGTAATGCTGACAATAATTATTATTTTACCCTAGTCCACAAGGATGTTATCATGAACCCGTTAACTAACTAACTAAAATAATGGCAAATTATATGGCAATATTATGAATCAACCAATTTAAAAAGAACAACTCCTAGAACCCCAACTTCCTCTCTCACTATCTACAAAGGCTCAATATATTTTAAGAAAGAAATATGTATTTTCTGCAAACAATTACAGTGTTCTCCATACATGTAGGGTTACTGACAATGATATGCAGTATTAACTATACATGAAGCTATTACATTCAAGACTCCTGTTCTAGTGATCATGAGGGTCCCAAATATAGGGCCCGCAGCGGTAAGACAATTATCACCTACCATATAAACAGGTGATAAATGTCTATTCTGGGAAAATTATTTTAAATCATAAGAATAACTGAGCATTAAGTAAATCTTCAGTGTTAAAGAACGACTACAGAGGATTGGATCTTTTGAAATTCCAATTCACCATGTTCAACTATTTTTCGTAACATCACCTTGCTATAACTCAAACAAGTAATGTGCCATATATTCCGGAATGTCCTTAGCTTCTTCCTCACTTATACATATGAGCAGAAAGTAAAGGAGAACAATTGTGATATTTGTTTCGTTGTACTACCGCCTGGACAGCTGGTGTTAGTGATGGTGTTTCTGCCAATGGCTCTCATATTCTTACAGTCATATGAAAAAGTTTGGGCACCCCTATTAATCTTGAGCTAAATGTATTATAAAAATTGTTTTTTTTGCAACAGCTATTTCAGTTTCATATATCTAATAACTGTTGGACACAGTAATGTTTCTGCCTTGAAATGAGGTTTATTGTACTAACAGAAAATGTGCAATCTGCATTCAAACTAAATTTGACAGGTGCATAATATGGGCACCCTTATCATTTTCTTGTTTTAAATACTCCTACCTACTTTTTACTGACTTACTAAAGCACTTTTTTTGGTTTTGTAACCTCATTGAGATTTGAACTTCATAGCTAGGTGTATGCAATCATGAGAAAAGCTACTTAAAGTGGCCGCTTGCAAGTTGTTCTCCTGTTTGAATCTCCTCTGAAGAGTGGCATCATGGGCTCCTCAAAACAACTGTCAAATGATCTGAAAACAAAGATTATTCAACATAGTTGTTCAGGGGAAGGATACAAAAAGCTGTCTCAGAGATTTAACCTGTCAATTTCCACTGTGAGGAACATAGTAAGGAAATGGAAGAACACAGGTACAGTTCTTGTTAAGGCCAGAAGTGGCAGGCCAAGAAAAACATCAGAAAGGCAGAGAAGAAGAATGGTGAGATCAGTCAAGGACAATCCTCAGACCACCTCCAGAGAGCTGCAGCATCAACTTGCTGCAGATGGTGTCACTGTGCATCGGTCAACTATACAACGCACTGTGTATTTTTGCCGCCATGCATAACGCCTTTTTGTATTACCAAACAACTCAATCTTGGTTTCATCAGTCCACAGGACCTTCTTCCAAAAAGAAATTGGCTTCTCCAAATGTGCTTTTGCATACCTCAGCCGACTCTGTGGCATGCTTGCAGAAACGGCTTCTTTCCCATCACTCTCCCATACAGCTTCTCCTTGTGCAAACTGCGTTGTATAGTTGACCGATGCACAGTGACACCATCTGCAGCAAGTTGACGCTGCAGCTCTCTGTAGGTGGTCTGAGGATTGGCCTCGACTGATCTCACCATTCTTCTTCTCTGCCTTTCTGATGTTTTTCTTGGCCTGCCACTTCTGGCCTTAACAAGAACTGTACCTCTGTTCTTCCATTTCCTTACTATGTTCCTCACAGTGGAAATTGACAGGTTAAATCTCTTAGACAGCTTTTTGTATCCTTCCCCTAAACAACTATGTTGAATAATCTTTGTTTTCAGATCATTTGACAGTTGTTTTGAGGAGCACATGATGCCACTCTTCAGAGGAGATTCAAACAGGAGAACAACTTGCAAGTGGCCACTTTAAGTAGCTTTTCTCATGATTGCATACACCTAGCTATGAAGTTCAAAGCTCAATGAGGTTACAAAACCAGTCAGTAAAAAGTAGGTAGGAGTATTTTAAACAAGAAAATGATAAGGGTGCCCATACTTATGCACCTGTCAAATTTAGTTTGAATGCAGATTGCACATTTTCTGTTAGTACAATAAACCTCATTTTAAGGCAGAAACATTACTGTGTCCAACAGTTATTAGATATATGAAACTGAAATAGCTGTTGCAAAAAAACCAATTTTTATAAAACATTAAGCTTAAGATTAATAGGGGTGCCCAAACTTTTTCATATGACTGTAGCTGTGGTAGGTCTTTTTCTTTTACGCTACCACGTCCAATGCCATATCTTTTTCTTCTACTAAATATTTTGTACTACACTATAAGTTTTAACAATCTTTTCAACCTCAATTATTCAATCCTTGCCAACAAAGTAAAAAAAAATGCTAGGTAAGATGTACAGAACGCAGCAAGTGACAGCAAGTCACAGCAAAGGTATAGTGTGTACAGCTGCAAATTAGACTAGTAAGGCTGGTGTCACACTTGTTTGTGCTATGCGAGAAACTCACGCGAGTCTCTCGCATCAATACCCGGCACATAGAAATACATGCAGCCATACGCTACGGTCCCGAGTGCCGGCGGCAGTGCTGGGTATTGATGCGAGAGACTTGCGCAAGTTTCTCGCATAGCACAAACAAGTGTGACACCGGCCTAAAACAGACATGCACACCTGGTTTTCTAAACCCCCTTCCCAAAAATGATACAATAAGAAATAGTTAATAGGTACGTGACTAAAAAGTCAGCACTTGCAACAGAGTTCTGTATTGGTCTGGCATGTATAAGTGTAAAATTTGACTAGTAAAACAGATATGTATAAAATAAATTGTGAAACACACTTTGTGAGGTAGAAAGTTGCAACTAACTGTCTGGATTTTAGGAATTTTCTTTAAAAATTTGTAAAACAAAACCAGTTATTCCTCCCTTAGCAAAGATGGTGACAAGCAAGCACACCGTCTGACACTGATTTCAGGGTTTTTTATTCTGTAAAAATTATTGTGCTGTATCGCCTCTGCTTACCAATGCATTAAAAATTAAGACAAAATGTGTAATTGTAATTCAAATGCATTAGGACAGATGCCAGCTACACCATAAAACTGATCAATCTCGACAAGTATAGCACTCCTGCTGTATTATTCCCAGACTACTACTCTCATCTTCTTCACTTCTGCAGTAATACAACACATTACTGGCTGTAGTACATTTGTAATGTTTTGGGACTTTCTTTTCACATCTCTATTCCTTAACTGTGAGCTCTGAAATACTGTCACTATCCTAAAATCATCTTAAAATGACTACTGTATTCCTTTTTATACAGTCTACAATAGTCCCTCCTAATTAGCTGAGGTCATGTCAACCTTCTGTGACTGACGCAATATTCTTCAAAGTGTAAAAAGGCGGTGGACATTTATTGGGCAATTTGTGCAAATCAAATAAAAAATTGTTTTAATTCCTATTCCTGAGGACTGGCATTAAACATTTCATTTTCTTCTAAATGCTTCATTTTGAAAATAAAAGTAAGAAAGGAAGCACGTGAGAAAACTAAAGTATGATTGCACTAAACGAGGCTCAATTCACTCTTTACAATGGCCATTTAATAATGTCATCCCCCATGCTAACCCTTGGATGAGTGCACTCTGAGGAATCTAGAGCAGGATCTGTAATATCGCGTCTAAATAGAGCTGATTATATAAACTGAATGATGTCATGCATTATGTCCCTAGCAAACTTCATTCAGTTGGAAATAAGCTTAGCCACTGTGAATGCACAGACATGCAAATACTAGTGGAAAGTAAATCCTTCTGGCTTCACCTCTTTACTTTGCATAGAGAAAGAAAAACACAACAGTGCGACCAGAGCTAGCTGTATTCTACAGAACAACCCTATTGTGGAAAATACTCATTTCTAGCACTTGCAATATGTGGACATACAGCACAGCCATTAGCAAAGTTAGGGTATATTTAGAAATGAATGAAAAAATTAGAATAAAAAAAAACTCAGAATCATAATAATGATAACCTTTATAGAAATAGATCAGAATCAGTCAAATCAAAAGAAAAGATTATCTACTATATAATTGTCTAAGGGTCACTTCCGTCTTTCTGTCTGTCGTCCTGTCTGCCTGTCTGTCTTTCTTGTCTGTCACGAATATTCATTGGTCGCGGCCTCTGTTAGTCATGGAAATCCAAGTCGCTGATTGGTCGTGGCAAAACAGCCTCGACCAATCAGCGACGGGCACAGTCCGGAAGAAAATGGCCGCTCCTTCCTCCCCGCAGTCAGTGCCCGCTCCGTACTCCCCTCCGGTCACAGCGCCCACTCCATACTCCCCTCCGGTCACAGCGCCCGCTCCGTACTCCCCTCCGGTCACAGCGCCCGCTCCGTACTCCCCTCCGGTCACAGCGCCCGCTCCGTACTCCCCTCCGTCACAGCGCCTGCTCCGTACTCCCCTCCGGTCACAGCGCCCGCTCCGTACTCCCCTCCGGTCACAGCGCCCGCTCTGTACTCCCCTCCGGTCAGCACTCACACAGGGTTAATGGCAGCGTTGACCGCGGTGTAACGCACTCGGTTAACGCTGCTATTAACCCTGTGTGACCAACTTTTTACTATTCATGCTGCCTATGCAGCATGAATAGTAAAAATATCTAATGTGAAAAATAATAAAAAAATAAAAAATAGTTACATACTCACCCTCCGGTGGCCCCCCGGATCGAAGCGGCCGGTTACCGATGCTCCTCACGACGCCCCGGTGACCGCTGCATGCATTGCGGTCTGGCGAGATGATGACGTGCGGTCTCAATGCAATGCAATCTTCAGACCGGAGCGCGCGAGGAGCATCGGTAACCGGACGCTTCGATCCGGAGGCTCCAGAAGGTGAGTATGTAACTATTTTTTATTTTAATTCTTTTTTTTTTTAACAGGGATATGGTGCATACTACGTGACTGGCAAATATACTACGTGACTGGGCAGTATACTACGTGGTTCTGTGCTGTATACTATGTGGCTGGGCAATATACTATGTGGCTGGGCAATATACTACGTGGCTGGGCAGTATACTACGTGACTGGGCAATATACTATGTGGCTGGGCAGTATACTACGTGACTGGGCAATATACTATGTGGCTGGGCAATATACTACGTGGCTGGGCAATATACTATGTGACTGGGCAATATACTACGTGGCTGGGCAGTATACTACGTGACTGGGCAATATACTACGTGGCTGGGCAGTATACTACGTGACTGGGCAATATACTATGTGGCTGGGCAATATACTACGTGGCTGGGCAATATACTACGTGGATGGGCAATAAAGTACGTGACTTGGCAATATACTATGTCACTGGGCAATATACTACGTGACTGGGCAATATACTATGTGGCTGGGCAATATACTACGTGGCTGGGCAATATACTACGTGGCTGGGCAATAAAGTACGTGACTTGGCAATATACTACGTGACTGGGCAATATACTACGTGACTGGGCAATATACTATGTGGCTGGGCAATATACTACGTAGCTGGGCAATATACTACGTGGCTGGGCAATAAAGTACGTGACTTGGCAATATACTATGTCACTGGGCAATATACTACGTGACTGGGCAATATACTACGTGGCTGGGCAATATACTACGTGGCTGGGCAATATACTACATGACTGGGCAATATACTATGTGGCTGGGCAATATACTACGTGGCTGGGCAATATACTACGTGGGCTGCGCAATATACTACGTGGGCTGCGCAATATACTAGGTGGGCTGCGCAATATACTACGTGGGCTGCGCAATATACTACGTGGGCTGCGCAATATACAACGTGGGCTGGGCAATATACAACATGGGCTGCGCAATATACAACATGGGCTGGGCAATATACTACGTGGGCTGCGCAATATACTACATGGGCTGCGCAATATACTATGTGGGCTGCGCAATATACTACGCGGGCTGCGCAATATACAACGTGGGCTGCGCAATATACAACGTGGGCTGCGCAATATACAACGTGGGCTGCGCAATATACAACGTGGGCTGGGCAATATACAACGTGGGCTGCGCAATATACAACGTGGGCTGCACAATATACAACGTGGGCTGCGCAATATACGTGGGCTGCGCAATATACTACGTGGGCTGCGCAATATACTACGTGGGCAGCACAATATACTACGTGCGCTGCGCAATGTACTATGTGGACTGGGCAATATACTACGTGGGCTGCGCAATATACTACGTGGGCTGCGCAATATACAACGTGTACTATGTGGGCTGCGCAATGTACTGCTTGGGCTGAGCAATGTACTGCGTGGGCTGTGCTATACACTATGCATACATATTCTAGAATACCCAATGCGTTAGAATCGGGTCACCATCTAGTGACAATATAATACTCAACCAGAAGCCAACTCAATGATGAAGGATGCAAGTACACAACTGCAGAATAATGTCCCAATGTAGTAAATGAAGGAGAAGTTGGTACAGCCTGGGGGGTTGAAGTTTGTACCGCATCCCCCAGGCTGTCCCAACTCCTTCATTTTTGGTATCTATTTTATGTCTCGTTTTTGCAACACCTAGATCATTGCACCTTAGCTTACAATATTCAATCACCACATTGGGATACTACTACCTGATGTCTGATCTCAAGCTGTGTGGGTTTTAGGATACATCCTTTGTCTTCTTGCCAGTGTTTGACATTATTTTATACAGTAGTTTATTGAAAATTGTTATTTATACCAATGTTCTGTAGTTGTGTACTTACTTCCTTTATCATTGAGTTGGCCTCTGGGTGAGTGTGGTTCTTTGTCCCACATTCCCATAATCTTTTATTTTAATTTCACTGTTTCTGGTTATCATTATTACGATTTTGGGATTTTTTGCTTCGATTTTTTTTGGATTTGTTTATATACTGGACGTACTCTATTCTATAGTAGGCCACTTATGGGTATTTAACTGTTTATATTTAAACATGCCAGATTTCTGTTGGGTGTTTGGCTCGATAGGAACAAAATCAAAGCAAAACGTAGCATTTATGCAAAACTGAAAAAATGCTACATAACTTCCATGTTGCTAAACAGCTTTAGCTACCACTAGCAAATTTCTTAGTACATTGACCAGATGACTCCTTGGATCTGCACAGCCCTGTATGTTTTAAGTAATTGTAAATAATAGTAGCCAGGCTGGCAAAGCAGCCATTTCCTCTTCTTAACCTCTTCACGACCTATGACGTACATATACATATACGTCATAGGTCGTGTCCCTGCATTCCATGTGAGCTCTGGAGCAGAACCCGCATGTTTTTCGGCACAACAGTTGATTTAACATGTTAAATGTCAATCTCTGCCAGTGGCATTTAACATGGTCACGCCAGAAGCATGTAACTAATTCTGCCCATTGGCACCCGTCACATGATTGCAGGGTGCCGATTGGTTGGCATGACAACCAGAGGTCTGCAGGAGACCCCTCTAGTTGTCATTGCCGCTCTGCTATGAGTGGTGCCCAGTCGCCGGCATTCATAGCAGATGATACATTTTCCTAAGGAGACTATTGAAGCAAATAAAAAGTAGAATGTTTTTCAAAATATTAAAAAAATATAATAGTTCAATTCACCCCTCTTTTGCCCCAATCAAAATAAAACAATAATAATGAAAAAATACACATATTTGGTATCGCCGAGTTCAGAATCGTCCGATCTATCAAAATATATATAAAGAATGAATCTGATCAGTAAAAGGCGTAATGAGAAAAAAATCAAAACTCCAGAATTATGTTTTATTGTTTTATTGGTCGTTGCAACATTGCAATAAAATTCAATAACAGTCAATCAAACGATCATTTCTACCCCAAAATTGTATCAATAAACACGTCAGATCGGCGCGCAAAAAATAAGGCCACGTTCACACGCTGCGGGTTCCTCTGCGGGTTAATCCCGCAGCGGAATTGAAAATCTGCAGGGCAAAACCGCTGCGGTTATCCCTGCAGATTTATCGCGGTTTGTTCCGCGGTTTCCGCTGCGGGATTACTGCTGTACTATTGATGCTGCATATGCAGCAATATGCAGCATCAATAGTAATGGTAAAAATAATAAAAATTGGCTATACTCACCCTCTGACGTCGCGATCTCCCCGGCGCTGCAAGCGGCTGTGCTGACAAGGACCTTCGTGATGTCACGGTCATGTGACCGCGGCGTCATCACGGTCATGTGACCGCGACGTCACCACAGGTCCTGTTCGGCACAGCAACTGAGACCGGACGCTGCGGGCAGCGCAGAGAGGTGAGCATAACATGATTTTTTATTTTAATTCTTTTTTTTTACACCCAAATATGGTTCCCAGGGCCTGGAGGAGAGTCTCCTCTCCTCCACCCCGGGTACCACCCGCACATTATCCGCTTAACTTCCCGCAACGTGGGCACAGCCCCATGTGGGAAGTTAGCGGTTCAATGCATTTCTATGGGTGCAGAATCGCTGCGATTCTGCACCAAGAAGTGACATGCTCCTTCTTTTTTTCTGCAGAAAATCCGCGCGGATTTTCCACAGAAAAAAAGGATCGTCGGCACAGCCGGGTTTTGTTTTCCATTAGGTTACATTGTACTGTAACCTACATGGAAAAAGGATGCGGACCCGCAGCTGCAAAACAGCTGCGGGTCCGCAGCAAAACCCGCAGCGTGTGAACATAGCATAAGCCCTAACTCATCCCCAGATCCCATATTTTGGATTTTTTTTCACCACATAAATATTATCTTTATTATTTACTAGCTGAAGAGCCCGGCGCTGCCTGGGCAGAGTAAATATCTGTGGTTAGCTATAGCACCTCACTTCTCTTATTTTCCCATCATGCCTCTCATTTTCCCCCTCACATCTCTCATTTTCTCCCTCACACCTCTCATTTTCCCCCTCACTCCTCTCATTCCCCTCACACCTCTCATTCCCCCTAACACCTGTCATTTCGACCTCACATCTGTCATTTTCCGATCACTCCACTATTTTCCCTCACTCCTCTCATTTTGCACTCACACCTTTTCATTTTCACCTCACACCCCTCATTTTCACTCCACACCTCTCATTTTCCCCTCAGTATATACATGTTTCTCATCTCCCTTATATATAGTATTCACCTGTACATCATCTCCTGTATATGGATTATAGTAATAGGCGGTTTAGTAGTGGAGTGCCAGGAGGTAGACCCAGAGAGGGGGGAGAGAAGAAAAGGTGCAGAGTCCCTCGCAGCTTCCCGCTGAACACCTCCAGTGGAGGACGCGAAAGCAGGGGAAATAAATATAGGTCTCAGGAGCGCAGAAAGAAGACTTGAACACTCGGTTGTATTTGAACCACAACGCGTTTCAACGGATAACACCCATTGAAACGCGTTGTGGTTCAAATACAACCAGGTGTTCGAGTCTTCTTTCTGCGCTCCTGAGACCGATCTTCATTTTCCCTGCTATTTCCTGTATATAGTATATACCTGTAGCTTATCTCCCCTGTATATAGTATATACCTGTATGTCATCTCCCCTGTAAATAGTATATACCTGCTGTATGTCATCTCCTCCTGTATATTGTATATACCTGTATGTCATCTCTTCTGTATATAGTATATACCTGTATGTCATCTCCTCCTATATATAGTATATACCTGAATGTCATCTCCTGTATATAGTATATACCTGTATGTCATCTCCCCTGCATATAGTATATACCTGCTGTATGTCATCTCCTCCTGTATATTGTATATACCTGTATGTCATCTCTTCTGTATATAGTATATACCTGTATGCCATCTCCTCCTATAGTATATACCTGAATGTCATCTCCTGTAAATAGTATATACCAGTATGTCATCTACCCTGTATATAGTATATACCTGCTGTATGTCATCTCCTCCTCTATATACCTATGTGTCATCTCCTCTTTTATATAGTATATACCTGTATGGCATCTCCCCTGTATATAGTATATACCTGTATGTCATCTCCCCTGTAAATAGTATATACCTGCTGTATATCATCTCCTCCTGTATATTGTATATACCTATTTGTCATCTCCTCCTGCATATAGTATATACCTGTATGTCATCTCCTCCTATATATAGTATATACCTGTATGTCATCTCCTCCTGTATATAGTATATACCTGTAAGTCATCTCCTCCTGTATATAGTATATACTTGTGTGTCATGTGCTCCTGTATATAGTATAAACCTGTATGCCATCTCCCCTGTATATAGTATGCACGTGTGTCATCTCCCCTGTATATAGTATGCGCCTGTATGTCATCTCCTCCTGTATTAGACCTCGTTCACACATTATTTGCTCAGTATTTTTACCTCAGTATTTGTAAGCTAAATTGGCAGCCTGATAAATCCCCAGGCTACAGGAAGCCCACCCCCTGGCAGTATATATTAGCTCACACATACACATAATAGACAGGTCATGTGACTGACAGCTGCCGTATTACCTATATGGGACATTTGTTGCTCTTGTAGTTTGTCTGCTTATTAATCAGATTTTTATTTTTGAAGGATAATACCAGACTTGTGTGTGTTTTAGGGCGAGTTTCATGTGTCAAGTTGCGTGTGTTGAGTTGCGGGTGGCGACATGCATGTAGCAAATTTTGTGAGATGAGTTTTGTGTGGCGACATGCGTGTAGCAAATTTTTGTGTGTCGAGTTGCATGTGACAGGTTAGTGTAGCAAGTTGTGTGCAGCAAGTTTTGCGTATGGTGAGTTTTGCGCGTGGCGAGTTTTATGTGTGGTGCGTTTTGAGTATGTGCAAGTTTTGTGTGAGGCAACTTTTGCATGTGTTGCAACTTTTGTGCATGTGGCAATTTTTCCACGTGTGCAAGTTTTGCGTGTGGCGAGTTTTCCATGAGGTGAGTTTTGAGCGGTGACTTTTGTGTTTCGACTTTTATGTGGCGAGGTTGGTGTATGTGTGGTGAAATGTGTGCTTAGGGTGGTATATGTGTTCAAGCACGTGGTAGCGTGTGGCGCATTTTGTGGGTGTTCATATCCCCGTGTGTGGTGAGTATCCCATGTCGGGGCCCCACCTTAGCAACTGTACGGTATATACTCTTTGGCGCCATCGCTCTCACTCTTTAAGTCCCCCTTGTTCACATCTGGCAGCTGTCAATTTGCCTCCAACACTTTTCCTTTCACTTTTTCCCCATTATGTAGATAGGGCAAAATTGTTTGGGGAATTGGAACGCGCGGGGTTAAAATTTCGCCTCAAAACATAGCCTATGACGCTCTCGGGGTCCAGACGTGTGACTGTGCAAAATTTTGTGGCTGTAGCTGCGACGGTGCAGATGACAATCCCGGACATACACACACACACACACACATTCAGCTTTATATATTAGATTTATATAGCAGCATTGATTCCATTGTGCTGTACATGAGTCGGGGTTACATCAAAATACAAATATCACTTACAGTAAACAAACTAACAATGACAGACTGCTCCAGAGGGGTGAGGACCCTGCCCTTGCGGGCTTACATTCTACAGGATTATGGGAATAACAAGAACCTATACATGTTTGGTATCTATCCATAAAATTAGACAAGACTATGAAATCAACTAATATCAAACCAGCAACTATTGTCTCAAAATCATAGATCAGGGTCTGTTGCTTAACAAAATTTGGGAATAAGTTATTTAAAAAGAATATGTCATCAGGTTTTTTCTATTTGATCTGAGAGCAGCATTATGTAGGAGCGGAGAGCCTGATTCCAGGGATGTGTTACTTATTAGGCTGTGTGCTGTAGTTTCAATACAATTAGTGTTTTATCAGCAGGAGATTATCACTAGAGTACCACATATGTCTTTTCACAGTGTACACAGAAAGCTGCCAGTCAAGGGGTGTGGGATGGGTTGCATGCTGACCATAAGTCTAAGCTCTGCTATATTTACGTCAGACAAAACAGGGGTTATATCAAAACTTCACCAAGCAGCCCAATAAGTAATACATAGCAGGAATCAGTGTCTTTGTCTATATTAAGCTGTTCTCAGATTATGTAGCAAAAACCTGCTGATATATTTCCTTGAAGTGTCATAGCCTTCTCTCTTTTTTATATAAAAGTAAGTACATTTCATTGATGTTTAAAACACAAAAATGTACATCACAGTATAATAGAATCTGACTCAAATGTAAATTTATTGTTATTTTCTGTTGCTTTCATTCTCATCACCACCAGAATTAAGTCTCAGGAGCCTACAGCCTTCTCTGTGTGAGTGTATGATTAGCATATGAATGCACACAATTTACATATGAACCTACAATGTTTACTGTATTCACATATTACTCTTCCTTCCAGTAGTACTCTTTCCTGAAGGCTACCTACAGACATAGGTCTATTGTGCCTAGATATAAGTCTGACCCTTTTTCTCATTGGCTTCTGGTCCTTTGCATCTTACCGCTTTATAAATTGAATTGTATAGATTAATTTCATCTTTACAATTAATAAACATAAACTTACTGATCTCTAAGGCAGAAAAAAAGAACAAGGCTCTTTAATTTTGATTTTTGATTATATGTACTGTATGTATGTATTATTTTGACAATTTTGGTCTGAGATGCTAATTGAACCAGTATAAGTGTTTGTGCAAATCTACAGTGGATATAAAAAGTCTACACACCCCGTTACAATGATAAGTGTTTGTCATGTAAAAAACATTAAACCGAGAATAATAATTTCAGAACTTTTTTCCACCTTAATGTCATGTCATCCATAATCCATTGAGAATCAAACTGAAATTATATTGAGGGGGGCAGGATAATAAAGCTAAATATGCAAATTGTCCACTTCAGAGAGGAAGGACTTGAACTCTAGTGCCACCTACTGGAAATAGGAATCCTAAAAGTATTATCGAGCCTTTAAGGAGCCTTGCAATATGATTTAGGATAAAAACCAAATGAGAATCCCAATTTGCAGACATGGTGTTTCAGGGTACTGCCCCTTGAAGGGGAAAGTATGAGATCTGATTTGGCTAGATGAGAGGCTACAATTGGCTTGTCACTCTCCAAAAGGAGAAACCTTACCCAATAAATCTAAAATAATATTGTTGCATAAGTGTGACCACCATCTTATAGTTTGGGATGTGGTTCAGTTCAGAATTAGACAATCACATTTAAACTCATATTAAATAGTAGTCAGTACACAGCTCACATTATTTACAGTGATTCTGATTAACCCCATATAAAGTTTAGCTTTTCTAGTAGGATTTTCCTGACATATTCTTAGCTGGATTGTACAGCAAAAGCCATGGTCCATAAACAGCATACAACACAGTGAAGGTATCTCAATGTTGAAAGTTATCAGTCAGGAGAAGGGTACAAAATGTTTTTCCAAGGAACTGGATATATAATGGAACACTGTGAAGACAATCATCAAGAAGCTTAAGTTTGGCACAACAATGACATTACCTAGAACTGGCCATCCATCAAAAATTGATCAAAAGACAGTTGGTTCAAGAGGGTGCCAAGAGGCCTACAGCAGCATCACTGGAGCTGCAGGAATTTCTGGTTGTGTACTGTATGTGACAACAATCTTCTGTATTCTTCATATGTCTGGCATGTGGGGTACCGTGGCAAGCTGGAAGTCTTTTCTTGCAAAGAAAAACACTGAAGTCAGGCTAATGATTGCCAAAGCCTACATTAAGTACATAAAAAACATACTATGGTCTGATGAGATGAAGGTTGTCCTTTTTGTACATATTTCTAAAAGGTATGTTTGGAACAAAGCCAACACTGCGCATCACTAAAATAACAATATACCCACAGTGATGCATGGTAGTCACTTAGGGGCTGTCTGCTAGCAGCTGGAACTGGGGCTTTAGTCAAGGCGGAAGGGAATTATGAACATACATGAATATAAGTCAATTTTGCATTAAAACCTTCAGGAATTTGCTAAAAAACTGAAGCTAAGTAATTTTACAGCAAATCATGGAGAGAAAAAGTTTTAAGCGGCACCACTCTCTTACAGAGGATATCAGAGGGTATGTTCTAAGGAGGAGCAAAAATGTCTCCACAGACGTATTTTAAATACAGCGATGCTAGCGTAAGAAAAAACAGTCTCAAATGTGGAACCAAAAAGAAAGAACGCAGCACTCACCAGCACCGTGGTGGAAATCTTCTTTATTGCGGTGTAAAATACAACATCTTCACGGCACGGGGGAGTGAAGTGAGAGGAACAGGTGAGGCGAGACGACGGCCGTTTCGCGCTGAACGATAGCACTTCTACGGGTCTCGTGAAGATGTTGTATTTTACACCGCAATAAAGAAGATTTCCACCACGGTGCCGGTGAGTGCTGCGTTCTTTCTTTTTGGTTCCACCTAAGTAATTTTACCTTTCAGCACGACAACGACCCTAAGCATATCTCCAAGTCAAGAAAAGAATGGTTTTGCCAGAAGATTATCAAAGTTTTGAAAATCTATGGGTTAGCCATAAGGGCACTGTACACAGTAGATGTCCTTGTAACCTGACAGATTTGAAACTCTAAGGCTATGTGCACACGTTCAGATTTTTTCTTGTTTTTTTCGAGATAAAAACGCTATAAAAACTAATTAAAAATGCATACATTATGCATCCTATCATTTAGAATGCATTCTGCATGTTTTGTGCACATGGTGCGTTTTTTTCCGCGAAAAAAAAAGCAGCATGTTTATTCATTTTGTGGATTTTCCACGTTTTTCCCGCAATTCTATGCATTTGGAAAAAAACACACAAAAATCGCACAAAAAACGCATCAAAAACGCATGAAAAAAATGCACGCAGATTTCTGGCAGAAAAATTTCTGCTAGAAATCCTGACATGTGCACATACCCTCATTCAAGGAAGTGTGAGCAAAGACTGACAATTCTAGATGTGCCATGCTTAGTTTAAGGCCGGGGTCACACTTGCGAGCGTGATGCGAGGAATTCGCACGAGTCTCTCGCATCAATACCCGGCACTGCCATCGGCATAGAAATACATGCAGCCACACGCTCCGGTCCGAGTGCTGCCGGCAGTGCCAGGTATTGATGTGAGGGACTCGTGCGAGTTTCTCGCATCACACTCGCAAGTGTGACCCCAGCCTAAGGGTGTGAATATTTATTCAACCACATTAATTTAGTTCTTTCTTTCCTTTTCTACCAGAAAATAATTGTTTTTTAATAGATATGTACAGATTATAGGTGAAATTTAAGGTGGAAAAATTCTGAAATTAATCTTCTGGTTTTGATTTATTTTTATTTGACAAAAATCTGGTTCTGTAGCGGGTGTGCAGGCGTTTTTTTAAAGGCTACACAATGCTTACTGTAACATTGTCAAAGCTGGCATTCAGTCTGTCTTGATACCGACTAGCAGAATCCACAGCAAAGAAGATACAATATTTGTAAGCAGGAAAATTATGTTTTTCTTTATGTAAACAAATGTTCTTTTCTTTCCACATTTGTTGGCAGACGTTCACACTGAGACAAAGGCGAATGCTCATTAAACTTGCATAAACATAACAATAAGAGTGATCATGGCAATTGTTACATTCTTGCTAATACATAAAGATCGTGTCCACAAACTACATTTTTTTACAGACACCTTTGAAAAACAATCATTCAGATACAAGTGCTAAGCCTTTATGGTTATGTTCGTTGGGCCATAAGCAATCTTTGCGCCTTTGAAATACAGATGGCTAGGAATTGGTTTGTGGGGTCTAGAAGATATTCTCATGTATGTTACCAATTCTATGTGATTGCTTGATTTTGCTTTTTGTGTCTGTTATCCAAATCTAAACTTTCATTACACCAATATCCTCAATCACCAAATTACTAAAGATAGAAAAATGTTTAGAATTGAGAGTCCTCAGTGGTTGATACCTTTTAATGGCCTGTGTAGTCTCGAAAGCTTGCAATGTGTTACCATCTTTTCAGTTAGCCATTAAAAGGTATCAACCACTGAGGACTCTCAATTCTAAACATTTTTCTATCTACTGGCTAAGACGGTACAAAGATATATATCTTTCCTGTAAAGATAGAAAAGCATATAAAGGTAAACACTTAACCCATTACTTGCCAAATTAAAATTTTTACAAGTACGGATTTTTCAGAAAAGGGCGTCCCAATATTCAATTAAAAATGACAATGACATGATTTCCTATTTTTAAAACATTCATTTTACAAACACAACACAAAAAATTGGACCTAATTATAAAAATTATAAAATCTTAGTTGCTAGAAGCTAAAGACTAGGCGTCCCAAAAAAAGGACATTGGTAGATAATGGGTTAAGAGAACAAGGCTATCTTTAGAATGGCTAAAAAATCTTTACTGAGCTACAATGAAAGTTATTTTCAAAAAGATCATAAAAAACACATAAAAACAGGGTAATACAGATACAAAAAGTGGTGGGTAATCCTGGATAGAAAGAGTATACGCTGAATGAATAATAATAGTAGTATATGCTGTTAGAAGTAAATGGTATAATAGAAGGTAGAATGTAACAATGAATAGTAGACAATTAGTAATAACAGCCTGTTAATTAACAAAATAACAATATAATAAACTGTATAAGAAATCAAATATCTAAAATAACAGTCAATATAATGTGAATACATTAGATATTTTAAGCCTTAATAGTATACTAAATACAAGAAGGTTCCATTTAGGTTTAATAAATAGAATAAATAGGTCATGTAGTACATGGAGGATAGCAATGAACATTCTAAGAGAGCATATAAACCACTGACAGTGTCAAGGCAGCATTACCTACAGCAGTGTTCCCCAACTCCGGTCTTCAAGAGCCACCAACAGGTCATGTTTTCAGTATTTCCTTAGTATTGCACAGGTGATAATTGAATCACCTTCACAAGCAATAATTCCATCACCTGTGCAGTACTAAGGAAATTCTGAAAACATGACCTGTTGGTGGCTCTTGAGGACCGGAGTTGGGGAACACTGACCTACAGTGTAGAGATCCAGGAAACCACAAGACTCGACGCGCATTTCGCACTGAAATGCTTCACCTGTTTTTTTATGGTCTTTTTGAAAATAACTATTAATGTACAGTATGTCAATAAAGATTTTTTTAGTTGTTCTAAAGAAAGCTTTGTTCTTTTGGGTAATTATTAAATATAAAACTTTTATAAAAATTACGGATAAAGAAAAAGATTACAACAAGTAATACATGTCTATGACCCAGACTATGGATATGAACACATTAAACAGCATCCACTATAATAATCAAACCAATAATAATTGCCGTCACAAAAATCTGCACAAGATTCTCTTGTTGCAAAGAAATCATTGGTATAATTTCTTCACTAGAAAAAAATATTTTGTGGACTATCCAGGATTTATCCATCTGGGCCACTGCTCAGGGTTGTGATTTCTTTGTTAGCCTATGAATATGATGGTCATAAAAGCAAAATGACTTAAGACAGTATTACTGGTAGAGTGTTTGGGTCTATTATTTTGTATTGTATTGTAGTCATATGTGAGAACTATAGTTTAGGTATGGTAATTTATTAGGGCACTAAATAACAGTTCCAAGAAACATAATGATCCAGCTTATCCTTTCCAAAATGAATCCAGTCAGTGGGGAAGCCTGGAATGCACGCCACTGCATGGGCATGGTGGGTTAGATAGATATGTCCAAGAAAAAAAAGGATCCAGTTTCCAGTATACATAATCCATTACAAAAAGTGAAAAAATATACATACTTTGCAAAAGGATGAAGTGAATATCCTCTGTAAAAACCAATGCGTTTCGAATGCTACAACGTTCTTAGTCCTCATACTAATGCTGGGTTACACCTGATGACTACGACTAAGCCAACTGAAAAAATCACCACAACTGACGAATGAGCGTTTTGCTCATTTTTCGGGCTATTGCTTAGACAGCCTTATAGTTGGGAACCAGCATTTCTAGAAACATTCATGCCACAATTATCGGTCTGCCTAAAGCACATCTGTTTGGTGGTAATAAGCCATACACAGAGAAAAACTCTAAAGTCGTAATTTTTAAATCCAGTCTCGAGTAGAGATTAGCAACATAAAAATAAATAAATATTTCAGTATTTGTCCTCTTATTGCAGTTACTCAATTGACTGTCTATCCTATAACTTCCCAAAAATTAAGGTTAAATCTCTAATTTTGATAGACTTTAAAAATTATTCAGTTTGTTTACAGCCATAAGTGAAGTCTTTAGACTGCTGCAGAAACACTCTAGGTACATTCTATACCAAATGTAAGCCTAAGGGAATACTGCATAATGCAAGCATTCATAAAACACCAAAGAATCCCAAAGAGCCCCTTAGGCCCTGCACTAGGCAGAATACAATGTCTAAGGATTGGAGCTTTCCTTTAATCTCATTGAATAGATTTGGACTGGGGCAAAAGTTACAAATATTTGAACTATTCTGTAGTAGATAGGCTTATTAATTTTTTGCCTGAAGTTTGGAGTGGGCAGATGATGGGATAAGGGCATATTTTATTTAAATGGAAACAAGTACCGTATTTCGCGGCATATAAGACGCACCGGACCATAAGACGCACCCCAAATTTGGGGTGAAAATTGCAGAAAAAAAGATTTTTTATAAGATGGGGGTCCGTCTTATTGTCCGAATTTACAGTATCTTACCTGAGGGCTGGTGGTGGCAGAGCAGGGTCACAGGAGGCATGGTGGCGGCAGAGGTGGGGTGAGGCGGTACGGCGTGCACCTGAGCAGGGTCCCTTCCTGCTTAGGTGGGCGACGCCACGGCCTGGTGTCCATGGGAGGGTGGCAGCAGTGGTTACCGACAGAGGTACTGGGATGAGGAAGCACAGTGAGAGGTATAGCGTGAGAGGGGTCCCTTTCCCCGGTGAGGTGATGGAAGGATCTCGTGGGCACATGGACTGGAGATGATGGAGGTAGTGGTGTACATTGTGAAGCGAGTATTCCACAGGAGCTCATATGTCTGAGCGCCGGGAAGCGGCAAGGACTCAGACATCTGAGCGCCTGTGGAATACTCGCTTCACAATGTACACCACTACCTCCATCATCTCCAGTCCATGTGCCCACGAGATCCTTCCTGAACCTTGCTGCACCCATCCTGGGAAGCAAAAGGATACAGGATACAGAGTCCAAAGTCCCGGTGAGGTGATGCAGCAGCCGGTAATGCTTACCGTGGACCGTGGCGGCAGAGGTGCGGTGGCAGAGGTGCGGCGGCAGAGGTGTGGCGGTGGAGATGAGGAGGCGCAGTGAGCGGGGTCCCTTTCCCCGGTGAGTTGATGCTGCAGCCCCGGTAATGCAGCAGAGCCGGGTGAATCCTGTTGATATCGGTGGGCACGGCCATCTTCCTGAGGCCGCGCGTTCGCAGATGGAGCTCTGCTGCCCGGGGCTTCAGGAAAATGACCGCCGCGATCCCCATCTGCGCACGCGCGGCATCCCGCGGCCATTTTCCTGAAGCCCCGGGCAGCAGAGCTCCATCTGCGAACGTGCGGCCTCAGGAAGATGGCCGCGCGCACCGATAACAACAGGATTCACCCGGCTCTGTGCATTACCGGGGCTGCAGCATCAACTCACCGGGGAAAGGGACCCCGCTCACTGCGCCGCCTCATCTCCACCGCCACACCTCTGCCGCCGCACCTCTGCCACCGCACCTCTGCCGCCACGGTCCACGGTAAGCCTGCATTGCGCATATAAGACGCACCCCCCATTTTCCCCCCTTTTTTTGGGGGGAAAAAGTGCGTCTTATATGCCAAAAAATACGGTACTTGTAACATTAAATATATTAATAAGATATTTTACAAATTGCAATCCTGTATTTTGTATTTGAATTAGTTAGTGTGCAATATTTTCTCCCCATACTTCTTATACAGTAAGAGCAAGTACCATTCAATACATTACACAAATAAAGAATTATCACAAAAAATGAGGTGATGCCGCGCTCAGGGGTTAATTGCTACGTGATACTGGACGGCGTGTGGCCGGTAGCCGGGTCCTAATTAGTGCCCGGAATGGAGATATAAATATATATCCTTTATAAGGAGTGGATAAATCCTAAGCGGAATGTCTAGAACATGCGTGCATATACATATACACATAAATACTGTGTTGCGGGAAGGTTCTTACCCGACATGTAGATGCGCCTGAAGTCCCAATGTGTCAGCCCGGAAGGCTGCCTGTTATGGTTCTCAATGGCAAGAGAACATAGCCCAGCATACATAGGAACTAGCTCTTGGAAGGATGGAAACTTAAACTGACCATGAACTAAACCTGCCGCACAACTAACAGTAGCCGGGTAGCGTAGCCTGCGTTTTATCCCTAGACGCCCAGCGCCGGCCGGAGGACTAACTAATCCTGGCAGAGGAAAATATAGTCCTGGCTCACCTCTAGAGAAATTTCCCCGAAAGGCAGACAGAGGCCCCCACATATATTGGCGGTGATTTAAGATGAAAATGACAAACGTAGTATGAAAATAGGTTTAGCAAAATCGAGGTCCGCTTACTAGATAGCAGGAAGACAGAAAGGGTACTTTCATGGTCAGCTGAAAACCCTATCAATACACCATCCTGAAATTACTTTAAGACTCTAGTATTAACTCATAACATCAGAGTGGCAATTTCAGATCACAAGAGCTTTCCAGACACAGAAACGAAACTGCAGCTGTGAACTGGAACAAAATGCAAAAAAACAAACAAGGACAAAAGTCCGACTTAGCTGGAAGTTGTCTGGTAGCAGGAACATGCACAGAAAGGCTTCTGATTACAATGTTGACCGGCATGGAAGTGACAGAGGAGCAAGGTTAAATAGCGACTCCCACATCCTGATGGGAACAGGTGAACAGAGGGGATGATGCACACAAGTTCAATTCCACCAGTGGCCACCGGGGGAGCCCAAAATCCAATTTCACAACAGTACCCCCCCCTCAAGGAGGGGGCACCGAACCCTCACCAGAACCACCAGGGCGATCAGGATGAGCCCTATGAAAGGCACGGACCAGATCGGAGGCATGAACATCAGAGGCAGTCACCCAAGAATTATCCTCCTGACCGTATCCCTTCCATTTGACCAGATACTGGAGTTTCCGTCTGGAAACACGGGAGTCCAAGATTTTTTCCACAACGTACTCCAACTCGCCCTCAACCAACACCGGAGCAGGAGGCTCAACGGAAGGCACAACCGGTACCTCATACCTGCGCAACAATGACCGATGAAAAACATTATGAATAGAAAAAGATGCAGGGAGGTCCAAACGGAAGGACACAGGGTTAAGAATCTCCAATATCTTGTACGGGCCGATGAACCGAGGCTTAAACTTAGGAGAAGAAACCCTCATAGGGACAAAACGAGAAGACAACCACACCAAGTCCCCGACACAAAGCCGAGGACCAACCCGACGCCGGCGGTTGGCAAAAAGCTGAGTCTTCTCCTGGGACAACTTCAAATTGTCCACCACCTGCCCCCAAATCTGATGCAACCTCTCCACCACAGCATCCACTCCAGGACAATCCGAAGATTCCACCTGACCGGAGGAAAATCGAGGATGAAACCCCGAATTACAGAAAAAAGGAGACACCAAGGTGGCAGAGCTGGCCCGATTATTGAGGGCAAACTCCGCTAAAGGCAAAAAAGCAACCCAATCATCCTGATCTGCAGACACAAAACACCTCAAATATGTCTCCAAAGTCTGATTCGTCCGCTCGGTCTGGCCATTAGTCTGAGGATGGAAAGCAGACGAGAAAGACAAATCTATGCCCATCCTAGCACAGAATGCCCGCCAAAATCTAGACACGAATTGGGTTCCTCTGTCAGAAACGATATTCTCCGGAATACCATGCAAACGAACCACATTTTGAAAAAACAGAGGAACCAACTCGGAAGAAGAAGGCAACTTAGGCAGGGGAACCAAATGGACCATCTTAGAGAAACGGTCACACACCACCCAGATGACAGACATCTTCTGAGAAACAGGAAGATCCGAAATAAAATCCATCGAGATGTGCGTCCAAGGCCTCTTCGGGATAGGCAAGGGCAACAACAATCCACTAGCCCGAGAACAACAAGGCTTGGCCCGAGCACAAACGTCACAAGACTGCACAAAGCCTCGTACATCTCGTGACAGGGAAGGCCACCAGAAGGACCTTGCCACCAAATCCCTGGTACCAAAGATTCCAGGATGACCTGCCAACGCAGAAGAATGAACCTCAGAAATGACTTTACTGGTCCAATCATCAGGAACAAACAGTCTACCAGGTGGGCAACGATCAGGTCTATCCGCCTGAAAATCCTGCAAGGCCCGCCGCAGGTCTGGAGAAACGGCAGACAATATCACTCCATCCTTAAGGATACCTGTAGGTTCAGAATTACCAGGGGAGTCAGGCTCAAAACTCCTAGAAAGGGCATCCGCCTTAACATTCTTAGAACCCGGTAGGTATGACACCACAAAATTAAACCGAGAGAAAAACAACGACCAGCGCGCCTGTCTAGGATTCAGGCGTCTGGCGGACTCAAGATAAATCAAATTCTTGTGGTCGGTCAATACCACCACCTGATGTCTAGCCCCCTCAAGCCAATGACGCCACTCCTCAAAAGCCCACTTCATGGACAAAAGCTCCCGATTCCCAATATCATAATTCCGCTCGGCGGGCGAAAATTTACGAGAAAAAAAAGCACAAGGTTTCATCACGGAGCAGTCGGAACTTCTTTGCGACAAAACCGCCCCAGCTCCGATTTCAGAAGCGTCGACCTCAACCTGAAAAGGAAGAGCAACATCAGGCTGACGCAACACAGGGGCGGAAGAAAAGCGGCGCTTAAGCTCCCGAAAGGCCTCCACAGCAGCAGGGGACCAATCAGCAACATCAGCACCCTTCTTAGTCAAATCAGTCAATGGTTTAACAACATCAGAAAAACCAGCAATAAATCGACGATAAAAGTTAGCAAAGCCCAAAAATTTCTGAAGACTCTTAAGAGAAGAGGGTTGCGTCCAATCACAAATAGCCCGAACCTTGACAGGATCCATCTCGATGGAAGAGGGGGAAAAAATGTATCCCAAGAAGGAAATCTTTTGAACCCCAAAAACGCACTTAGAACCCTTCACACACAAGGAATTAGACCGCAAAACCTGAAAAACCCTCCTGACCTGCTGGACATGAGAGTCCCAGTCATCCGAAAAAATCAGAATATCATCCAGATACACGATCATAAATTTATCCAAATAATCACGGAAAATGTCATGCATAAAGGACTGAAAGACTGAAGGGGCATTTGAAAGGCCAAAAGGCATCACCAAATACTCAAAGTGGCCCTCGGGCGTATTAAATGCGGTTTTCCACTCATCCCCCTGCTTAATTCGCACCAAATTATACGCCCCACGGAGATCTATCTTAGAGAACCACTTGGCCCCCTTTATGCGAGCAAACAAATCAGTCAGCAGTGGCAACGGATATTGATATTTAACCGTGATTTTATTCAAAAGCCGATAATCAATACACGGCCTCAAAGAGTCATCTTTCTTAGACACAAAGAAAAAACCGGCTCCTAAGGGAGATGACGAAGGACGAATATGTCCCTTTTCCAAGGACTCCTTTATATATTCTCGCATAGCAGCATGTTCAGGCACAGACAGATTAAATAAACGACCCTTAGGGTATTTACTACCCGGAATCAAATCTATGGCACAATCGCACTCCCGGTGCGGAGGTAATGAACCAAGCTTAGGTTCTTCAAAAACGTCACGATAGTCAGACAAGAATTCAGGAATCTCAGAGGGAATAGATGACGAAATGGAAACCAAAGGTACGTCCCCATGCATCCCCTTACATCCCCAGCTTAACACAGACATAGCGTTCCAGTCGAGGACTGGGTTATGAGATTGCAGCCATGGCAATCCAAGCACCAACACATCATGTAGATTATACAGCACAAGAAAGCGAATAATCTCCTGATGATCCGGATTAATTCGCATAGTTACTTGTGTCCAGTATTGTGGTTTATTACTAGCCAATGGGGTGGAGTCAATCCCCTTCAGAGGTATAGGAGTTTCAAGAGGCTCTAAATCATACCCACAGCGTTTGGCAAAGGACCAATCCATAAGACTCAAAGCGGCGCCAGAGTCGACATAGGCATCCGCGGTAATAGATGATAAAGAACAAATCAGGGTCACAGATAGAATAAACTTAGACTGAAAAGTGCCAATTGAAACTGACTTATCAAGCTTCTTAGTACGCTTAGAGCATGCTGATATAACATGAGTTGAATCACCACAATAAAAGCACAACCCATTTTTTCGTCTAAAATTCTGCCGTTCGCTTCTGGACAGAATTCTATCACATTGCATATTCTCTGGCGTCTTCTCAGTAGACACCGCCAAATGGTGCACAGGTTTGCGCTCCCGCAGACGTCTATCGATCTGGATAGCCATTGTCATGGACTCATTCAGACCCGCAGGCACAGGGAACCCCACCATAACATCCTTAACGGCATCAGAGAGACCCTCTCTGAAATTCGCCGCCAGGGCGCACTCATTCCACTGAGTAAGCACAGACCATTTACGGAATTTTTGGCAGTATATTTCAACTTCATCTTGCCCCTGAGATAGGGACATCAAGGCTTTTTCCGCCTGAAGCTCTAAATGAGGTTCCTCATAAAGCAACCCCAAGGCCAGAAAAAACGCATCCACATTGAGCAACGCAGGATCCCCTGGAGCCAATGCAAAAGCCCAATCTTGAGGGTCGCCCCGGAGCAAGGAAATCACAATCCTGACCTGCTGAGCAGGATCTCCAGCAGAGCGAGATTTCAGGGACAAAAACAACTTGCAATTATTTTTGAAATTTTGAAAGCAAGATCTATTCCCCGAGAAAAATTCAGGCAAAGGAATTCTAGGTTCAGATATAGGAACATGAACAACAAAATCTTGTAAATTTTGAACTTTCGTGGTGAGATTATTCAAACCTGCAGCTAAACTCTGAATATCCATTTTAAACAGGTGAACACAGAGCCATTCCAGGATTAGAAGGAGAGAGAGAGAGGAAGGCTGCAATATAGGCAGACTTGCAAGTGATTCAATTGAAAGCACACTCAGAACTGAAGGAAAAAAAAAAAAAAAAAAAAAAATTTTTCAGCAGACTTCTTTTTTCTCTCCTTTCTCTGCCAATTAATTTAACCCTTTGTGGGCCGGTCAAACTGTTATGGTTCTCAATGGCAAGAGAACATAGCCCAGCATACATAGGAACTAGCTCTTGGAAGGATGGAAACTTAAACTGACCATGAACTAAACCTGCCGCACAACTAACAGTAGCCGGGTAGCGTAGCCTGCGTTTTATCCCTAGACGCCCAGCGCCGGCCGGAGGACTAACTAATCCTGGCAGAGGAAAATATAGTCCTGGCTCACCTCTAGAGAAATTTCCCCGAAAGGCAGACAGAGGCCCCCACATATATTGGCGGTGATTTAAGATGAAAATGACAAACGTAGTATGAAAATAGGTTTAGCAAAATCGAGGTCCGCTTACTAGATAGCAGGAAGACAGAAAGGGTACTTTCATGGTCAGCTGAAAACCCTATCAATACACCATCCTGAAATTACTTTAAGACTCTAGTATTAACTCATAACATCAGAGTGGCAATTTCAGATCACAAGAGCTTTCCAGACACAGAAACGAAACTGCAGCTGTGAACTGGAACAAAATGCAAAAAAACAAACAAGGACAAAAGTCCGACTTAGCTGGAAGTTGTCTGGTAGCAGGAACATGCACAGAAAGGCTTCTGATTACAATGTTGACCGGCATGGAAGTGACAGAGGAGCAAGGTTAAATAGCGACTCCCACATCCTGATGGGAACAGGTGAACAGAGGGGATGATGCACACAAGTTCAATTCCACCAGTGGCCACCGGGGGAGCCCAAAATCCAATTTCACAACAGTACCCCCCCCTCAAGGAGGGGGCACCGAACCCTCACCAGAACCACCAGGGCGATCAGGATGAGCCCTATGAAAGGCACGGACCAGATCGGAGGCATGAACATCAGAGGCAGTCACCCAAGAATTATCCTCCTGACCGTATCCCTTCCATTTGACCAGATACTGGAGTTTCCGTCTGGAAACATGGGAGTCCAAGATTTTTTCCACAACGTACTCCAACTCGCCCTCAACCAACACCGGAGCAGGAGGCTCAACGGAAGGCACAACCGGTACCTCATACCTGCGCAACAATGACCGATGAAAAACATTATGAATAGAAAAAGATGCAGGGAGGTCCAAACGGAAGGACACAGGGTTAAGAATCTCCAATATCTTGTACGGGCCGATGAACCGAGGCTTAAACTTAGGAGAAGAAACCCTCATAGGGACAAAACGAGAAGACAACCACACCAAGTCCCCGACACAAAGCCGAGGACCAACCCGACGCCGGCGGTTGGCAAAAAGCTGAGTCTTCTCCTGGGACAACTTCAAATTGTCCACCACCTGCCCCCAAATCTGATGCAACCTCTCCACTACAGCATCCACTCCAGGACAATCCGAAGATTCCACCTGACCGGAGGAAAATCGAGGATGAAACCCCGAATTACAGAAAAAAGGAGACACCAAGGTGGCAGAGCTGGCCCGATTATTGAGGGCAAACTCCGCTAAAGGCAAAAAAGCAACCCAATCATCCTGATCTGCAGACACAAAACACCTCAAATATGTCTCCAAAGTCTGATTCGTCCGCTCGGTCTGGCCATTAGTCTGAGGATGGAAAGCAGACGAGAAAGACAAATCTATGCCCATCCTAGCACAGAATGCCCGCCAAAATCTAGACACGAATTGGGTTCCTCTGTCAGAAACGATATTCTCCGGAATACCATGCAAACGAACCACATTTTGAAAAAACAGAGGAACCAACTCGGAAGAAGAAGGCAACTTAGGCAGGGGAACCAAATGGACCATCTTAGAGAAACGGTCACACACCACCCAGATGACAGACATCTTCTGAGAAACAGGAAGATCCGAAATAAAATCCATCGAGATGTGCGTCCAAGGCCTCTTCGGGATAGGCAAGGGCAACAACAATCCACTAGCCCGAGAACAACAAGGCTTGGCCCGAGCACAAACGTCACAAGACTGCACAAAGCCTCGTACATCTCGTGACAGGGAAGGCCACCAGAAGGACCTTGCCACCAAATCCCTGGTACCAAAGATTCCAGGATGACCTGCCAACGCAGAAGAATGAACCTCAGAAATGACTTTACTGGTCCAATCATCAGGAACAAACAGTCTACCAGGTGGGCAACGATCAGGTCTATCCGCCTGAAAATCCTGCAAGGCCCGCCGCAGGTCTGGAGAAACGGCAGACAATATCACTCCATCCTTAAGGATACCTGTAGGTTCAGAATTACCAGGGGAGTCAGGCTCAAAACTCCTAGAAAGGGCATCCGCCTTAACATTCTTAGAACCCGGTAGGTATGACACCACAAAATTAAACCGAGAGAAAAACAACGACCAGCGCGCCTGTCTAGGATTCAGGCGTCTGGCGGACTCAAGATAAATCAAATTCTTGTGGTCGGTCAATACCACCACCTGATGTCTAGCCCCCTCAAGCCAATGACGCCACTCCTCAAAAGCCCACTTCATGGCCAAAAGCTCCCGATTCCCAATATCATAATTCCGCTCGGCGGGCGAAAATTTACGAGAAAAAAAAGCACAAGGTTTCATCACGGAGCAGTCGGAACTTCTTTGCGACAAAACCGCCCCAGCTCCGATTTCAGAAGCGTCGACCTCAACCTGAAAAGGAAGAGCAACATCAGGCTGACGCAACACAGGGGCGGAAGAAAAGCGGCGCTTAAGCTCCCGAAAGGCCTCCACAGCAGCAGGGGACCAATCAGCAACATCAGCACCCTTCTTAGTCAAATCAGTCAATGGTTTAACAACATCAGAAAAACCAGCAATAAATCGACGATAAAAGTTAGCAAAGCCCAAAAATTTCTGAAGACTCTTAAGAGAAGAGGGTTGCGTCCAATCACAAATAGCCCGAACCTTGACAGGATCCATCTCGATGGAAGAGGGGGAAAAAATGTATCCCAAGAAGGAAATCTTTTGAACCCCAAAAACGCACTTAGAACCCTTCACACACAAGGAATTAGACCGCAAAACCTGAAAAACCCTCCTGACCTGCTGGACATGAGAGTCCCAGTCATCCGAAAAAATCAGAATATCATCCAGATACACGATCATAAATTTATCCAAATAATCACGGAAAATGTCATGCATAAAGGACTGAAAGACTGAAGGGGCATTTGAAAGGCCAAAAGGCATCACCAAATACTCAAAGTGGCCCTCGGGCGTATTAAATGCGGTTTTCCACTCATCCCCCTGCTTAATTCGCACCAAATTATACGCCCCACGGAGATCTATCTTAGAGAACCACTTGGCCCCCTTTATGCGAGCAAACAAATCAGTCAGCAGTGGCAACGGATATTGATATTTAACCGTGATTTTATTCAAAAGCCGATAATCAATACACGGCCTCAAAGAGTCATCTTTCTTAGACACAAAGAAAAAACCGGCTCCTAAGGGAGATGACGAAGGACGAATATGTCCCTTTTCCAAGGACTCCTTTATATATTCTCGCATAGCAGCATGTTCAGGCACAGACAGATTAAATAAACGACCCTTAGGGTATTTACTACCCGGAATCAAATCTATGGCACAATCGCACTCCCGGTGCGGAGGTAATGAACCAAGCTTAGGTTCTTCAAAAACGTCACGATAGTCAGACAAGAATTCAGGAATCTCAGAGGGAATAGATGACGAAATGGAAACCAAAGGTACGTCCCCATGCATCCCCTTACATCCCCAGCTTAACACAGACATAGCGTTCCAGTCGAGGACTGGGTTATGAGATTGCAGCCATGGCAATCCAAGCACCAACACATCATGTAGATTATACAGCACAAGAAAGCGAATAATCTCCTGATGATCCGGATTAATTCGCATAGTTACTTGTGTCCAGTATTGTGGTTTATTACTAGCCAATGGGGTGGAGTCAATCCCCTTCAGAGGTATAGGAGTTTCAAGAGGCTCTAAATCATACCCACAGCGTTTGGCAAAGGACCAATCCATAAGACTCAAAGCGGCGCCAGAGTCGACATAGGCATCCGCGGTAATAGATGATAAAGAACAAATCAGGGTCACAGATAGAATAAACTTAGACTGAAAAGTGCCAATTGAAACTGACTTATCAAGCTTCTTAGTACGCTTAGAGCATGCTGATATAACATGAGTTGAATCACCACAATAAAAGCACAACCCATTTTTTCGTCTAAAATTCTGCCGTTCGCTTCTGGACAGAATTCTATCACATTGCATATTCTCTGGCGTCTTCTCAGTAGACACCGCCAAATGGTGCACAGGTTTGCGCTCCCGCAGACGTCTATCGATCTGGATAGCCATTGTCATGGACTCATTCAGACCCGCAGGCACAGGGAACCCCACCATAACATCCTTAACGGCATCAGAGAGACCCTCTCTGAAATTCGCCGCCAGGGCGCACTCATTCCACTGAGTAAGCACAGACCATTTACGGAATTTTTGGCAGTATATTTCAACTTCATCTTGCCCCTGAGATAGGGACATCAAGGCTTTTTCCGCCTGAAGCTCTAAATGAGGTTCCTCATAAAGCAACCCCAAGGCCAGAAAAAACGCATCCACATTGAGCAACGCAGGATCCCCTGGAGCCAATGCAAAAGCCCAATCTTGAGGGTCGCCCCGGAGCAAGGAAATCACAATCCTGACCTGCTGAGCAGGATCTCCAGCAGAGCGAGATTTCAGGGACAAAAACAACTTGCAATTATTTTTGAAATTTTGAAAGCAAGATCTATTCCCCGAGAAAAATTCAGGCAAAGGAATTCTAGGTTCAGATATAGGAACATGAACAACAAAATCTTGTAAATTTTGAACTTTCGTGGTGAGATTATTCAAACCTGCAGCTAAACTCTGAATATCCATTTTAAACAGGTGAACACAGAGCCATTCCAGGATTAGAAGGAGAGAGAGAGAGGAAGGCTGCAATATAGGCAGACTTGCAAGTGATTCAATTGAAAGCACACTCAGAACTGAAGGAAAAAAAAAAAAAAAAAAAAATTTTTCAGCAGACTTCTTTTTTCTCTCCTTTCTCTGCCAATTAATTTAACCCTTTGTGGGCCGGTCAAACTGTTATGGTTCTCAATGGCAAGAGAACATAGCCCAGCATACATAGGAACTAGCTCTTGGAAGGATGGAAACTTAAACTGACCATGAACTAAACCTGCCGCACAACTAACAGTAGCCGGGTAGCGTAGCCTGCGTTTTATCCCTAGACGCCCAGCGCCGGCCGGAGGACTAACTAATCCTGGCAGAGGAAAATATAGTCCTGGCTCACCTCTAGAGAAATTTCCCCGAAAGGCAGACAGAGGCCCCCACATATATTGGCGGTGATTTAAGATGAAAATGACAAACGTAGTATGAAAATAGGTTTAGCAAAATCGAGGTCCGCTTACTAGATAGCAGGAAGACAGAAAGGGTACTTTCATGGTCAGCTGAAAACCCTATCAATACACCATCCTGAAATTACTTTAAGACTCTAGTATTAACTCATAACATCAGAGTGGCAATTTCAGATCACAAGAGCTTTCCAGACACAGAAACGAAACTGCAGCTGTGAACTGGAACAAAATGCAAAAAAACAAACAAGGACAAAAGTCCGACTTAGCTGGAAGTTGTCTGGTAGCAGGAACATGCACAGAAAGGCTTCTGATTACAATGTTGACCGGCATGGAAGTGACAGAGGAGCAAGGTTAAATAGCGACTCCCACATCCTGATGGGAACAGGTGAACAGAGGGGATGATGCACACAAGTTCAATTCCACCAGTGGCCACCGGGGGAGCCCAAAATCCAGTTTCACAACAGCTGCCCAATCCGGCAACGGCTAATTGCTGTTGCGGCGTATGCGGGGAATAAGGGATCAGGAGGAGGAGCTGACGCGATACTTTGGAGCCCAGGCTGAAGGCGTCCCTGGTAACCGCGAGGAAAAAGATGGCTGCTGGCGCCGGCTCGCGCGTGCTTGAACTGTGACGTCACAAGAGGTACGGAGCGGCGTTGGGGCCAAAAAAGGAATGACTAACCAACGCGTTTCGAAGGTGCTCGGCCTTCTTCGTCAGGCCAAGGATATATATTTATATCTCCATTCCGGGCACTAATTAGGACTCGGCTACCAGCCACACGCCGTCCAGTATCATGTAGCAATTAACCCCTGAGCGCGGCATCACCTCGTTTTTTGTGATAATTCTTTATTCTCTTCCAGGATAGGCACAGATCCTGTTTAGTGATCCCAGCAGCTAGGGGTGTACAGTCCATCATCCATTCTCCCTGTCACCAGCCTTTTTGCCCACAAGTGTGGTGAGCGCCAGTGTGTGTTATTTTTCTTTTATCCACATTACACAAATAGTTTACTTTATTCACAGACAAATACAATACAGGCAATAATAAAATAGGCACATACAGCGATAGAAAAGGAATGTGTACTCACTGATATGGACAAGGTTATCACCACACATGATGAAACAGTTAATGTGGACCAGGTAGAATAAGCATAAAAATCATGGAACAAAGTGCAATGTGTATCTAGAGATCTAAAGGACCTATCGCATACACATTATAGACTTACAATAATTCCTAGTCGTATAAAAATACAAGGGAGACTATAAAAGTAACTGAAAGTAACCCCTCTGGTGAGCAGGATACCTGACCACAGACTGGTGCATACCCACCACAACACGTGCTTCGCCGATGCTGCCTTTTGAGGCCTAGATTTTCTCCCAGAATAACAAATGTGAGTTGCCCTATAAAATATTCTTTTATGGTTATTAACTTGGACTAATGTTACTGGGCCATGAAAAGGTTAGCACTTGCTGTACTGAGGCTTTTTTGCTTGTACAAGCGGGTACCTCACAGTGTAGTCTGAGCGTTATATCATTCTCTATACAATGCATCATTCTATAATTGCTATACAAAAATACTTTATAGTAGATTAAGAATAACATCTGATTTTTTTGTGAACGCAAGTAAAGACAAATGTTATATAATTGCATTGCAAAGCCATACGTACAATGTAGTGGAAAAAGCTGCCTCATGAGAGAACAGAGGTTTCATAGGTAGCCATTACAAGCAGGCCCTAATGCCATACAATATGACACCCAACTACATAAGAAAGGAAAATTTAATAATAACATATCACTCTCTGGCCACATTCACACTTTCAGTATTTGGTGAATTTTTTACCTCAGTATTTGTAAGCCAAGACCAGGAGTGGGTGATAAATACAGAAGTGGTGACGTGTTTCTATATACTTTTCCTCAGATTGATCCACTCCTGGTTTTGGCTTACAGATACTGAGGTAAAATACTGACCAAATACTGAACGTGTGAACGTGGCCGTATATATTGGGTCATGTACAGATATTTTGCACAGTACGTCATCATTAGACATGAGAAGTCATTGGTTAGTTAGAAGGCCCAGTTATGACGTCTGCACCAGAGGATTTACCTTTAAGAGAAACAAATTATGATCTATACATTGTTTCAATATATCACCGGAATCTGCCACTTATGTAAGCACCAGAACATTTCTTGGTGAGTAAAGTAATATAGTAATAGCAAGTTCCTGAGATGTTGCTACAGTTGTATTTGGAAGGACACATGGTTCAATTTCCTGTTTCCTGCAAGCCAAGCAAAGTAGGTTATTTGCTACTAGAATAAGCACTTGCTATGTCAAAACGGAGGAAACAGATATCTTATTAAAGAGAAAATGGCTTGCTCTGCAGCAGACGGCTTGTAGGAATCAGCTGCAGCCTTTGCCGCAGTGTGAGTGCGTGTGTATGTGTGTCACGACCGGCCCCTCCCAAACCAACAATATCTCTCAGTGATGAATGAGGTCCATACAACTACCCTATCAGACATCCAATGTCAGTTCTTTCTCAGAATCTGGTCTGTGGTCATTTCATTCTAGTTACTGACACTGAAGCTCCTTTCTTCCCTCCCCCACCTCCTCCTCTATACAAGGAGCTTTGCTGATGCATCCTCCACTGTGTGCTGCAAATCTACATTTCACTGGATGAACCTCTCCCTGTTCTTACTATATTCTGCAAGTACGTATGAAAAAGGGTCTTGTAATGTGACTCTGTGTACCTTCTTTGGGCACAGCGATTCAGGGGACCAGATTTATGGAAGCTACAATAAGAAATGCACAAATGGATTCACAAAAAGGCCAAAGTAGCACATATCAGAATATGAGATACATATGGGACGGTCGGAGGAATAAATCGACATACTGACAGATATAAATGAGATGTGAATGCTAGAAATATATAGGCAGAAATACGGACAGATAGATAGATGGATAGATAGATGTTAAATAGATAATAGATGGATGATAGATAAATAGATACATAAATTATAGATAGATGATAAATAGATGATAGATAATAGACAGAGATAGATAATAGATAGATAGATAATAGATAGACAGATAGATGGATAGATGATAAATAGATAGATGATAGACAGATAGATAGATAATAGATAGACAATAGATAGATGATAGATAAATAATAGATAGATAATAGATCGATGATAGATAGACAGATAAATAATAGATAGATGAATACAGATATATAGATGATAGATAGATAGATAGATAGATAGATAGATGATAGATATGGATAGATAGATAGATAGATAGATAGATAGATAGATAGATAGAAAGATAGATAATAAATAGATGACAGATAGATAGATAGATAGATAGATAGATGACAGATAGATAGATGGTAGATAGATAATAGATAGATAATAGATGATAGATAGATCTATACATGATAGATAGATAGATGATATATAGAAAATAGATAGATGATAGATAGATAGATAGATAGATAGATAGATGACAGATAGATAGATAATAGATAGATAGATAGATAGATAGATAGATAGATAGATAGATGATAAATATATGATAGATAGATAGATGATATATAGATAATAGATAGATGATAGATAGATAGATAGATGATAGATAATAGATAGATGATATAGATAGATAGATAGATGATAGATAGATAAATAGATAGATGATAGATAGATCTATAGATAGATGATAAATAGATAGATAGATGTTACATAGATAATAGATAGATGATAGCTAGATACAGACAGAAAGATATGAGACATTTATATAATAGATAAATGACACATGCTAAACCTCAGCTTTTGCTATCTATCTACAGTATCTATCTATCTGTATCTATTTCATACATATGGTATATACGTATATCTTATATCTATGAAAAAACTATCACTAATTTATCTCACTTATACCGTTTATCTGTCAATCTATCTATTAATCATCTAACAAATATTAGAAATTTTCCTTGTACTACAAATCACATACAGAAAAGTCACATATATTCAATAACCCCAAATACATTACATAACTCCAAGAACAAAGCTCATAAAAATAAACTGGTAAAATAAAAAAAGCAAAATTGATTTTTATAAATGATGGTTTAAATAGAGTAAATATTTTTCATAGAGTAAAACAGTAATTTACCAAAGAATGCATTCAGGCAATAATTGGAATGAACACTGCTGCCAAATTACAACTCCGACATGATTTAATGACCATTTATCAAGCTGCTTACACTTGAACATTATTTCTAGAAAGAGGAACTATAACCACAAAGAAGGTTGCCTGAATAAACAGACTACTAAATACCCCATCTGAGGTAGGTGTAGGCCTTTGGATTTGGATCTGGAAGCCATTTTGAAAATGTAGTGTTGTAAAGGCCTAATACAAAATAATATATATATATCCATTATCTATCTATCTAGCTATCTATTATCTATCTATGTATTATCTATCAATCTAGATATATACACAAAAGAAAGAACGTAGATACAGCACAAGCAGAAATAGAAGAGTGCCATGCCTACCAGGCAAAAACCAATCCCCCCAAAATATAAAAAAAAACTGGAGGCAGCACATCACTGCAAAAAATAGAAATAAAGTAGATTTTTAATAGCCCATAATGGCGATGTTTTGGTACATACATGGAGAAAGGTCCACATGTGGACCGAAACATCCCCATTAGGGGCTATTAAAAATCTACTTTATTTCTAATTGTTTGGTTTGGTGTGCTGCCTCCATTTTTCAAGTGATATACACACTTTTTTTTTTTTTTTTTTTTTTTTTTAAATAAACAGCTAAGTGACAAATAAACATATTAGCAGGTGATAGGTGTGAGGTTAAAAAACTCCCTTGGTTAGACCCTGTATATATAGATAGCTATGGACAGGCTGATTTCTTATATATATATATATAGAGAGAGAGAGAGAGATAGAGAGAGAGAGTATATGGACACATGTACAGGGAAAAATATAAATTTAGATACACATGGACAGACAGACTGACAGATACACACACACATAGTTGTAGGCAGACAGATAGATATATAGACAAACATAGATGCATAGTGGTTTAGGCATGTATATACAGGTAAATATAGACATGTACAAGTGTGTATCTATATATATATATATATATATATATATATATATATATACATATGTATATATACACACACACACACTTATATATATATATATACACACGTGCATACACTCATATATACGCACACATATATGCTCACACACACACATATATATATACATACACTCACACACACATATAGATACACACTCACATATATACACTTTACACATCTATATATAGACATACACACACACATATATATATATACATACAGTATATATATATACACACACACGTATACACTCATATACACACACACACACACATATATATATATACACGCATACACTCATATATACATATATACACACATATAAACATATATATACAGAGAGAGTGTTTCAAATAAGAGATAGCAGGCTGAAGATGCTGAGTGGAGCAGCAGTGTACAGGTTACACAGCCATGCATACATAGCCTACACTGTAATGACCACAGGTAAGAGAGCGATAAAACACAACAATAAATGATACTGAACATTATAGCATCATATAGCTACACGTAGGGCCAGTCCGGGAAGGCTTCAGGTACCCAGAGGAAACAGTCGCCATGGAGACAAACTCTTCTTGGCAATGGTATCTGAGTTCCTTATGTTGCTGTATGGCGAAGGCCTCGGAGACAGCATGACATGACATGGAATTTTCTAGACCAGGCCTGACAGGCCTTTTATGACAAATCTATACAAATGGGCCACAAAACTCATCAATATCAAGTGTCACACAGAACACCATAATAAGATGCGTAAAGCTGAAAATCTGTCCACCACTATTCAGTAAATTTTGGCATATTTGATAAGGGTGACATCCAGATAGAAAATATCCATGGCCTTGGGAGAAATAATAAACCAGATGCCCTTAGTATCTTGGCATACACCCTGGTTACTTTTTACCTGAAGCGACGGACACCACGTCTCAGATACCAGCCCATTTGGGACAGGAGTGGCCAGGGAGGAGTAATATAAACTATTAAAGTATTTTCTGAACCCAACGCCCTTGTGCCTGGCTGTCCTCTAATCTGGAGTAGAGTGAGGAGAGTCGCCATGTAGTCGGTACCTCCATCCATCATCATTTCATGTCCTGATCACAAGTGTCAGCATCAGTTGCAGGATCCCAGGGCAATGATCAGATCTCCAGCTCCCACCATAATAATGAAAGAGGCAGGGAAGGGATTTGTGGCTGGTGTCAGGGAAATGAGACATGAGCCCGCTCCTTCCTTCTAAGGCTGGATTGTATGGAATTTCCATCGTACTTTCCAGCTGGATGAAAACAGCCAGACATAACATTCGCATGAGCAGGAGAGAGCTTCAATTAATCTGTTTTTAGCGCAAGGCTTCTTAAATGCAGACGGCAGCTAATCTCAGATTACAACTACATTAACACTCTAATTCTACAGAGAGGCAGCATGAAAGGCGTAAAGGTCCAGGTTATTGTGACATTAAGTTCTTCAGCTACGAGACACAATTACAAGATACAAGTCATCCATCTAACACTACAATCCTACAGTGGGAAGAGCCATTTTACAACATACCATTCTGTACCAGGAGTCCAGAGTAGTGTCAGTCACTGCCGGAGATGCCAGGGAAGCTGAAGATTACACAAAGCGTCTTTAGATTGGGAGTTTAAAGAAAAAATAAGTAAAATAGTGAAAACAGGGAGAGATGTGCAGTGGTACAATGGTAGAGAAGAGCCAGCACAAGGCAGCTGCTCTCTGAAAGCAAACCAGGGAGGAGCCCTGCCTCTCTGACACCCACTCCACAATGCACCAGGCAGACTTAACCCATAATCCGCCACATCTCACACATCTGATCACCCCCTAGATCACACTCACCTTTAATATTTCATGGCTACGCTCTTAGATCGCTCTTCCAGATGCACAATAAAGAATATAAAAAATGTTTAATATTTAATTTGACCAGGACCGTATGGTCAAGTCTAGAAAACTTCAGAATCTTCCCCAATACTAAACCAATACATGGGAATTGACACTAAACCTAAAGCGTTGAAAGTTTGGTTAAACACAATTTATTATTTTCTGTTTTCGGCTGGGGCTTAGGCTGACTGTGTAATTGCTGACAAGCAGTACAGAAAATTGCCAGCCATTGTGACCACTAATTTATCTATATTTGAAGCTATAGTTCCATTCACCGAATGCCAAAATATGATGAATAATCATTTGTCCTGTAAAAAAAAAAATCAATCTAATGCTATGCACACATTATGTTTTACTCTACGTTACAGACTTTGTCAGGGGCTTCCGTAAGAAGCCCCAAAAAATGAGATTTGGACAGAACTCAGACAGAATCATTCACTATAGTGAGGCAGGATGGCTTTGTACTCCACCTGACCTCTATTCCAGGAGTATTCAAATTTTTTATGCTGTCACAAAATGTAGTAGACTGCACTCTTGTGTCTGACTAAAATGACGAACAGAGCGCTAGGCGGAGTACAAAGTGAGAATGAATATGGCCAAACAAAGTACGCTGCTAAGCAGCTCCTGAAAATAACATGAATCTCACAAACACCAGTGGGGTGGTGTGCTAAATGAACAGAGTAAGATGGAATAAAGCGGGAACAGCAGTAGTAATAGACGACTTATGGCTTAATATAGTGAGTAGCTTCACCACGCTTTACGTCTAAATCCCATTGTTTAGGGCTCCATATAGAAGCTCCTGACACAGGCTCCATAGTAGGGTAAAATACAATGTGACCATAGCCTGGGATATTACAGTTACGTCAAATTCATATTACTATTCATCATACATATATAGAAACGGTTTGGAGTCGAACAGCCAGACGCAGAAACAACTTTGATGTTTAATTAAATTCAATGTCATTCCACAGTCCAAATAGTTGTGAATTATTACAAAAGTCATATACTACTCTGTTTGGGACAGATGTCATGTATATAGGGATAACATGAACCTTGACCCCCATTCCCTTGGCTCAAACAAAAAAAAAACAGATTTCACTTGTCATTTTTCTATTCAAAGTTTGATACTTAAAGCAATATTATTACTGGCTGATATGGACCCTGCTGCTACTTTTAACAAGCAATGATTACAAAGGCCTACAATGGGAGACTGTCAAAACTTTGTTATCGGGTGTTCCGTAACCAGGGGCTCCTTCCCTGTTCCTAATGCTAGAGGGCGCCCTGTTCCCCGGGTTACTTCAGAAAGTGAAGATGCCACGTACCTTGCATTAGCTCCTCAATCCGCCTCAGTCTGTACCATTCCCCCAGCCAGGGAAGGGGGGAGTAGTAGTGCACTGTAGTACACAAACCAGACTAACAAGGCAATACGAACAGGGGTAATGGAAAATACCAAACATACACTCACATATAACAGAGGTATGGAACAGGGAGTGGAGGATGGGGTAAAACCAAAGTAGGAGAAGAAAGGGTAATATCACACTCACAAAACCAAGCAACTCTCACACATACTGTAAATCCACCAACCAACTACTCAAATAACCACCAACACCTATCGTCCGAGCCATGCAGCATAAGGCCAAGTTCATATTAACATTCGGGGGCTTTGCAGAGAGCTGCGTAAGTCCTCTGTTAAGCTCCGCCTACTTCCACATACTTCTGCTTGCGTCCTGCGTACCTATCTTTAGCATTGGGTATGCAGGACATGCGGATGTATGTGGATGCGTTGTTTTGATGCACCCGCCGTCCGCACGGGATTGCAGAATTATGCGGAAGTAGGTGGAGCTTAACGTAGGAAATACGCAGCCCTCTGAAAAGCCCCCGAACGCTAATGTGAACCTGGCCTAAGCTAGTTCTGACCATGTGTGTTAGTCAGGACCCAGATTATATAGGAGATGGGAGTGGCTAACAGTGAACAGCTGAGAGCCTTAGCTCCAAGAGCTCTCAACTGAGCAGATTAACCCCTGCACTGCCCAAAGAAATTTACACTGTTTAATAAGGTGAAGTGCAGGAGTAGGAGAAATCAGACGCTGCGGTCTTCTGGCTCCTCTCTGTCGCGGTAAACCCGTGACAGAGACTTAATATACTTTTCTAATTACTAACCAAAACAATTCATATAGTGGAAATGGAAGATTGGTTTATGCCTGGGAGGCTCTGCACCCCTGCTCCCCTTTTTTCTGCTGGTACTGCCTTGATTTATTTCTAGATAGATAGATAGCTAGAAAAGTTAGAATCATACAAGGTAGATGGATATCAAACAGAAAAATATTATCAAGTACAAGTAGATTTATTGCTTGGAAATTCGTAGACATGTTGTCAATAGTTTATAGAAAAAAAGAAAAATTTACATTTTACTCAAAAATATACCTATAAAGAGAAAAATCAGACAAACTGAACATTTTGCAGTGGTCTCTTAATTTTTGCCAGAGCTGTAGATAAGAATTGGCTAAATAGGCAGAACGATTTTAAATAAAGAGAAGGACAGAGGAATAGGTGAACAGGCAGAAAGATATATAATGAATAGCCCGATAGACAGAGATGAGAAAAAGAGCTAGACAGACAGAGGAATAGACAGATACTGTAGATATAGAGGTTATTAATAGGTAGCAAAATAGATAGATAGATAGATAGATAGATTAGATAGATAGATAGATAGATAGATAGATAGATAGATAGATAGATAGATAGATAATAAATAGCTAGATAGACATAAAGAGGTGCAGATTTCTAAATATAGAGATATATAGATTGTAGAAGCAGAAATATAATTACCGGTAATAGTCATGAAAAATGAGATGGGAAAGATATGTTATTTATATTAATTTGTTAATTAAACAAAAATAGAGTCTTGTGTTAGCTTTCTGTGACACTGTTATGGGTCTCAGCTGTCCCTTGGGTGAGACTGAATTACACGGGACATGGTCCTCCCTGCACTGTTATTATAGCCCTAGGGCCCAGGGTATCACTTAGACAAGAGTTAATGACCTGGAAAAATCATTCTAGAGTTGGTCCCTCACAGTAAATCAATGCATAAATTATTATCAGCGTAATGTAACATTTGATGAGACTGAGTCATCTGAAGAAGCTTTAGGTAATATTAACGACAGAAATGTCTAAATCAGTTGTTTGTCGTCCAGCCTTTGTCTTCCAGCAGCGTTCGTTCTTCAGAAGTCATTAAGACTGTGAGGACCTATTGCCAGAACCTGCTGTTTACTTTAGATGCTGACCTACTTTTGTGATGGCCAACACCCAAGCCCTTACATCATAGACAGATTTTCCACTGGAAGTTTCCAAAAATTGGAAACCCTGTGCTTATGTGAATAGAAATAAAATATGTGAAAAAAAAATATGAAAAAGTATAGTGCCACTATAATATCACAGAAGCAAATCTATCTATCTATCTATCTATCTATCTATCTATCTATCTATCTATCTATCTATCTATCTATCTATCTTTCTATCTATCTATCTATCATGCATCTATCTAGCTATTATCTATCTGTCTGTGTCTCTATCTACCTATCATCTATCTATCTATGTATCTATCTATCTATCTATCTATCTATCATCTATCTATCTATCTATCATGCATCTATCTAGCTATCATCTATCTGTCTGTCTCTATCTACCTATCATCTATCTATCTATCTATCTATCTATCTATCTATCTATCTATCTATCATGCATCTATCTAGCTATCATCTATCTGTCTGTCTGTCTCTATCTAGACAGCAATAACTGTGACAATCAAGCAGTACAATTATCTCGCTCTATTCATAAATCCTATAATTTTTAAGAGAATCCTTGACAATTATTTTTATAATTTGTGATGGCTAATGTGATCACACTGAGCCAATGTGAGTTATCAAATCCCTGCAGCGTCCCTGAACGATTTATTTTTTTTCTGACAGCACTGCTTGACTACAGGCTTGAATCCCTGGAAAGATGTCCTTTCTGCTGCTTCATGTATGTAGTTGCAGGAGATAAACAATTGGGAATAGCAAGAACAATCAAACCTTATTTAATCAATAACCCTCTGAATAATTCATCTTAGTAAATTATTGATCAAAATGCACAACTAAGGGCTTCAAAAATCAAAACCACCAAAACATCTGTATAAATAGAGTAAAAAATATATAAACGTGATTTCTTTAGCACACATGACCAGAGCAATAAGTACGGTATATAGTAATCAGATATTATATGACCTAACATCATATTTCCTGTTGTATTTTAACATTATCAGACAAGAAACAACATGCACGTATAATATAGAACATAAAATGGGCAATAATTTCCCATCCTCCTTTATATCCTACCTCCAATCACTTATAGGGAATCTGTCCCCAGATTTCACACTATAACATTTTTCCCTAGGACTCTTTCCCTAGCATTAGGGCATTTTTACCTAGGACTCTTTCACTAGTACTAGGGCATTTTTACCTAGGACTCTTTCCCTAGCATTAGGGCATTTTTACCTAGGACTCTTTCACTAGTACTAGGGCATTTTTACCTAGGACTCTTTCACTAGGACTAGGACATTTTACTAGGACATTTTTCCCTAGGATTCTTTCCCTAGCATTAGGACATTTTTACCTAGGACTCTTTCACTAGTACACTAGTACTAGGGCAATTTTTACCTAGGACTCTTTCACTAGGACTAGAACATTTTTTACCTAGGACTCTTTCAATAGGACTATTACATTTTTTTCCTAGGCCTTTTTCACTAAGACTACGACATTTTTACCTAGGACTCTTTCACTAGGACTAGGACATTTTCCCTAGGACTCTTTCCCTAGCATTAGGACATTTTTACCTAGGACTCTTTCACTAGTACTAGGGCATTTTTACCTAGGACTCTTTCACTAGGACTAGGACATTTTTTACCTAGGACTCTTTCACTAGGACTAGGACATTTTTTACCTAGGACTCTTTCACTAGGACATTTTCCCTAGGTCTCTCCCTAGCATTAGGACATTTTTACCTAGGACTCTTTCACTAGTACTAGGGCATTTTTTACCTAGGACTCTTTCACTAGGACTAGGACATTTTTTACCTAGGACTCTTTCAATAGGACTATGACATTTTTTTCCAAGGCCTTTTTCACTAAGACTAGGACATTTTTACCTAGGATTCTTTTACTAGGACTAAGCCATGTTTTACCTAGGACACTTAGACTTGATAAAGCTAGCTAATTTGAAGATCCATGTCAGAATGGCTATTTAATCCTCATATTAGGATGAACATTATGAGGCCAGCTAGAGATCAACTCATAAAATGTGTATTTTAAATTCATGCAGGAAAACTTTCAGAATGCATTTTTTACCATGAATTTTCAAAGTAAGTACATCAGCCTCACCCAATCTAAGAGATAGATTAATAATGTATGCAGTTTGTATAGCGACATCTGGTGACAGATCCCCATTAAGTACCACACATCTGTCAGTTACGATTATTAACATTCATTATACCTTATTCATAACAGAATTAACATTTGCAATAATTCATTAGTGAGTTCTTCCCTAATGAACATTTTCTTCTGTGCTGTATTTATCAAGTAGTCGCAGAATACATTCTTTCCACTGCCTAGCAACAAATGCTATCTAAAGTGGTGATTATGCCAGTGTGTGACTGTGCTCCTGAAAGCTGGCATAGTTTCCTGCCAATATGTATAGGAACGCACTGATAGACTGAACTGATGATGCATCAGCAGTGCTTTTGCAGCTAGATTTAATTTTTAATGTTGATATCTTCTGAAAAAACTGTGAAAATAGGACCATAAAGATATTTTTTTTAATTAAAGGAGTATGCCAATATTAACCATTTATGGCATTTCCATGGAATAGGATGTTTTATAGGTGAGAGATTGTGATACTACAGTATATCCCCCACTGTACACCTAAGAGCTGAAGTAATAGGGGATGAGAGGTCTAGAGAGTGGCTGTACAAGTACAGTATATAGTATATGCAGAGGACTCACTATAATACAAGTGCTTCTCACAAAATTAGAATATCATCAAAAAGTTAATTTATTTCAGTTCTTCAATATAAAAAGTGAAACTCATCTATATATATAATTGTCTAAGGGTTTTTCTGTCTGTCTGTCTGTCCTGGAAATCCCGCATCTCTAAATGGTCGAGGCCGCCAGGCCTCGACCAATCAGCGACGGGCACAGCATGGCGACGATGATGTCATAAAGGTTGCCTCGACCAATCAGCGACGGGCACAGTCTGCCACGAATTCGCCTCGACCAATCAGCGACGGGCACGGTATCGACGTAGATGTCATAATGGTTGCCATGGCAACGATGATGTCATAAAGGTTGCCTCGACCAATCAGCGACGGGCACAGTCTGCCGCGAATTCTGGAATCATCATTGTCCATATACTACGAGGACATGCATATTCTAGAATACCCGATGCGTTAGAATCGGGCCACAATCTAGGTTCATTGTCCATATACTATGGGGACATGCATATTCTAGAATACCCGATGCGTTAGAATCGGGCCACAATCTAGTATATTATATAGAGCCATTACAAACAGAGTGATCTATTTCAGATTTACAGATTCTTTCTTCCCTTGGCATAAAAGATCTTGCCCTGTCCTGGATTGCCTCATACCTTTCCGACCGCACATTTAGCATTTCCCACTCCCACACTACCTCCTCATCTCTCTATTGGAGCCCCTCAAGGCTCTGTCCTGGGGCCCCTACTTTTTTCCATCTATACCACTGGCCTAGTACAACTCATAATGTCCCATGGCTTCCAGTACCACCTGTATGCGGATGACACTCAGATCTACCTCTCTGGCCCAGATGTCACCTCTCTGCTGTCCGGAATCCCAGAGTGTCTATCAGCCATATCCTTCTTCACCTCTCGCTTCTTAAAACTCAATGTAGACAAAACCGAACTCATCATCTTTCCTCCATCTTCCGTATCTCTCCTACCCGACCTATTATGGTAAACGGCATCACGCTCTCTCCCATTGCCTCGGAGTAACTCTTGACTCTGCCCTGTCCTTCAAACCGCAGGTTCAAACTCTTGCCACCTCCTGTCGCCTCCAACTCAAAAATACATTGCTCAAAAAAATAAAGGGAACACTAAAATCCCACATCCTAGATATCACTGAATGAAATATTCCAGTTTTAAATCTTTATTCATTACATAGTGGAATGTGTTGAGAACAATAAAACTTAAAAATGATCAAAGTAAATCACAACTAGTATCCCACGAAGGTCTGGAGTTGGAATGATGCTCAAAATCAAAGTGGAAATTGAAGTTACAGGCTGATCCAACGTCAGTGGAAATGACTCAAGACAAGGAAATGATGATGAGCAGTGTGTGTGGCCTACACGTGCCTGTATGACCTCCCTACAATGCCTGGGCATGCTCCTGGTGAGGTGGCGGATCTACTCCCAGACCTGGACTAAAGCATCCGCCAACTCCTGGACAGTTTGTGGTGCAACATGACGTTGGTGGACGGTGCGAGACATGATGTCCCAGATGTGTTCAAGCGGATTCAGGTCTGGGGAACGGGCGGGCCAATCCATAGCTGCAATGCCTTCATCTTGCAGGAACTGCTGACACACTCCAGCCACACGAGGTCTGGCATTGTCCTGCATTAGGAGGAACCCAGGGCCAACTGCACCAGCATATGGTCTCACAAAGGGTCTGAGGATCTCATCTCGGTACCTAATGGTAGTCAGGCTACCTCTGGCGAGCACATGGAGGGCTGTGCAGCCCTCCAAGGAAAAGCCACCCCACACCATTATTTACCCACTGCCAAACCGGTCATGCTGAAGAATGTTGCAGGCAGCAGATCGCTCTCCACGGCGTCTCCAGACTCTGTCACAACTGTCACATGTGCTCAGTGTAAACCTGCTTTCATCTGTGAAGAGCACAGGGCGCCAATGGCGAATTTTCCAATCCTGGTGTTCTGTGGCAAATGCCAAGCGTCCTGCATGGTGTTGGGCTGTGAGCACAACCCCCATCTGTGGACGTCGGGCAGTCAGACCATCCTCATGGAGTTGGGTTCTAACCGTTTGTGCAGACACATGCACATTTGTGGCCTGTTGGAGGTCATTTTGCAGGGCTCTGGCAGCGCTCCTCCTGTTCCTCCTTGCACAAAGGCTGAGGTAGCGGTCCTGCTGCTGGGTTGTTGCCCTCCTATGGCCCCTTCTACATCTCCTTGTGCACTGGCCTATCTCCTGGCAGCACCTGACAGACACAGCAAACCTTCTTGCCACAGCTTGCATTGATGTGCCATCCTGGATAAGCTGCACTACCTGAGCCAATTGTGTGGGTTGTAGAGTCCGTCACATGCTACCACGAGTGTGAAAGCACAACCAACATTCAAAAGTGACCAAAACATCAGCCAGAAAGCATTGGTACTATGATGTGGTCTGTGTGTCCCCACCTGAAAGACCACTTCTTTATTGAGGGTGTCTTGATAATTGCCAATGATTTACATCTGTTGTCTATTCCATTTGCACAACAGCATGTGAAATTGATTGCCAAACAGTGTTGCTTCCTAAGTGGACAGTTTGATTTCACAGAAGTTTGATTTACTTGGAGTTATATTCTGTTGTCTAAGTGTTCCCTTTATTTTTTTGAGCAGTGTATTTCAAGAATCCGTCCCTTCCTCAGCCCTCAAGCTTCTAAAATGTATGCCCTCATCATCTCCCGCCTTGATTACTGCAACCTCCTCCTCTGTGGCCTCCCCGCTAACTCTCTTGCACCACTCCGGTCTGTCCTCAACTCTGCTGCCCAACTAATCCACCTCTCTCCTCGCGACTCCCCTGTATCTCCCATCTGCAAATATCTCCACTGGCTCCCAATTCCCCAACGAATCCAGTTCAAACTACTAACACTAACCTACAAAGCCATCCACAACCTGTCCCTTCCTATATCTCTGAACTAATCTCCCAATATCTTCCCTCGCGTAATCTTCGATCCTCTCAAGACCTACTTTCCTCCACACTTATTCGTTCCTCACACAACCGCCTCCAAGATTTCTCCCGAATATCCCCCATCCTCTGGAATTCCACACCTCAACACATCTGATTATCCATCAGTCTCAGATCCTTCAGATGGAACCTGAAAACCCATCTCTTCAGGAAAGCTTAGAGCCTGCAATAGCCACACCCCGACCTGCTGTCTTTTCCCCATTATCCCGTAGAATGTAAGTCCACAAGGACAGGGTCCTCTCCCCTCTGTACCAGTCTGTCATCATAAATTTGTTTACTGTAAACAATATCTATAACTTTGTATATAACCCCTTCTCATGTGCAGCACCATGGAATTAATGGTGCTATATAAATAATAATAATAATAATTTCAAGTATTTATTTCTGTTAATGTTGATGGTTATGGCTTACAGCCAATGAAAACCCAAAAGTCATTATCTCAGTAAATTAGAATAATTAACAAGAAACACCTGCAAAGGCTTCCTAAGCATTTAGTCTGTTTCAGTAGGCTCCACACTCATGGGGAAGACTGCTCACTTGACAGATGACCAGAAGGCAGTCATTGACACACTCCACAAGGAGGGTAAGCCACAAAAGGTAATTGCTAAAGAAGCTGGTTGTTCACAGAGTGCTGTAACCAAGCATAATAATGGAAATTTGAGTGGAAGGAAAAGTGTGGTAGAAAAAGGTGTACAAGCAACCGGGATAACCGCAGCCTTGAAAGGATTGTTAAGAAAAGGCCATTAAAAAATTTGGGGGAGATTCACAAGGAGTGGACTGCTGCTGGAGTCATTGCTTCAAGAACCACCACACACAGACGTATCCAGGACATGGGCTACAAGTGTCGCATTCCTTGTGTCAAGCCGCTCATGACCAATAGACAATGCTAGAAGCGTCTTACCTGGGCCAACGAGAAAAAGAGCTGGGCTGTTGCTCTGAGGTCCAAGGTGTTGTTTTCAGATGAAAGTCAATTTTGCATTTCATTTGGAAATCAAGGTTCCAGAGTCTGGAGGAAGAGTGGAGCGACACACAATCCAAGCTGCTTGTGATCTAGTGTGAAGTTTCCACAATCGGTGATGGTTTGGGGAGCCATGTCATCTGCTGGCTGGCCTGGATTGGCAATCTGCCAAGGTGGGCACATGCCAGCTGGGCCGACTGCTCTGAGCTACAAAATGGGCCACGGCCCTTTCAAACTTCTGCATAGGCCCTGTGTGCACACGCTCTTTTGATGCATGCACTGACAAGGGCCGCGTCAGCCAGCATCAGTGCGTGATCGTGGCCCTCTTTCGTGCTTACGCACGCAGCTCTGGCCCTTGTCAGTGCCAGCAAGCAGGAGAGCACACGCACACAGGGCCGAAGTAGAAGTTTGAAAAGGCCACTGCGGTATGCACAGGACACCCGCCTGAGCCTCTCTCTGTCTGACGCTGGTCAGTGCCCATGTTGTAAACGTTAGAGTCTGACTGATTAATTGAGTCTGTGGACAGGAGTCATTTATAAAGGTGACTATGTAAGACAGCTGTCTTTTAATGGAGGTAACGAGTTGATTAGGAGTGTCTAACTGGTCTGTAGGAGCCAAAACTCTTAATGGTTGGTAGGGGATCAAATACTTATTAACCTACCCTTAAAATTATAGACTGTTTATGTCTTTGTCAATGGGCAAACTTACAAAATCAGCAAGGGATCAAATACTTATTTCCCCCACTGTATACACACACACACACTGCGGCTATACACAGCAGTCACAGTACCACCTGTATAATTTATATAGACTGCTGTATATACAATACATAAGGGATACTACTACTTCTGTATATAAATGCAGTATCACCTATATAATGTTTGTCCAGCAGTCTATATACATTATATAGGTGATGCTGTGACTGCTGTATATACTGTCATGTCGGACGCTGTTCAGACCAGGTCGTTCGACAGACAGCGGTAATTCCGCTTTTGACCACTATGTGCTCATTGGCGTCGGCTAGATTTTATTTAGGTGTTCCGGGGTTAATTTACCTGATCCTCGGATTGGAAGCTGGGCCATGCCCATTGCCTTTAAATAGTTCTCCTGATCATTGGGCGTCGCCGATTATAGCTTCTGTCTTGTGCGTTGTTATCTCGGTCTGGAGTGGAGAGCTGGTTGTTGGAGATTCGTTGCTGGTGGTGTATTTTCCTTTGTCTTGTTTACTCCTTCCTATAGTTGTATTTATTTTGCCCTGCACATTTATAGTGTATTCCTGAGTGACTGCGGCGTGGTGTATATTTTCCTTTATCCTTGTCTGTGCTAACTGTGGGTATTGGTGTATTACATCTTCACTGGGTGGTGGGCGGAGGTTTCAGCCTAGGGTTGAAACAGGAGACAGGGTGAGGTTCGAGGCCTGGACATGCACACCATCATTGTAAGCTCCAGGTAGAGGATCAGTCAGGATTTCCCTAGTCTGAGGGAAATTGCAGGGGCCCGGGTTATTAGCTCTCGCTCACCTAGTCTCCCCGTGACATTATAATCGGCCCAACAAAAAAAAAAAGGAAAAAAAAAAAAAGGGGTTTCTTTTTTTTTGTTTTGTCATGGATCCCATGGCTTCCATAACCCGCCAGTTGAGGGCGCTGTTCCTACAGGTCACTGAGTTGAGGGGGGCAGTGCAGCAACAGGGACTAGCAGTATCTAATGTGCAAGCTTGAGCGACAGGAAGAGTTGGTGAGCCTAAATTTCCTTTGCCTGAAAAATTTGCTGGGGAACGCAGTGAATTTGTTTCTTTTTGAGAAGCTTGCAAACTATATTTCCGCATGCGCCCGATCTCCTCGGGTAATGAGGCTCAGCGTGTGGGCCTGGTGTTGTCATTGTTAAGCGGGGATCCCCAAGCATGGGCATTTTCTTTGCCATCTGATTCTGCTGCATTTGACTCAGTGGAGAGTTTTTTTTCCTCTCTTGGAAAAATCTACGATGAACCTGACAGAATGGCTCTAGAAGAATCTAAGATACGCACTATTCGCCAGGGGGAGCGAGTTGCAGAGGATTACTGTTCTGAATTTTGTCGCTGGGCGATCGATACACAATGGAATGATCCAGCATTGCGGAGTCAGTTTATTCATGGGGTTTCTGGAAGGGTTAAAAAAGCCCTTCTGATATACGAGACTCCTGCTTCGCTAGATTCCGCTATGAGTCTGTTTGTCCGCATTGATCGCCGTTTGCGTCAGGGGGAGCATGAGACACCGCCTATGGGAGAGGGTTTAGGTTCACGTGAGGTTGCTGCAGGTGAGCCCACGGAGCCTATGCAAATCGCAGGGGTGTCACATGTGAAGCGTCGAGCCCCTGAGCTCAGGAAGCAGGGAGCCTGTTTTTACTGTGGTAAAACTGGTCATTTTATTAACATCTGTCCTCTGCTGTCTAAGAAAAACGCAACGGCGGAAAACTTCTAAGCTCAGAGGGTGTGGAGGAGACCAATCTGAGCTTATGTATATCCTCCATGGTGGTTTCTCAATGCATGCTCCCTGCTAAGGTTTTTATCACTGGCAGTGAGCTGCCAATTACTGTTTTTGTGGATAGTGGTTCAGCCACAAATCTCATTGATGAGGAGTTTGCGCGCACAGCAGGTTTTAGGATTGAAAAACTGTCTCATCCTATCCGCATGGTCACCATCAATGCTGCTCCTCTCTCACAGGGGGAGATTACTGAATTTGTGGCTGAGGTGAAACTCCACATTGGGGTTCTACATTCCGAGCGGGTTACATGTAAGGTGCTCAGGAATCTTCCTGCTCAGGTGGTTTTGGGTTTTCCTTGGTTGTCTATGCACAACCCAGTAATTGACTGGAAAACTCAGGACATAATTCAGTGGAGCGAGTTCTGCCAGGAGAATTGCCTGGCCACATGTGTGGCTGCGGTGACTTCAAGCGTTCCGGAGTCACTTCTGGATTTTGTGGATGTGTTCTCTGAGAAGGGTTGTTCAGAGTTGCCGCCACATCGTCCCTATGACTGTTCTATCAGGTTTAAACCAGGGGTCAAGTTGCCTAAAGCAAGGATGTTTAACATCTCCGGTCCGGAGAGACAAGCGTTAAAAGATTATATTGCTGAAAGCTTGAGCAAAGGGCACATCAGGCCGTCATCCTCGCCGGTGGCAGCAGGGTTCTTCTTTGTGAAGAAGAAAGATGGCGGATTATGCCCGTGTTTGGATTTCAGGGAGTTGAACCAGATTACGGTTCGTGATCCATACCCTATGCCACTAATACCAGATTTGTTCAACCAGGTGGCGGGTGATAAGTGGTTTACCAAGCTTGACCTCAGGGGAGCGTACAACCTCATAAGAGTCCGTCAAGGTGATGAGTGGAAGACGGCTTTTAATACCCCTGAGGGTCATTTTGAAAATTTGGTGATGCCATTTGGGTTGACAAACGCACCTGCAGTGTTCCAACATTTCATCAATGATGTGTTCTCGCATGTTTTGGGGAAATTCGTTATCATGTACGTAGATGACATTCTCATATATTCTTGCGACCGTGATGCTCATTTAGATCATGTCAGGCAGGTGTTACAGCTTCTCAGAGAGCATAAGCTGTATGCTAAACTTGAGAAATGTGTATTTTTTGTTCAGGAGTTGCCTTTCTTGGGTTATATTGTGTCTGCTTCTGGTTTTAAAATGGACGCCGCTAAGGTGCAAGCGGTGCTGCATTGGGAACGTCCTGATAACCTGAAAGCACTTCAGCGGTTCCTTGGGTTTTCTAACTACTGTAGGAAATTTATAAAGGATTTTTCCATCATTGCTAAACCGCTAACTGACATGACTAAAAAGGGTACCAATTTCTCCGTTTGGCCTGAGGCTGCTGTGCGCGCATTTGCATTTCTTAAGAACAGTTTTGTTTCAGCCCCCATTCTTGTGCAGCCAGACGTATGAAAACCCTTTGTTGAGGAAGTCGATGCATTTGAGGTTGGTGTGGGGGCGGTACTATCTCAAGGCTCATCTTTGAGTGGTTTGCGTCCGTGCGTCTATTTCTCCAAGAAACTATCGTCCGCCGAACGTAACTACGATATCGGCAACAGGGAGTTGTTGGCTATTAAGTTGGCCTTTGAGGAATGGTGACACTTCTTGGAGGGGTCGGTACATCAGGTTACTGTTATTACCGATCATAAGAATCTGCTGTATTTGGAGTCAGCCAAGCGTCTGTCCCCCAGGCAGGCTCGCTGGGCATTGTTTTTCACGCGGTTCAATTTTGTTGTCACTTACAGACCGGGGTCTAAAAACACTAAGGCGGATGCTCTGTCCAGGTGTTTTCCGGGGGGAGAACCTCGGGAGGATCCAGTACCCATCCTTCAAAAGGGTGTTGTGGTTTCGGCTCTCACTACGGTGGTTGAGGCTGAGATTGCCGAGGCTCAGGAGGAGGTACCATCGGAGCTTCCCATCAACAAATCTTTTGTACCGCTTCATCTCCGCTTAAAGGTTTTGGCGGAGCATCATGATGCTGTCCTGGCTGGCCACCCAGGGGTTAGAGGTACCTTGGAGTTGGTGTCACGTCGGTTTTGGTGGCCCAAGATCCGACAGGGCGTGGTGTCATACGTGTCAGCTTGTACCACGTGCGCTAGGGCTAAGACGCCCCGCTCCCGTCCTGTTGGCACACTACTTCCTCTTGAGGTACCTAGTAAGCCATGGACGGAAATCTCCATGGATTTCATCACTGGTTTGCCCTCATCAGCTGGGAACACAGTCATCTTGGTGATAGTTGATCGGTTTTCAAAAATGTCGCACTTTGTGTCTTTGCCTTCGTTGCCTAATGCTAAGACTCTGGCTCAGGTATTTGTGCAGGAGGTGGTCAGACTTCATGGGGTTCCGTCTGACATCGTGTCTGATAGGGGGTCTCAGTTTGTGGCAAAATTTTGGAAAGCATTTTGCTCACGGCTGGGGATCAAGTTGTCTCATTCTTCGGCGTTTCATCCTCAGTCAAATGGTCAGACTGAGCGTATGAACCAAAATTTGGAACAGTACTTACGCTGCTTTGTCTCTGATAACCAGGAGGAGTGGTCTACGTTCCTTCCTTTGGCTGAGTTTGCCATCAATAATCACCGCCAGGAGTCGTCTGGGGAGTCTCTTTTTTTGTGTGTTTATGGGCTACATCCTCAATTTTGTACTTTGAGTCAGAGGGGCTCTTCTGGCGTTCCGGAGGAGGACCAGTTAGGAGCACAATTGTCGTCAGTCTGGAGGAGAGTTAAACAGCGCCTGTTGAGTGTGGGTGCTAGGTACAAACGTGTGGCTGACAGTAGGCGTGTTCCAGGTCCGGACCTGAGTGTGGATGACTGGGTGTGGTTATCCACAAAAAACATAAGACTCAAAATACCGTCCCTTAAATTGGGTCCACGGTTTATTGGTTCATTTAAGGTCACCGCCGTCATTAACCCAGTAGCGTACCGATTGGAGCTCCCTATGGTGTATAAGTTACACAACGTGTTCCACAGGTCTCCTCTAAAGAAGGTGGTGGGTTCTGTGGACGCAGCGCCTATGCCACCTCCAGTCTTGGTGGATGGTAATTTGGAATTTGAGGTCTCCAAGGTGGTTGACTCTCGTGTAGTGCGCCGCACTTTACAGTACTTGGTTCACTGGCGTGGTTATGGGCCTGAGGAGAGGTCCTGGGTACCAGCCTCGGACATTCATGCGGATCGGCTGGTCAGGTTTTTTCATCATCGCCATCCAGACAAGCCGGGTCCTATAAGCCGTGAGGGCCCTGGGGTCCCTCGTAGAAGGCGGGGTACTGTCATGTCGGATGCTGTTCAGACCAGGTTGTTCGACAGACAGCAGTAATTCCGCTTTTGACCACTATGTGCTCATTGGCATCGGCTAGATTTTATCTAGCTGTTCCGGGGTTAATTTTCCTGATCCTCGGATTGGAAGCTGGGCCATGCCCATTGCCTTTAAATAGTTCTCCTGATCATTGGGCGTCGCCGATTATAGCTTCTGTCTTGTGCGTTGTTATCTCGGTCTGGAGTGGAGAGCTGGTTTTTGGAGATTTGTTGCTGGTGGTGTATTTTCCTTTGTCTTATTTACTCCTTCCTATAGTTGTATTTATTTTGCCCTGCACATTTATAGTGTATTCCTGAGTGACTGCGGCGTGGTGTATATTTTCCTTTATCCTTGTCTGTGCTAACTGTGGATATTGGTGTATTACATCTTCACTGGGTGGTGGGCGTAGGTTTCAGCCTAGGGTTGAAACAGGAGACAGGGTGAGGTTCGAGGCCTGGACATGCACACCATCAGTGTAAACTCCAGGTAGAGGGTCAGTCAGGATTTCCCTAGTCTGAGGGAAATTGCAGAGGCCCGGGTTATTAGCTCTCGCTCACCTAGTCTCCCCGTGACATATACATAATATAGGTTATACTGCTGTGTGTAATATATATATACACTTTTGCATAGTACATAGTGTGGAGTTGTGTGTGTGTATATATAATTCATTCCAGCATATATTGTGAAGCTGGGTATACTTCTCCTGTCCTGTAAACATAGTGTAATTCTCAGCATCTACTCTTATTATGTGTGTGTATGTATGTATATGTACAGTGCTTATGGAAAGTATTCAGACCCCTTTAAATTTTTCACTCTTTGTTTCAGTACAGCCATTTGGTAAATTGAAAAAAGTTCACTTTTTCTCATTAATGGCCATTTGGTAAATTGAAAAAAGTTCACTTTTTCTCATTAATGTACACTCTGCACCCCATCTTCACTGAAAAAAAACAGAAATGTAGATTTTTTTGCAAATTTAATAAGAAAAACTGAAATATCACTTTGCTCAGACACTCTTATTTAAGTCACATGCTGTCCATTTCCTTGTGATCTTCCTTGAGATCTGTGAAGACTCAGACTTCAAGGTTAGATTTCAGAAAGGCAGATTTTAAGGGACTCAGAAAGAGAATCGTAGGGATCCAATGGCTGGATATCCTTAAGGACAAAAATGTCCAGGAAGGTTGGGAAATCTTGAAAAATGAGATTCTCAAAGCACAATTGTTAACAATTCCAAAAAGAGGGAAGGATACAAAGCATTTAAGTAAACCAGGATGGATGAACACAGAACTGAAACACATGCTAAAAAGGAAGAAAGAAACGTTTATCAAATGGAAAGAGAGATGCATATCTAAAGAAGAATATAATGCTGTCTGCAGAACCTGCAGGGCACGATTCAGATTAGCTAAAGCTGACAATGAATTAAGGCTTGCAAGAGACGTCAAAAGCAATAAAAAAGGATTTTTGTGATATGTCAAAAGGAAAAGAAAAGTCAAAGATGCTATAGGATTTCTACAGGATGAAATTGATGAAATGGTAAGAAAGGATGTTGAGAAGGCCAAACTTTTAATTTCCTATTTTGCATCTGTTTACTCTGAGAAAGGAAATGTAAAAACTGATCTTTACTGTCCTATTAAAGGAATAGAAGCATCCAGGATATCTATAAACAGAAAGATAGTGAGGAAATACTTAGCTAACATAAATGAATTCAAGTCTCCAGTTCCAGATGAATTACACCCCTGAGTACTGAAGGAGATAGCAGAAGAAATTTTTGAACCATTCTCCATAATCTTTGAAAATTCTTAGAGAACAGGAGAAGTCCCAGAACACTGGAGAAGAGCAAATGTTGTTCCTATCTTCAAAAAGGGGAAGAAGGTGGACCCAGGGAACTATAGGCCGGTGAGTCTGACTTCCATACCAGGAAAGATCTTTGAACAAATTATTAAACAACATGTATGTAAGTACCTGGAAAAGAATGAAGTGATTAACCAGAGTCAGCATGGGTAACTAATAAGTCATGTCAGACTAACGTAATTTCCTTCTATGACAGAATCACTGACTGCTGACTGGGTGGATCAGGGAAATGCTGTAGATATAGTATATCTTGACTTCAGCAAAGCATTTGACAAAGTATCTCACATCATTCTTATTGAAAAAATTACTAAGTATGGAATGGACAAGGCAACTGTTAGGTGGATTCATAACTGGCTTAGTGATCGGACACAAAGAGTGGTCGTAAATGACTGCACATCCAATTGGAAGAATGTCTCAAGTGGGGTAACACAGGGTTCTGTCCTGGGCCCTGTATTGTTCAACATCTTTATCAATGATTTAGATGAAGGAATTGAGGGTACACTGATTAAATTTGCCAATGACACAAAGCTAGGAGGGATAGCTAATACTAGAGAAGAGAGAGGATTCTAAAAGATATAAATAAACTGGAGCAGTCGTTTTTTAACAAAGAAAAATGCAAAGTACTACATCTGGGCAATAAAAATGAAAAAAACATATACAGAATGAGAGGAATAGGGCCAAGCAACAGCATATGTGAAAAAGACTTGGGTATTCTAATAGATCATAAACTGAACATGAGTCAACAGTGTGATGCAGCAGCAAAAAAGGCAAATGCAATTCTGGGATGTATTAACAGAAGCATACAGTCTAGATCACGTGAAGTCATTATTGCCCTCTACTCCTCTTTAGTCAAACCTCATCTGGAATACTGTGTCCAGTTTTGGGCACCAAATTTTAAAAAAATTAAGAGACCAGAATGGTGACTTGTCTGCAAACCATGTCCTATGAGGAATGGTTACAGGATTTGGGAATGTTTAGCTTGCAAAAAAGAAGACTGAGAGGTATCTCAAGGGCTGTAACATTGTAGAAGGATCATCTTTATTCTCATTTGCACAAGGAAAGACTAGAAACAATGGGATGAAACTGGATGGGAGGAGACACAGATTAGATATTAGACAAAACTTTTTGACAGTTAGGGTGATCAATGAATGGAACAGGCTGCAATGAGAGGTTGTGAGTTCTCCTTCCATGGAAGTTTTCAAACAGAGGCTGGACAGACATCTGCCTGGGATGATTTAGTGAATCCTGCTTTGAGCAGGAGGTGGGACCAGATGACCCAGTAGGTCCCATCCAACTCTAACATTTTATGAGATGGTTCTACTCCTTCATTCGAGTCCAGCTGTGTTTAATTAACTTGATAGGACTTAATTTGGAAAGGCACACACCTGTCTATATAAGACCTCACAGCTCACAGTGCATGTCAGACCAAATGAGAATCATGAGGTCAAAGGAATTGGCCAAGGAGCTCAGAGACAGAATTGTGGCAAGGTACAGATCTGGCCAAGGTTACAACAGAATTTCTGCAGTATTCAAGGTTCCAAAGAGCACAATGGCTTCCATAATCCTTAAATGGAAGAAGTTTGGGACCACCAGAAGTCTTCCTAGAAATGGCTGTCCAGCCAAACTGAGCATTCGTGGGAGAAGAGCCTTGGTGAGAAACATAAATAAGAACCCCAAGATCACTGTGGCTGAGCTCCAGAGGTGCAGTAGGAAGATAGGAGAAAGTTCCGGGTCTTTCTCTCTTGGTTCTGGGGATGTCACGGTGGCCCGACCCGGTCCGTGGCTCTCCTGAGGGGTATCCAATTAAAGGTGTAATTTGTCTGGTGTTCGTGACGCCACCTGTGGTATTTGGTCAGGGTGACCGACGCTGCTAGGGGTCCGCTGGGGTGATGGAATGGCAGCTAGATTGTATACCTTCCCACAGGTGAAGTATGTCCCCAGGGCTTCCCAGATGTGTAGGTGGTGATGGTGGACGTAGAAAGGCGCAATGAATAACGAGGACACAAAGATTGCAGTCTCTTTACCTTTTACTGAAGACTTCAGCGTCCACAGTCCAGAGTACCATTCACAGGGCAAGCAGAGTCCGGCCGGTCCGAAGGCACATCCAGAGTTCCCTTATTCAGGTGGAAATCAGTAGCCTTCCTACTAGCGCCTGTGTATTGTAGTACCTCCCTGCTGAGCACCACGGGATAGTCCTCACAACTTTCGTGGATGTTTCTGATCTTCTATCTCTCTGTCCCCCAGAGGGTATGGATAGGACAACCCGTATGACGGGGTAGGCCTGGAGCTTATTTATAGGGACCCTAGTGACGCCCCTCTCCTACAATTTGCCTCCGTGTCTTCTTAGGTATTAAGTTCGGGCAACCAACTTGAAATTGACTGTTCTGCCGGTCTCTGAAGTAATATGTAGAGTCAATTACTCCCTCAGTGTTCCGGCCACCGGCTACGCGCCTCAGAAGGAGGCTGCCGATCTTGGGGCAGAACTCCTCCCGGTATTATCTCCTTGTGCTGTGACTTCGTTTCTCACTCTCCACAATACACTTCTCTTCATGTCCTTTCTTAGGATGCTGCCGCAATGGGTGCAGGCGCAGCTCCGTAACGTTCTATCTCGTGCTTGGCCTCTGTCAGGATCCCACCCCTGAAAGGGACCCTCTGTCTGCAGCTCATATGTTCCTCCACTCCCCTGTCTGCCTGACAGGTCCTCTCTGGGTCAAACCCAGGTAGCTGCTGCCTGACTTCCTTTCCAACCCACCTGTTTTACCCGTGTGTGAGGAGTGCCCTAATAGATAGAAGCAAGGCTCCCCCTGGTGGATTGGAGTGTGAAGTGTGGTGTGTGACTTGTGATACCTGGAAGGTGAGCTCCTTTAGTACCATCAGACGTAATATCACTCCCACTGGTGGAAGAGCGACATTACTGCAACGACCAGGACTCTGGGGCGCTGCATATACACTGCACAGTACCACTTCTCCTGTCCTGTATATATACACTGCACGGTACCACTTCTCCTGTTCTGTATATATACACTGCACAGTACCGCTTCTCCTGTCCTGTATATATACACTGCACGGTACCACTTCTCCTGTTCTGTATATATACACTGCACAGTACCGCTTCTCTTGTCCTGAATATATACACTGCACAGTACCACTCCTCCTGTATATATACACTGCACAGTACCACTCCTCCTGTCCTGTATATATACACTGCACAGTACCACTCCTCCTGTCCTGTATATATACACTGCACAGTACCACTCCTCCTGTCCTGTATATATACACTGCACAATACCACTTCTCCTGTCCTGTATATATACACTGCACAGTACCACTCCTCCTGTCCTGTATATATACACTGCACAATACCACTTCTCCTGTCCTGTATATATACACTGCACGGTACCACTTCTCCTGTTCTGTATATATACACTGCACAGTACCACTTCTCATGTCCTGTATATATACACTGCACGGTACCACTTCTCCTGTTCTGTATATATACACTGCACAGTACCGCTTCTCTTGTCCTGAATATATACACTGCACAGTACCACTCCTCCTGTATATATACACTGCACAGTACCACTCCTCCTGTCCTGTATATATACACTGCACAGTACCACTCCTCCTGTCCTGTATATATACATTGCACAATACCACTTCTCCTGTCCTGTATATATACACTGCACAGTACCACTCCTCCTGTCCTGTATATATACACTGCACAATACCACTTCTCCTGTCCTGTATATATACACTGCATGGTACCACTTCTCCTGTTCTGTATATATACACTGCACAGTACCACTTCTCCTGTCCTGTATATATACACTGCACGGTACCACTTCTCCTGTTCTGTATATATACACTGCACAGTACCGCTTCTCTTGTCCTGAATATATACACTGCACAGTACCACTCCTCCTGTATATATACACTGCACAGTACCACTCCTCCTGTCCTGTATATATACACTGCACAGTACCACTCCTCCTGTCCTGTATATATACACTGCACAATACCACTCCTCCAGTCCTGTATATATACACTGCACAGTACCACTCCTCCTGTCCTGTATATATACACTGCACAGTACCACTCCTCCTATCCTGTATATATACACTGCACAGTACCACTTCTCATGTCCTGTATATATACACTGCACGGTACCACTTCTCCTGTTCTGTATATATACACTGCACAGTACCGCTTCTCTTGTCCTGAATATATACACTGCACAGTACCACTCCTCCTGTATATATACACTGCACAGTACCACTCCTCCTGTCCTGTATATATACACTGCACAGTACCACTCCTCCTGTCCTGTATATATACACTGCACAATACCACTTCTCCTGTCCTGTATATATACACTGCACAGTACCACTCCTTCTGTCCTGTATATATACACTGCAAAATACCACTTCTCCTGTCCTGTATATATACACTGCATGGTACCACTTCTCCTGTTCTGTATATATACACTGCACAGTACTACTTCTCCTGTCCTGTATATATGCACTGCACAATACCACTTCTCCTGTCCTGTATATAAGATGACAAGCTTAGAGAGATTTTAATTATTATCTCTGCCTGAGTTATAGGTTTAAAAATTTGAATAGTTGCGAAGAAAGAAGCTCAAGGTAAAAAAATCTAAAAACAAGACATTACCTTGAGACATTGTGGTTGCCACATGCAGAGGTGCCAGTGAGACGCGCAGAATCCTCGACGCGCGTTTCACCACCCTCGGCTTATACACTGCACAGTACCATTTCTCCTGTCTTGTATATATACACTGCATAGTACCACTCCTCCTGTATATATACACTGCACAGTACCACCTCTCCTGCCCTGTATATATACACTGCATAGTACCACTTCTCCTGTCCTGTATACACTGCACAGTATCATCCTTATATATACTGTATATACACTACATAGTACAACTCCTCCTGTGTATATAAACTGCACAGTACCACCTCTCCTGTATATATACAGTGCACAGTACTACTTCTCTTGTATATATACTACACAGTAACACTTGTCCTCTCCTGTATATATACACTGCACAGTACTATTCCTCCTGTATATATACACTGCACAGTACCGCTCGTCATGTCCTGTATGTATACAATGCACAATACCACTCCTGTCCCGTTGTTGGAGAGGCGACATTGGTCTTTGGGAGGGTTAATATTGGTTTATTATTTTCAGTATTCCTATGGGAAAATTAAAAATATATATATTGGAAAACCCATTTAAATGGATTATCCCAATTAATACCCTATCCTGAAAACTTTGCAGTTGCTGGGGTTCGACCGCTGGGACCCCCATGATCCCGAGAACTGGATCTCTAAAGAGTACCATGTAAATGGACCTGTAGTCGATCATGCACACTTAAGAAGAGTGTTGAGGGGCACGACAAAGTATAGCAAAATCCACTAATTGGTTGTGGGGGGAATGTGTTATAGTACGTGGGCTGGTGGGGTTTGTGTGGTAGGGCTGCTTTTTTGTCCCAGTCCGGCCCTGTCTGCTGGTGTAGGTCCACTGTGTTTTATCAAGGCCAAAGTCAGTGCAGCCGCCTGCTAGGATATTTTAGAGCACTTCATGCTTCCCTCTGCCGACAAGCTTTTTGGAGATGGAAATTTAATTCTCCACCAGGACTTGGCACCTGTCCACACTGCCAAAAATACCAATTCCTAGTTTAAAAACAACAGTATCACTGTGCTTGATTGGTCAGCAAACTCACCTGACCTTAACCTCATAGAGAATCTATGGGGTATTGTCAAGAGGAAGATGAGAGACACTAGACCCAACAACGCAGACGAGCTGAAGGCTGCTATCAAAGCAACTTGAGCTTCCATAACACCTCAGCAGTGCCACAGGCTGATCGCCTCCATGCCACGGCGCATTGATGCAGTAATTGATGCAAAAGGAGCCCCGTCCAAGTATTGAGTGCATTTCCTGAAAACACATTTCAGTAGGCCAACATTTCGGATTTTAAAATAATTTTTCAAGCTGGTGTTATAAAGTATTCTAATTTACTGAGATAATGACTTTTCGGTTTTCATTGGCTGTAAGCCATAATCATCAACATTAACAGAAATAAACACCTGAAATAGATCACTCTGTTTGTGATGACTCTATATAATATGAGGTTCACTTTTTGTATTGAAGAACTGAAATAAATTAACTGTTTGATGATATTCTAATTTTGTAAGAAGCACCTGTAGGTGCAGGGGCAGCAATTGTACCCAAGCATTAGAAATGAGGAGACACAAAAGGTCCATTTGGCCAATAAAAAAAGACTATTACTATTAAGGACTTATTAAGTTTATTGCCTGTCATAAACTTCAGCAAAGTCCCCCCAAACAGAAAATAGCCCTTTTCTGGACACAAAGGTAACAGAAGAAAAACAGTCCGTATATATAGTTCGGGCTCACCCGTTTAGCTACCAGTCATATACTCACAGCCTTCTGACAGAGACTGAGCAATATAAACAATACCCTTCATCCTCCACACACAGACTCTAAGGAAACAGCCTGGCTGCTTTATATAGGCAATATCACACCCAAGGGTGGAAACATGGGGGCAGCCAGTCCCGCCCATTTCTTTCTAAAAACCAAACCCTTGCCCTATTAACCCTCCCGACACTAATTGTGCTGGATCCTGTTTATGGGGGTTTTACATCACCAAGGATAACTACACATATCTCCCCTGAAGGACCTCTCCAGCGGACATTTTAAAGAAGACATTGGATTATTATTCATCTCCTATAGGTTATAATAGTGGAAAGTGTCGCACATACATGGCTAACTCTTTCTGTTCCTCATCTCATCACTTTGTAGCTATAGTTTGGCCTCTAACTGATCAGACACTTATAACATAAGCTATGGATATATAATAGATGCTTATGGTTGTAATATGTCTGATGACTTTATAGCTAAAAACAGCAAAAACCATGCTGTCATGTTCAATTATTCATTTTAGAGTTTTGAGTTCCCCTTCCACTTTTGACGGTAAGATGGCACTGCCCAAAAAGGAACTACCGTCTATTATGTACTCTCCAGACAGTGTACTCATCCCCTGTCCTACTTTCTTAAGGAATGTGATAACTATATCACTGTGCATGGTGTAAAGATTTTCATGAATAATATCGTAAAAGCAAGAATAAAATAAACAGTGTTGAAACAAAAATTACATTTCTTACACATCTACCAAAATTAATGTTGTAGAAATATGCACACAGATGCTTCCAGATAGCATAGTAGATAACACTTGACTCCTGAAAATGTATTTATCTCTTCATTGGTTTTATTTCAAAGTCGTTTCTAATTTATTGTATAAATAACTCACATTCTCTTGTGTGTACGGTCTCCTAACCTGGATAACAATAGAGCATATGGAAAGTTTTATTAGCTCCTAAATCCACTGCAATAAAACTACAAATATGAATGAGGCTGAGCTGTAATGCCAGACACAACCCATGGACAAGAGCAGCGCTGCTTCTGGTAAAAATACCATTTTTTTTTTATTCATACTATTTGGCCACGTTCACACATTCAATATTCAGTCAGTACTGTATTTTACCTCAGTATTTGTAAGCCAAAACCAGGAGTGGGTGATAAATACAGAAGTGGTGATGGGTTTCTGTGGCACCCCAGGAGTTTGGGTACCACAGTGGCATTGCCTTCTTCTCGGGGAGAGTGATGACAGGTCTGGAAACGAGGAGAATCCCTTTGACAGGTAACCTGTACATGCAACACGTTCTGACCCCAGGTCAGAAGTGGGAACTCTAGACCCGGTTTCAGGGGAGCTTCCCTAAATATATATTCTGGCTTGGCGGAGTTAGATTAGATTGTGTGAGGCAGTGAAGGAGGAAGGAGCAGAGGAGAAGTGAAGAGCTGCGACTGGGCTCCCTCCACACTGAAGCGCAGGAACTGGACACCGGGAGTCCAAGGCTGTGTGGGACTGTATGCCGGACAGCAGAAACCGGAGGGCAGTAGATTGAAAGTTACTTGCCCACATCTACACCCTAAGGTACAGCAATATACAGAGCCCGAAGTCACTGTGAATAGAGACTGCTATAGAATGGCTCGTGTTGCCTACCATGTAGGTACTGTCTCAGGACAGAGAGTGAGAGAGGACCTTGAAAGAAGCCATAGGCAGCAAGGGACTATTATACAGCACGTAGAGGAAGGCTTCCAATCTGACCTGGCAAAGGGAATTCAACTCGTTTCCAGGCTGCCTGGTCTCCACCATCACCTGTTGCTGGTACCCTGGACTGTGGCCGTAAACCACCAGTAAAACAGGTAAAGAGACTGCAACCTTGTGTCCTCTAATTAATTCTGACACCACACTATATTTGCCGAATACACCGGAAGCCCTGGGGACCCAGCTTCACCTGTGGGAAGCCATACCATCCTTGCTGCAGAACCATCACTCCCCAGAGGACCCCTTTAAAGAAGTGTCGGTCACCCCTGACCGAATACCACAGGTGGTGTCACGAACATTCTTATTTCTAATAACCCCTTTAAAAGACCTACCCTTTAATTTGGACTCCCAGGGCCACGGACTGGGTCGCTGCCACCGTGACCATCATTTTAATGACGACCTGACCCGGTACCAAGTAACCCTAGGCCCTAGCGGGCGCTCCATTTCTATTATATTTTTCCTCTGACTGTTCCTCTCATGGTTTTGGCTTACAAATACTGAGGTAAAATACTGACCACATACTGCATGTGTGAACATGGCCTTCTTTTAAGTATTTATATGGTCCCTTCTAACATGAGAGAGAAAAAAATCTTGCCCAACTCCAATGTCTCAGCCAGATACCATAAGTCCAAAGTATATGGGCCCATTTAGACTGGATGACCGATGTGCTAAATGACTGCTGATCGGCTACAAGCAAGACAATTGGTGGTCATATATTGGCCTTTTTTGACAGACTGGTCAGATGTTTATGCGCATAGGACGATCATTAATATTATTGTTCTAACCCCAAAGAACATTATATTCTCGGCAGCACATATGTTTACACGGGATGTTGGTCTGTGAAGAAAAATGATTTTTAAAACAGTTTGAAAATCATCTCTCCTGATGAATGAGCTTTTTGTTCATTTATAGGGTGACTGCCGAGCTGTTTAGGCCAATAACTGGGACATGATCTTTCTTAGGCAGTATCGGAAATGAGCATTCTTATCTAAGTTTCTAAGTGTTTGTCTAACAAAGAGAATATCAAAAGCACATACTGCACTTTCGGACTATAGATGGGTACGGTATGTTGCATTATATACTTATATACCATTTTCTGCTGTCCAAACACATCTTTCTGATGCAATCGTACACGTATAGTGAACGAGACCTTAAATACTGTACATATAAAACACATAAAAAAATGCATGTGAGCATTTAAAGCAAGTAAAGAGCTCCCTAGAAACCTACTCATCTGGCACATATGCCAGCCCAGACAGTTTAGTGATGGCAAAGCGGTGGAAGTTACTGTGCAGGCAATTTAGACTCAGTAAAGGCTAGTACAATAGAGCAGGTGAAAAAAATAACATAAAATGGGATTTTTAAAACATACAGCTAAACCAACTTTATTGATGAACATCTGACAGTAGTAACTAACCTGATATATCAGGGATGCCTCTAATGTGTTCATTGATTCCACATAGAGCCACATTTCACAATTTCTTGGGGAAAGGGTAGACACATCCACAAATAATGTTTTAAATACGTCACAATATTTAGAGATGGGGCAAATATCACAGTGCCCCTGTGTGACCTCACAGACATGACACTATTGTGTATGGAGTAATAGGAGGGCCACCAGCCAAGTGCATTTAGCCAATACTGCCCCACATGGTAAGCTTGCAAATTGCAGGCATAACTAAAATAGCATATGTGCCCTTTGAAGTCTAATAATGTGTTTCTGATACAAGCTGCATGCTGCTTTGGAGGTAAAAGTGGACCCCTTTACCTTCTGGATCCCTGTGGGGCCACACCGGTTGCACCAATGGTATATCTGCCCCTGACTCGCACCCATAGGAGCATCTACGGAGTATATTCAGAGTAGCTTTTGTGTTATTTATGGTTGGAAAGATTGCTCACTGTATAGGAACGCTCACATTGATCACTGTCCTGGGGATAAAATCAGCACCATCAATTTGAGCCAGTTGGACAAACGGAAGGTTGTTTTTCAAAATTACTGACAATGTAATTTAATATGTAACCGAGAATGTAAAACAACAATCTCAGAAGGAATGTTTTGTTTATTGAGATTTTTTTTATCATCTCTTTTACGTTGTTGATGATCCAAACTTTTACTGGGAATATGAAAACAGCATTATCTCTGCAGGAAATGTCTTAATATGTAGCGCTGGTTGGTGTTCGGCAATTTACAGCAAATTCAAACTCATTTTAATGTAAAAAAAAGCCCAGCTTGAGTTTTAAGTAATGCCGCTTAGGTGATTGCAAATTAACTGATTAATTAGGAATGGAACGATAAAATGTATCTTCCAGTAGCTGCGTTCATTGGTCCCAAGAGCATAACAAAAGTGCATTATTGTTTGACAGCTCTTCACATTGAAATCTTGGTGTAACCGGAGAGGTTTTATAGAAACAACCAGAGAAATAAAAGTATTTCTAAATCTGTTTTATTTGCAATGGTATAAAGAAAAGTCCTTGGCTGTTGTCCATTAAGAGTTCCAGGAACATATGTTTTCTCCAGGGGTGGTGAGGAATTATGGCATTAGGCCTATAATGGCATATGACTGCAATTAATCTGATACCAAAATGGGATTACCAGATTGTCTTCGCTTTCTTCCTTAATGCTTATGGGAATTTAGCTACGTTATAAATTCTGTCTTAAAAATGCAAGTGACATACAGAACAGAGCAAAAGTCTGGACACACCTTCTCATTTAAAGATTTTTCTGTATTTTCATGACTATGAAAATTGTACATTCACACTGAAGGCATCAAAACTATGAATTAACACAAGTGGAATTATATACTTAACAAAAAAGTGTGAAACAACTGAAAATATGTCTTATATTCTAGGTTCTTCAAAGTAGCCACATTTTGCTTTGATGACTGCTTTGCACACTCTTGGCATTCTCTTGATGAGCTTCAAGAGGTAGTCATCGGGAATGGTCTTCCAACAATCTTGAAGGAGTTCCCAGAGATGCTTAGCACTTGTTGGCCCTTTTGCCAGCAATCATCAAAGCAAAAGGTGGCTACTTTGAAGAACCTTGAATATAAGACATAATTTCAGTTGTTTCGCACTTTTTTGCTAAGTATATAATTCCACATGTGTTAATTCATAGTTTTGATGCCTTCAGTGTGAATGTACAATTTTCATAGTCAAGAAAATACAGAAAAATCTTTAAATGAGAAGGTGTGTCCAAACTTTTGGGCTGTACTGTAGGTTTGACAGGTACAGATCAGACACAGCAATAACAGATAGACCTATATTATATTTTTAAATCACAAATATAATGAAGGATCAGCAGTAGGGGTTCCTGCTAATTACTAAACTCTTTAAGAAATTTGCATAATTTTTTTTCTGTGCAATCATAATTAAGCTGGGACTACACAACGACTTTGGCCATGACGTGCAACCAAATATTTGGGTCCCATTGCAACTCATCAAGTACTACGACTGTGATAGGCATGTCACAAAAAATATCTGACTTTTTGCAACTTGCTTGTCACAGTCATGTTGTAGTGACACGGGGACAGTGTCACTGGGGTTAAGGCCAGGGGCGCTAGCCAGGAGCGCAAGCTGATACACACGGAGCGAGAAGACTTAGATGTGTAGAGCGCACAGGACCTGAGTTAGGCCGGTCACATGATCACGGGGGGCAGAGCTAAGCTGGTCACGTGACCACGAGGGTGGAGCTACCCCACGAGCAGACGGAGAGCTGACCGTGGTGCGGAGGAAGATGCGCAAACTGAATAACGTAGTCAAAGCGAAGCCAAGGGTCAGAAGCCAGACAAGTACGAGGTAACCAGGAGCTAGACAGACGAGTAAACAGGGACGAGCCAAGGAGTCAGAATATCAGGAGGGACAAAGCAGTACCGAGCGGGAAGACAGAGACAGTAGTAAAGGGACAAACCAGGTCATACACAGTGAAACTCACACACGCAGAGGAACAGCGATTACAGACGAGTAACCTGGGTCAGCAATCTCTAGCCGAGTAAACAGAAGTATCACCGACACTGGACCCAGGATCTACCAGCATTATATAGCCACCTCAGAACCAAAGAGAGGCAGATAAACTTAACCCTGACCTGACCAGGACGGAGCCAGAGCCGCCCCGTCCTAAGTCATGACACAAGTTTCCTGCATTATGTTGCATTGTAGTAACACCATAGAGTGGCCTTTGGTAACGGAACCTGTGTCGCCGTGCAGCTCAAGCCTAAATCTAAGTATTTCAGGAATGCACCTACAAAATCTAGACAAGAGCCCTGATGGGTATAAGATTATGCAACATTCATCACTGTCCCCATTGGGGTCACAATATAAATTCCCTATCAGTATGTCTTTGAGAGTGAGAAGAAACCAGAGAACCCAGAGGAAACCCACACAAACACGGGGAGAACATAAAAACTCCTTGCAGATGTTGCCTTTGGTGGGATTTGAACCCAGGACCCCAGTGCTGCAAGACTACAATGCTAACCACTGAGTCACTATGTAGCAAATCCGCATCCATTTCCCTATGAAATGTCCAGCCAGTGGGTGGATAGGAATCTATCATCTTGGATGCTGCATATCTTGAGGAAATCTTAAAAAGGCAAAAATCCAACTGCCTGTCTGCAGTTTGACATATGCCCACCTCCTGTAACCCATGTCCACTTTCTGCAACCCATGCCCACCTACCGTAAACCATGCCCACCTCCTGTAATCCATGCCCACCTCCTGTAATCCATGCTTACCTCCTGCAATCCATGCTTACCTCCTGTAACCCATGCCCACCTCCTGTGACCCATGTCCACTTTCTGTAACCCATGCCAACCTCCTGTATCCCATGTCCACTTTCGGTAACCCATGCCCACCCACCGTAAACCATGCCCACCTCCTGTAATCCATGCCTACCTCCTGTAGTCCATGCCTACCTCCTGTAATCCTTGCCCGCCTCCTTTAACCCATGTCCACCTTCTGTAACCCATAACCAAAGCCCACTTTCTGTAATCCATGCCCACTTCCTGTAGCCCATGCCCACTTCCATGTAGTCTTCGTGGATCTGGTGCTGTAGATGGATTATGCCTGACAGTAAGTGTAGCTGCTACTTTGCAGTGATTTTTGGGATAGAGACAACATCATTTTAACCCCTTCACAACAGGGCTTATTTCCTTTTTTGTGTTCCCGTTTTTTCCTCCCCCTCTTCCCAGAGCTATAACTCTTTTATGTTGCTGTACACAAAGACATATGGGGGCTTGTTTTTCTGTGGGATGAGTTGTACTTTTGAAGAACATGATTCATTTTGCCACATAGCATATTGGAAAATGGGGAAAAAAAATTCCAAGTGCAGTGAAATTGTGAAAAAAAAAAAAAATACAATTCTGACATTGTTTTTTGGGAATTTTTTTACGGTGTACATTTTGTGGTAAAAAAAACCCCTTGCAATATGATTATCCTCATCAATACGATTATGGTGATACCCATCATGTCGAGTTTTTTTAAAATTATTTTAGTGTAGAAAAAAAAATGTTTTTGGGTTGTGTCACCATTCTCCATAAAATTTTTATTTTTTGGCCAATGGAGCTGTGTGATAGCTTATTTTTTTGCGGTGCTAGACAATGCTTTTATTAATAGCATTTTGGTATAGATGTGACTGTTTAATTGCTTGTTATAGCCTTTTTTTCTGGAATTGCGGAGACCAAAAAAAACTAATTTTGGTGTTCTTGATTTTTTTTTGTTTACGGTGTTTATTGGTTAGGTTAGTTGTTTTTATATTTTGATAGGTCGGACTTTTCTGAATACGGCGATACAACTTATGTGTATTTATTTTATTTATTTAATATCTTAATTTTTAATGGGGGAAAAAGGGTGGGTGATTTGACCTTTTAGATTTTTTTCATATTTTTTTAAATATTCTTTTTTTACTTTTCACTGTTATTAATAAACAAAAGTAAAACCAATGACCAAAAAACTCCCAGGTGTAGTTTAAATAATCAAAATTAGTGTGATCATACATACAGTGGGGCAAAAAAGTATTTAGTCAGTCAGCAATAGTGCAAGTTCCACCACTTAAAAAGATGAGAGGCGTCTGTAATTTACATCATAGGTAGACCTCAACTATGGGAGACAAACTGAGAAAAAAAAAATCCAGAAAATCACATTGTCTGTTTTTTATCATTTTATTTGCATATTATGGTGGAAAATAAGTATTTGGTCAGAAACAAAATTTCATCTCAATACTTTGTAATATATCCTTTGTTGGCAATGACAGAGGTCAAACGTTTTCTGTAAGTCTTCACAAGGTTGCCACACACTGTTGTTGGTATGTTGGCCCATTCCTCCATGCAGATCTCCTCTAGAGCAGTGATGTTTTTGGCTTTTCGCTTGGCAACACGGACTTTCAACTCCCTCCAAAGGTTTTCTATAGGGTTGAGATCTGGAGACTGGCTAGGCCACTCCAGGACCTTGAAATGCTTCTTACGAAGCCACTCCTTCGTTGCCCTGGCGGTGTGCTTTGGATCATTGTCATGTTGAAAGACCCAGCCACGTTTCATCTTCAATGCCCTTGCTGATGGAAGGAGGTTTGCACTCAAAATCTCACGATACATGGCCCCATTCATTCTTTCATGTACCCGGATCAGTCGTCCTGGCCCCTTTGCAGAGAAACAGCCCCAAAGCATGATGTTTCCACCACCATGCTTTACAGTAGGTATGGTGTTTGATGGATGCAACTCAGTATTCTTTTTCCTCCAAACACGATAAGTTGTGTTTCTACCAAACAGTTCCAGTTTGGTTTCATCAGACCATAGGACATTCTCCCAAAACTCCTCTGGATCATCCAAATGCTCTCTAGCAAACTTCAGACGGGCCCGGACATGTACTGGCTTAAGCAGTGGGACACGTCTGGCACTGCAGGATCTGAGTCCATGGTGGCGTAGTGTGTTACTTATGGTAGGCCTTGTTACATTGGTCTCAGCTCTCTGCAGTTCATTCACTAGGTCCCCCCGCGTGGTTCTGGGATTTTTGCTCACCGTTCTTGTGATCATTCTGACCCCACGGGGTGGGATTTTGCGCGGAGCCCCAGATCGAGGGAGATTATCAGTGGTCTTGAATGTCTTCCATTTTCTAATTATTGCTCCCACTGTTGATTTCTTCACTCCAAGCTGGTTGGCTATTGCAGATTCAGTCTTCCCAGCCTGGTGCAGGGCTACAATTTTGTTTCTGGTGTCCTTTGACAGCTCTTTGGTCTTCACCATAGTGGAGTTTGGAGTCAGACTGTTTGAGGGTGTGCACAGGTGTCTTTTTATACTGATAACAAGTTTAAACAGGTGCCATTACTACAGGTAATGAGTGGAGGAAAGAGGAGACTCTTAAAGAAGAAGTTACAGGTCTGTGAGAGCCAGAAATCTTGATTGTTTGTTTCTGACCAAATACTTATTTTCCACCATAATATGCAAATAAAATGATAAAAAAACAGACAATGTGATTTTCTGGATTTTTTTTTCTCAGTTTGTCTCCCATAGTTGAGGTCTACCTATGATGTAAATTACAGACGCCTCTCATCTTTTTAAGTGGTGGAACTTGCACTATTGCTGACTGACTAAATACTTTTTTGCCCCACTGTATATTGCACATTTCCCATATAGCCTACAGTATTCAATGGCCTAGCTCTAACATATCCATCACAAAATAAGAGGGCAGAAAACATTACCCGTAGTGAGCCAGGAGTGTGTCTGTGAGCGTCCTCCCCGACGCGCGTTTCGGCGGTGTAGCCTTTCTCCTTGATCACACTTTATATAATTATTATACTTGTCCCTGAGAGCCATTATGATGGATACATCTTATGTCTTGTGAGCTTCCTAACTTTTGACATGTGCTAGTGGCTGTAACCCCTTCCTTTCCTGCTTTGTCATCTGTACATGAGTATCTAATAAATGTAATTTTGATTATTTAAACTACACCTGGGAGTTTTTTGGTCATTGGTTTTTCTTTTGTTTATTATGGTCTGTTGCGACTTGGTTTCCCGTATTATGTTCATATAATATATGGTATCACATTATATACATCTATATACAGATGATTTGACTGAGATTGTTAGTGCGATTCTTTTGCTTTCATGAGGTGTTTTGTTTTCACTGTTATTGTTAGTCTCCTTAGGGGACTTGAAGATGCTTTCGTCTGATCACTTATGCTATATACAGTGATGCCACAGTATCACTGCATATAGCAAAAATCACGGTATCCACATAGCCTCCTCATAGTCAGCACGAGACCCATATAGCCTCCCCATTATCAGCATGAGACCTACATAGCCTCCCTATGTCCAGCATGAGACCCCACAAAGCCGCCCCATAGCCTCATGTCCAGCATGAGAGCCCCATAGCCTCCCCATGTTCAGCATGAGAACCCCTTAGCCTCTGCATGTCCAGCATAAGACCCCCATAACCTCCCCATGTTCAGCATGAGAACCCCTTAGCCTCTGCATGTCCAGCATAAGACCCCCATAACCTCCCCATGTCCAGCATGAGAGCCCAATAGCCTCCTCATGTCCAGCATGAAAGCCCTATAGCCTCCTCATGTCGAGCATGAGAGCCCCACAGCCTCCTCATGTCCAGCATGAGAGCCCCATAGCCTCTCAATGTCCAGCATGATAGTCCCATAGCCTCATGTCCAGCATGAGAGCCCCATAGCCTCCTCAGGTCCAGCATGAGAGCCCCTTAGCCTCTGCATGTCCAGCATGAGACCCCCATAGCCTCCCCATGTCCAGCATGAGAGCCCCATAGCCTCTCAATGTCCAGCATGAGAGCCCCATAGCTTACTCATGTCCAGCATGAGAGCCCCATAGCCTCTCAATGTCCAGCATGAGAGCCCCATAGCCTCCCTATGTCCAGCATGAGACTCCCATAGCCTCCCTATGTCCAGCATGAGACTCCCACAGCCTCCCTATGTACAAGATGAGACCCCATAACCTCTCCATGTCCAGCATGAGATGCCCATAGCCTCCCCACGTCCAGCCAAACATCCCATATACATGAGAAAAAAAAACACATCCTCATCTTGCTCCCGTTCCCCCGGCACTCTGCTTCTGCTCTCTCAGATGCACTACTCTCCGCAGCACACAGTTGACTAGATAAAATGACATCATCACATCAGCTGTCTCACACGCTGATTGCTGGAAGAGGGGGCCGGTGGCCTCTCCTGCACCAATGCATTGCCCGCATGTCGAGGATTCAGATGTATAGCGGTGACAGTCCTGGGCGGCAGCGGACAAGCTGGGGAGGACAAGGTGTGTCCCATAGGTCACTGTTTTATAGGTCACTGTTTTCAGTCCCTTGGCTGTCAGACGGGAAGAGCCAGTAGGCCGGATGTGGCCCCCTGGCCGCACTTTGCCCAGGTCTGCTTATGTTATCTCAACCTTTTCTGCCTGATGCAATCTTCTGCATTATGCAATTTAGCAGCAGTTTTTTTCTGATGATTCATCTGAATCGAATTCATCAGGTCCAGTGAATTACCTAAAATTTGTCACAAATCGACCCATTGAATCAATTTGTTCATCTCGACTTGTAGAGGAATGCAATAAAGAAAGGAACTCTGAGATAGCCACAGCCCTGACACACAGTGTCTGTGTGTTTCTGAAGTGCTGTGACCAGTCTGTCTCCATGTTACTTCATGCATCTAAATTTATTGTCATTTTTCTTTGTCAGAAAACTGTTCCGTTGAGGTCGTACAAAGTGATACCAAGGACAATTCATTTTCAACTTTTGAGAAAAATTGTAAAAACAGAAATTATTTGGGAAAATGTTAATATTTTGATTTACTTCTAGTTTATTGGGGAATTATAATTTAAGAATAACAAAGCTGGCTATATTTATTATTATATTATTATTTTATAGAACAGCATTATTACTGGCTATAGGAGCAATATAGTAGGTTATTCTGTACATTGACTGTATACAGGCACATAAGCAATACAGCTGAAGTAATAATAAGTAGCCTTGATTTAGTATAAGAGCCCTGTTATTCATCCCAATTCAAAAGAAACCTCGGGCGGAAAGGGGAAGCTTTAGAGGGGCAAATCAGCTCATCATCTCAATGAAGGCAGGATAGAGATGTTCTAAATTAAAGGGGTGTGTCTTCACACAGAAGCCTTTAATAAAATCTAATACTAAAGCAGGTCAATTAATTTTAGCAAAACGGCAGAAGAGCAAGAAAATGAAATACTCCGCGGCTTAAACTAGGCCAGCCAAAGTACCATGACGCATAATGCAAAAGAAAGCACAAACTTTCCAAGGCTAGAAGGTAAATTGAAACTTTTCTCGCTACATTTTTGTATTATTGCTTCACTATGCTAATTTCAAATACTGTGTGAGGGAGCAACAGAGGCATTACTGTCTGCCATAACCTACTTTAAACGGCTTGTCCACTTTATCTTTGTTTTTCCAAATGAGTTGGGGGATATAATTTTGTGGCAATTACCAATACTTATCATATGTTCTACTCCTGCTGTTGTTAGTGTCGCCTTCCACACTGACCACACAGCTATCGTGTCCATACCTTTTCTGAAAGGCCACAGAAGCTGCAGCACCATTAAGCAAGAGGTACCACTAACCAAAGAACACCACTAAGACCAAGGAGAAATACAAACAAGTCAGGGTTGAGTTATAAAAAAATATCCCAATCTCTGATGATCTCCCGGGGAACCATCAAATCCATTATCATCAAATGGAAAGAACATGGTGCACAACAAACCTGCCAAGAGAGGACTAATCACTAAAACTCAGCCCGCGCAAGGAGGGTATTAATCAGAGAGGCAGTACAGAGACAAAAGGTAACCCTGAAGGAGCTGCAGCATTCCCAAGCATAGCCTGGAGTATCTGTCCATATGACCAGAATAAGCCGTACACCCCACAGAAAAAAATTTAAGGCTCGTTTTGAGTTTGCCAAAAGACATATGGGAAACTTCCTAAATACCGTATATACTCGAGTATAAGCCGACCCGAGTATAAGCCGAGACCCCTAATTTTGCCACAAAAAAACTGAGAAAACTTATTGACTCGAGTATAAGCCTAGGGTGGAAAATGCAGAAGCTACTGGAAAATTTAAAAAATAAAGATAGATACCAACAAAAGTAAAATTAATTGAGACATCAGTAGGTTAAATGTTTTTGAATATCCATATTGAATCAGGAGCCCCATATAATGCTCCATAAAGTTCATGATGGGCCCCATAAGATGATCCATACAAAAATATGCCCCATATAATGCTGCACAAAGGTTAATGATGGCCCCATAAGATGCTCCATATTAAAATATGCCCCATATAATGCTGCACAAAGGATAATGATGGCCCCATAAGATGCTTCATAGAAAAATATGCCCCATATAATGCTCCATAAAGGTTGATGGCCCCATAAGATGCTCCATAGAATAATATGCCCCATATAATGCTCCATAAAGGTTGATGGCCCCATAAGATGCTCCATAGAATAATATGCCCCATATGCTGCTGCGATAAAAAAAAAAAATGACATACTCACCTCTCGTCGCTGGGGGAGATGTGCCAGTGTCCTGAGCAGGTGGGGACAGTGGCGCGCTATGGGGGCCAGGTGCCGGAGTTGCCGCTGGCTCAGGCCCCCAGTACTTGCGATATTCACCTGTCCCCATTCCACCGCCGTGCCTTCCGGGTCTTTGCAGTGACTGTTCAGGCAGAGGGCGGGCACTAAACACGTCATAGCCCCCTCTGACCTGAACATCACAGCCAGAGGACGCAAAAGACAGAGCCTGGCGGTGGAATGGGGACAGGTGAATATCGCATGTCTCACCCTCCCCCGTCATACTCACCCAATCCTGGTGCAGTCTCTGCTTCCTAAATGATCTCTGGCGCCTGCAGCGCTTCCTGTATTCAGCGGTCACATGGTACCACTCATTAAAGTAATGAATATGCGCTCCACGCCTATGGGAGTGGAGTCAACTCGTCCAGCAAAAAAATGAGACTTCACATGACTCTATTGGCAGAAGCTCTCAAAATATGGCAATGCATAAACTTGTTTTGCAAAAATAAAAGAGTCTTTTAGTGTATGATAGTAGCCAAATGCAGCATAAAAAAATATAAATCTAGTATCGCTGTAATCGCACCAACCAAAAGAATAAAGTCGTTTAATCACTTATACTACAATAACGTAAAAAAAAAATAAAACTAAATCTTCACCTGCTGTTGATTTGTTCATTCTTCCTCCCAAAGATTGCAACAAGGTATGGCTCACATTTATCCTGTGCAGTATGCTACATGCTTACATCAGGGTTTCAATGTAAATCTCTGAAATAAGTGTTTCAGACCAAACCCATGATGGAAGACTCCCTATAAGGGGGTAGATGGACTCCAGAGTAACTCTGCTGCCTCATTATAGTGATTGGATTCATCAGGGATTTCATCTGTATAGCGTCATTCGGAGATTTAGGTGGAAACACCAATGCAAGTGCTCAGTGTAGAGAACAGGATAAATGTGATCTAAAATGTTATGGAAAATATTCCCAATAACAGTTTCAACTTATCTGTCAATGGAAATATAGGGGGCTTCCACATTACTGGTAGCACAAAAGCTCTGGAAAAGCGCTATGGCTCTACTCTTTACCGTCTGAATGAAATCCAGCTAATTTGGCGCTTTCAAATCAAAATGCAGCCTCCCTATTGAGCTCCAGTGTGCCTAAACCACATTTAGCGTCCACGTGTTTGGCATTTCTCTAGTGATGAGAGCCCACATAACTTATGGGTGCATGTCTCCAGAAGCACTAGCTGGACATAATGTACTGAGCACTACAATGTACTGGGCACTACACCATACTGGGCTCTGCAATGTACGCACTAAAATGGCAGATTTACAAATTTCACTTAGCAACATCCATTGCTGCTTGTTTCTGGAAAACACCCGTTGAGTCAAAATCATCAAACCTACAGATAAATTCACAGAGAGGTGTAATTTCCAAAATGGGGTCACTTGAGGGGGGATTCTGCTCTTCTGGCACTTGGGAGCTCTGTATATGGAGTCTGCAAACTATTCTAGGAAAATCTGTGCTCTGTCAAATAGCGCTCAGTCCCTCCCGGGTCTCGACATGTGGATAAGCAGTGCTGGGTAGCAACATGTGGTGCATTTTCACGTTCAGCAGAAATCATATGACAAGTGCTGCTGCCATTTTTAACCCATATTCCAGTGTAAAATTCTAAAATATGGGTCTAAAATAACATTTTTGTGGTAAAAATATATTTTTTTCACCACCTAGTATAAAATTCTGTGACACAACTGTGGTCAATATGATCACTGCACCCTTAGATAAATTAATTGAAAGGTGTAGTTTGTAAAATGGGGTCACTTATGGGGAGGGAAATTCTGATGTTCTAACACCTTAGAGGCTTTTTCAGTGAATCATGATACCTGCAAACCATAACAGCAAAATCTGCACTATAATGTGGTGATCCTTCCCTTCTGAGCTTTGCACTGTGCCTGAGAAGTAGTTCCTGATCAAATGTAGGGTACTGGCACCCTCAGCAGAAATTGAATAACAAACTGTGAGATCTATTTTTTCCTATTAGTTTTATAAAAAATAAAAAAATTGGGGCTAAATATTTTTTATTAAAAATGTAATTATTCTTTCTTCACTGCCCCTGCCCAATGGTATAAAATTCTGTGACGCACATGTGGTGTCAACATGCTCATTGCAGCAGTAGAGGAATTCATTTAGAAGTGTAGTTTGTAATATAGGATGAATTATGGGGGGTTCTGCTGTTCTGGCACTTCAGGGGCTTTGTCAATGTGACATGGTACCCTCAAACCCTTCTAGCAAAATATGAACTGCAATATGGTGCTTCTTCCTTTCTGAGTTTTGCACTGTGCCTCAAAAGTAATTTTCGACAACATATGGGGTATTGGCGTCCTCAGGATAAATTGTGTAACAAATTCAACTGTTCATTTTCTCCTATTAACCATTTTAAAATTAAAAAACTTTGGCCATAGCAACATTTTAGTGGAGAAAATGTTAATTTTCCATTGACTCGTCTCAATTTTATACAATTCTTTGAATCGCCTGAAAGTTAAAATGCTTACTAAATCTCTAGATGAATGCCTCAAGAGGTGTAGTTTCCAAAATGATGGGTTTGGAGGGTTTCTGCAGTTTGGCATGTCAGGGGTTCTTCAAATGGAGGATGGCATCCGCAATCTATTCCAACCAGAATTCAACTGGCGCTCTTTCCCTTCCCAGCCTTGCCGTGCGCCCAGACAGTAGTTTTCCCCCACATACTGGGTATCAGCATACTCAGGAGAAATTGCACAGCAAATTGTATTGTCCAGTTTCTCCTGTTACAATTGTGAAACTGCAAAATTTAGAGCTAAAACAACATTCTTGTGTGAAAAATGGGATTTTTTATTTTCTTGACTCAACGTTATACAATTCTGTGAAGCAACTGTGGGTTCAAGCTACTCATCACTCATCACACCTCTAGATAAGTTCCTTGAGGGGTGTCGTTTCCAAATTGGGATCACTTGTGGGGTTTTCCGTTGTTTAGGCACATCAGGGACTCTGCAAAAACGACATGGAGTCTGCTTTCTATTTGCATTCCAAAAGTAAAATGGTGATACTTCCCTTCCTAGCAGTACTTTTTCACCACACATGGGGTATCAGCGTACTCAGGAGAAACTGCACAACAAATTGTATGGTGCCTTTTCTCCAGTTACCCTTGTGAAAATGCTAAATATGGGGCTAAAGCAACATTTTTATGGGAAAAAGTAAAATTCTAAGTTTTTTCTTTTTTTTAATTCCTGTGATGCAATTGAAGGTCTAATAACCTGTCTTAATGTGGTTTTGAGGGGTGCAGTTTTTAAAAAGTTGTCACTTTTGAGTATTTTCTGTCATATAGGGCCCTCAAAATCACTTCAAATGTGATGTGTTCCCTACAAAAACTGGTTTTGTAAATTTTGTAGGAAAAATGAGAAATTGCTCATATAATTTTAATTAATTTTAAATTAATTTTAATTTATAACTGCCTATAAAAAAATAGGTTTAAAAAATGATGCTGATGTAAAGTAGTCATGTGGTGAATGTTATTTATTATCTATTTTGTGTGATATAACTATTTGGTTTAAGGGCATAAAAAGTTTGAAAATTGCATAATTTTTGCAAAAAAAACCAATATTTTCCCAAAACAAATGGAAAAATATAAATCTACATGTACCACTAACATAAAGTACATTGTGTCAGGAAAGAAAAACAATCTCAGAATCACTAAGACATGTTGAAGCATTCTAGAGTTATTACCTCATAAAGTGACACTGGTCAGAATTGTAAAATTTGACCTGGTCAGGAGGTGAAAACAGGCTCTGGGATGAAGAGGTTAATTCACACAGGGGGTTAAAGGAAAAAATGTTCCCCACAATTTGTCATGCAATTTTTACTATAGGTTCTCTGACTGAAACTTTATTTGTTGGTTATATATGGAGATGACTACTCTTAGTAAGCACCTGTTCACACATGATTTCTGTTTGGAAGTCATTCTTTTGTATACATTAGCTCTCTGAATAAGCATCCCGCCCCTCAGCCTCAGGCATTTTTAATTACAGCAGGATCTTACCTTCCCATATAAATGTAGGCGATATGTGCCAGGACAAAAATAATAATTCCAGTTGTTAAAACATAATGAGCCTTATTATTACGTTAAATTCAGAAAAGAAAAGGGTGTGAATACTACCAGCAATACAGACACAAAATAGTTTTAGATTGGTGGGTGAGCAAATGTGGGAACCCCAATAGTAGACAGCCAAATTGAACACATAGTATAACATTATAGAAATAAATATAAAAATATTTGCGCTAAAAATTCCAGTAAAATAAAATGAATAGGGACATAACACCGTATAGAACTTAAAAAAATCCTGCCATAGGTGCAGAAAAAGTATTACCTCCGTCTTTAGTGCTGTATATGGGTGATATCTCCTGAATCCTAGAAGGTCCTTCAAAGGGCATCGGTTTGATCTCACGTCATACACTCACCGGCCACTTTATTAGGTACACCATGCTAGTAACGGGTTGGACCCCCTTTTGCCTTCAGAACTGCCTCAATTCTTCGTGGCATAGATTCAACAAGGTGCTGGAAGCATTCCTCAGAGATTTTGGTCCATATTGACATGATGGCATCACACTGTTGCCGCAGATTTGTCGGCTGCACATCCCAAAGATGCTCCATACAAGGCAGGATGGATCCATGCTTTCATGTTGTTTACGCCAAATTCTGACCCTACCATCCGAATGTCGCAGCAGAAATCGAGACTCATCAGACCAAGCAACGTTTTTCCAATCTTCTACTGTCCAATTTCGATGAGCTTGTACAAATTGTAGCCTCAGTTTCCTGTTCTTAGCTGAAAGGAGTGGTACCCGGTGTGGTCTTCTGCTGCTGTAGCCCATCTGCCTCAAAGTTCGACGCACTGTGCGTTCAGAGATGCTCTTAGGCCTACCTTGGTTGTAACGGGTGGCGATTTGAGTCACTGTTGCCTTTCTATCAGCTCGAACCAGTCTGCCCATTCTCCTCTGACCTCTGGCATCAACAAGGCATTTCCGCCCACAGAACTGCCGCTCACTGGATTTTTTTTCTTTTTCGGACCATTCTCTGTAAACCCTAGAGATGGTTGTGCGTGAAAATCCCAGTAGATCAGCAGTTTCTGAAATACTCAGACCAGCCCTTCTGGCACCAACAACCATGCCACGTTCAAAGGCACTCAAATCACCTTTCTTCCCCATACTGATGCTCGGTTTGAACTGCAGGAGATTGTCTTGACCATGTCTACATGCCTAAATGCACTGAGTTGCCGCCATGTGATTGGCTGATTAGAAATTGTGTTAACAAGAAGTTGGACAGGTGTACCTAATAAAGTGGCCAGTGAGTGTAGTTCAAATGAGTGTCCCAAAAAGGGATGAATAATAAAGTGCTGGGCAACTAGAAAAACTAAAGTGTGGGGGGCGCCGTCCCGGCCGGTGACAGGCGTACCTCCCCAGCAAAGAGAAAAATCTGTCGTGCACAGGCAATACAGGCTCTGTCCTCAGATAGAGCCGGCAAGGCGCAGCCTGGCTGCAGGACCTAGCGTGACGTCGCTGACACGTGATGCATCACGTCACCAGCTATGGAAAGCACCCCACACCACTTTTCCAACGCGTTTCGGAATCTCTGAATCTCTGGCAATATTGCCTTGCGCAGGCGTGTACTCCGGAGGACAGAGAATGAACATCAATCCAATATTGCGGCCAGCATGCAGCCAGCGGGTAAGGAAAGGGTGAATCAAACACCCGAAAACCCCGCCCATGTGACCCAAAACCGGTCCCGCCAAATTCAGGTGACAGGTTCCCTTTAAGTCAAATTTATTCAGAAATATGGAAATTCTGAAGGGTTCACAAAGTTTCAAGCACCATTGTACATGATTTTAATTATACTTCTTCGGTCTGTGGGAATAGTCCTCAAATCTACTTTCCAGGGCCTTTTTTCAACAGTGTGTTCATTACAAAAGGTAAATGCTATTAATTTTGGCAAATAAAGCTAATTTATTCTATGAGCTTTACAATATTTCTATATACATAATATCAAAATCATGGTTTCAAGATTTCTGCTTACACTCATTCAATGGGAGACTTAATTTCTTGCAATGAACGAAAATCTGTCCTGGCCGTGCACACATCAGATATCTGTACTGCAATCTCCTGTTCTCCTAAGATAATTGAAGGCTCCCAGACATGGGACCAACATGCATCTGACATTTTTGCATGTCTTGCGGATATGTTATAAGTACCTACGATGGGACTACCCAGTTCAACATGAAAAATTTGGTGAAAAGTCCTCTTTATACAGTAGTATACTACATTTCCATCTCATTGTAAGAATTGTACATATTTCTCATAACTATTATTCAAATATAAGCTAGAATCACTTTACATCACCTATTGCTCTGTGGAAAGGACAGAATCTTCCTGATATAAAGAATTGCCCCACATGTTCCGGATAGAACACGTACCCAAAATAATCTATGAAACTGTTCACGTGTGTGTTTTTGTTGCGGACCATGTTATGCAAAATATCAGTGATAGATGTACATTTTTGATCTGAGTCACAAATCAATATCACCCATACAAGTCTATGGGTCTGTGAAAATCAGGGATAGCGTATGGATGGCAATCATTGTCCTGTCCATTTTAACATTGTAACGGGTAGAAGACACTTTGAAAAAAATGTTTGCATATGAGAAAAACAATGATAGTAAAAACTGGTATACTGATCAAACACTGATGGTACAAGCTGGTATACTGATCAAACACTGATGGAACAAACTGGTATACTGATCAAACACTGAAAAATTTGCTTCATTTTTTTATCCTTTGAGAAAATCACAGACATTTGAATGAGGCCTAAGGCAGATACTGGACTATATATAGCATGATGCAAGAAATCTCACTACACTACAGAAGTCCCACTGGAGCTGAAATGGTATAAACCTACTTTTGAATCAATTAGCATCTGTTTTAATTTTCCAAAATGCTTTTTTTGTTATTTTTTACAAGGTTTTTAGCCCTTTGTTGGTTCTCTGGATAACTCGGTGCTCTACAAAGCATTTAGCTAAGAACTTAAAAAATATTTCCAGATATACAACAAAAACAATTAATGCTTGATTAATGGTGCATTTTATTGCAACAATTTGTCACTTTTAGCAAGCATTCCCTTTTAACTTATTATCCTCTTAATATATTGCAATCATCAAATTATATAGCACGGTGTACTTACAATTGCTCACTTTGCCTTTCTACCCAGTAAATGTATCTTTTATGTGCATTGTTTAATGGAAGTTATTAGGGATAAATAGTGAGATATTTTGATGACAGCCACACGCTATTAAAAATGAATACATCGTGAGCTTATAATTTCACATTTCTCGCGGGGGAGGCAATTCATGGAAAATGGAAATCTCCATCTGCTTATTGTCCCCTGGTTCTTCAGCCTACTTGCATCTAAATGGAGGTGGGGAAACGAACATTATAAACAATCATTTACATAAGTGAGTTTAGAACTACTGAAGCCTGAGAAAACAAGAAAAACATATAGAAAGATGCAGTGCCCAGGCAATCATCTCGTCACATAATTGCTTGTTATGTAAGTTCTGTAACTAGCTTAGAATAAAATATGGGAAAATAGTTGTCCATTTCATGACTGAACATATTACTGAATGAATCATGACCATCCTTTTATATATCTGTCCAGTGCTTTAATATAATTGGAATCATATTATTTTACTACATAATCTTATTCACAGAAAGAGAATGGACACAATGCTACAGATTTTGGCATTGTTGTCTTGTAGAGCTCTAGTTTTGGTGTCATTTTTAACAGGAGACGAGCTGCATTTATATTATTGGTCTTCTAATGCTTGTGTCATTTTCTCTTAGGTATTGGGTTCATATTAAGCTATTTTAATAGCTTTCTTATATAGACAGATTCTCTGTAAAGGGGTTACAAAGAGCGACTGGAGGGGACCTGTATTGTTCTGCAATATGCAGACAACCCATAAGTTGAAGGGGCACCATGTAATGCTTACCTCCTTCACGACCTTAGACATATTCATATGTCCTGGTTGGGAAGGACTTCCTTGACCTAGGATGTATGGATACGTATTGGCAATTTTGGGGGCACAGGCTCCGGGTGTTAAGCTAATGTGGCGCCCCAGGGTTCTAGTCGTCACAGTGACATTGCTTTCCTCACGGGGAGAGTGATGTTACGCGAAGCGATGAAGGATATCTCTTTATCAGGTAATCACAATGCACACAACATGTTCACACTCCAGGCCACAAGAGGGAGCTTTGATCCTGTTCCTAGGTGACTCCCCTATATATATTGTGGTTTGGAGAGAAAGTGAGTCAGTTCCTGTCAGAGAGAGACAGAGGAGAGTGCAGACCGACATAGAGTGTCAGAAGGTCTGAAGGGGCCCTGTAGTCTGAGGTACTACAGCCCCTGGAGAAAGACACATACAGAAGAAAAGAACATCGTTCAGTGAGCGTGAAAGAGAGTGAAGCACAGGAGAGTGATATCAGGGGAGACCAGCTGCAATTGAGCTGTCTCCCTCTGAAGCACAGATAACTGGTAGCCGGAATACCGAGGTTGTAAGGGACTCTACAACTTACAGCAGAGATCGGCAGCACAGCTGAACTGCAAGTTACCTGTCCGCCTCAATACCCAGGAGGCACAGTGACGCATAGAGCCCGGGTCATGATAGAGATCCTGTAAAAAGGCTCGAGTCACCTGTCATACAGGTTTGTGTCCTATATTATATGGGGGACAGAGAGAACTGTGAGGACCTTATCAGAAGCCATAGGCAGTAAGGGACTACAACACCTCCGTGCTAGAGAGAGGCTTTCATCTCCACCTGGTAAAGGGGAACCCTGGATTCGCTTCCAAGCAGGCCGGACCCTGCCTGTACCTGTGATCTGGTGCCCTGGACTGCGGTTGCCTGAAGCCTACAGTAGACCAGGTAAAGAGACTGCACACCTGTGTCCTCATTCTTACTGCACCGTTCATCATCCTCATCTATATACCGGGAGCCATGGACATACTGTACTTCATCTGTGAGAAGTGATACCATCTAGCTGCCATAACATCACCCCAGAGGATCCCTAAAAGCAGCGTCGGTCCTCACTGGCCGAATACCACAGGTGGCGTCACGAACAAACTCTATTCACCAAATCCCTTTAAAGACTTTTCCCTTTTACATGGGCGCCCAGGGCCACGGAATGGGTCGCCGCCACCGTGACATCCCCCTGTGAACACCGGACTCGGTACCGGTACCCCACGGCCCTGGTGGGCGACTAACATGATAGCTGACACTTGACTCTCACAACAAGGAGCAATCCCCACAACGATTGGAGGTGGCTCCTTCACCCCTCCGATCGGTGCCCTGCTACATCAATGTGAGGGTCCAATCCTTTTGTGGTGATCCGAGGTCATCATGATGACCTCCAGGTCACCAGGCGTCAGCAAGTCAGTTGGATTTAAGAGGCTTGTGTCAGTACAGCACTGATAGTTATAAAGCATTGCAATGCTTTATAACATTGACCAAAGCCTTGAAAATGAAAGTCCCATAGAGAAACTATGTAAAAAAAAGTAAAGAAAAAGTAAAAAAAAATTGTAAAAATATTTCAAGAAACAATCACAAAGTAATAATAATAATAATAATAATAATAATAATAATAATAAAAAGATAGATATATTATCTATCTATCTATACAGCTCTGGCAAAAATTAAGAGGCCACCACATCAAAACCCTGACTTGGGCAGCCCAATCTCCAGACCTGAACCCCATTGAAAACCACTGGAATGTAATCAAGAGGATGATGGATAGTCACAAGCCATCAAACAAATAAGAACTGCTTATATTTTTGCGCCAGAACCAGTGTGAAAGACTGGTGGAAAGCATGCCAAGACGCATTAAAGCTGTGATTAGAAATCATGGTTATTCCACAAAATATTGATTTCTGAACTCTTCCTGAGTTAAAACATTAGTATTGCTTCTAAATGATTATGAACTTGTTTTTTTTTTTTTTCTTTGCAAGGTCTGAAAGCACTGGGCTTTTTTTAAATTTTGACCATTTCTTCTTTTCAGAAAAAAATACAAAATGTATTGCTTGGAAATTCGGAGACATGTTGTCAGAAGTTTATAGACTAAAAGAACAATTTACACTTTACTCAAAAATATGCCTATAAAGAGCAAAATCAGACAAACTGACCATTTTGCAGCAGTCTCTTAATTTTTGCCAGAGCTGTGGAATGTGTTGAGAACAATAAAACCTAAAAATGATCAATGTAAATAACAACTAATATCCCACGGAGGTCTGGAGTTGGAATGATGCTCAAAATCAAACTGGAAAATGAAGCCACAGGCTGATCCAACTTCAGTGGAAATGACTCAAGACAAGTAAATGATGCTCAGTAGTGTTTGTGGCCTCCACGTGCCTGTATGACCTTCCTACAATGCCTGGGCATGCGCCTGATGAGGCGGCGGATGGTCTCCTGAGGGTCTCCTCCCAGACTTGGACTAATACAGAAAGACTTGGATTTAGCAGGTACAACTGTTTGAAAGAAAGCTATAAAAAATGCACTCAACCTCCATAGCCTGTATGCATGTTCATCACGCAAGACTTCTTTGGTCAACAAAACGCATGTTCAAACATGTTTAACATTTAGACAAGCCTGCAAAATACTGGGAGATTGAGAATATAGATCGGTTTTATGAGACCAAAATTGAACTCTTTGCATGCCTTAATACACATCGTGCTAGAAGGCTATAAGGCACTGCATATGACCCCAAAACTCCATACCAACAGTTAAGGTGGGAACATCATGTGTGGGACTGTTTTTCTGCATAAGACACTGGCAAACTTCACATAATTGAAGGAAGGATGAATGGACAAATGAACTGAGACATTCTTAATAAAAAATCTAGTGTCATTTACCAGGATTATCCTAAACACACAGCCAAGGAATCTCTGAATTGGTTTCAGAGAAAAGAAATAAAGCTGGAAGAATGGCCCAGCCCAGGGGCGGACCTACCGCCGGTTCAAGCGGTGCAGCCGCACCGGGGCCCGGAGGTGGAGGGGGGCCCTTGCAGGCTGCTGCTGCTGTAGATCGGTGCAGCCGGCCCCGCACTGTATTAGCAGTGTACAAGTGCCGGCCGGCATCCTCCTATTGCAGACAGCAGGCTGTGTGTCTGCTGATCTGACGTCTCCTGCGCGCCTGTTTCACTCTGCCGGAGGCCTGGAGAGTAGAGATGAAGTTAGTAGAAAGCCATGGGGTCCCGGGGCAGGAGGTATGTGACGGGCTTCATCTCATTCCTGCTTTCTTATCTGCTTTCTGTAGATCTATCTGTACTGTGATATTTTTTGCACCATCTTAAACTTACAGACAGATAAGGTCCCGGCTCCAGCGTCACCCGATCTGCATGTAAGCTGAAGCTGCAGCAATAAGTCACAGTGATCCTCACCCTGCACTGTGTGACCCTGAGCCCAGCTCCAGGACATCCCACATTATATATCAGATATATATTATAATGTGAGGTCCTGCAGCCTCGTCAGTGCTCAGTGCATGTAACACTATATATGTGCACATAGTACAGTGGTGCCAATATACTGTATGGAGCATCATGTGCGGTCAATATACAGTATGGAGCATCATGTGTGGTCATTATACAGTATGGAGCATCATGTGCGGTCATTATACAGTATGGAGCATCATGTGCGGTCAATATACAGTATGGAGCATCATGTGTGGTCATTATACAGTATGGAGCATCATGTGTGGTCATTATACAGTATGGAGCATCATGTGCAGCCAATATACAGTATGGAGCATCATGTGCAGTCATTATACAGTATGAAGCATCATGTGCGGTCATTATACAGTATGGAGCATCATGTGTGGTCATTATACAGTATGGAGCATCATGTGCGGTCATTATACAGTATGGAGCATCATGTGCAGCCAATATACAGTATGGAGCATCATGTGCGGTCAATATACAGTATGGAGCCCAGCCCAGCCAGTGGCCACCACTGGCCCAGCCAATCATGTGACCTGAATCCGATAGAAAATTTAAGGAAGAAACTAAAGCTCAAAGTTCACAGAAGGAGCCCACAAAACCTTCAGGATTTGAAGAGTGCTTGTGTGGTAGAATGGGCCAAAATCACACCTGAGCAAGGAATACAACTTGTTTCTCCATACAGGAGACATTCACAGAAAAAAAACCATAATTAAAAACGATTCTTTATTGGATCTGCATTAAAACGATTAATGTTAAAATTGTACAGAGTAATCCAACAACATATAAATACACTGGAGTCTGAGCAACCAGCCCCAAATGAAACACTTAAGGGTATGTGCAGACATTCAGTATTAGGCAGTGCTTTGGATGCATCACATGTCCGCTGTGTCCAAAGCGCTGCCGGCTTTTGAATGCACGTGATTCTGCATGTGTTCATTGAACCGTGAAGAATCACCACGCCCAATACATTGTACTGGTGATCTTTATCTTGCGGAGACTCGCGTCTCTGTAAGATAAATAGACGTACTGCAGCCTTTAAAGACACACCGCATGTCCTTCTCCGCAGATAAGCCGCGGGCGCCGATGCACGCATAGTGGGCATCGGATTGGCCTACCTTTTACCAGACTCTCCCCGCTCCAATCTGTCCTGAATGCTGCTGCCAGGATCATATTCCTCGCCAACCGTTACACCCATGCCTCTACCTTGTGCCAGTCATTACACTGGCTACCCATCCAATCCAGAATCCAGTACAAAACTACTACCCTCATCCACAAAGCACTCCATGGCTCAGCACCACCCTACATCTCCTCTCTGGTCTCAGTCTACCAACCTACCCGTGCCCTCCGCTCTGCTAATGACCTCAGGTTAGCATCCTCAATAATCAGAACCTCCCACTCCCGTCTCCAAGACTTTACACGTGCGGCGCCGATTCTTTGGAATGCACTACCTAGGTTAATACAATTAATCCCCAATCCCCACAGTTTTAAGCGTGCCCTAAAAACTCATTTGCTCAGATTGGCCTACCGCCTCAACGCATTAACCTAATTATCCCTGTGTGGCCTATTAATAAAAAAACAACAACATAATCACGTTCCTCCATCATGTTCTCATACACTTTATGCAGTTAATAGCCTCTGTGTCTGTACTGTTACATACTTAGGCAGTTAACTGGTTCATGCAGCTTTACATGAACACCCAAGCCTTACACTATGGCTGGTCCAAATAACTAAAGCAATTGTTACCATCCACCTCTCGTGTCTCCCCTTTTCCTCATAGATTGTAAGCTTGCGAGCAGGGCCCTCATTCCTACTGGTATCTGTTTTGAACTGTGATTTCTGTTATGCTGTAATGTCTATTGTCTGTATAAGTCCCCTCTATAAGTTGTAAAGCGCTGCGGAATATGTTGGCGCTATACAAATAAAATTATTATTATTATTATTATTATTATTTCTTGAAATCTCATCCACTATGCTGTAACATCTGGCCGCTGCGGGCTGGATTCTGCGGATGTACTCAGCGTCCAACCCGCAGCATTTACTCACCGTGGGAACATACCTATACACATCAAAGGAAATCAAAACATCTACGGTTCAGAGGTATGTCCCTGTTAGACACCCTACCTATCTGCGGAGGTTGGCACCCTAAAATACGCAATGGCCCCCACTCAATGAGGACTCCGTACAAGAGCTGTCATCACCAACAATGTATTTTATAAGAATTATTAAATACATTTCAGTGAGTGTGTTCAATACTTTTTTCCTTTGTCATTTCTCATTATGACACAACTTAATTTATAGACATTTATGGTTTGATTTATTTGCCTGTGTGGATTGGATGGGTTGTTACTAACATCTGGTGAGAATTTCATGTCAATAGCACCGTTAGAAATATATTTACTTTGAAAATTGGTGTTGTGTTGTGTTCAATACTTATTTCATCCACTGTATATATAAAAATATTGAGCAGAAAACTAATAAAAATTCATGGTGCAGCAGGACAGGAACCTGACTCCAATGGTTATAACTAAATGTAACTCAAACAATACAAAGAAAAGTCTGAACTCCAATAGATAATCAATTTAGGTTTATTCACCCATGTCCATGATGCACTTTACATACAAAGCTTTCTTCAAGCAAAGTGCAACATTGCTTATGTATATAAATAACTAACTTTGCAGTATAGTTAAAATTACCAGCAGGGCACTTGCATGTGCCTCATGTACTTGCTGGTGATGCCTGTTGGAATGAAAGTGTGCATAGTGCAGGCCAGGAAATGCACACTGCTGTGCTGAGATAGCTACCTACAATGTAAATTTATATTTGTGTAATTTGTATATCAATGCCTGTGTAATATGTATGAATATATACCGTATGTGTGTTTGGCGTATGTATGTGTTTGTACTATGTACACACTTGTGTTACAATGTTTTCTATATATGTTTTGTATATGTATATTAATATACCGTATACACTTGAGTATAAGCCGACCCGAGTATAAGCCGATGGGCCCCATAAGATGCTTCATACAAAAATATGCCCCATATAATGCTGCACAAAGGTTGATTATGGCCCCATAAGATGCTCCATAGAAACATGTGCCCCATATAATGCTGCACAAAGGTTGATTATGGCCCCATAAGATGCGTCATAGAATATTATGCCCCATATGCTGCTGCAGTGATTAAAAAAAAAATGACATACTCACCTCTTGTCCTGAGCAGGCGGGGACACCGGCACTTGCGATATTCACCTGTCCCCGTTCCACTGCTGCATGCAGCTGTGTCTCCCGAGTCTCTGCAGTGACTGTTCAGACCGAGTGCGCACACTAACCACGTCATCGTGCCTGAACAGCCAGAGGACGCGAAAGACGGAGCCCAGCGGTGGAACGGGGACAGGTGAATATCGCAATGCTCACCCTCCCCCGTCATACTCACCCTCCTGGCGCGATGGTGAGTATGATGTGACAGCTGCCGCTCCCGCTCCGACCCCCTGGGACAATGACTTGAGTATGGAGAGGGGCACTTTCAGCCTAAAAAAATGGGCTGAAAATCTCGGCTTATACTCGAGTATATACGGTAAGTCTGTATAAACATTTACTTTATGTTTAGCATTTATTTTTGTTCTATATAGCAATACTAATAATGTTCATGTTAAATCAATGTTATTTACATGTGTGGTATGGCAGTGTTATTTATGTATATGGTATAGTTGTACTTGTGCAAGATATATTAGCGTTATTTATGTGTAAAGTACTGTGGTACTATTTATGCGTACAGTATAGATGTACAATCATTGTATTGTTATAGAGATTCTATTGATGTGTAAAGCATATTATAATTATAATAGTAATTATAAGTACAATAAAGTGTAAGATTTTTAATATATAGCATATTATTACTTTTTTAATATATAGATTTTTAATATATAGCATATTATTACTTTTGTCAGATTCAAGTTATTTTTGTGACCATTGTGTGTTTTTCTGTCATTAAACGAGGGGTACAAACAATTTTGACCATATGTGTAGGAGGCAGTTTTCTTGGTTCCGTCGAACGGCCACATATTACTGACGCATATAAAATTCAATACACTGTATATAAATATATATATACAAACATGACTTCTCCATTAAGTGTCATTCAATATTATAGTCATATGTGTATAATAAAGGGCATGGAGTGCTCTTATTCAGTTCATAAATATAGAAAACAGCTGTGCTAGTACTCACCCTCTAGGAAACAATAACAACGGTATACACAGATTGGTTAGCAAATCAGTTTTCCAAATGTGCCACTGCCCATACCTCATTTATACACATATGCACTGTTTTACTCTGTTTAAGAAAGATCTATGGAAGGTAGGAAACTTTGCATTATGGACTTGGCAAAAAAAACACAAGGATTCTTCAGCTACTGTGTTGGGCGCTACTTTTACTTTGTATCATTTGCTGTAAAAATCATTGCTGTTGCAATCTGAGACTAAAAATTTATTCCCAAGATGTTGGTCATATTCATGTTTGCTGATTTGCATAATCTTAAATCCAAGGTTAATATATATTATTCTTATAGACAAAATCAGTCAGCTCTAAACTTACATGGTGTAAAATGGAAGCGAAATGTTAAAGTTTCCCTGTGCTCTGATACCTGGAGCTCTTTTTAGACTACATGATGGGAACAGTTTTTCTTCAAGGCAGCAGTATCTTAAAATATGCACAAGGGTTTAGAACCAGTTCTTCCTATGCAAAATTGGATATAGCCACGTAATACGCGGGTAGAGAAAACCCAAACAGAGTGATCTATTTCAAGTGTTTATTTCTGTTAATGTTGATGATTATTGCTTACATCTAACAAAAACCTCACCCATAGTGCCCAAAAAATCCAGATGAAACCAAGGAAAGGTAATTTAAGAAAAGCGCAGACTGAATAATGAATAAGGCATAAACTTAAAAGTCAGCATTAGACCCAGAGCACAAAGAGAATGATAAATTGGATCCAATGTGTCCTTGTACTTGTAGGCAACAAACAAACCGGTGTAATCAAGTATCTGAGGACCGAAAATTATTGAGCTTTTCGGATTAACATTATTGTGTTGATTATAGCAAAGTTGCTGTACATTTTATTTTAGATGCTTTAAAGCAATAAAATAGTAGCAAAGATGGTATGTCATTCATACTTTTTGCAGTTTATCATATCCTTGCATCATTTATATCAAATCGAAATTGTTTTTTTTTATTTACATACAGAATTTACTATTTCATGTTATCAATTGTCTAATGTGAAATTTAATTTCTTTCTTTAAATATATATAGCAGTCATTACCGTCCATGGGTAGTTTGATAGCTTTCAAATCAATAAAGTAACTCCATCCATCTGAATCCATATAACCAAACTATTCTCATGTTCTTGAAATATTGAGAGAAAATACAGGACAATAAAAATAAAGACAGCAGAGAATGCTGTATACTCCAAAATATAAATCAAAGATATCCCCTGTGTAATGACTCTATATAAAATATGAGTTTAACTTTTTGCATTGAAGAACTGAAACAAATTAACTCTTTGATGATATTCTAATTTGTGAGAAGCACTTGTATGCTTTAATGCAAGAAAACTGGAAGCTGCACAAAAAAATGCGGGAGTTTTGCAGTTTTCATCCCAACAAAGTAGGTGGAGATAAATTTATGAACATTGCTTCCTATTTTATTAGTGATGACACTCAATTCCTCCATTATCTTTTTGTATCATTTTCCTTGATTTTACAAGGCAATGAATTATCCCTTAACTTTTTGGAACAATCTCATGACAATCTCATAATAATAGTGAATTGGAAGCCATTGACCTTGAGAAGTGGGCTATAATTCATCTGGAAAGCTGCCAGAAGCTGTTGTCTGGATGCGTGTCACGCTGGCAGCATTTCACAAGAGCCAAAGACGACTCTCCTAAATAGTATAGATACTGGTAATGAAAAGGTTGAATAATTTTGTACACTGGCAGACACAGACAGAAAAGGGTCCATGTGCAAGAACAACATATGGCCCTTTGCAGCCCAAGAGTTCTTAAAAATGCAAAATTGCACTTGCTTTGGAGGCAGAAATGGGCCCCCTTACCTCTTGTGCCCCTGTGCCCAGGTTGCACCAATGATATGTTTGCCCCTAATTCTGTAGTAGTCATTAAAAGTGTCATTTTGTCTTGAATTTGGGGAAACCATTTATTATATTAATTGTGTTGTGCTTTTTAAATTGTTCTTGTTTGACTTGTTTAGTGCAACCAGTTTGAAAATTTTAATCATACACCTAATTTGTAATGAGTGCTGACTAATTTTGATTGCTACTCTAGAAGTCTAAATTACTTTCTCTTTCCAATAACTAATTAAACTGAAATCTAAATGTGGCATCCCAGGAGTCCGGTTGCCACAGTGGCACTGCCTTCCTCAGTGGGGGTGATGCCATTCCTGGAAGCAAGAGGGGTTCCCTTTCCAGGTAATTTCAGCATGCAACACCTGTCCTGATTCCAGACCAGAAGGGTGAGCTCTAACACCTGTCTGGGGGGGCAACTTCCCTATAAATTCTGTCCTGGAGATGGGGATAGTTGTTTTGAGTCAGAGAGCAGACAGTGAAGGAGGAAAAGGCAAGAAGTGAGGAGAATGTGGAGGATAGGAGCTGCGACTGAGCTCAACCCAGGACTAAGCGCCGAAGTCCATGTTTGTGTGGGAACTTCAGGCCCCGCAATCAAATCTGGGGACAGAAGATTGCAGGTCTCCTGGCCCCATCTGACACCCGAAGACACAGCAGCATACGAGAGTCCAGAGTCACCACGAGGGAGTGACACCTGGAACAGGCTCAAGCTGCCTGCCATGTGGGTAATGTTTTACTTAGTGGACAGACTGAGAGAGGGACTTGAAGAAAACTAAAAGCACCAAGTACCCAGAAAACAGCGCAATAGGAAGGCCCCCAACCCCACCTGGCTAGAAGAACTCTGAATTGCTTCCAGGCTGCCCAGATCTCCATCACCAGCTGTGACTTGTGCCCTGGACTGCACCTTCAACCTGAGATTAAAGGTAAACAAACTACAGTCCTTGTGTCCTCCACTCATTTCCTGCACCCTCATTCCTGCACCCCAATGTCCACCATCCATCATAAACTGTTCTGGTAGCCCTGGGGTCCCGCTCCACCTGTGGGGAGCAGAACCATCCCAGCTGCATCACCATCGGCCCCAGCAGTCTTCTTAACCCCTTAAGCCCGTATGACGTACTATCCCGTCGAGGTGGGGTGGGCCTTAATTCCCGGTGACGGGATAGTACGTCATACGCGATCGGCCGCGCTCACGGGGGGAGCGCGGCCGATCGCGGCCGGGTGTCGGCTGCATATCGCAGCTGACATCCGGCACTATGTGCCAGGAGCGGTCACGGACCGCCCCCGGCACATTAACCCCCGGCACACCGCGATCAAACATGATCGCGGTGTACCGGCGGTACAGGGAAGCATCGCGCAGGGAGGGGGCTCCCTGCGGGCTTCCCTGAGACGATCGGTACAAGGTGATGTACTCACCTCGTACCGAACGTCTTCTCCCTGCAGGCCCCGGATCCAAAATGGCCGAGGGGCTGTATCCGGGTCCTGCAGGGAGCACTTCCGGGTCGGAGCAGGCTGCAGATGAAAGCTGCAGCCTGCTCCGATGAAAGGATGATCGCGGATCTCATAGAGTGCTGTGCACACTATCAGATCTGCGATCTGTGATGTCCCCCCCTGGGACAAAGTAAAAAAGTAAAAAAAAAAATTTCCACATGTGTAAAAAAAAAAAAAAAAAAATTCCTAAATAAATAATAATAAAAAAAAAAATATTATTCCCATAAATACATTTCTTTATCTAAAAAAAACAAACAAAAACAATAAAAGTACACATATTTAGTATCGCCGCGTCCGTAACGACCCAACCTATAAAACTGGCCCACTAGTTAACCCCTTCAGTAAACACCGTAAGAAAAAAAAAAAAAAAAACGAGGCAAAAAACAACGCTTTATTACCATACCGCCGAACAAAAAGTGGAATAACACGCGATCAAAAAGACGGATATAAATAACCATGGTACCACTGAAAACGTCATATTGTCCCGCAAAAAACGAGCCGCCATACAGCATCATCAGCAAAAAAATTAAAAAGTTATAGTCCTCAGAATAAAGCGATGCCAAAATAATTATTTTTTCTATAAAATAGTTTTTATCGTATAAAAGCGTCAAAACATAAAAAAATGATATAAATGAGGTATCGCTGTAATCGTACTGACCCGAAGAATAAAACTGCTTTATCAATTTTACCAAACGCGGAACGGTATAAACGCCTCCCCCAAAAGAAATTCATGAATAGCTGGTTTTTGGTCTTTCTGCCTCACAAAAATCGGAATAAAAAGCGATCAAAAACTGTCACGTGTCCGAAAATGTTACCAATAAAAACGTCAACTCGTCCCGCAAAAAACAAGACCTCACATGACTCTGTGGACCAAAATGTGGAAAAATTATAGGTCTCAAAATGTGGAGACGCAAAAACTTTTTTGCTATAAAAAGCGTCTTTTAGTCTGGTTTCACACTTGCGTTTTTATCTGCATGCGTTTTTTTAAAAAACCGCATGTGTGAAAAAATGCATGTAAACGCGGTAAAACGCATGCGTTTTTATAGAAAAACACAAGAAAACAAGAAAAAAACAAAAAACCCTAACCCTACCCCTAACCCTACCCCTAACCTGAAATACGTGGCACTGAAATACGTGGCACTGAAATATACGTTTATATACGTATATACGTATATAAGTGCCACGATATTTCAGTGGCCACGTATATAAGTGCCACGTATTTAAGTGCCACGTATTTCAGTGCCACGTATTTCAGTGCCACGTATTTCAGTGCCACGTATTTCAGTGCCACGTATTTCAGTGCCACTTATTTCAGTGCCACGTATTTCAGTGCCACGTATTTCAGTGCCACGTATTTCAGTGCCACGTATTTCAGTGCCACGTATTTCAGTGCCACGTATTTCAGTGCCACGTATTTACGTGCCACGTATTTTTCAGTGCCTGAAATACGTGGCACTGAAATACGTGGCACTGAAATTCGTGGCACTGAAATTCGTGGCACTGAAATATCGTGGCACTGAAATATCGTGGCACTGAAGTATTTACGTGCCACGTATTTTTCAGTGCCTGAAATACGTGGCACTGAAATACGTGGCACTGAAATATCGTGGCACTGAAATATCGTGGCACTGAAATACGTGGCACTGAAATACGTGGCACTTAAATACGTGGCACTTAAATACGTGGCTCTTAAATACGTGGCACTTATATACGTGGCACTTATGACTGTCAGAAAATGTTCAGTAAACGGTTAGGGGTGAGGTTAGGGGTAGGGTTTCAGGTAGAATTGGGGAGCTTCCACTGTTCAGGCACATCAGGGGCTCTCCAAACGCGACATGGCGTCCAATCTCAATTCCAGCCAATTCTGCGTTGAAAAAGTAAAACAGTGCTCCTTCCCTTCCGAGCTCTCCCGTGCGTCCAAAAAGGGGTTTACCCCAACATATGGGGTATCAGCGTACTAGGGACAAATTGAACAACAACTTCTGGGGTCCAAGTTCTCTTGTTATCCTTGGGAAAATAAAAATTTGGGGGGCTAAAAATCATTTTTGTGGGAAAAAAAATATGTTTTATTTTCACGGCTCTGCGTTGTAAACTGTAGTGAAACACTTGGGGGTTCAAAGTTCTCACAACACATCTAGATAAGTTCCTTGGGAGGTCTAGTTTCCAATATGGGGTCACTTGTGGGGGGTTTGTACTGTTTGGGTACATCAGGGGCTCTGCAAATGCAACGTGACGCCTGCAGACCAATCCATTTAAGTCTGCATTCCAAATGGCGCTCCTTCCCTTCCGAGCTCTGTCATGCGCCCAAACAGTGGTTCCCCCCCACATAGGGGGTATCAGCGTACTCAGGACAAATTGGACAACAACTTTTAGGGTCCAATTTATCCTGATACCCTTGTGAAAATACAAAACTGGGGGCTAAATTTCATTTTTGTGAAAAAAAAAATAATAATATTTTCACGGCTCTGCGTTATAAACTGTAGTGAAACACTTGGGGGTTCAAAGTTCTCACAACACATCTAGATAAGTTCCTTGGGGGGTCTAGTTTCCAATATGGGGTCACTTGTGGGGGGTTTGTACTGTTTGGGTACATCAGGGGCTCTGCAAATGCAACGTGACGCCTGCAGACCAATCCATTTAAGTCTGCATTCCAAATGGCGCTCCTTCACTTCCGAGCTCTGTCATGCGCCCAAACAGTGGTTCCCCCCCACATAGGGGGTATCAGCGTACTCAGGACAAATTGGACAACAACTTTTAGGGTCCAATTTATCCTGATACCCTTGTGAAAATACAAAACTGGGGGCTAAATTTCATTTTTGTGAAAAAAAAAAAAAATAATATTTTCACGGCTCTGCGTTATAAACTGTAGTGAAACACTTGGGGGTTCAAAGTTCTCACAACACATCTAGATAAGTTCCTTGGGGGGTCTAGTTTCCAATATGGGGTCACTTGTGGGGGGTTTGTACTGTTTGGGTACATCAGGGGCTCTGCAAATGCAACGTGACGCCTGCAGACCAATCCATTTAAGTCTGCATTCCAAATGGCGCTCCTTCACTTCCGAGCTCTGTCATGCGCCCAAACAGTGGTTCCCCCCCACATAGGGGGTATCAGCGTACTCAGGACAAATTGGACAACAACTTTTATGGTCCAATTTATCCTGATACCCTTGTGAAAATACAAAACTTGGGGGCTAAAAAATCATTTTTGTGAAAAAAAAAAATATTTTTATTTTCACGGCTCTGCGTTATAAACTGTAGTGAAACACTTGGGGGTTCAAAGCTCTCAAAACACATCTAGATAAGTTCCTTAGGGGGTCTACTTTCCAAAATGGTGTCACTTGTGGGGGGGTTTAATGTTTAGGCACATCAGGGGCTCTCCAAACGCAACATGGCATCCCATCTTAATTCCAGTCAATTTTGCATTGAAAAGTAAAATAGCGCTTCTTCCCTTCTGAGCTCTGCTATGCACCCAAACAATGGTTTACACCCACATATGGGGTATCGTCGTACTCAGGACAAATTGCACAACAACTTTTGTGGTCTAATTTCTTCTCTTACCCTTGGGGAAATAAAAAAATGGGGGTGAAAAGATCATTTTTGTGAAAAAATATGATTTTTTATTTTTACGGCTCTGCATTATAAACTTCTGTGAAGCACTTGTTGGGTCAAAGTGCTCAACACACATCTAGATAAGTTCCTTAAGGGGTCTACTTTCCAAAATGGTGTCACTCGTGGGGGGTTTCAATGTTTAGGCACATTAGGGGCTCTCCAAACGCAACATGGCGTCCCATCTCAATTCCAGTCAATTTTGCATTGAAAAGTCAAATGGCGCTCCTTCCCTTCTGAGCTCTGCCCTGCGCCCAAACAATGGTTTACACCCACATATGGGGTATCAGTGTACTCAGGACAAATTGCACAACAATTTTTGGGGTCCAATTTCTTCTCTTACCCTTGGGAAAATAAAAAATTGGGGGTGAAAAGATCATTTTTGTGAAAAAATATGATTTTTTATTTTTACGGCTCTGCATTATAAACTTCTGTAAAGCACTTGTTGGGTCAAAATGCTCACCACACATCTAGATAAGTTCCTTAGGGGGTCTACTTTCCAAAATGGTGTCACTTGTTAGGGGTTTCAATGTTTAGGCACATCAAGGGCTCTCTAAATGCAACATGGCGTCCCATCTCAATTCCAGTCAATTTTGCATTGAAAAGTCAAATGGCGCTCCTTCCCTTCCGAGCTCTGCCCTGCGCCCAAACAATGGTTTACACCCACATATGGGGTATCAGCGTACTCAGGACAAATTGCACAACAATTTTTGGGGTCCAATTTCTTCTCTCACCCTTGGGAAAATAAAAAATTGGGGGTGAAAAGATCATTTTTGTGAAAAAATATGATTTTTTATTTTTACGGCTTTGCATTATAAACTTCTGTAAAGCACTTGTTGGGTCAAAGTGCTCACCACACATCTAGATAAGTTCCTTAGGGGGTCTACTTTCCAAAATGGTGTCACTTGTTAGGGGTTTCAATGTTTAGGCACATCAGGGGCTCTCCAAATGCAACATGGCGTCCCATCTCAATTCCAGTCAATTTTGCATTGAAAAGTCAAATGGCGCTCCTTTGCTTCCAAGCTCTGCCATGCGCCCAAACTGTGGTTTACCCCCACATATGGGGTATCAGCGTACTCAGGACAAATTGTACAACAACTTTTGGGGTCTATTTTCTCCTGTTACCCTTGGTAAAATAAAACAAATTGGAGCTGAAATAAATTTTGTGTGAAAAAAAGTTAAATGTTCATTTTTATTTAAACATTCCAAAAATTCCTGTGAAACACCTGAAGGGTTAATAAACTTCTTGAAAGTGGTTTTGAGTACCTTGAGGGGTGCAGTTTTTAGAATGGTGTCACACTTGGGTATTTTCTATCATATAGACCCGTCAAAATGACTTCAAATGAGATGTGGTCCCTAAAAAAAAATGGTGTTGTAAAAATGAGAAATTGCTGGTCAACTTTTAACCCTTATAACTCCGTCACAAAAAAAAATTTTGGTTCCAAAATTGTGCTGATGTAAAGTAGACATGTGGAAAATGTTATTTATTAAGTATTTTGTGTGACATATGTCTGTGATTTAAGGGCATAAAAATTCAAAGTTGGAAAATTGCGAAATTTTCCAAATTTTCGCCAAATATTCGTTTTTTTCACAAATAAACGCAAGTTATATCGAACAAATTTTACCACTAACATGAAGTACAATATGTCACGAGAAAACAATGTCAGAATCGCCAAGATCCGTTGAAGCGTTCCAGAGTTATAACCTCATAAAGGGACAGTGGTCAGAATTGTAAAAATTGGCCTGGTCATTAACGTGCAAACCACCCTCGGGGCTTAAGGGGTTAAGCAGCGTCAACAATCCCCCTTTCCCTATACAAACTTTATTCCTATTTCCACAATCATCCATTTTCTATTCTCCATCCCTTTAATTGCGTGCCCAGGGCCACAGACCAGGTCACCGCTGCCGTGACCACAACATATCAATTTCTCTTTAAGGTACACTGAGTTTTATGTCCGAAATTCCCCCATATAATTGCATCACATGCAGAAAATGCACAGGTAAAAAAGCATGTCATTCACACATAACTGTATCAATAAAGTTTTGCCAAAGCCAAATACTAGGAAGTATCAAAACAAAGCAGCTTTATTTAAAACATGAGATATCAAACAAAAACAAAAATGAGAGTAAAAACTGCAATTAAAAAAGCAAGTGACCTAATTTAAATGGTGCTGAAATGCTGCAACAACAAAAACTCATTGTGGGAACATAGCTTCAAAGGGGTCGTCCAGTCTTAAAGGGAACCTGTCACCACGTTTTTGGAAGATGGGATAAAAATAGCGTTAAATAGGGGCAGAGGTGGGCGTTACATTAGTGTGTTTGTTATGCGTTTATTACCCACCTAAGTTGCCGAAATACCTTTGCAAAGTCTCCGTTTTCGCCTGTCAATCAGGCTGGTCTGGTCAAAAGGGCGTGTTGTCTTCCCCCAGATTTTGCGTAGTTTTCCGTTGGTGGCGTAGTGGTGTGCGCATGCCCAAGGTCCCGAATCCTCTGCCAGGGGATTTAAAAGAGCGCGCTGTTCGTTATTTCATTGGTGATCGGTGGGCGCGGCCATCTTCCTTTGGCCGCGCGTGCGCAGAAGCGGCGCTCTGCTGGCCGCGGCTTCAGGAAAATGGCCGTGGGATGCCGCGCGTGCGCAGATGTAACCCTTCCCAACAATTGGATTAATAATGGATAGGTGTCATAATTGACGCCTCTCCATTATTAATCTGGCTTAATGTCACCTTCCAATAGCAAGGTGGCATTAACCCTTCATTACCCCATATCCCACCGCTACAGGGAGTGGGAAGAGAGTGGCCAAGTGCCAGAATAGGCGCATCTTCCAGATGTGCCTTTTCTGGGGTGGCTGGGGGCAGATGTTTTTAGCCACGGGGGGGGCCAATAACCATGGACCCTCTCCTGGCTATTAATATCTGCCCTCAGTCACTGGCTTTACCACTCTGGCGGAGAAAATTGCGCGGGAGCCCACGCCAATTTTTTCCGCCATTTAACCCTTTATTTCAGCAGCTACAGCGCTGAAATTTTGCACATACACACTACTAACATTAGTAGTGTGGAATATGCAAAAAAAAGGGGATATGAGATGGTTTACTGTATGAAAACCACGTCTCATATCCTGTCGGGTTTGTGCAGGAGAAATGAAAAGCCGGTAATTGAATTACCGGCTGTTCACAGATATCGCGCTGAATGAAATCTAAATACAGAATATATATATATGTGTCTCAATGACATATATATATATATATATACTGTATATATGTTTTCCCGAACATTTGAGCACATAAATCCATTAGATGTCGGTTTTGCAAGCCTGCGCGAAAATCTCGCAGTACGGATGCCATACGGATTACATACGGAGGATGCCATGCGCAAAATACGCTGACACACCCTGCCTACGGATCAATATTTTGGGAACATTTCTCCGTATTACGGCCGTAGTACGGACGTAAAAAACGGACCGTATTGTCTTACGCCGAGTGTGACGCCGGCCTAACTGTTTCACATTACAAACTCCTCTATCAGCGCTCCTCTCATAGCACTGTCAGCTCTGCTGTACTGCACCTCTTGCCCACACTGCCTGTGCAAAGATGAGAACTTATCTATCAAAGTGTCAGGCCATGTGCACACGTTCAGTATTTTTCGCGTTTTTTCACGTTTTTTCGCGATAAAAACGTGATAAAAACGTGAAAAAAACGCTTACATATGCCTCCCATTATTTTAAGTGTATTCCACATTTCTTGTGCAAATGTTGCATTTTTTTCTGTGAAAAAATCGCATCGCGGAAAAAAAAGCAACATGTTCATTAAATTTGCGGAATAGCGGGGATTCCGCACATCTAGAAATGCATTGATCTGCTTACTTCCCGCACGGGACTATGCCCACCATGCGGGAAGTAAGCGGATCATGTGCGGTTGGTACCCAGGGTGGAGGAGAGGAGACTCTCCTCCACGGACTGGGCACCATATAATTGGTAAAAAAAAGAATTAAAATAAAAAATAGTCATATACTCACCTTCGATGGCCCCCGGAGTCTTCCCGCCTCTCAGCGGTGCATGCTGCCACTTCCGTTCCTATAGATGGTGTGTGTGAAGGACCTGCGATGACGTCGCGGTCACATGACCGCGATGACGTCGCGGTCACATGACCGCGATGACGTCGCGGTCACGTGACCGTGACGTCATCGAAGGTCCTGCACACACCATCTATAGGAACGGACGCTGCTGAGGAGATCGGCTGTCTGCAGGTGAGTATAACCATTTTTTTATTTTTTTATTATTTTTAACATGATATCTTTTTACTATTGATGCTGCATAAGCAGCATCTATAGTAAAAAGTTGGTCACACTTGTCAAACAGTATGTTTGGCAAGTGTGACCAACCTGTCAGTCAGTTTTCCAAGCGATGCTACAGATCGCTTGGAAAACTTTAGCATTCTGCAAGCTAATTTCGCTTGCAAAATGCTAAAAAAAACGCGTAAAAAACGCAAAAAAAAAATGCGGATTTCTTGCAGAAAATTTCCGGTTTTCTTCAGGAAATTTCTGCAAGAAATCCTGACATGTGCACATACCCTCAGCGTCTCAGCAGTGAGATAAGATCAAGGTAGTCCAGAACAGACAGGCTGCTCCTGAGTGAGCTGTAACGAGAGCCTGAGCTCACTGCAGTACAATTACAAATTACTTCACAACAGAAAAAAGTGTGATTTCTGACTTGCTTAATCGGGATTTGGATGTTTTGCCCCCAGCAGTTCGCCCCAAGCAGTTCGCTCCCAGGGTACATTTCGCCCCTGCACATTTCGTCCCCAGCATTTGGCCCCCAGGATGTTTCGTCCCCGCACATTTCACCCCCGTACATTTCGCCCTCGGCAGTTCGCCCTCAGCAGTTAGCCTCTGGGTACATTTCGCCCCCGCATATTTCGTCCCCAGCATTTGGCCCCCAGCATTTGGTCTCCAGGATGTTTCGCCCCCGCACATTTCACCTCGGCCCATTTTGCCCCCAGTAGTTCGCCCCCAGCAGTTCACCCCTGGGTACATTTCGCCCCTGGGTACATTTTGCCCCTGCACATTTCGTCCCCAGCATTTGGCCCCCAGGATGTTTTGCCCCTGCACATTTCACCCCCGCACATTTCGCCCCCAGCAGTTCGCCCCCAGCAGTTCGCCCCTAGCAGTTCGCCCCTGGGTACATTTCGCCCCCGCACATTTGCTGGGGACGGAATGTGCGGAGGCAAAATGTACCCAGGGGCGAACTGCTGGGGGCGAACTGCTGGGGGCTATACATCCTACAACCTGCCTAATCAAACCTCAGCTGTGGTTCCCCTCCCTCTCACTGACTCATGCAGGAGGTTAGATCACAAGATCAGAGTTGTAAATATCATAAACTGAAAAATCTGCTCTAAGCTATGGTGGGAGCATGTTCTTCTCGCCTAACCCCTTGACAACCTTGGGATTTTCCGTTTTTATTTTTTGCTCCCCTTCTTCCCAGAGCCATAACTTTTTTTATTTTTCCATCTATATGGCCGTAGGAGAGCTTGTTTTCTGCGGGACGAGTTGTACTTTTCAACAAGAGCATTGATTTTATCACACGATGTAAAAATCATCATCTGCTATCATAGCAGATCAGCAATGACAAGCACAGGGCTCTCCTACAGACCCCCAGCTGTCATGTCAACCCATCGGCACACACACCGCGATCATGTGACATGAACAGCAATGGGAGGGGTTTGTGATGTGCATCCAGCAATCAAATCAGCTGTTGTGTGTCAAAAAAAAATGCGGGCTCAGCGCCAGAGCCCACATTAAAGGAGGATACATGACCTATGACCTACCTATACATCATAGGTTGTAAAGTTGTTAAAGGGAGTCTGTATGACTATATAGGTCATAGGAAACAGAATAAAATAATACTCTTAATATCTGCGATCTGATGTCTTATTCCAGAGAAATCATTGTTTTTCTAATAGGTAAAAGAGCTGTTCAGGACTATGGCGCGGACACTGATCTGCATGAGAATCTGCCTCCAGAGATTTTTTTTTTTTTTTTTTAAAGGGGGCATTACCAGTGTGAGACATATAAATAACACAGAACAGTAGAACTGAGCTTTGTCTCCTTACAAGTACATTTGCTAAAGTTCTCACAGCTCTGCTGTATTGTAACCCTGTCTGCCTGTGAGATGGAGGCTGAAGCTGAGAGGAACCTGCAGATGTGTCAGGTATAATCACACCCAGCTCTTCAGTGAGATCCAGAGAGCAAAGAGCGGCCATTACACATCACACTAGTAACTCCTCCTTTTATTTAAAATAATCTTTGGAGGCAGATTCTCATGCAGACCAGTGTCCTTCCCATAGCCTGGACAGTTGGTTTACACATAAGAAAAAATTGGATTTCTCAGGAATAGGACATTGGATCGCAGATATCAGGGTATCGTTTTATTCAGCTTCCTATGACCTCTGTGCCCATTTAGATGGCTTGGGATGGTTAATCTTACTGACAGGTTCCCTTTAAGTGTTGCTGCCTGCTTACGATCGGTCAGCAGCATACAGAGGGAAGAAGTACATGTCCCCAGTGAAAACTCTTATAACACCAACTTGGACTTAACGTTAGCTTACTGTATATACTTTGATTGCTAATATCGCCACAACAGAGAGGTGAAAATGTAAAAAAAAATGTTATTCTGCTCTGCAGCCATTATGCGTCATGTGTCCGCTTCAACATGAGAAATTTGGTGAAAGGTCCTCTTTGACAATACACTTTCCTGTACATCTTTTACAATTACATTTTATAGACATATTTTTGGTTTGAAAAAAGATCATATTTATATTTAGAAAAAATATTTACTTTATTGTGGATAATATTAAAAGTAATTCTGTCCGTCTACTGTGCCACAGATAATACGTTTTCTATGGATGACTGTAAGTCTTATTATACTCATTGCAATGTTTAGCTCTCATTGGCCACTATGCTGAAGCTAGTTTACCAGGCAGAATGGATTTTGTACTGATAAAAGAGAATAATATCTGTAGAATTGGATGCAGTCATCCTGCTCCAAAAAGATGGCTGATGGGACTGTAACCACAGCTCTGCTCTATTCTTCTATCGAAAACATTACGTATTAAGATGTTTTCTTCACAAATATGCTCATTTGTATGCTCAGATATTTGGTTATGTATTCAGTGGGTAGAAGTTTCTGTCCCAAAGAATAGATGTGTGTTTGCTATTAAATGAGAGAAAATTGATGAGTGGGAGGAAAAAACGGAAAGGTTGTACTGATATTGTTGTCGACAAGGTTATTGCTGTGTAGGAGGATAGGAGTTATACTGTGCAGGTGTACTAGAGCAAGGGATTAGAAATGAGCAGGTGGGTAGTAGCTGTTACCACTAGAAATGAAACAAAATATTATCAACCATAAATGGGACAATTACCGTTATCGTTTGTCTCTGGTATTGGTAAATTAAGAGAAGCTAGAAATTCTAAAACATTTTTATTACCTTTCAGCTTTTTGGTTTCTTAAAAAAGCACTCCTCCCACCAACTTTTGAATCATCTTAATATATTTCAATCATCATATTATATAGCACTGTGTACTTACAATTGCTCATTTTGCCTTTCTACCCAGATAATTCTTCCCTTTTCCATTAGGTCTATCACATGAGTAAAAACTGGCTAGCTGAATCCTATGTAGAAACAAGAGGTCAATTTTTTTTGTATGAGTCATGAGTCACTGCAAAAATCCCGGGTAGAGGGAGAGGAGCAGAGCAGCTGGGTCAGGAGTTGAAGAGGGAATGATAAATGCAGGGGCAAGAGACTTCCTGTTTCTACACAAAGAAGATAAAATAGAAGAATTAACTGGGTAGAAAGGCAAAATGAGGAATTGTAAGTACACAGTGCCATGTAATATGATGACTGCAATATATTAAGAGAATAAAAACTTTTACAGGAGGAGTGCTTCTTTAAATTTAAAAAGGCTCCTGCAAATCATCGAAAATGATATTAGTGTCTCTGAAAGCTGAATGAGATAAAAGATATCTTACTGACTGTTGTTTGTTTTATCTATATCTTGATAAACTAACAACTAGTTTGTAGCCATTGGCTGAAATGTTACTTGATGGAAACTTTCCAAAAAAATTGACATTAGTTTTGGTGAATATGCTGTTCTACTAAGGAAATAAGATGACATTGTAAAGTAACCTAAAATGGAAAATGGCCAAAATAAATTAGTGATAAATGGGGTATAGAAGTAAACAGAAAGCATGATAAAGAGAGAGAGCATATGGCCTTGCACATGCATTTAACCCCTTGGTCGGTTACTCCCTGTTCCGCCATTGGGCTAGTCCTTATCCCCCTCCCCTGAGAGTTTGTAGCTAAAACTTCCCAAACCTATGAAAGATCATAACTTCCCAATGGAAGGTCATAGGGCGGCGGTTCTGACACCATCGGAGCCTGCCGGGCTCCCGCTACACTTGGAGACCAAACACTGCTTCGCTACCTGGCTTCTAGTGGTCGTTCTACATATCTCTCCACCCTGGGGTGCTAAAAGAGATCAAGACCCCAGAAGGCATTTGGCCCATTCCAGAGATCTTGAAAATGTAACTGGCGTGTGGCTAGGACAAACGATAACTCCATATTATCCTTAAATCTCTTTATAAAACTCCCATCTGACTGAATGAAGCAGTTACACATGATGACACCCTGTGGATACTAGCTAAACTGGTGAGGGTGTGAGTTTTCACTTTGCAGCTGAGAAGGCTGGACCACCTGCTGAGCCAGGTGTCCTGTTACAGCTACACATGCTGAAGAAAGACTGTAGTATAATATGATACAGTTGATGGGCATGACTTAAATTCCTCCATATTCTTCACAGACTCACTTTTGTTGGCAGAGATTTAGACATTAAAGGCAGGATTGACTTATTTAAATGGTACACCAAGTTTAATCTGTTATATAAGCTGTACACTGACTATTTTACATTGTATCAAAGTGTCATATATCTTTAGTGTTGTCCCATGAAAAGATGTAATCAAATATTTACAAAAATGTGAGGAAGGACTCACTTTCATGATATAATGTATTGTAGGGGTTCACTAGCTCAGGTGCGTAGGAGGAAACAGCAGCCACATTCTCTTCTGCGTTCAAGTGGGTTTATTGCTCCATAAACCACATAACAGCGTCAACAACAGGTAAACAAATAGCCTTTAGCTCAGGAAAGGAAAATACAAGAGTCCAGTCCTTCAGGCTCAGTCCTGGAGCCTTAACACACTGTGGGGGCTTTCTCCTCCACACACACAGACTCCTGTCTGTAGTGTCCCGCCTGGACACAAGGAAATCTGTCCACCATGACAGACTCCCACACTCACTCCCATGTGCCAAACACACCTCCATTATGTAGCCTGAAACCACACCCAGGAACCCATCACATGACTAGACATGTGGTTCTGACATCACCACAGGTCCTGAAACAAACAGATAGGCATGGTTATGCCCCTTACCCAGGGGTGAGGTATATGGGTAGCCAGACCCTCCCATCTCTCATAGCTACCCGTAACCCGGACCCAAATATACTACACAATTCCTTATTGCTTTATGTGCATTACAGAAAATACTCCGGGTTACATCACAGCGACAAGCCTTCTCTGTGATACATACCTCCCGTCGACTATCCAACCTTTAGCCATGCTACAGTATGTACATCTGGAGTATGCAATGCTGGATAGAAGAGGACGCCATATGTGGTAGTGCTCAATTGTGCAGCTCATACTATCTTCAAAAATTAGTAGTATAAAAGAAAATTAGATGGCACACCACTGTCGCATTATGTTGTTCTTCATTGTTCCATAAAAATATCATAGGGGTCATATGGGAATACAAAGTGAAGACACACAGACTGGATTTCAGTCTGCATGGAACCTTGCTAATACTCCATGCCAGTTATTAAAGAAGCACTCCCATCAAAATTTGTATCCTCTTAATATATTGCACTCATCATATTATATGGCACTGTGTACTTAAAATTGCTCATTTTGCCCTTGTACCCACATAATTCTTCTCTTTTCCATTAGGTAAATGACATCACGAGACTAAACACTGACTAGCTGAATCCTTCTACGCTCTATGTAGAAACAGAAGGTCAATTTGCATGACTCATGAGTCACTGCAAAAGTCTCTGGTGAGGTTGAGGACAGAAGGGGTGGGACAGCTAGGTCAACAAACAGGCTCTCCATACATGTGTCGTGCCTGTCACACAGCCGCAACACATGCAGCTGTGGCGCTGATCAGCTGATTAGTCGGCGCGATCCAGGAAGCCAGGTTCCCTCTGCAGCTTACTCGGCAAGTGCTATAGCTTGCCAAATAAGAGGGAGACAGAGCAAATTCGCTCATCTCTAGTGCTAAACCCCAGGTACAACTCAACTGCGGTTTGTAAACTTCTCACATACCAAAATCCCTTGTTTGCCTGTGCCTCAGACATGATGTCTCTAATTCTAGAAGTAAAGGTTTGGTCTTTACTTCAGGATAAACCGGTATTGAACAAATGAAATGATGTTAGAAGACACGGCATAAAACAGGTATTTAAATCAGTCTTGATAAATTATGTTGTTAGTAGGAAGAGTGTGTGTAAGGATAATATATCATGTTGATGGGTCTGCAATAGTAATCAATCAAATGGTAGTCGTTCTCGTTTCAACAAAATACTGCTACTTTTTAATGGATCTGTTATCCTAAATAATGAAATTATAAAATGGCTAACATCATGGGGCACTTTTTTCTTTATCTTTCTATTCTCTCTCTTGACAAACAGAGTATGTTATAATGATGCACAGAAGCAGATGTATGAAACTGAGCTCCAGTCCATGGCTAATGTCATGGGTCACTTTTTAAAATCTTTCTATTCTCTGTCTTGACAAACAGAGTATGTTATAATGATGCACAGAAGCAGATCTATGAAACTGAGCTCCAGTCCATGGCTAATGTCATGGGGTACTTTTTTTTATCTTTCTATTCTCTCTCTTGACAGAGTAAATTATAATGATGCACAGAAGCAGATCTATGAAACTGAGCTCTAGTCCTATGTTAAGTGATATACCTCTGGAAGTTATAAAAAGGTTATAAAGTATGGAGAGAAACCTTCAGTATATGTAAGCCAAGACAAGGAGTGGGAACAAATGCAGAAGTGGTGCACATGTTTCTATTATATTTTTCCTCTGATTGTTCCACTCCTGGTTTTGGCTTACAAATACTGATGTAAAATACAGACCAAATACTGAACATGTGAATGTGGCTTTATCCTAGCACTGTGTCACTTACTGGGCTTTTTTCTGTAGTTTGTATAAAATACTGTTTTATCTGATGAAGCTCTGCCACCACTCTCAGTGATCAGCTTCGGCAGTGTAGTCCTCAGTATTCATCTTAGGCAGTGTAGTCCTCAGTATTCATCAGCCACACACTCACACCATTAACTGACAGATGTCTGGCTATACTGTGCATTGGCAGAAAGCTGAGCCTTAGTAATGGATGTGGGGTTAGTTGGAGCTCTTGAATACAGTGTAGCCATTTGTAGATGTGTGATAGACCAAAGACCTCAGTGACTTTGTGAGTGATGTTTCTATATTCACTAGCTCTCTAGAGCAGTGATTTTCAACCTTTTTTGAGCCGCGGCACACTTTTTATACTTAAAAAATCCCGAGGCACACCACCAACCAAAATGGCACAAAATGGTGCGTCCAGGTTTGAGATGAAAGTCCGCAGTCATTCTATGTGACTGCAGGCTTCTGAATTCTCACAGCGCAAGCACTGCACACTTTCAGGATTCTCCCTTGCCGGTGGCCAGAGTGGACGGTCATGACAGCACAAGTATGTGATTTGGATACTTCTGGTCACATTCTAACTAGACGTGTCCGGCCTCAGTCAATTCATTTTCATTGAATGAGGCCACACATGTCTAGTCAGCACGTGACCGCATGTATGTAAATCACCAACATCAGAGAATTATGATAGCAGTGTGCACTGTGAGAATTCAGAAGTCTGCAGTCACATAGTATGACTGCAGACTCATCACAACCTTGGACATCCCCTTTAATGTTCCTAACAAATAAAAATGAGAATTAGTATCACAAAAAAAAACACATTTACATCCAGGTACCTGATAGATGACGTTGTTTGTGGAGTCGCCTCTTTCTTTTCATCTTCACCTTGTCCAGATGCCATGATGACTCTTCTCATCCACCGGCAGAGCTCGTTTCTGCAGACTTCCATCTTCTCCTGTCTTCTGCATCACATCCCGACACAACACCCTTAAAGATAGCAGTGTTATTATAATGCTCCGGAATAACAATATCTGCCCTAGGCTGAGCCTCTGAGTAAATAATTGCCCCTCACTTTATTCCCAGCACATAATATGACCCTCACTGTCCCTCTTATGGTACATGCCATCCACACTACCCTCTCTCTCTTTTCCATACTTCACACTGCCTTCTCATACGGTGTCCCTCATAGAGAGCCCAGTCTCTCTACTGTGCCCCTTCATTACACTCCTCCTACTTGGCATACTGTCTCCTCCTGGCTGTTACCCTCACACTACTCAGTATCTATTATGTGTCCACTCACACTTTCATCCCCCCATACTGTCTGCACACATTTCTAATAGCCTCCTCCTGTACATCCCCCCCCTGCTAACATACCCCTTTGCTCTCTCCATATTTCCTCCTCACACATTCCCCCCTCACACATTCCCCTGACTCCCCATACTGTCCTCACACATCCCATCACCGTTGCTCCCAGTACTGTCAGCACACATTTTTCCCCTCGCTACTGTGTCCACCCCCATCTCCCCACTCACCCCCACAGAATATATCCACTGCCCTTCCGATAGAATAAATCCATCCCCTTCCACAGAATAAATGCACCCTGCCCCACACATGCTAAATAAATTCCAGCCCCCCCCCACGTACACACTGAATAAATCCCCCCCCCACACTGAATAAATTCCCCACACACACTGAATAAATCCCCCCACACACTGAATAAATCCCCCCACACACTGAATAAATCCCCCACACACACTGAATAAATCCCCCCCACACACTGAATAAATCCCCCCACACACTGAATAAATCCCCCCCCACACTGAATAAATCCCCCCACACTTAATAAATCCCCCCACACACTTAATAAATCCCCCCACATACTCCCCATAAACCCACCCCACGCTGAATCTTCGGTGTCTTCAGCTCCACAGCACAGGAGCACTTACCACCAAGTCTCTTCTTTCTCCTGCGCGCCGGATAGTGACGTCAGCAGCGTGATCACATGACTTGATCACGCTGCTGGCGTCGCTCTGACCCGGCAGTCAGAGCCTCAATTGTACTCGCAGCTGGTAGATGTCTGCGAGTACAATTGATCTCCGGGAGCCGGCGCGCTGCAGCTTCTCTGTGCCGGCTGTCAGCTTGACAGTCGGCACAGAGAACAGCTGACTCCCGTTCCCCGCGGCACACCCGACCATGTGTCGCGGCACACTGGTTGAAAAACACTGCTCTAGAGTCTGCCACAAGAACATTGATTGGACAGTGTGGCAACACCCAGTTGGCAATTTATTCATACATTTCTAGCAGGGATAACAGAGGAGCAACACTTTGCAGAATTCTATTCAACGATATTTCGGAATTGTTATTTCATGAGGACACACGTTTTCACTCAATCAGACATCTCAGATGTGGCGGTTTCTCCTTCTAAATGGCCATATCTCGGCAAAACAAAAATCTAATAGCAAAAGCTTGGTAATTATGTAATTAGATATTCACAGTTTCTATTCAGTTGGCAAACAGGAAGGGCAGCCATATTGATGGCGATTACAGTATTTTAATTGACTTGTCACAAAGAGGGCCAAATTTTCTTTTGTCAGTATGTTCTATGAATACCAACATGCATTTTTACCATCACCTGAGAAACCAATATGGCTGCACTTTTAGGCTGCCACAACTGAGAAGACACATTGCAAAATTCTGTAGGTACAGGAAATATATTTGGTTGTCTGGTCTCAAACGAAACGTCAGTAGACACTCTATGCAACTGTAAACCGCCGTATTGTTACAGAGTGTGGTGTGCACACTCTATTGGTTTCCCTGTATTTCCTGTGAATATGACCGCATGTATGTGATTTACATACTTTAGGTCACATGCAGACAAGTCTTCCCTGGTTTCTCTCAATGGACGAGAATTGAGAGTGCTGGAGTATAGTTGACATGTGATTGCAAGTATGCAAATCTCATACATGGGCCATATAACTGTCCATCGGAATATAGGAAAATCATGATAGTGTGTGCATCACACACAGTCACTGTTCAGCAGTCTCTAGTCACATAGAGTGACTGCAGACTTTTCTTTTAAGACAAGATAACCCTGTTAAATTAGACCTACTTGGTATAATAAAAACATAAAAACTGACAGTGGATAAAATGATCACACTACTCTCAAATATACATCATCCGCTTTTGCCGCTTACACCTAAAGAACATCTCTAGAATTCGCCCTTTTCTCGCCATGGAAACAACAAAAACCCTCACTGTCGCCCTGATCCACTCCCGCCTGGACTACTGTAATGCTCTATTAATTGGCCTCCTCCTCACTTGACTTTCCCCTCTCCAGTCTATCCTTAATGCAGCAGCCAGGGTTGTCCATCTGGCTAATTGGTATTCAGACGTGTCCGCTCTTCGCCAGTCGTTACACTGGCTGCCCATTCATTATAGGATCCAATTCAAAGTACTTGTTCTCACCCACAAAGCTCTCCACAGTGCGGTACCCCCTTATATCTCCTCCCTCAGTTCTGTCTATCGGCCTAGCTGATCGCTGCGCTCTGCAAATGACTTTCTACTAACCTCTGCACTAATCCGTACCTCCCACTCCCGACTCCAAGACTTCTCCCGCGTTACTCCAATCCTTTTTAATGCTCTACCCCAAGAAATTAGGACCAGCCAAGCCACAATTTACATCGTTTTAGGCGCTCCCTCAAAACACATTTGTTCAGAGCGGCCTATCACGTTCCCTAATCAAAGTCATTTTATGTGTAAGTGTGTGTGTGTAGCCCATTCACTATCTCTATCTATCCCCCACCCCCTCAAGATGGCTGGACCATCATTGTAAATACATCATTGTAAATACACACCTGTACTTTGTATCTCCCCCACCTCATTGTAGATTGTAAGCTCTCACAAGCAGGGTCATTTTATTTTTGCTTTAACCCCTTAATGACTGTCAACACATCTTTTTACTGACCTGTGATATAAGAAAATAGCATCCCCATACTGGTGACAATCCAGCAGCTGTTAGCTGTACACTATAGCTGACAACTTGCTGCATTAGCCAAAATCACTGTTGGCGCTGTCCATATCTGTTTAACCCTTTAGAAGCTGCTGTCAATAGTGACTACGTCATATAAATTCAACACCTCAGGCCCCAACCCAATATATTAAATTAATGAGAGGGACAAGAGTATATTAAACCATATAAAACATTCATTTATTGATAGAATTAAAAATTGTTTGAACAAAGTAGCACTACCAAAAATGCAGGACAAGAAGAGAACATCATAGTAAGAGGATGGGAGGCCCCAGACCGGACCGCGATGCCCATCGGATCGGACTGGCCGCCCAGGTGAGTATAATCTAACCTCTTTTTCTCATCTTTCAGGATACATCGGGGGCTTATCTACAGCATTCCAGAACGCTGTAAATAAGCCCGATGCTGGTGGGCTTAGCTCACCTTCCATTTTGGGGGTGACAGGTTCCCTTTAATGCTTGTGCAAGTATAAAGCAGTAACTGTAGGAAGGACACTAATAAGCCAGTGCAATGAAAAGAGGGTATGTTTAACAATTCAAGATCTCCATAGCCAAATGTGGCATACTCAATTGAGATGAAGAGTAAGGGTATATATATAAAAGAATTTTAAAGTGCCTACTGTGCAAAGAGAAAAGTGCTGTGCGGTGCAAAGGCAAATACCTACATGATTAGAAGAGTGTAGACCCCGACCTGCTGCCCAGGTCATAGAGAATGACATAGAGAACTGCTGTATGTAAAAGCGCATGTTAAAATCGAATTGCAATCAGATAGCAATCGCAATGCACTCGGATGTAAATCGGATGCTAGGTGTGAAAATCGCATTGCACTCGCATGACACTCGCATGGCACTCATCCATTTTTTCGGTCCAGAAATTGGACCATTTTTTTCTCGCATATGGGTATGTACCCTTAGTACGAGACTTTTTTTTTTTGACACTCTATCGTCCATTGCTCTTGCCACTTTTTGTTTTCCCTTACATTTTTAACAACACTATAAACACCTTGACAATCTTTTCAACCCCAATTATTCAACCCTTACCAAAAAGGATGCAATAAAAAATGCTAGACAGATAGGTACACAGTAAAAAAAAAAAAAAGTGGCAGCAGGTAAGGCAGATTAGGTATGACGTGCAGTTATAATTTGTATTTATCTTGGTCTTCTTTTTTTTCAAGAAGTTTTATAGGAGTTGAGAGGTTCTGTATAATTAACTTTAGCTGTAACAGTTGAATTACTATTACAGTATATGACCAACTTTTCAGATAGAAATACTGTTTAATTTGAAATGCCAACTGGACTGTCTTTCTCGTTTTCATTTGCTAACCTATTCCTGGTCTAAAACTATAATGCTTGGACGTTCTCACTATAGTGTTCCCAGGGGCTGATCACTGCCTCCACAAAAACTTCTGTCAGCAGAGCAATGACAAGTTTATTAATTGCAAATGATTCCACGACTTTGGAGAAGAAAACAGATTCTTATGCTGTGTGTATGGAAATGTGTTCAAATAAATCAACACTGAAGAGAGTGAGATGTGAAAACCTCTACTCATTCAAAATGTTAGATCTTAGCTACATAATAATTTACAATTCATTATCCAGATCAAACCTTGTGGCACACTGATCATTTTTCCGGTCACTAAAAAAACAAATTGTAAAGACCAGGTTACCTAATTTTTAGTATACACCTCAGCCTATCTAGTGGATTAGTGTTTTTTCCTAATTTTACACTTTTTTGTATTTAGGCAATTATGATCTAGTTATGGAATAGTCTCCATCCTACATTATCCAGTATCTTTCATTCTTTCTAGCCCTGATAAATCCCCCAATAGTCTAGTGCTCCTTATTAGTTCTTGTTCACTGTTCTGCAATGATGTTCCTTGACTACCCAATGCTTTCACGCTGCTGGGGCCAGTGGTTGACTGCAACAGACATGTGGGCAGTTGGGGACGTCATTACTGCAGCACGTTAACCCCTTCCTGACAAATGTCGCTTATGCACGGCGCTGTGGGAGCTGCACTCCCATATACTTGTTCATGATGACACATGTTCACGATGACACGTGCTCACGCTGAGCACCACTCCGATCACGGGCGTTTAACCCCTCTGTTGCCACTGTCAATATTGACAGTGACATCGATCATTATCGCAGAGGGAAGGAGCTCCCACTCTGCTCCCATTGGCAGAACGCAATTGTAAATGCGTTGTGCCAGTGTCTCCATGGTGACCTTAGGCCAAAATATGGCCGAGGGTTCACCCAGGGCCAGTGGCCTGTCAGCTTATGCTCTTTGAAGTGTATTAGATCAGCGATCAGGGCATGGAAAGTTGATGTCCCATTCTGGGACAATGTAAAAAAGTTTTAAAAAGGTAAAAAATCATAGAATAAAGAACCAAAAAAAAAGAAATAATATTAATCCAATAAATACATTTATTTACAGTGGGGGGGAAAAAAAATTAGTCAGCCACCAATTGTACAAGCTCTCCCACTTAAAAAGATAATAATAATCTTTATATTTTATATAGCACTAACATATTCCGAAGCGCTTTACAGTTTCCACACATAATCATCGCTGTCCCCGATTGGGCTCACAATCTAAATTCCCTATCAGTATGTCTTTGAAGTGTGGGAGGAAATCGGAGCGCCTGAAGGAAACACACGCAAACACGGGAAGAACATACAAACTCCTTGCATATGTTGTCCTTGGTGGGAATTGAACCCAGGACTCCATCGCTGCAAGGCTGCAGTGCTAACCACTGAGCCACCGTGCCACCCAAAAAGATAAGAGAGACCTGTAAGGCTACGTTCACATTTGCGTTGTTGGGCGCAGCGTCGTCGACGGATACCGACGCATGCGTCATGCGCCCCTATCTTTAACATGGGGGGCGCATGGACATGTGCCGGTATGCACTGTAATGCATTTTATGACGCATGCGTCATATTGACGCACAAGACAGGGGGCAGAGGACGCTACTTGTAGCGTTTTCCCTGCGCCGAAATTCCTGATCTTTACTATCTTATGACAACGCATGCGTCGCAAAACGCTGCGTTGTGTACATGCGTTGTGGGTTGCGTCGCCGACGCTGCACCCAACAACGCAAATGTGAACGTAGCCAAATTTACATCACAGGTAGACCACAACTATGAGAGTCAAAATGAGAAAACAAATCCAGAAAATCACTTTGTCTGATTTGGCAAGATTTATTTAGCAAATTATGGTGGAAAATAAGTATTTGGTCATTAACAAACTTTCATCTCAATATTTTGTTACATATCCTTTGTTGGCAATGACAGAGGTCAAGTGTTTTCTGTAAGTCTTCACAAGGTTGGCACACATTGTTGGTGGTATGTTGGCCCATTCCTCCATGCAGATCTCCTCTAGAGCAGTGATGTTTTGAGTTTGTCGCTGTGCAACAAAGACTTTCAACTCCCTCCAAAGGTTTTCTATGGGGTTGAGATCTAGAGATTGGCTAGGCCACTCTAGGTCCTTCATATGCTTCTTACAAAGCCACTCCTTTGTTGCCCTGGCGGTGTGCTTGGGATCATTATCATGCTGAGAGACCCATCCACATTTCATCTTCAATGACCTTGCTGATGGAAGGAGGTTTGCACTCAAAATCTCACCATACATGGCCCCATTCATTCTTTAATGTACACGGATCAGTCGTCCTGGTCCCTTTGCAGAGAAACAGCCTCAAAGCATGATGTTGCCACCCCCATGCTTCACAGTAGGTATGGTGTTCTTTGGATGCATTCTGTCTCCTCCAAACATGACGAGTTTTGTTTCTACCAAACAGTTCTACTTTGGTTTCATCAAACCATATGACATTCTCCCAATACTCTTCTGGATAATCCAAATGGTCTCTAGCAAACTTCAGACAGGCCCGGACACGTCTGGCACTGCAGGATCTGAGTCCCTGGTGGCGTAGTGTGTTACTACTGGTAGCCTTTGTTATGGTGGTGCAGGTTATTCACTTGGTCCCACCGTGTAGTTCTGGGATTTTTGCTCACCGTTCTTGTGATCATTTTGAACTCACGGGGTGAGATCTTGTGTGGAGCCCCAGATCGAGGGAGATTATCAGTGGTCTTGCTTGTCTTCCATTTTCTTATTATTGCTCCCACAGTTGATTTCATCACACCAAGCTGCTTGCCTATTGCAGATTCAGTCTTCCCAGTCTGGTGCAGGGCTACAATTTTGTTTCTGGTGTCCTTCCACAGCTATTTGGTCTTCGCCATAGTGGAGTTTGGAGTTTGACCGTTTGACGTTGTGGACAGGTGTCTATACTGATAACAAGTTCAAATAGGTGCCATTACTACAGGTAATGAGTGGAGGACAGAGGAGCCTCTTAAAGAAGAAGTTGCAGGTCTGTGAGAGCCAGATGTCTTGCATGTTTTTAGGTGACCAAATACTTATTTTCCACAATTTGTAAAATAAATCTTGCCAAATCAGACAAGGTGATTTTCTGGATTTGTTTTCTCATTTTGACTACTCTCATAGTTGTGGTTTACCTATGATGTCAATTACAGGCCTCTCTCATCTTTATAAGTGGGAGAACTTGCACAATTGGTGGCTGACTAAATACCTTTTTTCCCCACTATATGTAAAAACAAAAATAAACAAAAAAAATTACACATATTTAGCATCACCGCGTCCAGAACGATCCAACCTATAAATCTCCCAGTAGTTTACTCCTTCAGTGAACACTAGAGATGAGCAGTGTTCAAATCGAACTGTTCGCCAATTTCAAATTCAAACTGTTTTGGGCGGTGTTCGAGTCGTTCGACGAACCCAAACAATTTGCTTAAAATTCGGCTGTTCGAGTCTCTGTTCGATAACTGTTCGTTCACCAAAAGCCCAGCTTGATTTGCACATTAAAACTGTTTATCATTGTTAATGGACTGTTTCAGTGTATAGTGGGCACGGGGGGGGGGGGCTGGCGGGGGATAGATCTGTGCTGAAATTAAGCCGATCTCCATTTTTTTTTTCTTTCCCGCATTTACAGAGGGGCAGTGCAGTCTCTCAGCCTATCAGCAGTGCGCACACACAACACAGCAATGTGCATGTGATGCACACAAGCAAGGGCATGTGTCATTGGCTGTGTATGTCACATGTCCTTGCCCTATAAGAACCAGCCATTTGCCCCATCGCCACCATTTCCTCACTGCTGCAGCTTAGTGTTAGACGGCACCGCTGCTGCTGTGGGCGCTATACAGTCAAAGAGTCTTTTTTTGCCAGCAAATTTTCCGAGAGATAGGTTTAGAGTCGGGAGTTGGGACTAGTTGTAATATCAGCCCTTTTCAGGGTAGGTTACAGCAGTTCATAGCACTGTTTGCCAGGCAGGCTGAGCCAGCGCTGTGCAAGTGTTAGTCACAGCATTTGGTGTAATCTAGCTCAGCCAATCCTTTTGGGCTAGTAGCATTGTCTGATAGTCATCTGAGTAGCCTGTGAAGCTAGCTACACCGCCTGTGTATCTCAATTTTTACTGCATCTAATCCAGGTAATAGTTTTGGGGTTTGGGGCTTAGTAGCAATGTTTGCACGTCAGCAGAGTAGCCCGCCTGTGAAACAAACTATACCGCCTGTGTATCTCAATTTTGACTGCATCTAATCCAGTTAATAGTTTTGGGCCTAGGAGCAGTGTCTGCACGTCAGCAGAGTAGCCCGCCTGTGAAACAAACTATACCGCCTGTGTATCTCAATTTTTACTGCATCTAATCCAGTTAATAGTTTTGGGGTTTTGGGCTTAGTAGCAGTGTTTGCACGTCAGCAGAGTAGCCCGCCTGTGAAACTAACTACACCGCCTGTGTATCTCTATTTTCACTGCATCTAATCCAGTTAACAGTTTTGTGCCTAGGAGCAGTGTCTGCACGTCAGCAGAGTAGCCCGCCTGTGAAACAAACTATACCGCCTGTGTATCTCAATTTTTACTGCATCTAATCCAGTTAATAGTTTTGGGCCTAGTACCACAGTTTGGCCACTCAGTTCTGCTCAGTTTTCATCCATCGGTTGTTGTGCCAACAACTACAGATACAGAGTTGCCAATTAGTTAAGCACTAAAATGAGTGGCAAAATGCCTGCTGCTGGTGGAATGGGGAATAGGCATGTTGGAAAGGGAAAAAAAGGTTGTGTCCGTGGGGTAGGTGGTAAAGCAACAGTAACATCTGCAGAAGAAAGACCATCTTCCAGCCAAAGTAAGATGTCTACTTCTTTTCGTGGACAATCTGATATGATCCCTTTCTTGCGACCATCGCTACAAGCATCGCCAAAAATTCCAGATGAGGCACAAAAACAGCAGGTGCTTGAACGGATATCAAGTGCTCGTTCGAGTGGGCTCTCCTCCATGTCAACTTCAACATCACAACTACTCCAGTCCTCAGAGTTGTCACCCCAATCGCACTTGCTTCCTCACAGCTCCCAAGTCTCCAGCTGCCCGTCTGAGCATGGGGTAACACAAATGGTTGAGTCTGTAGAGCAGTTTACGCATACTATAGCCTGGGAATCAGAGGTCTGCTCCAGAGCTTCTGTGAATCCAGACGAGGAAATGATCTGCACTGATGCCCAGAATCTTTGTGAGTCGGATCCAGGCCCAGATGAAGAAGGTTCTGAGCATAATGTAGACCCTCGTTCCCAAACTGTAACTCCTGTTGGTGGAGACAATGAGGAAGATGATGATGAGACTGAGATACCTGATTGGAACGAAAACTTGACTTTTCGGTCGGGGCAGGAAGAGGTTGGCTCTGAGGACGACGGGTGTGAGAACACACAGGATGATGATGACGAGGTTGTAGACCCCACTTACTGTCAACCCCCCGTCCGCCAGTCCATGGGGTCAGCAGAGGAGGTGGAGGAGGATGTTAGTGACGAGTCTGACGACGAGGTAACGGTGCGCCTTCCTGGACAGAAACGGAGTACTGGAAGCACGTCATCAACTGCATCCTCAACCCCAACTGTGCCTCAGACCAGAAGTCGTGGTGGCTCTTCAGGTCGCACGGGCTCTAAGCCTTGCATAGCCTGGGCATTTTTTGACATCGCAAAGGATGACCCTACTCGTGTTGTCTGTTTAGATTTGTCAACAAAATCTCAGTAGAGGCCAAAAAATCACTAGCTTGAGTACATCATGCATGAACCGTCACATGGATATGAGGCATAAGTTGCAGTGGGAAGCTCACTGTGCTACAATGCGGCCTAGTGGGCCGGGTCAACCACCGTATGCCCCATCAAGTGCATCCGTGTCCTCTTCATCCTCTGTGACTGTGGGGACAGCAGTCGCACTTGGTTTTGGATGCAGACCTTCCACCTCTTTACCCGCAACAGCCAGTGTGATTGGCAGGTCATCAGGACATTTGCAAGTGGAAACACCTGCTGGTGTTGAGCGCTCTCCGACATTGACACCACATTTTGATCAAGGCAACATAACATCTCCGCCTGCACCTTCCTCACAGACCAGCAGTTTGCCGGGGACACCCTACTCAACTCCATCTAAGCACGGCAGCCAGCCCTCAGTCCCTCAGATGTGGACAATTAAAAGACCATTTCCTCCTAGCCATGACAAAGCTAAGAGGTTGAATTTCTCCATCTGCAAGCTGTTGGCTACAGAAATGCTGCCTTTCCGCCTGGTGGACACAGAGGATTTTCAAGACCTTATGTCTGTCGCAGTGCCCCAGTACCAGATGCCCAGTCGCCACTACTTCTCAAAGAAAGCTGTGCCTGCGCTACACCAGCATGTCGCACACAACATCACCGCTTCCTTGAGTAACTCTGTGTGTGACAGGGTGCATTTCACCACAGACACTTGGACGAGTAGACATGGACAGGGGCGTTACATGTTGGTGACTGGGCATTGGGTAACTACAGCGACATCAGGAGAAGGGGCTGCTGTCCAAGTCTTGCCGTCCCCACGAGTTGCTCGTCGATCCTCTGCATCTAGAAGTTCCTCCACTGCTTCTGCCTCCTCAACCTCTTCTCGGTCCTCCACCTGCACCCAAAGCCTGTCTGGTAATGCCACCCACGTTGTAACTGCGCAGAAGGAATCCTGCACACCTCCTCACTATGCTGTCACCAGGGCTCAACGGCATCAGGCAGTGTTTACATTGAAATGTCTGGGAAATGTGAGTCACACAGCTGAGGAGTTGTGGTCACCTCTGGAGACCGAGCTCCATCAATGGTTGTCTCCACTCAACCTGCAGCCAGGGAAGGCTGTGTGCAACAATGCTGCAAACCTGGGTGCGGCCCTTCGCCAGAGCAATGTCACACACGTGCCTTGTATGGCTCACGTTTTGAACCTGGTTGTCCAGCAATTTTTATCCCACTATCCCGGACTAGATGGGCTTCTGCAGAGGGCATGGTCGCTGTGTGCTCACTTCCACCGTTCGCATCCCGCAGCTCGACGACTTGCATCTCTACAGAAGTCGTTGGGCCTGCCAGTTCACTGGCTGAAATGCGATGTGCCCACACGGTGGAATTCAACTCTGCACGTGTTGCAGTGACTGTGGCAGCACCGACGAGCCCTGGTGCAATACGTTATGATGTATAGCGTGGGCCAACGAGATCAAGAGGTGGGGCAAATCATGCTGCAGGAGTGGTCTCAGATCAGGGACCTATGCACCCTTCTGCACAGTTTTGAAATAGCAACGAAGATGTTTAGTGCTGACGATGCCACTATCAGCATGACCATTCCGGTGATTTACATGCTGGAGCACACCTTACACAGTGTCTGGAGTCAGGTGGTGGAACAAGAGGAGGAGGAGGAACAGGAGGAGTCGTATGCGGAAAGGATCATATCTCCAAGGTCAAGAAGGTTGGCAGCACCAAGGCGGCTGGCATTGGAGGCTGGGGGAGAGGGATTACCGAGGGTGCATGGTAGCAGCCATACTGTTGAGGAAGGTGCAGGAGGCGAGGAAGAAGTGGAGGACGAAGTGGCGCTGGGCATGGAAGACTCATCAGATGAGGGAGACCTTGATCAAATTTCTGTTGTGCGAGGTTGGGGGGAGAGGGCAGACGAAGGAAGCATGATTCTCACCTCGCCACCACCAAGACAACAAGGACTTGGTCCTCCTGGATGCGCAAGACACATGAGTGTCTTCTTGCTGCACTACCTGCAACATGACCCTCAGATTGTCAGAATCCGAAGTAATGATGACTACTGGGTTGCCACACTCTTAGATCCCCGGTACAAAAGTAAATTTGGTGAAATAATTCCTGCCATAGAAAGGGATTCACGCATGCAGGAGTATCAGCAGAGACTGTTACAGAATCTAACATCTGCTTTTCCACAAAACACCAGTGGTACACGTAGTCAGTCTCTGAGTTCTAACTTGCCAACCGTGGGACTATCGAGTCATCACTCTAACCGTAACAGTAACATCATATCTGGTGGTAACAGCATTTTTTTCCAATCGTTTCAAGATTTTTTTAGACCATCCTTTGCAAGGCCACAGGAGACAAGAAGTCTGACGCACAGCCAACGCCTAGAGAGGATGGTACAAGAGTATCTCTAAGTTAACATCGATGCCATGACTGTGGAACTGGACCCTTGCTCATTTTGGGCTTCCAATCTTGAAAAATGGCCTGAGCTCGCCACTCACGCCTTGGAGATCTTGTCGTGCCCTGCAGCCAGCATTCTCTCTGAACGTGTGTTCAGCGCTGCTGGTGGTGTGCTGACAGATAAGCGCACGCGGCTGTCCAGTGACAATGTAGACAGACTAACGTTCATCAAGATGAACAAATCCTGGATCCGCAAGGACTTTTCTACCCCTGTGTCATCTTGGAGAGACTAAAAGCTTGATGATTTTTGAAAATCACCTCACCAACCGTTTTAAAAAACTCTGGCGAAATTGATGCCACTTAAGTGGTGTCTGTGGCCGAATTTTTTGAAAAAATGGAGACTCTTTTATTTAGTCCCCTTGCTGAGTTTTACATGACGTTGCCATCGTCAATTCCAGGTGGGTGGGGTCGTCTGCAGAGTTGTTTACTCATACTATGGCCTGGAACTTAGAGGTCTGCTCCAAAGCTTCAGTGTCTGCTAGTCAGCAGAGTAGCCCAGCCACCCACCGCCTGTTTACCTAAGTACTATTTTTAACGGCATCTAGCCCTGGAAATCCTTTTGGGACTAGTAGAATTTAGTGCTACTCAGCAGCGTACCCCACCCATGAAGCAAGCTACACCGCCTGTTTACCTATCTACTATTTTGTAACAGATTTAGCCCGGGAAATCCTTTTGGGCCTAGTAGAATTTAGTGCTACTCAGCAGCATACCCCACCCATGAAGCAAGCTACACCGCCTGTTTACCTAAGTACTATTTTGTAACGGCATCTAGCTCTGGAAATCCTTTTGGGCCTAGTAGAATTTAGTGCTACTCAGCAGCGTACCCCACCCATGAAGCAAGCTACACTGCCTGTTTACCTAACTACTATTTTGTAATGGCATCTGGCCCAGGAAATCCTTTTGGGCCTAGCAGAATTTAGTGCTACTCAGCAGCATACCCCACCCATGAAGCAAGCTACACCGCCTGTTTACCTAACTACTATTTTGTAACGGCATCTAGCCCGGGAAATCCTTTTGGGCCTAGTAGAATTTGGTGCTACTCAGCAGCGTACCCCACCCATGAAGCAAGCTACACCGCCTGTTTACCTAACTACTATTTTGTAACGGCATCTAGCCCGGGAAATCCTTTTGGGCCTAGTAGAATTTAGTGCTATTCAGCAGCGTACCCCACCCATGAAGCAAGCTATACCGCCAGTTTACCTAACTACTATTTTGTAACGGCATCTAGCCCTGGAAATCCTTTTGGGCCTAGTAGAATTTAGTGCTACTCAGCAGCGTACCCCACCCATGAAGCAAGCTACACGGCCTGTTTACCTAACTACTATTTTGTAACGGCATCTAGCTTGGGAAATCCTTTTGGGCCTAGTAGAATTTAGTGCTACTCAGCAGCGTACCCCACCCATGAAGCAAGCTACACCGCCTGTTTACCTAACTACTATTTTGCAACGGCATCTAGCCCGGGAAATCCTTTTGGGCCTAGTAGAATTTAGTGCTATTCAGCAGCGTACCCCACCCATGGAGCAAGCTACACCACCAGTTTACCTAACTACTATTTTGTAACGGCATCTAGCCCTGGAAATCCTTTTGGGCCTAGTAGAATTTAGTGCTACTCAGCAGCGTACCCCACCCATGAAGCAAGCTACACGGCCTGTTTACCTAACTACTATTTTGTAACGGCATCTAGCTCGGGAAATCCTTTTGGGCCTAGTAGAATTTAGTGCTACTCAGCAGCGTACCCCACCCATGAAGCAAGCTACATGGCCTGTTTACCTAACTACTATTTTGTAACGGCATCTAGCTTGGGAAATCCTTTTGAGCCTAGTAGAATTTAGTGCTACTCAGCAGCATACCCCACCCATGAAGCAAGCTACACCGCCTGTTTATCTAACTACTATTTTGTAATGGCATCTGGCCCAGGAAATCCTTTTGGGCCTAGTAGAATTTAGTGCTACTCAGCAGCATACCCCACCCATGAAGCAAGCTACACTGCCTGTTTACCTAACTACTATTTTGTAACGGCATCTAGCCCGGGAAATCCTTTTGGGCCTAGTAGAATTTAGTGCTACTCAGCAGCGTACCCCACCCATGAAGCAAGCTACACCGCCTGTTTACCTAACTACTATTTTGTAACGGCATCTAGCCCGGGAAATCCTTTTAGGCCTAGTAGAATTTAGTGCTATTCAGCAGCGTACCCCACCCATGAAGAAAGCTACACCGCCAGTTTACCTACCTACTGTTTTGTAACGGCATCTAGCCCTGGAAATCCTTTTGGGCCTAGTAGAATTTAGTGCTACTCAGCAGCGTACCTCACCCATGAAGCAAGCTACACGGCCTGTTTACCTAACTACTATTTTGTAACGGCATCTAGCTCGGGAAATCCTTTTGGGCCTAGTAGAATTTAGTGCTACTCAGCAGTGTACCCCACCCATGAAGCAAGCTACACCGCCTGTTTACCTAAGTACTATTTTGTAACGGCATCTAGCCCTGGAAATCCTTTTTGGCCTAGTAGAATTTAGTGCTACTCAGCAGCGTACCCCACCCATGAAGCAAGCTACAACGCCTGTTTACCTAAGTACTATTTTTTAACAGCATCTAGCCCAGGAAATCCTTTTGGGCCTAGTAGAATTTAGTGCAACTCAGCAGTGTACCCCACCCATGAAGCAAGCTACACCGCCTGTTTACCTAACTACTATTTTGTAATGGCATCTGGCCCAGGAAATTCTTTTGGGCCTAGTAGCAATTTTTGCTACTCAGCAGAGTACCCCACCCATGAAGCAAGCTACACCGCCTTCTTTCTTTCTCAATCTAACCCCTCGGCTCTGGGGTGTCCACTCTCCCTCCAGCTCTCTCCTTCTCACAGGTGGACTACCGCTTGTATTCACACTGTGGCGAACCTTTTGGGCCCAGGTATAAGAAGTCATCGAGGTAATGGATAATATGTGCCTCCTTACAAACGTCCATGATGACACATTCGAGGAAGCAACTAAACGCCTCAAATAGTGAGCAGGATATGGAGCACCCCATGGGCAAACAGCGATCTATGTAGTATGCTCCTTCACAGAAGCAGCCCAATGGGAGGACACTATTTGGCGGCACAGGTAGTAACCGGACTCCCCCTCAATGTCTGTTTTGGCCATTAGGGTGTCCCTTACCAACTTCTTGACCCGCCTGATTGCCTCGTCAAAGGAGGTACAGTACATAGTACTCTACTTGATTCCGCGTCGATGTTGTCGTTTACTGACCTGCCCCTTGGATATGACAAATGGTGGATTAGTCTGAATGTATTGGGTTCATTTTTTGGCACAACTCCCAACGGGGGTAACACTACGTCTTCTAAGGAAAGTGTTCTGAATGGACCCGCCGCCATTCTACCTAAAGATATTTATTTTTTAATTTTTTTTGTCAAGACGTCTGGGTGTTGGTAGAGTGAGTTTAGATTTTTACTCCAGCCTTTGTTGATTTTAGGAGGGCATGACATGCCTATATCAGTGTCTCTTCCTCCTTTTACTCCTCCACCTCTTTTCTTTTCGCATGACTATATGTAGTTGTGACTTTTCCATGTGTTTGTTGTGTCTTCTGAGCAGTTTGTCAGCTTTTGGACACCTTTAAAGGTGTTTTCTATGTGTTTTCCATGTGTTTGTATGTGTTTATGTTTGCCTGCCATTGGTTTCAATGGGGTTTGACGGTGTTCGTCGAACGTTCGACGAACATTTTGTCGAACATCTCCCTGTTCGCCGAACCGAACCCGAACACTAGGGAGGTGGCTCATCTCTAGTGAACACCGTAAAAAACTATATAAAAATCTGCTTTATCATCAAACGCCAAACAAAAGTGGAATAAAACGAGTTAAAAAAGACTAATGTAAATAAAAATGGTACCACTGAAAACATCTTGTCCTGCAAAAACAAAGCCACCGTACTGCTCCATCAGCGGAAAAATAAAAAAGTTATAGCTCTCAGAATAAAGCGATGCAAAAATAATATTTTTTTCAATAAATTAGTTTTATTCTGTAAAATCGGTAAAACATTAAAAAACAATACAAATGTTGTATAGCTGTAATCGTACTGACACAAAGAATAAAGCAGCCTTATCAATTTTACCATATGCGGAACGGCATAAAAAAGAAACCAATTCCTGAATTGCTAGTGTTTGTTCATTCTGCCTCCCAAAAACCAGAATAGAAAGCTATCAAAAAATTTAATGTGCCCAAAAAAGGTAATAGTAAAAATGTTAACACAAAAAACAAGCCCTCGCATGACTATGTGTTGTGAATTCCGTTCTCGGGCTCCCTCCTGTGGTCATGAGTGGTACTGTGTGAGTTTGTTCTTGGGCTCCCTCTGGTGGCCTTTAGCGATATGGCTGGGCTCAGCTGCTTCATTTCCTTCTATGCTGGGCCTATTTAACTCACCTGGACCTTCATTTGTTGCCTGCTGTCGGTGTATTCAGTCCTGATTCTGAGCTCTCCTGAATATTCCTTGTGACCAGTCTCCTGCTGGAGAAGCTAAGTTTGCTTGTTCATTTTGCTCATTATTTCCTTGAAAACGTTTCTCAGTATATGATGAGTTCAGTCCAGCTCGCTTTTATGTGATTTTTTGCTTGCTGGTTAGTTCTGGGGTGCAGAGGGCGCCCCTCACATCGTGAGTCGGTGTGGGGGTTCTTGTATTCTCTGCGTGGTTTATTTTTGATAGTTTTTGTACTGACCGCACAGATTCCTATCTATTTTCTGTCTATCTAGTGTTAGCGGGCCTCATTTGCTAAACCTGTTTCATTTCTACGTTTGTATTTTCCCCTTAACTCACCGTTATTATTTGTGGGGGGCTGTCTATAACTTTGGGGTTATTTCTCTGAGGCAAGTGAGGTCTTTGCTTTCTCTCTAGGGGCAGTCAGTTTCTCAGGCTGTGAAGAGGCGTCTAGGTTTTTAGGTAACGCTCCACGGCTGCCTTTAGTGTGTTGGATAGGATCAGGATTGCAGTCAGTATAGCTTCCACATCCCCAGAACTTGTCCTATCATTCTGGTTATATGTGTCAGGTCAGTTTTGAGATCCTACCACCGGATCATAACAGTACAGCAGGCCCCAAAGTGTTAATGCAGCAGAAGAGGGAGAAGAGAAATCCTGAAGTCATTTTTTTTTTCTTCTCTGCACTGTGTTTAGTCTCTCTCCTCCCCTTAATCTCTGGGTGGTTCTGAACTCAGCTGCAGATATGGACATTCAGAGTCTGTCTTCTAGTGTGGATCATCTCACTGCAAGGGTACAGGGCATTCAGGATTATGTAGTCCGCAGTCCTATGCCAGAGCCTAAAATACCAATTCCTGAGCTGTTCTCCGGAGATAGATCTAGGTTTTTGAACTTTAAGAATAATTGTAAGTTATTCCTTTCTCTGAGACCTCGCTCCTCTGGTGATTCTGTTCAGCAAGTTAAAATTGTTATTTCTTTGTTGCGTGGTGACCCTCAAGATTGGGCATTCTCTCTGGCGCCAGGAGATCCTGCATTGCTAAATGTGGATGCGTTTTTTCTGGCGCTTGGAGTGCTTTATGAGGAACCTAATCTGGTAGACCAAGCAGAGAAGGTTTTGCTGGCTCTCTCTGAGGGTCAAGATGAAGCAGAGGTTTACTGTCAGAAGTTTAGGAAGTGGTCTGTGCTCACTCAATGGAATGAGTGTGCCCTGGCGGCGATTTTCAGAAAGGGTCTTTCTGAAGCCCTTAAAGATGTTATGGTGGGGTTCCCCACACCTGTGGGTCTGAATGAGTCTATGTCTTTGGCCATTCAGATAGATCGGCGTCTGCGGGAGCGCAAACCTGTGCACCATCTGGTGGTATTTTCTGAGCAGAAACCTGAGCCTATGCAATGCGACAGGATTCTGACCAGAGTTGAACGGCAAAACCACAGACGTCAGAATGGGTTGTGCTTTTACTGTGGTGATTCTACTCATGTTATCTCAGAGTGTTCTAAGCGCACAAAAAGGTTCGCCAAGTCTGTCACCATTGGTACTGTACAACCTAAATTCATTTTGTCTGTTACTTTGATTTGCTCTCTGTCATCCTACTCAGTTATGGCTTTTGTGGATTCAGGTGCCGCCCTGAATTTGATGGATTTGTCATTTGCCAGGCGCTGTGGTTTTATCTTGGAGCCTTTACAGTTCCCTATCCCACTAAAGGGAATTGATGCTACGCCATTGGCCAAGAATAAACCTCAGTACTGGACCCAAGTGACCATATGCATGGCTCCTGCACATCAGGAGGTGATTCGCTTTCTTGTGCTACGTAATTTGCATGATGTTGTCGTGTTGGGTCTGCCATGGCTGCAGGCTCATAATCCAGTCCTGGATTGGAAAGCAATGTCTGTGTCAAGTTGGGGTTGCCAGGGAATTCATGGCGATGCTCCTTTGGTGTCAATTGCTTCTTCTACTCCTTCTGAAGTCCCTGAATTTTTGTCGGACTACCAGGATGTATTTGATGAGCCCAAATCTAGTGCTCTACCTCCTCATAGGGATTGTGATTGTGCTATAAATCTGATTCCTGGTAGTAAGTTCCCTAAGGGACGACTTTTTAATTTATCTGTACCAGAACATGCCGCTATGCGGAGTTATATAAAGGAGTCCTTGGAGAAGGGGCATATTCGCCCGTCCTCGTCCCCTTTAGGTGCGGGGTTCTTTTTTGTGGCCAAGAAGGATGGTTCTCTGAGACCCTGTATAGATTATCGCCTTCTAAATAACATCACGGTCAAATTTCAGTACCCCTTGCCACTGTTGTCCGATCTGTTTGCCCGGATTAGGGGGGCCAGTTGGTTCACCAAGATAGATCTTCGAGGAGCGTATAATCTTGTGCGCATAAAGCAGGGCGATGAATGGAAAACAGCATTTAATACGCCCGAAGACCATTTTGAGTACTTGGTGATGCCTTTTGGGCTTTCTAATGCCCCCTCTGTGTTTCAGTCCTTCATGCATGACATCTTCCGAGAGTATCTGGATAGATTTATGATTGTGTACCTGGATGATATTTTGGTCTTTTCTGATGATTGGGAGTCTCATGTGAAGCAGGTCAGGATGGTATTTCAGGTCCTGCGTGCCAATGCCTTGTTTGTGAAGGGCTCTAAATGTCTCTTCGGAGTCCAGAAGGTTTCCTTTTTTTAGCTTTATTTTTTCTCCTTCTACTATTGAGATGGATCCAGTCAAGGTCCAGGCTATTTATGACTGGACTCAACCTACATCTGTGAAGAGTCTTCAGAAGTTCTTGGGTTTTGCTAATTTTTACCGTCGCTTCATCACTAATATTTCTAGTGTGGTTAAGCCTTTGACGGATTTGACCAAGAAGGGTTCTGATGTGACGAATTGGTCTCCTGCGGCCGTGGAGGCCTTTCAGGAGCTGAAACGTCGATTTTCTTCAGCTCCTGTCTTGCGCCAGCCCGATGTCTCTCTTCCCTTTCAGGTCGAGGTTGATGCTTCTGAGATTGGAGCAGGGGCTGTCTTGTCGCAGAGAAGCTCTGATGGCTCTGTGATGTGCTTTCTTTTCAAGACAGTTTTCGCCTGCCGAGCGGAATTATGATGTTGGTAATCGTGAGTTGTTGGCAATGAAGTGGGCATTTGAGGAGTGGCGACATTGGCTTGAGGGAGCCAAGCATCGTGTGGTGGTCTTGACGGATCACAAGAATTTGACTTATCTCGAGTCTGCCAAACGGTTGAATCCGAGACAGGCTCGATGGTCGCTGTTTTTCTCTCGTTTCAATTTCGTGGTTTCATATCTTCCGGGTTCGAAAAACGTGAAGGCTGATGCCCTTTCTAGGAGTTTTGTACCTGACTCCCCGGAAGTTTCTGAGCCGACTGGAGTCCTCAAAGAGGGGGTGATTTTGTCTGCCATCTCTCCTGATCTGCGACGGGTGTTGCAGGAGTTTCAGGCCAATAGACCTGACCGTTGTCCACCGGAGAGACTGTTTGTCCCGGACAGATGGACCAGTAGAGTTATTTCCGAGGTTCATTCTTCGGTGTTGGCGGGTCATCCTGGGATTTTTGGTACCAGGGATTTGGTGGCGAGGTCCTTTTGGTGGCCTTCCTTGTCGCGGGATGTGCGTTCCTTTGTGCAGTCCTGTGGGATTTGTGCTCGGGCCAAGCCTTGCTGTTCTCGTGCCAGTGGATTGCTTTTGCCTTTGCCTGTCCCGAAGAGGCCTTGGACGCATATTTCCATGGATTTTATTTCGGATCTTCCTGTCTCTCAGAGGATGTCTGTCATCTGGGTGGTTTGTGATCATTTTTCTAAAATGGTCCATTTGGTACCTTTGCCTAAGCTGCCTTCCTCCTCCGATTTGGTGCCACTGTTTTTTCAGAATGTGGTTCGTTTACATGGTATTCCGGAGAACATTGTGTCTGACAGAGGATCCCAGTTTGTGTCCAGATTTTGGCGGTCTTTTTGTGCTAAGATGGGCATTGAATTGTCTTTTTCGTCGTCCTTCCATCCTCAGATGAATGGCCAAACCGAACGAACTAATCAGACCTTGGAAACTTATTTGAGATGTTTTGTTTCTGCTGATCAGGATGATTGGGTGACTTTTTTGCCATTGGCTGAGTTCGCCCTCAATAATCGGGCTAGTTCTGCTACTTTGGTTTCACCTTTCTTTTGCAATTCTGGTTTTCATCCTCATTTTTCCTCGGGTCAGGTTGAACCCTCTGACTGTCCTGGGGTGGATTCTGTGGTGGATAGGTTGCAGCAGATTTGGAACCATGTGGTGGACAATTTGACGTTGTCCCAAGAGAAGGCTCAGCGCTTTGCTAACCGCCGTCGCTGTGTGGGTCCCCGACTTCGTGTGGGGGATTTGGTGTGGTTGTCTTCTCGTTATGTCACGATGAAGGTTTCCTCTCCTAAGTTCAAGCCTCGTTACATCGGTCCTTATAAGATTTTGGAAATCCTCAACCCTGTGTCATTTCGGTTGGACCTCCCAACATCGTTTGCCATTCATAATGTGTTCCATAGGTCATTGTTGCGGAGATATGTGGTGCCTGTGGTCCCTTCTGTTGATCCTCCTGCTCCTGTCTTGGTCGAGGGGGAGTTGGAGTATGTGGTGGAGAAGATCTTGGATTCTCGTATTTCGAGACGGAAGCTTCAGTACTTAGTTAAATGGAAGGGCTATGGTCAGGAGGATAATTCCTGGGTTGTCGCCTCCGATGTCCATGCGGCCGATTCGGTTCGTGCCTTTCATTCGGCTCGTCCTGATCGGCCTGGGAGCTCTGGTGAGGGTTCGGTGACCCCTCCTCAAGGGGGGTTACTGTTGTGAATTCCGTTCTCGGGCTCCCTCCTGTGGTCATGAGTGGTACTGTGTGAGTTTGTTCTTGGGCTCCCTCTGGTGGCCTTTAGCGATATGGCTGGGCTCAGCTGCTTCATTTCCTTCTATGCTGGGCCTATTTAACTCACCTGGACCTTCATTTGTTGCCTGCTGTCGGTGTATTCAGTCCTGATTCTGAGCTCTCCTGAATATTCCTTGTGACCAGTCTCCTGCTGGAGAAGCTAAGTTTGCTTGTTCATTTTGCTCATTATTTCCTTGAAAACGTTTCTCAGTATATGATGAGTTCAGACCAGCTCGCTTTTATGTGATTTTTTGCTTGCTGGTTAGTTCTGGGGTGCAGAGGGCGCCCCTCACATCGTGAGTCGGTGTGGGGGTTCTTGTATTCTCTGCGTGGTTTATTTTTGATAGTTTTTGTACTGACCGCACAGATTCCTATCTATTTTCTGTCTATCTAGTGTTAGCGGGCCTCATTTGCTAAACCTGTTTCATTTCTACGTTTGTATTTTCCCCTTAACTTACCGTTATTATTTGTGGGGGGCTATCTATAACTTTGGGGTTATTTCTCTGAGGCAAGTGAGGTCTTTGCTTTCTCTCTAGGGGCAGTCAGTTTCTCAGGCTGTGAAGAGGCGTCTAGGTTTTTAGGTAACGCTCCACGGCTGCCTTTAGTGTGTTGGATAGGATCAGGATTGCGGTCAGTATAGCTTCCACATCCCCAGAACTTGTCCTATCATTCTGGTTGTATGTGTCAGGTCAGTTTTGAGATCCTACCACCGGATCATAACAACTATGTCAGCCGAAATATGGTTAAATTATTGCTGTCTAATTATGGGGATGCAAAAACTTGTTTTTGTAAAAAAACGTCTTTTAGTATGTGACAGCAGCCAAACATAAAAAACTATATAAATCTGGTATCGCTGTAATCGCACCAGCATGAACGATAAGTCATCTAATCACTTACATAGCATGAGGAATGGCATAAAAAATAAAGAAAACCAATTCTTGCAAAAATAAAAGCGTCTTTTAGTGTGTGATAGTAGCCAAATACAGTATAAAAAATATATAAATCTAGTATCGCTGTAATTGCACCGACCAAAAGAATAAAGTCGTCTAATCACTTATACTACATTAACGTAAAAAATAAATAAAACTAATTCTTCACCTGCTGTTGATTTGTTCATTCTGCCTCTCAAAGATCGCAGTAAGGCATTTATCCTGTGCTCTGCTTTGTGCGCTTACATTGGAGTTTCCATGTAACTCTTTGAAATACGTGAATCAGACAGAACCCCCGGAGGAAGATTCCCTATAATGAGGCAGATGGAGGCATTGTGGATGCATTCTGGCCTGTGATCCAGCAGCGCCTCTTTAAGTGTGCATAAAATAGCAGTCTGACACAGTTTTTTGTACTTCTGAAAAGAAGGACAACACTGAAGAGACGCCAGGTGGAGTCCAGAGTAACTCTGCTGCTAATTATAGTGAGTGGCTCCCTGGGATTTCATCTGAATCACATCACTTGGCGATTTAGATGGAAACCCTGATATAAGTGCTCAGCATGGAACCTGTTATGATCTGGTGGCCTAAGAGCAGCATGACACGTACTCTGGAGAAGGTGGTACCTGTACTGACCACAGACCCTGAACTTAAACACCGCAACTAGAAGTAGCCGTGGAATGTACCTATCACTCCCTAGACATCTCGACACAGCCGGAGGACTAATTACCCCTAGAGATAGAAAAGGGAAAACTATCTTGCCTCAGAGAAAATTCCCAAAGGATAGACAGCCCCCCACAAATATTGACTGTGAGAGGAGAGGGAAAAAACATACACAGACTGAAATCAGAATTTAGCAAAGGAGGCCACTTCTAGCTAAATAGAAAGGATAGGACAGAGTACTATGCGGTCAGTATTAAAACACTAGAAAATATCCACCACAGAAAATACAAAATCTCCACAGCTAACTAAAGATATGGAGGGTATATCTGCATCTCCAGAGATACCAGCTTGGCTAAACAAATCCTTATACAGACCAAGCTGGACAAGACAAAAACATGGAAAAGAACTGAACAATAAGGCCACAGCATGTGGACAGCAAAAATCAAGGCCAGAACTTATCTTTGTTGAAATGAACAGCAAAGCAGGAGAGAGCAGGCAGGGATGTGAATCCTCCAGGAACAATGGACAACTGGCACTGACTAAAGGGTCAAGCAAGGCTAAATAGCCCAGTCAGGATTGCAAAAACTTGACACACCTGATGAATGCTGCGATCCAGAGACAGCAGCACTACCACTTATAACCACCGGAGGGAGCCCAAGAGCAGAATTCACAACAGTACCCCCCCCCTTGAGGAGGGGTCACCGAACCCTCACCAGAGCCCCCAGGCCGATCCGGACGAGCCAAATGAAAGGCACGAACCAAATCCTCAGCATGAACATCGGAGGCAACAACCCAAGAATTATCCTCCTGGCCATAACCCTTCCATTTGACAAGATACTGAAGCTTCCGGCTCGAAAAACGAGAATCCAAAATCATCTCAACCACATACTCCAACTCCCCATCAATCAACACCGGGGCAGGAGGATCAACAGAGGGAACAACGGGCACCACATATTTCCGCAACAAAGATCTATGAAAAACATTATGGATGGAAAAAGAGGCTGGAAGGGCCAAACGAAAAGACACTGGATTGATAATCTCAGAAATCCTATAAGGGCCAATAAACCGAGGCTTAAACTTAGGGGAAGAAACCTTCATAGGAACATGACGGGAAGACAACCAGACCAAATCCCCAACCCGAAGCCGGGAACCAACACACCAACGACGGTTAGCAAAGCGCTGAGCCCCCTCCTGAGACAACACCAAATTGTCAACAACATGAGCCCAAATTTGCTGCAACCTGTCAACCACAGAGTCCACCCCAGGACAGTCAGAAGGCTCAACCTGCCCCGAAGAAAAACGAGGATGAAAACCAGAGTTACAAAAGAAGGGTGAAACCAAGGTAGCAGAACTAGCCCGATTATTAAGGGCAAACTCGGCCAATGGCAAGAAAGCCACCCAATCATCCTGATCAGCAGACACAAAGCATCTCAAATAAGTTTCCAAAGTCTGATTAGTTCGCTCGGTTTGGCCATTTGTCTGAGGATGAAACGCGGAAGAAAAAGACAAATCAATGCCCAGCCTAGCACAAAAGGCCCGCCAAAACCTAGAAACAAACTGGGAACCTCTATCGGACACAATATTCTCCGGAATGCCATGCAAACGAACCACATGCTGAAAAAACAACGGAACCAAATCAGAAGAGGAAGGCAACTTAGGCAAAGGTACCAAATGAACCATCTTAGAAAACCGGTCACAAACCACCCAGATAACCGACATCCTCTGGGAAACCGGAAGATCCGAAATAAAATCCATAGAAATATGCGTCCAAGGCCTCTCAGGGACCGGCAAAGGCAAAAGCAACCCAACAGCAAGGCTTGGCCCGCGCACAAGACCGACAGGACTGCACAAAAGAACGCACATCCCGTGACAAAGAAGGCCACCAAAAGGACCTACCAACCAAATCTCTGGTACCAAAAATCCCAGGATGACCAGCCAACACAGAACAATGAACCTCCGAAATCACTTTACTAGTCCATCTGTCAGGAACAAACAGTTTCCCCACTGGACAGCGGTCAGGTTTATCAGCCTGAAATTCCTGAAGAACCTGTCGTAAATCAGGGGAGATGGCAGAAAGAATCACCCCTTCCTTCAGAATGCCGACCAGCTCAAGGACCCCAGGAGAATCAGGCAAAAAGCTCTTAGAGAGAGCATCAGCCTTAACAATCTTAGAACCCGGAAGATACGAGACCACAAAATCAAAACGGGAGAAAAACAGGGACCATCGGGCCTGTCTAGGATTCAGCCGTTTGGCAGACTCGAGGTAAATCAGATTCTTATGATCGGTCAAGACCACAATACGATGCTTGGCCCCCTCAAGCCAATGTCGCCACTCCTCAAATGCCCACTTCAAAGCCAACAACTCACGATTGCCGACATCATAATTGCGTTCCGCAGGCGAAAACTTTCGAGAAAAGAAGGCACACGGTTTCATCAAGGAACCATCAGAATTCCTCTGAGACAAAACGGCCCCTGCCCCAATCTCAGAAGCGTCAACCTCAACCTGAAAAGGAAGAGAAACATCCGGCTGACGCAACACAGGGGCAGAAGTAAATCGGCGTTTAAGATCCTGAAATGCAGAAACAGCCGCAGAGGGCCAATTCGTCACATCAGCGCCTTTCTTCGTCAAATCGGTCAGGGGTTTAACCACACAGGAGAAGTTGGCAATGAAACGGCGATAAAAATTAGCAAAGCCCAAAAATTTCTGAAGGCTCTTCACGGATGTGGGCTGGATCCAATCATGAATGGCCTGAACCTTAACCGGATCCATTTCTATAGATGAGGGAGAAAAAATGAAGCCCAAAAAAGAAATCTTCTGTATTCCAAAGAGGCACTTAGACCCCTTCACAAACAAGGCATTATCACGAAGGATCTGAAATACCATCCTGACTTGTTTCACATGAGACTCCCAATCATCTGAAAAAATCAAAATATCATCCAAATATACAATCATGAATTTATCAAGATAATTCCGAAATATATCATGCATGAAGGACTGAAACACAGATGGAGCATTAGAGAGTCCGAATGGCATCACAAGGTATTCAAAATGACCTTCGGGCATATTAAACGCAGTTTTCCATTCGTCACCCTGCTTAATACGAACAAGATTATATGCCCCTCAAAGGTCAATCTTAGTAAACCAACTAGCCCCCTTAATCCTAGCAAACAGATCAGAAAGCAAAGGCAAAGGGTATTAGAATTTGACCGTGATCTTATTCAAGAGGCGATAATCAATACAGGGTCTCAAGGAGCCATCTTTTTTGGCAACAATGGTGAAGAAGATGGCCGAATATGCTCCTTCTCCAAGGACTCCTTAACATAGCTCCGCATGGCGGTATGTTCTGGTACAGACAGGTTGAAAAGTCGGCCCTTAGGGAACTTACAGCCTGGAATCAAGTCAATAGCACAATCACAGTCCCTATACGGTGGAAGGGAACTGGACTTGGGCTCATTGAATACATCCTGGAAATCTGACAAAAACTCAGGAATTTCAGAAGAGGGGGAGGAGGCAATTGACATCAAAGGAACGTCACAATGAACCCCCTGACAACCCCAACTAGTCACAGACATAGATTTCCAATCTAATACCGGATTATGCACCTGTAACCATGGGAAACCCAGCACAATAGCATCATGCAAATTATGCAACACCAGAAAACGACAATCTTCCTGATGGGCTGGCGCCATGCACATGGTCAGCTGTGTCCAAAACTGAGGTTTATTTTTAGCCAACGGTGTAGCATCAATGCCCCTCAAAGGAATAGGACTCTGCAAAGGCTGCAAGGGGAAACCACAACGTCTGGCAAATTCTAAGTCCATTAAGTTTAGAGCGGCGCCTGAATCCACAAATGCCATGACAGAAAATGACGATAATGAGCAGATCAGGGTCACAGATAACAGAAATTTAGGTTGTACAGTACTGATGGTAACAGAACTAGCGATTCTCTTGGTACGCTTAGGGCAATCCGAAATAACATGAGCAGAATCGCCGCAGTAAAAACACAACCTATTCTGACGTCTGAATCCTTGTCGTTCAGCTCTAGACACAATCCTATCACACTGCATAGGCTCAGGACTCCGCTCGGAAGACAATGCCATAGTGTGCACAACTCTGCGCTCGCGCAAGCGCCGATCAATCTGAATGGCCAGAGACATAGAATCACTCAGACCAGCAGGCGTGGGGAACCCCACCATAACATCTTTAACGGATTCAGAAAGACCCTTTCTGAAAATTGCCGCCAAAGCATCATCATTCCATTTAGTCAGCACAGACCATTTTCTAAATTTCCGGCAATATGATTCTGCCGCTTCTTGACCCTGACACAGGGCCAACAAGGTCTTCTCAGCATGATCCACTGAATTAGCTTCATCATACAATAACCCAAGCGCCTGAAAAAAGGTGTCTACATTAAGCAATGCCGGATTCCCAGGTTCCAGGGCAAATGCCCAATCCTGGGGGTCACCACGCAGCAGAGATATAACAATTTTAACCTGCTGGATGGGCTCACCAGAGGAACGGGGTTTCAGAGCAAAAAACAGTTTACAGTTATTTTTAAAGCTCAAAAATTTGGATCTGTCCCCAAGAAACAAATCAGGAGTTGGAATTCTAGGCTCTAAAACTGGACTCTGAACAATATAATCGGAAATACCCTGTACTCTAGCAGCAAGTTGATCCACACGAGAAGCCAATCCCTGAACATCCATACCAGCGCCGAACTCCTCCTCCTGAGCCACCCAGAGGTAAAGAGGGGGAAAAAAAAAAAACACAACAGACTACAGAAAAAAAATGGCTCAGCACTTTCCTTCCCTTCTTCTGAGATGCGGTTAACTCATTGTAGGCCAGTTGTACTGTTATGATCTGGTGGCTTAAGAGCAGCATGAGACGTACTCTGGAGAAGGTGGTACCTGTACTGACCGCAGACCCTGATCTTAACACTGCAACTAGAAGTAGCCGTGGAATGTACCTATCACTCCCTAGACATCTCGACACAGCCGGAGGACTAATTACCCCTAGAGATAGAAAAGGGAAAACTATCTTGCCTCAGAGGAAATTCCTAAAGGATAGACAGCCCCCCACAAATATTGACTGTGAGAGGAGAGGGAAAAAACATACAAAGACTGAAATCAGAATTTAGCAAAGGAGGCCACTTCTAGCTAAATAGAAAGGATAGGACAGAGTACTATGCGGTCAGTATTAAAACACTAGAAAATATCCACCACAGAAAATACAAAATCTCCACAGCTAACTAAAGATATGGAGGGTATATCTGCATCTCCAGAGATACCAGCTTGGCTAAACAAATCCTTATACAGACCAAGCTGGACAAGACAAAAACATGGAAAAGAACTGAACAATAAGGCCACAGCATGTGGATAGCAAAAATCAAGGCCAGAACTTATCTTTGTTGAAATGAACAGCAAAGCAGGAGAGAGCAGGCAGGGATGTGAATCCTCCAGGAACAATGGACAACTGGCACTGACTAAAGGGTCAAGCAAGGCTAAATAGCCCAGTCAGGATTGCAAAAACTTGACACACCTGATGAATGCTGCGATCCAGAGACAGCAGCACTACCACTTATAACCACCGGAGGGAGCCCAAGAGCAGAATTCACAACAGGAGCCCCAGATAAATCTGATTCCAAACGTTATATAAAACTAGCTATTGAACCCGTTCTACGCCCGGGTGGCGAGCATTTATATTGGTATATGGCCTCCATCCTGGTATGTGCTGCTCTCATCTTTCTCTCCCATCCTGTCATGTGCTGCTCCATCCTGCGCCCCCATGCTGTCATGTGCTGCTCCATCCTGCATCCCCATCCTGTCATGTGCTGCTCCATCCTGCATCCCCATCCTGTCATGTGCTCCCATCCTGCGCCCCCATCCTGTCATGTGCTGCTCCGTCCTGCATCCCCATCCTGTCATGTGCTCCCATCCTGCGCCCCCATCCTGTCATATGCTGCTCCAACCTACACCCCCATCCTGTCATGTGTGTTCCCCCATTCTGTCATGTGCTGCTCCCATCCTGTGCCCCCATTCTGTCATGTGCTGCTCCCATCCTGTGCCCCCATTCTGTCATGTGCTGCTCCCATCCTGCGCCCCATCCTGTCATGTGTTCCCATCCTGCACCCCCATCCTGTCATGTGCTGCTCCCATCGTGCGCAATCATTCTGTCATGTGCTGCTCGCATCCTGCGCCCCCATTCTGTCATGTGCTGCTCCCATCCTGTGCCACCATTCTGTTGTAATGTGCTGCACCCATTCTGCCTGTTCCTGTTTCCATTCTGCCATATGTTGCTGCCATCTTTCTCTCTCCGGCTCTACTGCCCGAGTGCGGCTGTGCTGAGTGCGGGCGGCTGTGCTGAGTGCGGGCGGCTGTGCTGAGTGCGGGCGGCTGTGCATGGATGTGGTGAGTGCGGGCGGCTGTGCGTGGCTGTGGTGAGTGCAGGCGGCTGTGCGTGGTGGTGGTGAGTGCGGGCGGCTGTGCGTGGCGGTGGTGAGTGCGGGTGGCTGTGCTGAGTGCGGGCGGCTGTGCTGAGTGCGGGCGGCTGTGCTGAGTGCGGGCGGCTGTGCGTGGCTGTGCTGAGTGCGGGCGGCTGTGCGTGGCGGTGGTGAGTGCGGGCGGCTGTGTGTGGCGGTGGTGAGTGCGGGCGGCTGTGCGTGGCGGTGGTGAGTGCGGGCGGCTGTGCGTGGCGGTGGTGAGTGCGGGCGGCTGTGCGTGGCGGTGGTGAGTGCGGGCGGCTATGCGTGGCAGTGGTGAGTGCGGGCGGCTGTGCTGAGTGCGGGCGGCTGTGCTGAGTGCGGGCGGCTGTGCTGAGTGCAGGTGGCTGTGCGTGGCGGTGGTGAGTGCGGGCGGCTGTGCGTGGCGGTGGTGAGTGTGGGCGGCTGTGCGTGGCGGTGGTGAATGCGGGCGGCTGTGCGTGGCGGTGGTGAGTGCGGGTGGCTGTGCGTGGCGGTGGTGAGTGCGGGCGGCTGTGCGTGGCGGTGGTGAGTGCGGGCGGCTGTGCGTGGCGGTGGTGAGTGCGGGCGGCTGTGCGTGGCTGTGGTGAGTGCGGGCGGCTGTGCGTGGCGGTGGTGAGTGCGGGCGGCTGTGCGTGGCGGTGGTGAGTGTGGGCGGCTGTTTGTGGCGGTGGTGAGTGCGGGCGGCTGTGCGTGGTGGTGCTGAGAGTGCTGGCGGCTGTGCTGGGGGCATGAGCAGGCAGGGACACCGGCGCGCTGTGGGGGTCAGGTGCCGGAGTCGCCGCTAGCTCAGGCCCCCGGCACTTCCTATATTTACCTGTCCCCCGTTCCACCGCTCCGTCTTCCGGGTCCTCTGGCTGTGACTGTTCAGTCAGAGGGCGGCGCGCATTAAGCGCGTCATCGCGCCCTCTGAACTGAACGTCACAGGCGTCCGCGCTTTCCGGCGCCATTTTCTTGAAGACACGCAGTGTGTCTTCAAGAAAATGGCGCCGGAAAGCGCAGACTGCGCAGGCGCCGATTCCGGGAGCAGGGGGACATTCATGGCCCGGAATCGCGTCGGTGGAACGGGACAGATAAGTATTGCATACTCACCCTCCTGGCTCGTCCCTGCTTCTCCGTTGGAGATCGCGGTGTGCGTTCAGCGGTTACGCATACCGCGATCTCCTGGGAGCGTCACTCTGTGGGGTCCAGACTGCGCCGGTGCTTGCGCTTGCGCAGTCTATAAAGGCTTCGGACAGAGTGACGCTCCCAGCGTTATATTATAGATGTTTCCAATAAATCTTCAACTCAATCTACAAAAAAAGTCCCCACTAAAGCCTTTCATCTGTGGATGGAAATATACCATGTTACTGGTAGTACAAAGGCTCTGGGAAAGCGCTATAATTCCTTGCCCCCCAAATTCAGCAAATTCTGCACTCCCAAATCCAAATGCCCCCTTCCTTCTGAGCACCACAGTGTGCCTAAACCACATTTAGCATCCACATGTTTGGCATTTCTGTAGCAATAACAGCCTGCCTAATTTACAGGTGCAAGTCTTCAGAAGCATGAACTAGGCACTAGGGTTGAGCAAAACGGATCGTTCATTTTCATAAGTCGCCGACTTTTGGTAAAGTCGGCGTCTCATGAAACCCGACCCGATCCCTGTGTGGGGTCGGCCATGCGGTACGCGATCTTGGCGCCAAAGTCGCGTTTCGTATGACGCGTTTAGCGCCATTTTTACAGCCAATGAAGGAGCGTGGGCAGAGTGATGACATAGGGGTTAGGGCGTGCACGCCTATCATCATTTTATCGCTTGTGCGCAGTAGCGATTTGGAATGTGTAAAACGAAATTTTCTGTGCTGGGACGGAGGGAGAGAGAGAGAGAGAGAGAGAGAGAGAAATATATAATAAAAATCCCCATTGACGTGCATAGGGTTTCGTGTTCCGGCCGATCCTCGACTTTGCGCAGTAATCGGCCGATTTCGCCCGACTCGACTTTTCCAACAGTCGGGTTTCATGAAACATGACTCGACCCTAAAAAAGTCAAGGTCGCTCAACCCTACTAGGCACTACAACGTACTGGGCACTACACTTGGAGTTTGAAATTGTCACTCAACATCCACTACTGCTTGTTTCTGGAAAACACCCATGGAGTTAAAATCACCACTACATCTAGAAATTCCCAAAGGGGTATTATTTTCAAAATGGGTGCCCTTGAGGGGGAGATTCTGCTCTTCTAGAACTTAGGGATTCTGTATATGGAGTCTGCAAACTATTCTAGACAAATCTGTGCTCTAGGGGGCAAGTAGCGCTCTGTCCCTCCCGAGTGTTGCCATGTTATTAAGCAGTATCATACAGGCACATATGAGGTATTTCTACATTCAGCAGACATTGTTTGACACATTTTGGGTCTATTTTTACTCAATTCCCAGAAAAAATGTGAAAATATAAAACCTGGGGCTAAAACAAAATATTGGTGGTAAATATGTAATTATTTTTCCTTTACTGCCCAATGGTATAACATTCTGAGACACATCTGTGCTGTCAACATGATCACTGCACCCCTAGCTTAATCCATTGAGAGGTGTAGTTTATAAAATGGGGTCACATATGGGGGTTATGCTCTTCTAGCACTTCAGGGCCTCTACCAATGTGACATGGCACCCTCAAACCAGTCCAGCAAAATCTGAACTACAATAGGGCGCTTCTTAACTTACCACTTAACAGTGAGCATTGCACTGTGCCTTAAAAGTAGTTTGCAACCATAACAAATTTTGGGGTCCATTTTCTCCTGCTATCCCTGTGAACATAAAAAAATGTGGGGCTAAAAGAACATTTTTGTGGGAAAAATTAGATTTTTTTTAGTTTCATGTTTCTACATTATAAACTTTTGTGAGAAAAATAATTTTTTTAATTTTCACAGATCAAAATTGTAAAATTCCTTGAAGCACCTATGAGTTCAAGGTGCTCACCACATATCTAGATAAATTCCTGGAGGGGTCTAGTTTCTAAAATGTGGTCACTTGTGGGGGGGTTTACTGTTTAGGTACATCATAGGCTCTCCAAACGTGACATGACAACCACAGAACATTCCATCAAATTATGAGTTCCAAAATGTCACTCCATCCTTTCTGAGCCCTGCCGTGCTCCCAAACAGTCACTACGACCCCCAGGAAGAAGCTGCGTTGTGAAACGCGCGTCGGGGTTTTCCTCCTCACGGCGATCCATAGGTGTGCAGGTAAACAACATGGTGCTGCTGCCTCTTCAATAATTCCTTCATCTTTAGGCGTCCCCTAATATATCTATATCCATATTTAGTCTAATTATTGCACTTGCACTTTATTAGGACTTACGACCTTTTCCTTATTATATAGATATCACAACTAGTACATGGTATAGTATTTATATACCTTATAATATACATATTTCGGGGGCCGTATATGCGCACTTCAGTGGTTGACATATCTATACTTTATAGGCAGTTCTGTGTATATTCTGTGAAAAAAAAATTTCCGTTACATTCCAGGGCCTGCTGGTGCACCGTTTTTATACCTACTGTATTATGTGATTCTTGATTTACATTTTGATTAATACTTTTACTTATGCTATGGATTGCCTTGAGTTCACTCTGCCTTGTTTAAATTCCCTTTTTGTGTAACTACGATGATTTCTATTTTTTTATTTATTATGAATAAAATATCTTAAATTTTATTTTTTGGGTTTGCACTTCCCTTCTTCTTTGGTTTATGTAATTTTTGAAGTACACCACATGAACTTATTGGTCTACAGTCTTTGGATATTTAAAAAATTGTGCTGATGTAAAGTAGACTTCGGAAATTTTATTAATTTAGTATTTTGTGTGACATAACTTTGATTTAAGGGCATAAAAATTAAAAGTTTGAAAATTGCTAACTGTTTGATTTTTTCTCACAAATAAATGCAAATCATATTGAAGAAATTTTACCACTATCGTGAAATACAATATGTCAAGAAAAAACAATCTCAGTATCAGTGGGATCCGTTTAAGCGTTCCATAGTTATTACTAAACTATGCAAATTGCCTCTTCAGATAAAAAGAGGACTTAACTCTATAGCGCCACCTATTGGAAGTAGCAATCCTACAAGTCACAATCAACCCTTTAATGAGTCTTGCAATATGACTTAGGATAAGAGCCAAATCAGTATCTCAATTCACAGACACAGTGTTTCGGGCTGTTGACCCTCGTTAGAGCGAAGCATCAGAACTAATTTGGCTAGATGAGAGGCTCTGGACTGAGGTCTAAGGGTAAGGTTTCTTCTTGTGGAGAGTGACATACCAGCTCTGGTTTGCATATTAAATTTCCCAGAGGAGCATTGCACGGTGAATAAGCCTCCTTACCTTGACAAGCCAGAGCTGGTATGTCACTCTCCATAAGGAGAAACCTTACTACATAAACTGACACTGGTAAAAATTGTAAAATTTGGACTGGTCAGTAAGGTGAAAACAGGCTCGGGGGTGAAGCAGTTAAACAAAGACAATGATAGAACACCAGACTGGTGCCACTGGAATGGTGAGGGATTTAACAGGTGAGTATTTTACGGCATTCTCCCCTTGGACCAATTTATTTTTCAGACTTCACAAACCATTTATTCTTAAAGTATATTAGACCTTGACACTAATGATCCAGTGATTTAGTGTCCCTCCCTGATGATCCAGCACCTTCCCATACAATCACACAGTAGATGTTGCAGAAGAGACAGATTGATCATAAGGACTGTTCTTCCATCACTCCCCTGAAGAAAATGCTTTGACAATAGGTGCTGCATTTCCAGGTGATACATTCTGGATGCAAAGGCTTAGGCTGGAGTCACATAATGTTAGACTCTACGTTTAGTAGCCCCGTTGGGGCTTACGTCCAAACCCCCCCCCCCCACCCTGCAAAAAAAGATTTGGGTGTATGCAAGGACTATAATGATGCAGACGAAGTCACAGTGCCCTCTGTCGAGCATCATTTTCGGCTGTATATGCCTTGTTGAGGCAGGCAGCTAGACGTAGTTGACTACATCTTGTGGTCTGCCTCCAATATATGGTCAAAGATGATGCTCGACAGAACGCACTGTGACTTCTTGTGCATCATTAAACTCAATGGCCCCATTGGCCCATACGCCCAAATCCTGTTTTGCAAAGGTTCAGACATAAGCGCCAACAGAGCCACTGAACATAGTAGCAAATGCTACGTATACCCAGCCTTAGCGATGCCCCATATTTGTTGCATATGAAAAATATCTACTATAGCAAAGTCATTATCTGCTATGCTATAAATAAACTATAAATTAATTGCAAGAATGTCTGCCTTCATCCTTTTGTTGCATTGTGTCCATACATATCTGTATATTATCCAGTAAATGATGGCTTTTCAGGGTATTGGATATTGTAACCATAGCTTTAATCATGACTGATGCATAAATCGCTCTTTCAGACCATATGATTAAAAGCATTTCTTAGCTGACTACCAGTAATGGACTGCTGTCTACATTAAATTCCAGTAAACCATCTAACATTTCTAAACAATATAAAACTTATACAACATTAATGTTCGAGGACTAAATGATGGAGCTTGGTGCAGTGCATACATCCTTGATAGACCAGTCCATTATGCAGCTGGAAACATACCTCTAAGGCCTCTTTCACACTTCAGTTGTTTGGCGTCAGTCTAAAACCGCCATTTACCTCAAATAACGGATCCGTCATTTTTTTTTGACGGATCAGCTATTTTCCCATAGACTTGCATTAGCGACGGATTGTGACGGATGGTCGTCCGTTCCATCCGTCATGTGACGGATACGTCGAAATTTGGCGGACGTTGTCTAGACATAGACGGACATTGAAACGTTTTTTGTCAATGCCGAAATGACGGTTCACGGCGGATCCATCGCGTCCGCCATTCCATAGAATGGCCGCCTATGGGCGACGGATCCGTCGCGACCGTCATTTCGGCGGATCCGTCGCCCCAATCCGCTTTTTCAATTGCGCATGCTCAAAAAAGTAGATACTTTTCCCAGACAACCCCCAAGTAACGGATCCGTCAAAAAAACGGATCCGTTAGAACCGTTTTCTCAACAATTGTGACGGATCCGTCGATCCGTCACTATGTCGGAAGTGACTGACGCCAAACAACTGAAGTGTGAAAGAAGCCTAAGTCTACATTTTAAAGCCAGTTAAGGTAAGTTTGCAACGTTTTATCTGCAAAATATCTGCAGTTTGTCTAGATTTATGGGTAGGAATGCGATTCTTGTTGCCATGGCAACACAAGCATACCCTTGTTACCGCACCACCTGTTCTGCTGCAGTCTGGAGACAGCTGCATGCTCTGTGCACAGTGGAAATGAATATTCCAGCCCTTACCCTGCTGCACTGCACAATAACATGGGCTTGTGGGACTGGCCATCAATTTGACAATTATTTGTAAATCGCTTTGCAGTAGTAGCATTTATAGGATTGTGCTCGTGATATTCTTTATTACAAAACAGAAGTCTTAAAAAGCCAATGATAAACTGGTTTGTTACCTTTTCTCACCAATCCATTACATATGTTCTGACAGTCCTCCCTTTCCATGTTTACACATGGCTAGCACGTGGACGATGCAGCCGATCAGTGGCTGTGGTGGTCACTTGCCACACCATAGCCATCGTAGCTCTGTGCTGAGCCATAAAAGCAGTAAGATACAACACATGCTGGCTGATTGTAAAACTGAATGGACCATTGATTCATCTGTACTGGATCAGCGGGGGATACTAGAGGTTTTAAAGCATATACTGCATGTTTTCTTCTGTTTCTGTTCAATATCTCCTGTATTTTATTGTATTTTTTAAAGCAGATTGAAAATTAAAATCAGAATAATTGGTCCTTATAAACAAGTCCTCTAGTTTTTTCTAGCACTAGACTCCTTGCCCAGTGAGTCAATTAATAACACAATGTCTGAACCACCCGTGGTTCATCAGAACCAAAGCGAGATCATCGTAGGGTGCTCTAACTTCTAGGGTGCTCTAACTTAAGTTTTAGGCTGGGGACACACTAGCGATTTTAAAACATCAGTCAGGTCACAGAAGATCACCGCAAGACACTGAGCAGCGGTAGCCTGCTGGATGGCAGGCTGTGTAGTTGCATCATGCAACAATGTAGCCTGCCATCTAGGTGTAGGAGAGTTAGACTACACTTCTGGAGAAAGAGTGGAGAAGCAAACAATCCAAGCTGCTTGAGGTCTAGTGTGAAGTTTCCACAATCAGCGATGGTTTGGGGAGCCATGTCATCTGCTGGTGTAGGTCCACTGTGTTTTATCAAGACTAAAGTTAGTGCAGCCGTCTACCAGGAAATGTTAAAGGGCCACTGTCACCCCCTCCAGCCGTTAGAAACTAAAAGAGCCACCTTGTGCAGCAGTAATGCTGCATTCTGACAAGGTGGCTCTTTTAGTTTGTGGTGAAGTTATAGCCAAAATAAAGCGTTTTATAATTTCGCTAAAATACCTATCTTTCGCCAGGGAGGCAGGTCTTAACCCCCCTGCTGCAAACGCCACACAGTTGTCATTCAAATCTTCTTCGGTGCAGGGCGCCTCCACCTCCGCGCTGTTTTCCAATGAAATCTGGCGCCTGCGCTGTTTAGTACTGGCTGGGGCATGCGCAGTGAGCTCGTGCCGTCTGACCTCCGATGCAGTCTTGCAGACTGCGCCTGTGCGGCCGCCCTGCTTGTGAATCCCAGCCCCAAACTCTGCATAATGCATAACACACTGCGGGGCTGGGATTACCAAGGTGGGTGGCTGCACAGGCGCAGTCTGTAAGACTGCATCGGAGGTCAGACGGCACGAGCTCACTGCGCATGCCCCAGCCAGTACTAAACAGCGCAGGCACCGGATTTCATTGGAAAACAGCGCAGAGGGGAAGGCGCCCAGCGCCAAAGAAGATTTGAATGACAACTGTGTGGCGTTTGCAGCAGGGGGTTAAGACCTGCCTCCCTGGCGAAAGATAGGTATTTTGGCGAAATTATAGAACGCTTTATTTTGGCTATAACTGCACCACAAACTAAAAGAGCCACCTTGTCAGAATGCAGCATTACTGCTGCACAAGGTGGCTCTTTTAGTTTCTAACGGCTGGAGGGAGTGACAGTGGCCCTTTAAGAGCACTTCATGCTTCCCTCTGCTGACAAGCCTTTTGGAGATGGAAATTTCATTCTCCAGCAGGACTTGGCACCTGTCCACACTGCCAAAAGTACCAATACCAGGTTTAAAAACAACAGCATCACAGTGCTTTATTGGCCAGCAAATTCTTCTGACCTTAACCACATAGAGAATTTATCGGGTACTGTGAAGAGGAAGATGAGAGACACCAGACCCAACAATGCAGACGAGCTGAAGGCTGCAATCAAAGCAACCTGGGCTTCCATAACACCTCAGCAGTGCCACAGGCTGATCGCCTCCATCCCACGCCACACTGATGCAGTAATTGATGCAAAAGGAGCCCCAATCGAGTACTGAGTGCATTTACGGAACATACATTTCAGTAGGCCAACATTTTGGATTTTAAAATCATTTTTCAATCTGGTGTTATAAAGTATTCTAAATTACTGAGATAATTACTTGTGGGTTTTCATTGGCTGTCAGCCATAATCATCAACATTAACATAAATAAATACTTGTAATAGATCACTCTGTTTGTAATGACTCTATATAATATATGAGTTTCACTTTTTGTATTGAAGAACTGAAATAAATTAACTTTTTGATGATGTTCTAATTTAGTGAGAAGCACAGCGGCGTATCTGGGGGGGGGGGGCAGCCGGGGCATGTGCCCCGGGCACAGTCGGCAGGGAAGCGCAGTCAGGCCGCCTAATTCGGTGGTCCGCAATGTCTCCCTCAGCGGCTGCATTCTGCCGCCCCCCGGATGGAGAGTCGGCTGTTCTCTGTGCCGACTGTCAAGCTGACAGCTGGCACAGAGAAGCTGCAGCGAGTCGGCTCCCAACATGTGCGGACATACCGCATGTGCAGCCTGTGCGGCTGCACCGGGGTCCAGCGGAGATGGAGGGGGGCCCCTGCAGGGTGGCTGCGGCGAGCAGGGAGAAATCCCTGCAACTCCGCTGCCTACAAGAGAAAATAGCAACGGAGCTGCAGCGATCTGTCTTCCTGCCCACACTTCCTCTCACACAGGCAGCGCCGCTGGATGACGTCATCATTCAGCGGCCGGGTATGTCAGAGGAAGGCGATGAGATGCTGTGGCAGAGCGTATGGAGAAGTGAGAGGTTGTATATATAGAGGTGTTGTGTGTGTGTGTGTGTCTGTATAGAGAGGTGAGAGGTGCTGTGTGTGTATATATAGAGGTGAGAGGTGCTGTGTGTGTGTTGTGTGTGTGTGTTGTGTGTGTGTGTTGTGTGTGTGTGTGCATGCATGCATGCGTAGCGCTGCGGGTGAATGTACAGAGAGGTAAATGGTTTTGTGTGTGTGTGTACGGGGAGGAGAGGCAAGGGCAATGATGGGGCTGATGGGGAGAGGGCAATAATTGGGATGTGGGGGAGGAGGAAATGATGGATGTGCTGGAATGGGCAATGATGGAGGTGGCAATGATGGAGGTGGAATGGGCAATGATGGGGGTGGGGGGGAAATGAAGGAGGTGGTGGAATGGGCAATGATGGGGTGGGGGAGGCAATGATGGAGGTGGAAATTGGAATGGGCAATGATGGTAGTGGGGGGAGAATGCAATGATGGTGGGGAGGAGTAAATCATGGAGGTGGTGTAAAGGGCAATAATGAGGGGGGAAGAAATGATGGAGGTGGTAGAATGGACAAGGATGGTGGTGTGGAAAGCACACTGATGATATTGGAGGGGGAGAAAATGATGGTGATGGTGGAATGGGCTTGTATGGTGATGGCGGCAGAAAGGACAATGATGATGGTGGTGGAAAGGGCAATGATAGGGATGGTGGGGTGTTATGGTTCTCAATGGCAAGAGAACATAGCCCAGCAAACATAAGTACTAGCTCTTGGAAGGATGGAAACTAAACTGACCATGAACTAAACCTGCCGCACAACTAACAGTAGCCGGGTAGCGTTGCCTACGTTTTTTATCCCTAGACGCCCAGCGCCGGCCGGAGGACTAACTAATCCTGGCAGAGGAAAATATAGTCCTGGCTCACCTCTATAGAAGTTTCCCCGATAGGCAGACAGAGGCCCCCACATATATTGGCGGTGATTTTAGATGAAATGACAAACGTAGTATGAAAATAGGTTTAGCAAAATTGAGGTCCGCTTACTAGATAGCAGGAAGACAGAAAGGGCACTTTCATGGTCAGCTGAAAACCCTATCAAAATACCATCCTGAAATTACTTTAAGACTCTAGTATTAACTCATAACATCAGAGTGGCAATTTCAGATCACAAGAGCTTTCCAGACACAGAAACGAAACTACAGCAGTGAACTGGAACAAAATGCAAAAACAAACGAGGACTAAAGTCCAACTTAGCTGGGAGTTGTCTAGCAGCAGGAACATGCACAGAAAGGCTTCTGATTACAATGTTGACCGGCATGGAAGTGACAGAGGAGCAAGGTTAAATAGCGACTCCCACATCCTGATGGAAACAGGTGAACAGAGGGGATGATGCACACCAGTTCAATTCCACCAGTGGCCACCAGGGGAGCCCAAAATCCAATTTCACAACAGTACCCCCCCCTCAAGGAGGGGGCACCGAACCCTCACCAGAACCACCAGGGCGATCAGGATGAGCCCTATGAAAGGCACGGACCAGATCGGAGGCATGAACATCAGAGGCAGTCACCCAAGAATTATCCTCCTGACCGTATCCCTTCCATTTGACCAGATACTGGAGTTTCCGTCTGGAAACACGGGAGTCCAAGATTTTTTCCACAACGTACTCCAACTCGCCCTCAACCAACACCGGAGCAGGAGGCTCAACGGAAGGCACAACCGGTACCTCATACCTGCGCAACAATGACCGATGAAAAACATTATGAATAGAAAAAGATGCAGGGAGGTCCAAACGGAAGGACACAGGGTTAAGAATCTCCAATATCTTGTACGGGCCGATGAACCGAGGCTTAAACTTAGGAGAAGAAACCCTCATAGGGACAAAACGAGAAGACAACCACACCAAGTCCCCAACACAAAGCCGAGGACCAACCCGACGCCGGCGGTTGGCAAAAAGCTGAGTCTTCTCCTGGGACAACTTCAAATTGTCCACTACCTGCCCCCAAATCTGATGCAACCTCTCCACCACAGCATCCACTCCAGGACAATCCGAAGATTCCACCTGACCAGAAGAAAATCGAGGATGAAACCCCGAATTACAGAAAAAAGGAGACACCAAGGTGGCAGAGCTGGCCCGATTATTGAGGGCAAACTCCGCTAAAGGCAAAAAAGCAACCCAATCATCCTGATCTGCAGACACAAAACACCTCAAATATGTCTCCAAGGTCTGATTCGTCCGCTCGGTCTGGCCATTAGTCTGAGGATGGAAAGCAGACGAGAAAGACAAATCTATGCCCATCCTAGCACAGAATGCTCGCCAAAATCTAGACACGAATTGGGTTCCTCTGTCAGAAACGATATTCTCCGGAATACCATGCAAACGGACCACATTTTGAAAAAACAGAGGAACCAACTCGGAAGAAGAAGGCAACTTAGGCAGGGGAACCAAATGGACCATCTTAGAGAAACGGTCACACACCACCCAGATGACAGACATCTTCTGAGAAACAGGAAGATCCGAAATAAAATCCATCGAGATGTGCGTCCAGGGCCTCTTCGGGATAGGCAAGGGCAACAACAATCCACTAGCCCGAGAACAACAAGGCTTGGCCTGAGCACAAACGTCACAAGACTGCACAAAGCCTCGCACATCTCGAGACAGGGAAGGCCACCAGAAGGACCTTGCCACCAAATCCCTGGTACCAAAGATTCCAGGATGACCTGTCAACGCAGAAGAATGAACCTCAGAAATGACTTTACTGGTCCAATCATCAGGAACAAACAGTCTACCAGGTGGGCAACGATCAGGTCTATCCGCCTGAAACTCCTGCAAGGCCCGCCGCAGGTCTGGAGAAACGGCAGACAATATCACTCCATCCTTAAGGATACCTGAAGGTTCAGAGTTACCAGGGGAGTCAGGCTCAAAACTCCTAGAAAGGGCATCCGCCTTAACATTCTTAGAACCCGGCAGGTAGGACACCACAAAATTAAACCGAGAGAAAAACAACGACCAGCGCGCCTGTCTAGGATTCAGGCGTCTGGCGGACTCAAGATAAATTAGATTTTTGTGGTCAGTCAATACCACCACCTGATGTCTAGCCCCCTCAAGCCAATGACGCCACTCCTCAAAAGCCCACTTCATGGCCAAAAGCTCCCGATTCCCAACATCATAATTCCGCTCGGCGGGCGAAAATTTACGCGAGAAAAAGGCACAAGGTCTCATCACGGAACAATCGGAACTTCTCTGCGACAAAACTGCCCCAGCTCCGATTTCAGAAGCGTCAAGCTCAACCTGAAAAGGAAGAGCAACATCAGGCTGACGCAACACAGGGGCGGAAGAAAAGCGGCGCTTAAGCTCCCGAAAGGCCTCCACAGCAGCAGGGGACCAATCAGCAACATCAGCACCCTTCTTAGTCAAATCAGTCAATGGTTTAACAACATCAGAAAAACCAGCAATAAATCGACGATAAAAGTTAGCAAAGCCCAAAAATTTCTGAAGACTCTTAAGAGAAGAGGGTTGCGTCCAATCACAAATAGCCTGAACCTTGACAGGATCCATCTCGATGGAAGAGGGGGAAAAAATATATCCCAAAAAGGAAATCTTTTGAACCCCAAAAACGCACTTAGAACCCTTCACACACAAGGAATTAGACCGCAAAACCTGAAAAACCCTCCTGACCTGCTGGACATGAGAGTCCCAGTCATCCGAAAAAATCAAAATATCATCCAGATACACAATCATAAATTTATCCAAATAATCACGGAAAATGTCATGCATAAAGGACTGAAAGACTGAAGGGGCATTTGAAAGACCAAAAGGCATCACCAAATACTCAAAGTGGCCCTCGGGCGTATTAAATGCGGTCTTCCACTCATCCCCCTGCTTAATTCGCACCAAATTATACGCCCCACGGAGATCTATCTTAGAGAACCACTTGGCCCCCTTTATGCGAGCAAACAAATCAGTCAGCAGTGGCAACGGATATTGATATTTAACCGTGATTTTATTCAAAAGCCGATAATCAATACACGGTCTCAAAGAGCCATCTTTCTTAGCCACAAAGAAAAAACCGGCTCCTAAGGGAGATGACGAAGGACGAATATGTCCCTTTTCCAAGGACTCCTTTATATATTCTCGCATAGCAGCATGTTCAGGCACAGACAGATTAAATAAACGACCCTTAGGGTATTTACTACCCGGAATCAAATCTATGGCACAATCGCACTCCCGGTGCGGAGGTAATGAACCAAGCTTAGGTTCTTCAAAAACGTCACGATATTCAGTCAAGAATTCAGGAATCTCAGAGGGAATAGATGATGAAATGGAAACCACAGGTACGTCCCCATGCTTCCCCTTACATCCCCAGCTTAACACAGACATAGCTTTCCAGTCAAGGACTGGGTTATGAGATTGCAGCCATGGCAATCCAAGCACCAACACATCATGTAGGTTATACAGCACAAGAAAGCGAATAATCTCCTGATGATCCGGATTAATCCGCATAGTTACTTGTGTCCAGTATTGTGGTTTATTACTAGCCAATGGGGTGGAGTCAATCCCCTTCAGGGGTATAGGAGTTTCAAGAGGCTCCAAATCATACCCACAGCGTTTGGCAAAGGACCAATCCATAAGACTCAAAGCGGCGCCAGAGTCGACATAGGCATCCGCGGTAATAGATGATAAAGAACAAATCAGGGTCACAGATAGAATAAACTTAGACTGTAAAGTGCCAATTGAAACAGACTTATCAAGCTTCTTAGTACGCTTAGAGCATGCTGATATAACATGAGTTGAATCACCGCAATAGAAGCACAACCCATTTTTTCGTCTTAAATTCTGCCGTTCACTTCTGGACAGAATTCTATCACATTGCATATTCTCTGGCGTCTTCTCAGTAGACACCGCCAAATGGTGCACAGGTTTGCGCTCCCACAGACGCCTATCGATCTGGATAGCCATTGTCATGGACTCATTCAGACCCGCAGGCACAGGGAACCCCACCATAACATCCTTAATGGCATCAGAGAGACCCTCTCTGAAATTCGCCGCCAGGGCGCACTCATTCCACTGAGTAAGCACAGCCCATTTACGGAATTTCTGGCAGTATATTTCAGCTTCGTCTTGCCCCTGAGATAGGGACATCAAGGCCTTTTCCGCCTGAAGCTCTAACTGAGGTTCCTCATAAAGCAACCCCAAGGCCAGAAAAAACGCATCCACATTGAGCAACGCAGGATCCCCTGGAGCCAATGCAAAAGCCCAATCCTGAGGGTCGCCCCGGAGCAAGGAAATCACAATCCTGACCTGCTGAGCAGGATCTCCAGCAGAGCGAGATTTCAGGGACAAAAACAACTTGCAATTATTTTTGAAATTTTGAAAGCAAGATCTATTCCCTGAGAAAAATTCAGGCAAAGGAATTCTAGGTTCAGATATAGGAACATGAACAACAAAATCTTGTAAATTTTGAACTTTCGTGGTGAGATTATTCAAACCTGCAGCTAAACTCTGAATATCCATTTTAAACAGGTGAACACAGAGCCATTCCAGGATTAGAAGGAGAGAGAGAGAAAGGCTGCAATATAGGCAGACTTGCAAGAGATTCAATTACAAGCACACTCAGAACTGAAGGGAAGGGGGAAAAAAAAAAAAAAAAAAAAAAAAAATCTTCAGCAGACTTCTCTTTTCTCTCCTTTCTCTGTCAATTAATTTAACCCTCTTTAGTCCGGTCAAACTGTTATGGTTCTCAATGGCAAGAGAACATAGCCCAGCAAACATAAGTACTAGCTCTTGGAAGGATGGAAACTAAACTGACCATGAACTAAACCTGCCGCACAACTAACAGTAGCCGGGTAGCGTTGCCTACGTTTTTTATCCCTAGACGCCCAGCGCTGGCCGGAGGACTAACTAATCCTGGCAGAGGAAAATATAGTCCTGGCTCACCTCTAGAGAAGTTTCCCCGATAGGCAGACAGAGGCCCCCACATATATTGGCGGTGATTTTAGATGAAATGACAAACGTAGTATGAAAATAGGTTTAGCAAAATTGAGGTCCGCTTACTAGATAGCAGGAAGACAGAAAGGGCACTTTCATGGTCAGCTGAAAACCCTATCAAAATACCATCCTGCATCAGAGTGGCAATTTCAGATCACAAGAGCTTTCCAGACACAGAAACGAAACTACAGCAGTGAACTGGAACAAAATGCAAAAACAAACGAGGACTAAAGTCCAACTTAGCTGGGAGTTGTCTAGCAGCAGGAACATGCACAGAAAGGCTTCTGATTACAATGTTGACCGGCATGGAAGTGACAGAGGAGCAAGGTTAAATAGCGACTCCCACATCCTGATGGAAACAGGTGAACAGAGGGGATGATGCACACCAGTTCAATTCCACCAGTGGCCACCAGGGGAGCCCAAAATCCAATTTCACAACAGTGGGGGAAGTGAAAATGATGGATGTGGTGGAGAAGGCAAAGGAGGAAATGATGGAGGTGGTGGAATGGGCAATGATGGGAGTGCTGGGGAAGGAGGAAATGATGGAGGTTGTGGAATGGGAATTATGGGGTGGTGGGGGAGAAAGCAATGATAGTGGTGGTGGAGAAGCCAAAGATGGAGGTGATGAAGAGAGCAATGATGGGGTGGGGTAGAGGAAAATAATGGGCATATATGAGGAAACAGTACAGGAGAATGGGGGGCATGTATGAGGAAACAGTACTGGGGAATAGGGGGCATGTATGAGGAAACAGTACTGGGGAATGGGGGCATATCTGAGGAAACAGAATGGGGGATGGGTGCAGACAGTATGAGGAGCGAACGGGGGAATGTATGTGGACACAGTATGAGTAGCGATGTGAAAAATGTATGTGGACAGAGTACGGGGAGTGAGGGTGATGGGATGTGTGCAGGCACAGTATGGGGAGTCAGGTGAGCAGGCAGTGTAGAATGTGAGGGGGTAAATATATGAGGACACAGTATGTTGAACAGGGGGATGTGAGAGGAGACAGTATGAGGAGGGAGCAGAATAGTGCGAGGAGACAGCATGGGGGGAGAAAAGTGATTGGGCACAGAATAGAAACTGAGTAGTGGGGGCGTAGCATGGAGGGACAGTGTAAGGGCACAGCCAGAAGGGGACAGTATACCAAGGAGGGGGAGTGTGATGAGAGTACAGTATAAATACTGGGCCCTATAGGAAGGACATAGTATGAGAAGACAGTGTGAAGAGGGGGCCGGTATGGAAAGGAGAGGTCAGTGTGAAGAGCATGTACCATAAGAAGGACAGTGTAGGGGTCATATTTTGTGCAGACAATATAGTGAGGGGCAATTTTTTATTCAGGAGCATTATAATGACACTTATATCTTTAAGGGTATCATGTGGAGATTTTCTGCAAAAGAGCGGAGAAGATGAAAGCCTGCAGCGACGAGCTGTGGATGAGAAAACTCATCATGGGGTCTGGACAAGATGAAGAAAAGAAGGAGAACGACTCCAGAGATGACGTCATCTACAAGGTACCTGGATGTAAATGTTATTTGTGATACTGACTCATGTTTTTATTTATGTTAGGATCATTAAAGGGGATGTTCAGGTTTATAATGAGTCTGCAGTCATTCTTTGTGACTGCAGACTTCTGACTTCTCACAGTGCGCACTGCACGCTGTCAGGAATCTGTCGTGCTGGCGATTTACATACATGCGGTCACGTGCTGACTAGACATGTGTTGCCTCACTCAAATGAAAATGAACTGAGCGAGGCCAGGCACGTCTAGTCAGAGTGTGGTGAAGTATACAAATCACATGCTTGTGCTGACATGACTGTCCACCGGCAAGGGAGAATCCTAAAAGTGTGCATTGCATTAGTTGTGAGAATTCAGTAGCCTGCGATGTCAGGATTCAACTCTGCAGGTTCCAGTAGTCGTCACATGGACACTTCACTCATATGCAACTTTCATAGTTATGGTCCTGTGACAACGAGTCTCTCTTCCCGCTTCTCTCTGTTTTTCACTGAATATTGAGAGCATTAGGGAGAGGAGCTCGTGGGTACATGACAAAGTGTGCAAATCGCATATGTCCTGGGGGGGGGGGGGGCAAAATGAATTCTTGCCCCGGGTGCCAGAAACCCTAGATACACCTCTGTTTGTGGTAGTTGTGGATGAGGTTCTTTATTTTCTCAGATGGTAAAGCTGCCCACTCTTCTTGGAAAAAGCCTCCAGTTCCTGTAAATTCCTGGGCTGTCTAGCATGAACTGCACGTTTGTGATCTCCCCAGAATGGCTCAATGATATTGAGTTCAATATTCAGAGAACTGGTAGATTTACAGCAGATAAAACAGTGATGTTATCAAAACTACAGCAAGTAGCTCAGTAAGTGATACATCACTGGAGTCGGAGTCTACCTCAAACCACTCTCAGATGTGGAAGCAAAAACCTGGTGAGGGGCTTAGGAATTTACTGTAGTGTATTCCAGAAAATGGCCTACTTTGAGGCTGAAATCTATGCTAGCTCACGTGGATTTCATTTTCTAGAGCAGTGTTCCCCAACTCCGGTCCTCAAGAGCCACCAACAGGTCATGTTTTCATGATTTCCTTAGTATTGCACAGGTGATGGAATTATTGCCTGTGTAGGTGACGGAATTATCACCTGTGCAATACTAAGGAAAGCCTGAAAACATGACCTGTTGGTGGCTCTTGAAGACCAGAGTTGGGGAACACTGTTCTAGAACATGGAGCTAATCAATTTGGTGTTCCTTAGAACATTGGCCTATAGAAACACTTCTTTTGAAAAATTTTCCCCTTACAGTTTATCCTGGAAAAATCATACAAATACTGTATTATGACAATGAGAAAATAAAAATCCTGACATACAGTATGTAGAGCAATGAGCAGGGCAGGAGGGCATGAATTAATGAACACACGTATTCCACCATTGCTAAACATGTAAACATGTAAACCTGGTTCCAATATCTCCCCCATCTCATGTAGCACATAGAGAAGGGAGTCAAGAGTTAGGGTCCATCTGATGAGATATACCTTGTCGTTGGTGGATGGCTTATATACTTTTTGATTAAAAAAACTATTAACTAAGCACCTCTCCTTTTTTTAGCTATGTAGCAATAGGGAGTTCTTGTATTCACTAATTGCAGAGTGCCTATGTATAGTGTTTGAATTATCAGCCATGGCGTATGTGTCCCTGCATATTAATGTAATACTTTAGGAGTCCTGGCTTGGTCCCTTGTTCATTCTGCATTGTAGAGAATTCGTTGTTGGGTGCCGGCAGTTGATAACAATTCCCGGTCCAGTGGGATTACCAAATGTAGTGAAGTGCTGGGGTCATCTGCTTTTCTTTTTTCTACATGTCGTTCAGAGTTTTTGTGGGACAAAACGGTCAAAAAACAGTCAGTATGAATGAGACCTAAAAGGGTTACATGGTAAAGTACTTGTATTTAGCACTCAGCAGCACTTCCATTTACACACAGATATAAAATGTAATTACGAGATACGAACAAGCATCTGCTGTGCTCTTTCTTCAAAACGAATCAAGTACTTTAATGTTTAGTCAAGCTACCATGTAATATCATGGAAGTGCTAGATGGCAGTAGAGCTCCTTTATTGCAAGCGTAACTCATGATGTTCCTCATCTACCAGCAAGTACCAGGGATGACTCATAGGAGAGAAGGAGCAAAATGCAGCAAAACTATCATGTAGGGCAGTGGTCCCCAACGTTTCCTACCTCGAGAGCCACATTCAACACTGAGAGGTGGTCGTGAGCTACATGCAAAGCTCAACAAGAAATGACATCTAGTGTCCTTCACCCTGCAGTAGTGAAACCCAGAGCCTCCCATTACTGGTATAATGACAGCTAAAGCTTCTCTATGGAAATCACACCTAGGGATTGTGCCACCCAGAGGTTGGGGACACCTGATTTAGAAGATAAGACATTTTTTCTTTACCTTTTTTTCTTTTCCTTTTTTTTTTAAAAAAGGCAGATGACATTGAGTAGTCTTGATGTTACAGATCAGTACACATTGAAGAGCAAAAAAAGCTATCATGGTTTAGTATCCACTTTGGTACTTCACTGCAGCCGGGCCAGTACAAACGTCCTCTTGCCGGCACTCAAATGCCAGCATCTTGGACTCCGCTTGTGATTTTTAGGCTCCAGCAACATCATGACACTGCACTAGGTCTATTCCCTAGGCCTCATATGATGACATGCACTTTATCATGGTATCCTGGCCTAGAAATTGCAGGAGGCACCCAGGAAGCTGAATACAAATACTGGCCAAGGCAGTCTGCAATAAGCCAGTCCAGCTGCCATGGAGTACCAAGGTGAATGCCTGACCAAGATATTGTGAATCTTTTTGCTCAACAATAGTCTACATTCCCCATTCCCAAAAAGCCAGGGAGTAAAATAGTAAGACTTGTTGAGATCCTTTGAAAGCTGAGCACAAAACGTTGAGTGCCTTCACCCGGTACACTCACAGTGCATACCTTTGCCTTTGTTTTCTGAAATTGCTGCAAAAAATATGTATTGTTTTTGCTGTAATTTAAAAAAAAACTGAGGAAAATTAGCTAAACGGTAAAAACCCTTTAAGGGTACGTTCACACAGGACTTTTTTGCTGCTTTTTTTTGCTGCTTTTTGTTATGCTAATTTAGGTGCGTTTTTTTGGTGCGTTTTTGGTGCGTTTTTTGGGTACGTTCACACAGGACTTTTTTGCTGCAGATTTTTGCTGCAGATTTTTGCTGCTTTTTTTATGCCAATTTTCAGCTGCTAGGACACCTCGCAATGGCTCTTCACACCTTACTACCAGGAACTCCCTCACAATAGATCACAATCAGGACACCTCACAATGGCTCTTCACACCTCACAATGGCTGACAATGGCTCTTCACACCTCACTACCAGGAACTCCCTCACAATAGATCACAATCAGGACACCTCACAATGGCTCTTCACACCTCACAATGGCTGACAATGGCTCTTCACACCTCACTACCAGGAACTCCCTCACAATAGATCACAAACAGGACACCTCACAATGGCTCTTCACACCTCACAATGGCTCACAATGGCTCTTCACACCTCACTAACCACACCCCTAAGCTCTTGGCTGTGAGATCCCTTCCTGCTGGCCATGATTTTCTGCACAAAAAACGCAGCAAATAATGCTACATGTGTTTTTTCAGCGTTTTTGCAGCGTTTTTTTCATCACCCATTCAAGTCAATGGGTGAAAAAACGCTGCAAAAACGCTGAAAGAAGTGACATGCCCTATGTCCAAAAAAAGCAGCAAAGCAGAAAAAACTGATCAAACAAAAAACCAACGTGTGTGCATGAGATTTCTGAAATCTCATAGGCTTTACTGGTACTGTAAAAAGCAGCTGAAAATTAGCATAAAAAAAAGCAGCAAAAAAAAGCAGCAAAAAAGTCCTGTGTGAACGTACCCTAAAACATTTGTCAATCTGATCACTATAAAGTGTGCATGGCACAGGGAAATTACAGTAGATTGGGATCCCTATAACAGAATATATTGGCCCTATATAAATATTGCAAAAATTCATAGCCCACCATTCATCATAAAAAATAGATACAGGATATATAACGCACCTTCATTCATTCCCTATGGGGCTGCTGTGCTCTGCTTTTTCTGGCAGCCCCATAAAGAATGAATAGAGCTGCAGTCGGAGATCTGTTGATCCATTTTGTAACGGGGATAAAACGGGGATGAAAGTGATAAAAAAATTCCTTATTCTGACAATCAATCAACTGTGAGTGAATGAAACAGTAATTACCAAAAACTTAGCAAAATACAGACAGAAGAACTAAGCAACAGTGTACAGGGTTGTAGCTGCTACCTCTCCCAGTCTGTACAACTGGTTGACTTTATTTAACCATAGGGCCCTTGAATGGCAGATAAGTGAAAAATGGGTAACTGTGAGGTCCGCAATCTATATATATAATTGTCTAAGGTCCACTTCTGTCTGTTTGTCTGTAACGGAAATGCCGCATCGCTGATTGGTCGCGCCCGGCCGGCCGCGACCAATCAGCGATATTGGGGCGGGATTTAAACACCACTTCACTTTTTACTATTGATGCTGCCTATGCAGCATCAATAGTAAAAAGATATCATGTTAAAAATAATAATTTTTTAAAAATCGTGATATTCTCACCTTCCGGCGTATCCGGCAGGTTTTCCCGCTCCTTGCGATGCTCCGGTCCCAGTAATGCTTTGCGGTAATGACACCAGATGACGTAGTGGTCTCGCGAGACCGCTACATCATCACGGGTTATTGCCGCAAAGCATCACTGGGAACGGACCTGGCGGGAGCATCGCTGTTGTGTATCCGCTTTTTGGGCTCCCCTGGTGGTTGCTGGTGGTACTGGTGACTTGTTTGCACTTTGCTGCTTCTGTTCACCTGCTTCCATCAGTGTTTGGGAGTTTCCTATTTAGCCTTGCTCTCCAGTCATTTCCTTGCCGGTCATCATTGTAACCAGAGCCTTCGGTTGCATGTTCCTGCTACTAGTCTGCTGATCAGCTAAGTGGACTTTGTCCTTATGTTTTGTACCTTTTGTCCAGTTTGCAGTTTTTGTAATTCTCTGTAGCTGGAAGCTCTTGCGGGCTGAAATTGCCACTCCTGTGTCATGAGTTGACACAGGAGTCTTAACGTAATTTCAGGATGGTTTTTGAAAGGGTTTTCAGTTGACCGTGAAGTCCTCTTTTGTATCCTTCTGCTATCTAATAAGTGGACCTCTCTTTGCTAAATCTACTTTCATACTGTGTATGTCTTTTCCTCTTAATTCACCGTTATTACATGTGGGGGGCTGCTATCATCTTTTGGGGAATTTCCCTAGAGGTAAGCCAGGTCTGTTTCTTCCTCTACCAGGCGTAGTTAGTCCTCCGGCTGGCGCGTGGCATATAGGAAGCCGTAGGTATGCTCCCTGGCTACTGTTAGTTGTGTGGTAGATTTAGCTCACGGTCAACTCGAGTTTCCATCACCCGAGAGCTCGTTCGTTACTTATATGTTTCTTACGTTCCCTTGCCATTGGGAACCATGACAGTATGACCGGCCTGTGTTAAACTTATTGGCAGAAGAAAGGAGAGAAAAAAGAAGTCTGTAAATTTTTTTATTTTTTTTTTCCCTTTTTCCTCTATGCTTGTTCCATAGTTGGATCAGTTGTATTTCAGCTTTAATTACAGCCTTTGCCTTTCTCTCCTTATAATCCTTGAATGGCTCTGAGCTCACCTGTTTAAAGATGGATCCTCAGAGTTTGGCTGCAGGTTTAAATAATCTTGCTACGAAGGTTCAAAATTTACAAGATTTTGTTATACATGCTCCTATTTCTGAACCTAAAATCCCTACACCAGAGGTGTTTTCCGGAGATAGATCTCGGTTTTTGAATTTCAAATATAATTGTAAATTATTCCTTTCTCTCAGACCTCACTCCTCAGGAGATCCTGTCCAGCAGGTTAAGATTGTAATCTCTTTGCTGCGAGGTGACCCTCAAAATTGGGCATTTTCATTGGCACCAGGGGATCCTGCGTTGCTCAATGTGGATGCGTTTTTCCTGGCTTTAGGGTTGCTTTATGAGGAACCTAATTTGGAGATTCAAGCTGAAAAAGCTTTGATAGCCCTATCTCAAGGGCAAGATGAAGCGGAGATATACTGCCAAACATTTCGTAGGTGGTCTGTGCTTACTCAGTGGAATGAGTGCGCCTTAGCGGCAAATTTCAGAGAGGGCCTTTCTGATGCCGTTAAAGATGTTATGGTCGGGTTCCCTGCGCCTACAGGTCTGAATGAGTCCATGACAATGGCAATTCAGATTGATCGGCGTTTGCGGGAGCACAAACCCGTGCACCATTTGGCGGTATCTTCTGAAGAGACGCCAGAGAAAATGCAATGTGACAGAGTTATGTCCAGAAGCGAGCGGCAGAATTATAGGCGTAAAAATGGGTTATGCTTCTATTGTGGTGATTCTGCTCATGTTATATCGGCATGCTCTAAGCGTACTAGGAAGGTTGACAAGTCCATTTCAATTGGCACTTTACAGTCCAAATTTATTTTGTCTGTAACCTTGATTTGTTCATTATCAGTTATTACCGTGGATGCCTATGTGGACTCTGGCGCCGCTCTGAGTCTTATGGACTGGTCCTTTGCCAGGCGCTGTGGGTTTGATTTAGAGCCTCTGGAAGTCCCTATACCTCTGAAGGGTATTGATTCTACACCTTTGGCTTGTAATAAACCACAGTTCTGGACGCAAGTGACTATGCGTATGACTCCAGACCATCAGGAGGTGATTCGCTTCCTTGTGTTGTACAATTTACATGATGTTTTGGTGCTTGGATTACCATGGTTACAGTCTCATAACCCAGTCCTTGACTGGAAGGCTATGTCTGTGTTAAGCTGGGGATGTCGGGGGGCTCATGGGGACACTCCTATGGTGTCCATTTCGTCATCTATTCCATCTGAGATTCCGGCATTTTTGTCTGATTATCGTGATATTTTTGAAGAGCCTAAGATTGGTTCACTCCCTCCTCACAGGGATTGTGATTGCGCCATAGATCTGATTCCTGGCAGTAAATTTCCAAAGGGTCGTTTGTTTAACCTATCTGTACCTGAACATGCTGCTATGCGCGAGTATATTAAGGAGTCCCTGGAAAAGGGACATATTCGTCCTTCTTCATCACCTTTAGGAGCCGGTTTTTTCTTTGTCTCTAAAAAGGATGGCTCTCTGAGGCCTTGTATTGATTATCGTCTCCTGAATAAAATTACAGTCAAATATCAGTATCCGTTGCCTTTGCTGACTGATTTGTTTGCTCGCATAAGGGGGGCTAAGTGGTTCTCTGAGATTGATCTTCGTGGGGCGTATAATTTGGTGCGAATTAAGCAGGGGGATGAGTGGAAGACCGCATTTAATACGCCTGAGGGCCATTTTGAGTATTTGGTAATGCCTTTTGGCCTTTCTAATGCACCTTCTGTCTTTCAGTCCTTAATGCATGATATTTTCCGTGAATATTTGGATAAATTTATGATTGTGTACTTGGATGATATTTTGATTTTTTCTGATGACTAGGAGTCTCATGTTCAGCAGGTCAGGAGGGTTTTTCAGGTTTTGCGGGAGAATTCTTTGTGTGTAAAGGGTTCAAAGTGTGTTTTTGGGGTTAAAAAAATTTCATTTTTGGGGTATATTTTTTCCCCTTCTTCTATTGAGATGGACCCTGTCAAGGTTCGGGCTATTTACGACTGGACGCAGCCTACTTCTCTGAAGAGTCTCCAGAAATTCTTGGGCTTTGCTAATTTTTATCGTCGATTTATAGCTGGTTTTTCTGGCGTTGCTAAACCTCTGACGGATTTGACTAAAAAGGGTGCTGATGTTGCCAATTGGTCCCCTGCTGCCGTGGAGGCCTTTCGGGAGCTTAAGCGCCGCTTTTTGTCTGCCCCTGTGTTGCGCCAGCCTGATGTTTCTCTTCCCTTTCAGGTTGAGGTCGATGCTTCCGAGATCGGAGCGGGGGCGGTTTTGTCGCAGAAAAGTTCCGACTGCTCAGTGATGAGACCTTGTGCGTTCTTTTCGCGAAAATTTTCGGCCGCCGAGCGAAACTATGATGTTGGTAATCGGGAGCTTTTGGCCATGAAGTGGGCATTTGAGGAGTGGCGTCATTGGCTTGAGGGTGCCAGACATCAGGTGGTAGTTTTGACTGATCACAAGAATTTAATTTATTTGGAGTCTGCCAGGCGCCTGAATCCTAGACAGGCACGTTGGTCGTTGTTCTTTTCCCGGTTTAATTTTGTGGTCTCGTACTTACCGGGTTCTAGGAATGTGAAAGCAGATGCTCTTTCTAGGAGTTTTGAGCCTGACTCTCCTGGGAATTCTGAACCTGCTGGTGTCCTTAAGGATGGAGTGGTTTTGTCTGCTGTCTCTCCAGATTTGCGACGTGCTTTGCAAGAATTTCAGGCGGATAGACCTGATCGTTGTCCGTCTGGTAGACTGTTTGTTCCTGACGAGTGGACCACTAGAGTCATCTCGGAAGTTCATTCTTCTACTCTGGCAGGTCATCCGGGAATTTTTGGCACCAGAGATTTGGTGGCTAGATCCTTCTGGTGGCCTTCCCTGTCTCGAGATGTGCGTGTTTTTGTGCAGTCTTGCGATGTGTGTGCTCGGGCCAAGCCTTGTTGTTCTAGGGCTAGTGGGTTGTTGTTGCCCTTGCCTATTCCGAAGAGGCCTTGGACGCACATCTCTATGGACTTTATCTCGGATCTCCCTGTTTCTCAGAAGATGTCTGTCATCTGGGTGGTGTGTGACCGTTTTTCTAAAATGGTTCATTTGGTGCCATTGCCTAAGTTGCCTTCCTCATCTGAGTTGGTCCCTCTGTTTTTTCAAAATGTGGTTCGCTTGCATGGTATTCCAGAAAACATAGTTTCTGACAGGGGTACCCAGTTCGTGTCTAGATTTTGGCGGGCAGTCTGTGCCAGGTTGGGCATTGATTTGTCCTTTTCGTCTGCATTCCATCCTCAGACCAATGGCCAGACGGAGCGAACTAATCAAACTTTGGAGACTTATTTGAGGTGTTTTGTGTCTGCGGATCAGGATGATTGGGTTGCCTTTCTGCCGTTGGCAGAGTTTGCTCTTAATAATCGGGCTAGTTCTGCCACTTTGGTTTCTCCTTTCTTTTGCAATTCAGGGTTTCATCCGCGTTTTTCATCTGGTCAGGTTGAATCTTCGGATTGTCCTGGAGTGGATGCGGTGGTGGATCGGTTGCATCGGATTTGGGGACAAGTGGTGGATAATTTGGAATTGTCCCAGGAGAGGACTCAGCAGTTTGCTAACCGTCGTCGTCGTGTTGGTCCCCACCTTCGCGTTGGGGACTTGGTGTGGTTGTCTTCCCGTTTTGTCCCTATGAGGGTTTCTTCTCCCAAATTTAAGCCTCGGTTCATCGGTCCTTATAGGATTTTGGAGATTCTTAACCCTGTTTCCTTTCGTTTGGACCTCCCGGCATCTTTCGCTATCCATAATGTGTTCCATCGGTCGTTGTTGCGGAGATATGAGGTACCGGTGGTTCCTTCTACTGAACCTCCTGCTCCTGTGCTGGTGGAGGGTGAATTGGAGTACGTCGTAGAGAAGATCTTGGACTCCCGTATTTCCAGACGGAGACTTCAATATCTGGTTAAATGGAAAGGCTATGGTCAGGAAGATAATTCTTGGGTAACTGCCTCTGATGTTCATGCCTCGGATTTGGTTCGTGCCTTTCATAGGGCTCATCCAGATCGCCCTGGCGGTTCTTGTGAGGGTTCGGTGCCCCCTCCTTAAGGGGAGGGTACTGTTGTGTATCCGCTTTTTGGGCTCCCCTGGTGGTTGCTGGTGGTACTGGTGACTTGTTTGCACTTTGCTGCTTCTGTTCACCTGCTTCCATCAGTGTTTGGGAGTTTCCTATTTAGCCTTGCTCTCCAGTCATTTCCTTGCCGGTCATCATTGTAACCAGAGCCTTCGGTTGCATGTTCCTGCTACTAGTCTGCTGATCAGCTAAGTGGACTTTGTCCTTTTGTTTTGTACCTTTTGTCCAGTTTGCAGTTTTTGTAATTCTCTGTAGCTGGAAGCTCTTGCGGGCTGAAATTGCCACTCCTGTGTCATGAATTGACACAGGAGTCTTAAAGTAATTTCAGGATGGTTTTTGAAAGGGTTTTCAGTTGACCGTGAAGTCCTCTTTTGTATCCTTCTGCTATCTAGTAAGTGGACCTCTCTTTGCTAAATCTACTTTCATACTGTGTATGTCTTTTCCTCTTAATTCACCGTTATTACATGTGGGGGGCTGCTATCATCTTTTGGGGAATTTCCCTAGAGGTAAGCCAGGTCTGTTTCTTCCTCTACCAGGCGTAGTTAGTCCTCCGGCTGGCGCATGGCATATAGGAAGCCGTAGGTATGCTCCCTGGCTACTGTTAGTTGTGTGGTAGATTTAGCTCACGGTCAACTCGAGTTTCCATCACCCGAGAGCTCGTTCGTTACTTATATGTTTCTTACGTTCCCTTGCCATTGGGAACCATGACACATCGCTAAATCGCTAAAGGCCTGGGCTGGATCGGATCCGGGGGCCGCTGGAAGGTGAGTATATAACTATTTTTTATTTTAATCATTTTTTTAAAAGGGATATGGTGCCTACACTGCTATATACTACGTGGCTGTGTTATATACTACGAGGGCAGTGTTATATACTGCGTAGGCTGTGTTATATATAACGTGGGCTGTGTTATATTCTGCGTGGGCTGTGCTATATACTATGTGGGCTGTGCTATATACTGCGTGGGCTGTGCTATATACTACGTGGGCTGTGCTATATACTACGTGGGCTGTGTTATATAGTATGTGGGCTGTGCTATATACTATGTGGCTGTGCTATATACTACGTGGCTGTGCTATATACTACGTGGGCTGTGTTATATACTACGTGGGCTGTGCTATATACTACGTGGCTGTGCTATATACTGCGTGGGCTGTGCTATATACGACATGGGCTGTGCTATATACTATGTGGGCTGTGTTAGGCTAGGTTCACATTGCGTTAATGGGTTAACGCTAACGGACTGCGTTGCATGGCGAAATTGTCGCAATTAACGCCGTGCAACGGGTCCGTTAACGCACCCATTGACAGCAATGTGATTTTCCCTGTAGCGCATCGCTAGCGCATGCCATTTTCGGCACGCACTAGCGATGTGCCGTTCTTTTGTGACGGACCTCAGACGCTGCTTGCAGCGTCCGAGGTGCGCCCGAGGTCCGTTCCTCGCTAGCGCAGATCGGGGATCTGCGCTAGCGGGGATGGCGAACGCGGACCCTGGAGAAACATTGCGTTAGCGCAATCCGCTAGCGCTATGCGCTTAACGGATTGCCCTAACGCAATGTGAACCTAGCCTTATATACTATGTGGGCTGTGTTACATACTAGGTGGGCTGTATTATATACTGCGTGGGCTGTGCTATATAATACTTGGGCTGTGTTATATACTACGTGGGCTGTGCTATATACTACGTGGGCTGTTTATATACTACGTGGGCTGTGCTATGTACTACGTGGGCTGTGTTATATACTACGTGGGCTGTGTTATATACTGCATGGGCTGGGCTATATACTACTTGGGCTGTGTTATATACTACATGGGCTGTGTTATATACAATGTGGGCTGTGCTATATACCCGTGGGCTGTGTTATATGCTACGTGGGCTGTTATATACTACGTAGCTGTGCTATATACTACGTGGCTGTGCTATATACTACATGGCTGTGCTATATACTACATGGCTATGCTATATACTATGTGGGCTGTGTTATATGCTACGTGGCTGTGTTATATACTACGTGGCTGTGTTATATGCTACGTGGCTGTGCTATATGCTACGTGGCTGTGCTATATGCTACGTGGGCTGTTATATACTACGTGGGCTGTGTTATATGCTACGTAGCTGTGCTATATACTACATGGCTGTGTTACATACTACATGGCTGTGCTATATCCTGCGTGGGCTGTGTTATATGCTACGTGGGCTGCGCAATATACTACGTGTGTTGTGAATTCCGTCTGGGCTCCCTCTGGTGGCCTTTAGCGATACTGCGGGTCTGGAGCTGGGCTCAGCTGCCTCATTTCCTGCTATGCTGGTTCCTATTTAACTCCACCTGGACCTTTACTTGTTGCCTGCTGTCGTTGTATTCAGTACTGGTTCTGACCTCTCCTGGATCTCCCTGGTGACCTGTCTCTTTCTGAGAAGCTAAGTCTTGCTAGTTCTTTTTGCTCATTGTTTCCTTGAATATGTTTCTCAGTATATGATGTGTTCAGTCCAGCTTGCTTATATGTGATTTTTCGCTTGCTGGTAAGCTCTGGGGTGCAGAGTGCGCTGCTCACATCATGAGTCGGTGTGGGGGTTCTTGTACTTTCTGCGTGGATAGTTTTTGATAGCTTTTGTACCGACCGCACAGATCCCTTGCTTTCTTCTGTCTATTTAGTGTTAGCGAGCCTCATTTACTTAAACCTGTTTTTCATTCCTACGTTTGTATTTTCCCCTTAACTCACCGTTATTATTTGTGGGGGGCTGTCTAAACTTTGGGGTTATTTCTCTGAGACAAGTGAGGCTTTGCTTTCTCTCTAGGGGTAGCCAGTTTCTTAGGCTGTGAAGAGGCGTCTAGGTTTTTAGGTAACGCTCCACGGCTGCCTTTAGTGTGTGTGGATAGGTTCAGGATTGCGGTCGGTATAGTTCCCACATTCCCGGAGCTAGTCCTACTATTCAGGTTTACCTATCAGGTCAGTTTGGTGAACCTACCACCGGATCATAACAGTACAGCAGGCCAGTAAAGAGTTAATGCATCGCAAAAGAGGGATAAGAGAAATCCTGAGTTCATTTTTTTTTTCTCCTCTGCAGTGTGTCTAGCCTCTCTCCTCCCCTTAATCTCTGGGTGGTTCAGAATTCAGCTGCAGCTATGGATCTTCAGAGTCTGTCTTCTAGTGTGGATCATCTCACTGCTAGGGTACAAGGCATTCAGGATTATGTAGTTCACAGTCCTATGTCAGAGCCTAAGATACCTATTCCTGAGCTGTTCTCCGGAGACCGATCTAGGTTTTTGAACTTTAAAAATAATTGCAAATTATTCCTTTCTCTGAGACCTCGTTCCTCTGGTGATCCGGTTCAGCAAGTTAAAATTATCATTTCTTTGTTGCGTGGTGACCCTCAAGATTGGGCATTCTCTCTGGCGCCAGGAGATCCTGCATTGCAAAATGTGGATGCGTTTTTTCTGGCGCTTGGAGTGCTTTATGAGGAACCTAATCTGGTAGACCAAGCAGAAAAGGTTTTGCTGGCTCTCTCCCAGGGTTTGGATGAAGCAGAGGTTTACTGTCAGAAGTTTAGGAAATGGTCTGTGCTCACTCAATGGAATGAGTGTGCCCTGGCAGCAATTTTCAGAAAGGGTCTTTCTGAAGCCATTAAGGATGTTATGGTGGGGTTCCCCACGCCTGCGGGTCTGAATGAGTCAATGTCCTTGGCCATTCAGATTGATCGGCGTTTGCGGGAGCGCAAACCAGTGCACCATCTGGCGGTATTTTCTGAGCAGAAGCCTGAGTATATGCAATGTGACAGGATTCTGACCAGAATTGAACGGCAAAATCACAGACGTCAGAATGGGTTGTGCTTTTACTGTGGTGATTCTGCTCATGTTATCTCAGATTGTTCTAAGCGCACAAAAAACTTCGCTAAGTCTGTCACCATTGGTACTGTACAGCCTAAATTCATTTTGTCTGTTACTTTGATTTGCTCTCTGTTATCCTACTCAGTTATGGCTTTTGTGGATTCAGGTGCTGCCCTGAATTTGATGGATTTGTCTTTTGCCAGGCGCTATGGTTTTATCTTGGAGCCTTTGCAATTCCCTATTCCACTAAAGGGAATTGATGCCACGCCATTGGCCAAGAATAAACCTCAGTACTGGGCTCAAGTGACCATGTGCATGACTCCTGCACATCAGGAGGTGATTCGCTTTCTTGTGTTACATAATTTGCATGATGTTGTCGTGTTAGGTCTGCCATGGCTGCAGGCTCATAATCCAGTCCTGGATTGGAAAGCAATGTCTGTGTCAAGTTGGGGTTGCCAGGGAATTCAAGGCGATGCTCCTTTGGTGTCAATTGCTTCTTCTACTCCTTCTGAAGTCCCTGAATTTTTGTCGGACTACCAGGATGTATTTGATGAGCCCAAGTCCAGTGCCCTACCCCCTCATAGGGATTGTGATTGCGCCATAAATTTGATTCCTGGTAGTAAGTTCCCAAAGGGACGACTTTTTAATTTGTACCAGAACATGCCGCTATGCGGAGTTATATCAAGGAGTCTTTGGAGAAGGGGCATATTCGCCCGTCCTCGTCCCCTTTGGGTGCGGGGTTCTTTTTTGTGGCCAAGAAGGATGGTTCTCTAAGACCCTGTATAGATTATCGCCTTCTAAATAACATCACGGTCAAATTTCAGTATCCTTTGCCACTGTTGTCCGATCTGTTTGCTTGGATTAGGGGGGCCAGTTGATTCACCAAGATAGATCTTCGTGGAGCGTATAATCTTGTGTGTATAAAGCAGGGCGATGAATGGAAAACAGCATTTAATATGCCCGAAGGCCATTTTGAGTACTCGGTGATGCCTTTTGGGCTTTCTAATGCCCCTTCTGTGTTCCAGTCCTTCATGCACGACATCTTCCGAGAGTATCTAGATAGGTTTATGATTGTGTACCTGGATGATATTTTGGTCTTTTCTGATGATTGGGAATCTCATGTGAAGCAGGTCAGGATGGTATTTCAGGTCCTGCGAGCCAATGCCTTGTTTGTGAAGGGCTCTAAATGTCTCTTCGGAGTCCAGAAGGTTTCCTTTTTGGGCTTTATTTTTTCTCCTTCTACCATTGAGATGGATCCAGTCAAGGTTCAGGCTATTTATGACTGGACTCAACCTACATCGGTAAAGAGTCTTCAGAAGTTCTTGGGTTTTGCTAATTTTTACCGTCGCTTCATCACTAATTTTTCCAGTGTGGTTAAGCCTTTGACGGATTTGACCAAGAAGGGTTCTGATGTGACGAATTGGTCTCCTGCGGCCGTGGAGGCCTTTCAGGAGCTCAAACGTCGGTTCTCTTTGGCTCCTGTCTTGCATCAGCCGGATGTGTCTCTGCCTTTCCAGGTCGAGGTTGATGCCTCTGAGATTGATGAGGCCATGTGCTTTCTTTTCAAGAAAGTTTTCGCCTGCCGAGCGGAATTATGATGTTGGTAATCGGGAGTTGTTGGCAATGAAGTGGGCATTTGAGGAGTGGCGACATTGGCTTGAGGGAGCCAAACATCGTGTGGTGGTCTTGACGGATCACAAGAATTTGACTTATCTCGAGTCTGCTAAGCGGCTAAATCCTAGACAGGCTCGATGGTCGCTGTTTTTCTCCCGTTTCGATTTCGTGGTTTCATACCTTCCGGGTTCGAAGAACGTGAAGGCTGATGCTCTTTCTAGGAGCTTTGTGCCTGACTCTCCGGGAGTTTCTGAACCGGCTGGTGTCCTCAAAGAAGGGGTGATTTTGTCTGCCATCTCCCCTGATTAACGACGGGTACTGCAGGAATTTCAGGCCAATAGACCTGATCGTTGTCCACCGGAGAGACTTGTTTGTCCCGGATAAATGGACCAGTAGAGTCATTTCTGAGGTTCATTCTTCGGTGTTGGCGGGTCACCCTGGGATTTTTGGTACCAGGGATTTGGTGGCTAGGTCCTTTTGGTGGCCTTCCTTGTCGCGGGATGTGTGTTCCTTTGTGCAGTCCTGTGGGATTTGTGCTCGGGCGAAGCCTTGCTGTTCTCGTGCCAGTGGATTGCTTTTGCCTTTGCCTGTCCCGAAGAGGCCCTGGACGCATATTTCCATGGATTTTATTTCGGATCTTCCAGTCTCTCAGAAGATGTCTGTTATCTGGGTGGTTTGTGATCGTTTTTCTAAAATGGTCTATTTGGTGCCCTTGCCTAAGCTGCCTTCCTCTTCCGATTTGGTTCCACTGTTTTTTCAGAATGTGGTTCGTTTACATGGTATTCCTGAGAATATTGTGTCTGACAGAGGATCCCAGTTTGTGTCCAGATTTTGGCGGTCCTTTTGTGCTAAGATGGGCATTGAATTATCTTTTTCATCGGCCTTCCATCCTCAGACGAATGGCCAAACTGAACGAACTAATCAGACCTTGGAGACTTATCTGAGATGTTTTGTTTCTGCTGATCAGGATGATTGGGTGACTTTTTTGCCATTGGCTGAGTTCGCCCTCAATAATCGGGCTAGTTCTGCTACTTTGGTTTCGCCTTTTTTTTGCAATTCTGGTTTTCATCCTCGTTTTTCCTCAGGTCAGGTTGAGCCTTCTGACTGTCTTGGGGTGGATTCTGTGGTGGATAGATTGCAGCGGATTTGGAACCACGTGGTGGATAATTTGACGTTGTCACAAAAGAAGGCTCAGCGCTTTGCTAACCGCCGGCGCTGTGTGGGTCCCCGACTTCGTGTGGGGGATTTGGTATGGTTGTCTTCTCGTTATGTTCCGATGAAGGTTTCCTCTCCTAAGTTCAAGCCTCGTTTCATCGGTCCTTATAAGATTTTGGAAATCCTCAACCCTGTGTCATTTCGTTTGGACCTCCCAGCATCATTTGCCATTCACAATGTGTTCCATAGGTCATTGTTGCGGAGATATGTGGTGCCTGTGGTTCCTTCTGTTGATCCTCTTGCTCCGGTCTTGGTCGAGGGAGAATTGGAGTATGTGGTGGAGAAGATTGGATTCTCGTGTTTCGAGACGAAAGCTTCAGGTACTTGGTTAAGTGGAAGGGCTATGGTCAGGAGGATAATTCCTGGGTTGTCGCCTCTGATGTTCATGCGGACGATTTGGTTCGTGCCTTTCATTCGGCTCGTCCTGATCGGCCTGGGGCTCTGGTGAGAGTTTGGTGACCCCTCCTCAAGGGGGGGGTACTGTTGTGAATTCCGTCTGGGCTCCCTCTGGTGGCCTTTAGCGATACTGCGGGTCTGGAGCTGGGCTCAGCTGCCTCATTTCCTGCTATGCTGGTTTCTATTTAACTCCACCTGGACCTTTACTTGTTGCCTGCTGTCGTTGTATTCAGTACTGGTTCTGACCTCTCCTGGATCTCCCTGGTGACCTGTCTCTTTCTGAGAAGCTAAGTCTTGCTAGTTCTTTTTGCTCATTGTTTCCTTGAATATGTTTCTCAGTATATGATGTGTTCAGTCCAGCTTGCTTATATGTGATTTTTCGCTTGCTGGTAAGCTCTGGGGTGCAGAGTGCGCCCCTCACATCGTGAGTCGGTGTGGGGGTTCTTGTACTTTCTGCGTGGATAGTTTTTGTACCGACCGCACAGATCCCTTGCTTTCTTCTGTCTATTTAGTGTTAACGGGCCTCATTTGCTTAAACCTGTTTTTCATTCCTACGATCATAACAACGTGGCTGTTATATGCTACATGGCTGTTTTATATGCTAGGTGGGCTGTGTTGTATGCTATGTGGGCTGTGTTATATGCTACGTGGCTGTACTATATGCTACGTGGGCTGTTATATACTACGTGGGCTGTGTTATATGCTATGTGGCTGTGCTATATTTCTCTGCTGTATCTGTGCATCATGAATCGTGGTATGTGTTAAAGGGGTGGGCCCACTGAGACTGAGACCGGCCAGGCGCAACCAATTAGTGACAGGAGCAGTCCCGCCGCGAATTGGCACGGGATTTGAACCACGCTTCGTTGGTTGGTCGCGCCCGGCCGGCCAGCCAAATACTGTGTATTCATTGCATTATTCTTAAATCTTCATAAATAGACTACGTACATATTCTAGAATACCCGATGCGTTAAAATCGGGCCACCATCTAGTATTAAATATAGAGTTATTAACTATGAAGTGCCAACTGACGGTGAGCGAGGGTGCCATTTGCTGTTCATTTTAGGGCGTCAGCCTCCGCAGCATGGAAAGGTCTAAGATCATGGCAAAATAGTGTGTTTGCACACTTACATAGTTCTGATATAGCGATAAAACTTACCCAATGTAGCCGTGATACAGAAGACGGAATAATATTGATCTGTGTCTTTATGTACAGTGAGAAAGATGAAGGCTTTACCTATGTATTCTGATTGGGCATGCCATGCTTTAACTTGTGTGTAACCTGCAGAGATGATGATTGATCGTGTCTTTTTAAAGTGTGGGTGTGTTGAGCTTCTCTTCCTTCTTATTACATAATTTCTTGTGAATTATATTATTATTATATTATTATTATTATAATTTGTAAAGCGCTGTGGATATGTTGGCGCTATATAAATAAAAATTATTATTATTATTATTATGTTTCTTGTTGAGACCTATACAATCAAGAGTTTAACATAACATGGCCATACCAAATGATCTAGTTTTCCCTTCCATTATTTTTATTGCCAAAATTGGGACTAGATCTCAGAAATGGAAAGATCTGCTATCTATTTTGACAAAAGTTCTAGATCTTATGGAGGTAAATGTCTAAATGAGTCCTAATGCTATACTGACAATCAAATTGATTTACTTTCTCTCACTATTTGCCCATGTTATAAGCCCTCATTGTCCGTCTTGCTCTACATTGCAGCACTCTTCTTATGTTATACTTGCTCAGCTTCATGATAAGCTTTTACACAGGCTAGCAGCTCTACAATGTGAAGCTTAGTGCCAAGGTTATCCAACAAATTAAACCATATTGCTGATTTCACTGAATATGAACTTTATGGAGTCATATGCATTTACTCTTACTTGCTTAGTCGTCAGATACTTAATTTCACATTATATTGAGCTTCGCAGCCTCAAAGAAAATTGACAGTGATTTAATGTTTAGCCAAGGTAATGACATACCTACAACAAATGATAATGACATATACATTTATTTTCCTTTTTTTGAAGTGAAGATGTTGGTAAGCTGCAAATCGTTCATTGCCAAGTGCATTGGTGGACAGAGAAGAAATTAGGCTCCGTTGCAAAAGTCAAGCAGGACCTGCCACCATGGTGCTGGACTGAAAGTCATGGTGTTAATTATCCCCCTGCCCCATGTCCATCCTTGTCTGCCAATCATGTTGTGACTCTGTAGACTGGAGTCATACAAAGGTTTTTATCATCTTATAGCAAATCAAGATAGGGCTAAGATGGCCTTTGCACCCTTTTCCATGGGCCATTACACACAAGTGGACCACCTTTTCTTAGGGTCTTCTGCCCGAAACCACCCTTATTAAATGATCATCAATGTAAATGACTATTTTTCAGTCCAGGTGGGATTTGTGTCTCTTGATGTTTTTGCGCCTTGCTGTCCTTGAGAAAAAGTCTACATTTTGTGAAAAAGTGAATATAATAATTAACCTATTTGAGTAATTTAACCCATAATTAAGTGACATATGTTGTATACACTATATAGGAAAAGCATGGTTTTGACATTGGAGTAACCCATTTGTATTATGTTTTTCAATAAGTGTAAAAACATGGGGTAAGAAAAGCATTCTGTTTTATGATTGGGTAACAGGACTTTCTTTAACACCTTAACCCCCAAGGGTGGTTTGCATGTTAATGATCAGGCCAATTTTTACAATTCTGACCACTGTCCCTTTATGAGGTTATAACTCTGGAATGCTTCAACGGATCCTGATGATTCTGACATTGTTTTCTCCTGACATATTGTACTTCATGTTAGTGGTAAAAAAAATTTGATATTACTTGCGTTTATTTGTGAAAAAAAACCAGAAATTTGGCAAAAATTTAGAAAATTTAGCAATTTTCCAACTTTGAATTTTAATGCCCTTAAATCACAGAGATACTTCAAACAAAATACTTAATAAGTAACATTTCCCACATGTCTACTTTACATCAGCACAATTTTGGAACCAAATTTTTTTTTTTTGTTAGGGAGTTATAAGAGTTAAAAGTTGACCAGCAATTTCTCATTTTTACAACACCATTTTTCTTAGGGACCACATCACATTTGAAGTCACTTTGAGGGGTCTATATGATAGAGAATAACCAAGTGTGACACCATTCTAAAAACTGCACCCCTCAAGGTGCTCAAGTCCACACTCAAGAAGTTTATTAACCCTTCAGGTGTTTCACAGGAATTTTTGGACTATTTAAAAAAAAAATGAACATTTAACTTTTTTTCACAAAAAATTTACTTCAGATCCACTCTGTTTTATTTTACCAAGGGTAACAGGAGAAATTGGACCCTAAAGTTGTACAATTTATCCTGAGTACGCCGATATCCCATATCTGGGGGCAAACCACAGTTTGGGCGCATGGCAGAGCTCAGAAGGGAAGGCGCGCCATTTGACTTTTCAATGCAAAATTTGCTGGAATTGAGATAAGACGCCATGTCTTGTTTGGAGAGCCCCTGATGTGCCTAAACAGTGGAAACCCCCCAAAAGTGACCCCATTTTGGAAAGTAGACCCCCTAAGGAACTTATCTAGATGTGCGGTGAGAACTTTGAACCCCCAAGTGCTTCACAGAAGTTTATAATGTAATTTAAAATAATTTTTTGCCCCCCTGTTTTGTATTTTCCCAAGGGTAACAGGAGAAATTGGACCCCAAAAGTTGTTGTCCAATTTGTTCTGAGTACGCTGTGTTAAGGGGAGAATGTATGGCATATGAAGATATACTTGAATCAAACTTATATGGACGCTTTGCTGAACATTAGATTCATGTCACTTTAAGGTTTTCTAATTCACTGTTATAAGACTAAGACTAAATTCTGTCTGTTACTCTGTACCAGGATGTACCAAGATCCGTGTAAATCCCCTAGTCTTATCGAGAGTAAATGTACCTGCACGTAGGTGAATTGATCCCCAATAAACCAAAGATAAGTAGAATGCGTGCATAGACAGATGTCAGCTTGACCCAAATAGCCATTAGGGTGATAGCGGTACAGAATTAGACTAAAAGCAATAATCATTAGAATAATGATACTATAGTAATAAAGATAATAACCTATAATATGTAATATCAGAGAGATTTGTGATAACTGTTAAGTTGGAAAAACCCAATGATGTAATGTGCTGAATCTGCTTGCTTACTCCTATAAAAGGAGACATTCTGCCGGACATTAAACCGGGCGAGAAGCATTTGAGACATGATCCAGTGTCTTAGTGTTCTTTCCTCCGTGCACGTACCTTCTCTTCCAGAGAACCAATTTGACCACAGACAATTAAGACGGGTCGCACCCTAGTGTGACAGAATTAACAGTTGGCGCCCAACGTGGGGCTAGGACGAAAAGTTCGAACCTGACCAGCCGCAAGGAGGACCTCCTATCTTGGACCGGACCACTCGAGGGTGGAGAAGTGCACCTCCTACTAGGTAAGAAAATCATTCATCTTACCTATAACCCTCCAGTGTTTCCGTGCTGAGATAAAGGTCAGTCGGCTGTCAGACTCGGACATAGTGACCGTTCTGACAAGTCCTAGCACCAAAAAACCCACCCTGGTCACGATTTCCTTAATTGTCTGCCTTATCTGTCTTTGCTTTTGCCTCTCTGCTTTGCTGTTTTGGTTGTTTGCATTTTGTTTGCATATGTGGTTCTACGTCAGCCAGCCTGAAAAAGATAGGGAGACGTACTGAGCAATTTCACTGTCACTCTGGTTCCGGTCCTGCTCTCAGGCTTGACCGATGGTCGCAGAAGTCTGAACTGTGTCTCTCCCAGTGGACTGGTGGAAGTGGGAGTAGTGGCTTGATTACTCTGAGTGATTTTACAACCTCTAAGTGGTTGGTGACTTCTTGCGGATGCCCACCGGAGATCACCTGGCTATGGTGATGATGTTTTGGCTGCAGCGTAAGTTCATAGGTTTTATTCTATAAGGGTGGAAGGGTAATTACAATTACCGTTTTGATGTGACAGAGTGATTGCTCTCTCCCTGTCTACCTAAAGTGTGTTTTGCCCAGGTATAGACTTTTTATCTCTACAGATCAGGCTGGCATATAGATTGGTAGATTGTGAAGTGTTTTGTTGTCAGGGATTCACAGTATCTGACATCAGTGCCAGTTTAAGCTGTCTTTTGTCTGTTTGTATAATGTATGGTTTGCCGGCGGGAGGCGTACTAGCATATGGTTAAAGTTTTGAATTCATTCTGTATATATATGTTGTGAGATTAGAGAATCAGTTAACCGGTTTTGTTTGCATACTTTTAGAATTGTAAAGTTAGGTGTTACAATGTGTTCATGTAGGAAGAGAATTCCTTGAATGGTAATTGCTTTTACTTGTACAGATATCTCTGGTAGTGTGAGATCCGAAGTCCATTGTTACTCTTTAGTTAATGTTTGACTAACGTCACTGCATTTTTCTGTGAAACAGTTTTGAAATGATTGTTTTGTTACAGTGAAAGTGTTGTGGAAGCAGATATTCTAGCAATTTATCTGGTGTTTTTAGACTACGCAGGTTCTGGGTATACAAGAATTGTTAAATACCCTGGTGGTAATTGTTAGCTAACTTCCTATATCACTGTGTTCAAAATACTAGACATCACAATATCACTAAAGACCCCTTTCCTTTGACGTAAGGAGTACATACAGCTTTCACAGTCGCATATATCCAACTGTTCAAACCCCGTGGGAACTGGTCTCAAGAGATAGAAACACATGTCCCTCAGACGCACTCAGAATTCAGATGATAGAATGGGTGGGAGTAGTCAGTCAACACACATAAGACAGATACGACCCATAGGGGAGCAAGGAAAGAAAACGCATGTTAAGAAGAACCCTCCGACCCCAAAGGGGGGAGGGTTAGATAAGAAGGTATGGAAGAATGTGTTAATGAGTAGAGAGCAGGGTCCCAGGCTTAGGTATTTTGAAATCCTACAGAACCCTGAAGCATTTTATAAGATGGTAAAGGAAGTTAGAAGACAGGTATGGAGAGAGGAATATGATAAGGATACTGAATTTTATGCCAAACAGGTGCCTACGGAAAATGTGTCAGTTACAACATCTGCATTACAGTCATTGATACCGCCCATATACATTCCCGACGACTGGACATGTACCATCTGTTACACACAGAATGCAGAATACCGTGAGACTTGTTCTGACTGTCAGATGACCAACCCAAATAGCCCTACTTTCTATCCAACTATATATGTAGACGGAATACCTTATGCTACATCCTGTCCAGCATCCACTATAGCTCCATTAATTAATGCAGTCTATAAAAAGAATAATGAAGGAGAAGATGAACATGACATGGAGGTACATAATCAAGCAGAAGAGGGAAGACAGGAATCAACAGCTCAGACTGATAATCCACAGCATCCACCAATATATGGTGGGAGTACATCATCATCTTCTAAACCTCAAAGCTTACACTCTCGCACACAGCCTACTCCACACAAGGACCCCTGGAAATACCAGGAGACAGACACCCTAGTGAGCAGCTTGCCAGACCCAGTGCAACATCCCATGCCATTTTATAAAAGGATGCGTCAAATACAGAAGGCACACTCTGCCTCATGGGCAGATTTAGAAAGGCTCACTCAAATTACAGCAGGATATTCCCTTTGGCCAAGGATGCGACTAGCCCTTGAGCCTGATAACTTCCATGTAGAATGGCTTGAGTCATGTGTATCCGGAGAGTATTTCCTCCGTAAGCTTTACGTCTGGGCTAAGAACCGCCTGCCAACCCAGACCCCCACTCTCCAAGATGTCATGCAGGGGAAAGGAGAACCTGTGGATAGTTTCTTCCATCGATGTAATCAAAAGTTTCAGAATCTCAGATTTGAAATGCAAGTTAGTCAATTAGAAGAAACTTTGACACCCACCACTCCCGAGCTCCAGACCCTAATAGGGTATTGGCATACTGAATCTGCAACCCATGAAAGTACGTATACTCTTACAGTCCACAAAAATACCCGAGAGAAGCAACACCTCTCACCCATATAGAGGTTGAGGGTATACCATCCAATTTCCAGGTGAGGACCTGAAGCAGCTAGAAGCGTAATCAGGAACATTGACTTACCTGACCCAGACTTTCTCACGGATGAAGTAGTGCCTTTTGAAGGGGTGAATGGTAACACACGGTACACTCCAAGGATCAGACCCCTACACAAAGGCCTACAACCTACAGAGTATGCTGTCTCATTTGGTTGTCTCACACACCTACCCTGTCAGTTTTACTAGGATCAGATCTACTACCAAAACTTCAAGCCAGCAGTCTGTTTCATAAGGACGAACTGTCACTTTCACAGGAGCAGTCTGCCGAAGTATACGGTCTCTTATCTTTACAGGACACACCTGTAGATCGTGTAGACATTGAACTGATGGCATCGATCCCAGACTCACTGCAGGCCCGGAAAAAATTGGCAGGCTCAAAGTCCAGCCTATGAAGATGGAACTGGAGTCAGGAGCCCTGCTGCCATGGAAACTGCAGCTGTCACCGGAAAGATGACACATCCCACTGCCACTCTGGCTGAAGACAGGAAAACAGGAAAGCAGCATACCTCTGGCAGCCAAGCCAACACAGTTACAGTCTTTCATTGGACTAGTTTCCTGTCGTTCCTGGAGCCTGGATGCCTCTACACATGAACCCCTGTATGATTGCCTCAAGGACACTCCTTTCAGTTCAACCAAGGAAGCCATTGATGGGGTTGACATGCTAATCTGCACTCACATCCTCTCCTGCTCTAGGACTGCCAGGCTATAACAAACTGTTCTGCCTGTTTTGTCATGGAGAAGCAAGCCATGCAACTGGAGTCCTGACGGAGTCTCACAAAAGGAGACAACACCCTCCTGGGTTCTACTCTTAAACCAGTGGCCCGGGGAGTCCCACCGTGCATGAGAGCCGCACTGCAACCCACCTGTGCTGGACAAGGCTTCTGACATCATTATGGGTCACCCTATTCTGCTGTCCTATGTCTGCAATGCCCTATTCTGCTCCCATACAATGTCACCATCTCTAGATGTGCTGTCCATAACCCAGCTACTCTCCTACCTCTGCCAAGGGGGGAGAGGGTGAAGATCACATCTCTTACACATCAGTGGAAGAGGTAGTCGACTCTGAAATGGCTCAACGCGATTGTCTCACTGTCATGAGAACAAGAAAACCTCTGGAAGATCCTGACCTGATGCTCTTTGTGGTTTGACCAAGGTATGCAGACCAAGAAGGCCGTTCGCACACTGGTATAGCAGTAGCTACAGAAGATACCTGCTGCCAGCAAAATGGCTGCCTCCACCCAAAGGCAGGACTGCGGGCCTTGACAGAAGCATGCAAGAGGTCCACTCAACCCGAAGCTATGACCAATCTGGAGGGAAAGAGACTTCATTGTGGCTAATGGAATGCCGGTCAGACCCCACAAAGCCATACAAGAGTTAATGGAGTCCTTGTTGATGCCAGGAAGAGTTGCGGTGGTAAAAGGTGAAGACACACACACACACTGGAGACACCTCAAGGGAAGCAGTGGGCAGCAGACTAACTGAAGCAACAGCAAAAGAAGCAGCAATGATACTATTTGACACAGAAACATCTCATCTGTACGCTAATATGGATCCAGAAACAGAAGGACTAACCCTGGAAAAAGATGTCCCAACATTCCAGAAGCAAGCATCCAAAGAAGAGAAGAAGAAAAGGAACCAAGATGGAGCCACACCGAAGAAAAACACGCCTACGGATGAACAAGGGAAATTGAAGGCCTTGAACAAAAGACCCTACATACTTAATGCTAGACAGGAAACAGTGGAGCTATAGCATAAGGAGCTTTAGTTTTTCCCTTGTGTCTCACTTAGGCATGTACACACACACACACACACACACACTAGCAGGTCCTACAAACTCAGCACTATAGGATCCTACTAATATTCCCAGTTTAGGTTTATACCTTTTTTATACCTACAGTTGTCTATATGCAGACTAAGTTTATTGTTAAATAAGACATGTGACTAAAATTGTTCTCAAGTTCCATCCATCCCAGGTCCTGAGGACTTAGAAGGTGCCCATCAGATCCGCCCGATGACTGATTCCTCATCACCAAGAGGTTCAACAGACGTACCCTCAAACCTAGAGATGACAGCCCTTTCCAAGTCCTGCCTACTACCACAGCAGTCCATGGGTCCACGCTTCCCACTGCAAGGAGATGCCAGATCCAGAGTCCAGTGGTGGCTGCCACTCTTCATCCATCTGACACTTATCCTTTACCTAGTCCAAGGGGTAGCCAGTCACCAAGGGGTAGTCACTCATGAAGAGGGTATAGTGACATTTTGGTATAATATCTCCACCCCAAGAGTTGGGCTTAAACCTATCATTCCCATAAATAAGAACATACAGTGGATAAACTACCTATACTATAACCAACAACGGTTTATAGAATACACTGGTGATGCCATAAAGGCACTTATTGACCCATTAAGTTTTCAATAACTATTCTATCTGTTTTAACTGTATTAGCCTTAATTCTTTACCAGCATAGCTACATGCCTTAAGAAAATGATGATGAGGACCATGGAAACCAAAGTGATGATGACCATACATGCTGATTTCAAAGATCCCCTAGATGAAAGATGCTGCTGTGAAACCACGAGAGGAATGTCATATCCACATCCCCCGGAATATGTCTGCCTGAAACACACCGATGAGGGAAAGACCAGGATCTGACTTCCTCCTGTGCAAAGTCCGTTAGGAGGGGGTCCATCTACTAGAGATGGGTCATCTCGTCTATACGGTGAAGGTTAGTTAGTTAGATAGGCTTCAGATTAGGCCAGGAGGACAGATCGATAGGCTCGACGAGATCAGAGTTTGATTTTGCATATCTCCAAAGGGGGGACTGTTAAGGGGAGAATGTATGGCATATGAAGATATACTTGAATCAAACTTATATGGACGCTTTGCTGAACATTAGATTCATGTTACTTTAAGGTTTTCTAATTCACTGTTACAAGACTAAGACTAAATTCTGTCTGTTACTCTGTACCAGGATGTACCAAGATCCGTGTAAATCCCCTAGTCTTATCGAGAGTAAATGTACCTGCACGTAGGTGAATTGATCCCCAATAAACCAAAGATAAGTAGAATGCGTGCATAGACAGATGTCAGCTTGACCCAAATAGCCATTAGGGCTATAGCGGTACAGAATTAGACTAAAAGCAATAATTATTAGAATAATGATACTATAGTAATAAAGATAATAACCTATAATATGTAATATCAGAGAGATTTGTGATAACTGTTAAGTTGGAAAAACCCAATAATGTAATGTGCTGAATCTGCTTGCTTACTCCTATAAAAGGAGACATTCTGCCGGACATTAAACCGGGCGAGAAGCATTTGAGACATGATCCAGTGTCTTAGTGTTCTTTCCTCCGTGCACGTACCTTCTCTTCCAGAGAACCAATTTGACCACAGACAATTAAGACGGGTCGCACCCTAGTGTGACAGAATTAACAGCTGATACCCCATATGTGGGAGAAAACTACTATTTGGGCGCATGGCAGAGCTCGGAAGGGAAGAAGTGGTGTTTTGTAATGCAGACTTTGATGGAATGGTCTGCGGGCGTCACGTTGCGTTTGCAGAGCCCCTGATGTACCTAAACAGTAGAAACCTCCCACAAGTGACCCCATATTGGAAACTAGACCCCCCAGGGAACTTATCTAGATGTATTGTGAGAACGTTGAACCCCCAAGTGTTTCATTAAAGTTTATAACACAAAGCCGTGAAAATAAAAAATCTTTTTTTTCCACAAAAATTATTTTTTAGCCCCCAGTTTTGTATTTTTCCAAGGGTAACAGGAGAAATTGGACCCCAAAATCGGTTGTCCAATTTGTCCTGAGTATATATGGGGGTAAACCACTGTTTGGGCGCACGGCAGAGCTCGGAAGGGAAGGAGCACCGCTTTACTTTTTCAACGCAGAATTGGATGGAATTGAGATCGGACATCATGTTGCATTTGCAGAGCCCCTGGTGTGCCTAAACAGTGGAAACCCCCCAATTCTAACTCCAACCCTAACCCAACACACCACTAATCCTAATCCCAACCCTAACCACAATCCTAACCCCAACACACCCCTAACCCTAATCCCAACCCCAACACACTCCTATCCCCAACACACCCCTAATCCTAATCCCAACCCTAACCATACTCCTAACCCAGGTACACCCCTAACCCAACCGTAAACACAATCCAAACCCTAACCCCAACTCTAGCCCCAACCCTAACCCCAACTTTAGCCCCAACCCTAACTTTAGCCCCAACCCTAACCCTAACTTTAGCCCCAACCCTAACCCTAATTTTAGCCCCAACCCCAACTTTAGCCACAACCCTAACTTTAGCCCCAACCCTAACCCTAACAGGAAAATGGAAATACATTTTTTTATTTTATTATTTTTCCCTAACTAAGGCAGTGATAAAAGGAGGTTTGATTTATTATTTATAGCGGGTTTTTATGTTTGGCAGCTGTCACACACTAAAAGACGCTTTTTATTGCAAAAAATATTTTTTGCCTTACCACATTCTGAGAGCTATAATTTTTCCATATTTTAGTCCACAGAGTCATTTGAGGTCTTGTTTATTGCGGGACAAGTTGACATTTTTATTCGTACCATTTTCGGGCACATGACATTTTTTGATCGCTTTTTATTCGGATTTTTGTTAGGCAGAATGAACAAAAAACAGCAATTCGTGAATTTCTTATGGGGGGTGTTTTTATATCGTTCCGCGTTTGGTAAAATTGATAAAGCAGTTTTATTCTTCGGGTCAGTACGATTACAGCGATACCTCATTTATATTTTTTTAATGTTTTGGCGCTTTTATACAATAAAAACTATTTTACAGAAAAAATAATTATTTTTGCATCGCTTTATTCTGAGGGCTATGACTTTTTAATTTTTTGCTTATGATGCAGTATGGCAGCTCATTTTTTGCGGGACAAGATGACATTTTCGGCAGTACCATGTTTATTTATAACCGTCTTTTTGGTCGTGTGTTATTCCAATTTTTGTTCGGCGATATGATGATAAAGCGTTGTTTTTTGTCTTGTTTTTTTTTATGGTGTTCACTGAAGAGGTTAACTAGTGGGACAGTTTTATAGGTCGGGTCGTTATGGACGCGGCAATACTAAATGTGTACTTTTATAGTTTTTTATTATTATTTACATAAAGAAATGTATTTATTGGAACAATATATATATATTTTTTATTTATTTAGGATTTTTTTTCACACATGATAATATACGGTATATTTTGTTTACTTTTTTACTTTGTCCCAGGGTGGGACATCATGGTATAGTGTCAGATTGCTGATCTGACACTTTTCACAGCACTGTGTCAGATCAGCGATCTGACAGGCAGTGCTGCAGGCTTGCCGGCGCCTGCTCTCAGCAGGCGCCTGCAAGCCACCTCCCTGCAGGACCCGGAAGGAGCCCCACGGCCATCTTGGATCCAGGACCTGCAGGGAGGAGACGCGCGATGATTCACTATGCCGCCGGAACACTGAGATCATGTTTGATCGCAGTGTTTCTGGGGTTAATGTGCCGGGAGCGGTCCGTGACCGCTCCTGGCAGCCGGATGTCAGCTGTAATCACAGGGGGAGCGCGGCCGATCATCTATGACATACCATCCCGTCCCTGGGAATTAAGTCCCAGGTCACCTCGACGGGATAATACGTCAAATGGCAGAAAGGGGTTAAACCATTGCTGAATTGTGATGTATGTGTACACGGCACATCGGATCTAGGTATATGGAGTGGGCTGAGGACCTGAGGGCTGGTATCCGCTGTGTTGTACAGCTTGCACTTGGAACTCCATCTGTAGATAATGAAGGCTGAATGGTAGAAGAGGTGACAGTTACAATGCTGTAATTTTATATCCTGATGTCACTTGAAGCTTTGTTCTCCCACTTCCCATATGCTGCTCCCGTATATTAGTTATGTCTAGCCAGATGCTTATTGCCTGAGCCTGACACAACTGATAACAAAGTTGTATACTTTGTGCACTGGTCTGGCCTCTATAGTCGAATTAAAAAATGCTGCATGCAACGTTTTTAGATCCAAATCTAGAACTGTTTCGACACAACTAATGTGGCAGATGATGTAGCCAATTCCATTGAGAACTATGGGATCAGTTCAGGTCTTTCATCAGGGCTGTAAGATCAGAGTAGGAGTCGTGGAGTCAGAGTCAGTGCCCATTTTTGAGGAGTCGGTATAAAATGGACCAACTCCTAAAATATATAATAAATTGGGTACAGTAATTCAGTGCAGGATGTGCTGTAAATTTTTTCATAAGAATTTGGGAAAGTTATGAAATGTCCTGTAAATGTCTGTCCTGTTCCTCATCTAAGGATCTAGGCTTTTAGTGGAGATGAATCTGTGCTGCACTTTATGTACATGCTAAGTAGTGAGGAAGCTGTGGAGTCAGAGTCGGGAGTCAGGGAAATGGAGTAGTCGAAAGTTTGGCTTACAGACTCCACATCCCTGCCTTTCACTACCACATCAGATGGAAAAACAGACACCCCAGATGACTGAATCGAGGGGAACGAGACACAAAAGTGGCACAAAACCTGGAAGTAAATATTTGTGTTATCTCTGACTTTACATCAAAAATATTGCAGACATATATCATAATATACATTGCTAATAAACTTTAGATGTTAGGTTTTTATATTATACCAACACATATATCTTCTGTAATGTTTTGTTTCAAAAACAACATGAAATACCGACCTTTGACGTTTGGCGAAAAGTGAGCGAGATGTCTTGTCACAAACAGCTTCAGTTGCTCATCTAAGTTACAGGAATCAAGACTGATATTCCAAGAGCGAATACCTGTAAGAAAAAAAATCTGCGTTCTTTTATGCAATGCAAAAATCACACCAAATTACATATTATTTACAGCAATTCTAATGTAATAATAAATATATAATATATAATAAATGTAATCATATTGTATCACAGGATATAAGTATTTTCAAAGTGCTAATGTAAAAACCACTGTAGAAAGCAAGAAAACAGCTTGGCACAGCCTAAAGCTGAATGATTACTAACTATTAAGAAACATATCTATTTAGGGCTTCAGGAAAGAGATTATATTTTTAAATTCTTCCATCTATTTATATCTAGAATCTATACTTTGGTTGCATTTACATGCGCTGAGTTCAGACCGTTAAATATTGAAATCGTTTGGTGCTTATTTCTCGCCCTCTTTACACCGGCTGACAAAGAATGATGGGGACAGAACAATCACTGCTAGATCAATCTGTCCCCAAAAAGTATCATGTAATCAGCAGCACATCTGTGGTTTACACCGGGCGATGTGCTGATCAGAACAGTGATTTTTGTTCCACCATAAACAATCGAAACATCTAATGAATGAGCAGCATTTTGCTTTCATTGGGCGATTGTGAACATGTTTACACCTATGAACTCTCATCTGCGCTACCAGTGTCTATAAATGTGGCACAAACACTGTGTTTTACACACACATATGTAAACTCACACATATAGCACATACATGCACACATGCATGTATACAAAGAGCACATACACACACATATATATGTATACATAGAGCACAAACACACATACACATATCTTCACATACACAGTATATATGTGTGTATATATATATATTTATTTATATATATATTTTTACCACCAATAGTACATACATTCTAGGCTAAACCACATCATAGAGACACTCAGACAGAGACACACCCATCCATTCACTCGGCTGTGTCATACTGGACGGGTCCTTCAGAAACAGACGCTCTTTATAACCTTTTATACTCTGACCAAGAGATGAGGACACTATACTAATTAAGAATTACCAAAAAATGTTTAGCCCCTTCATGACACAGCTCTTTTTTCTTTTTTGCGTTTCCGTTTTTCGCCCCCCTTCTTCCCATAGCTATAACGTTTTTATTTTTCCGTCAATATGGCCCTGTGAGGGCTTGTCTTTTGCGGGAAGAGTTGTACTTTTGAGCGACACCATTGCTTTTACCATGTCATGTACTCGAAAACGGGAAAAAGATTCCAAGTGCGGTAGGTGAAATTGCAAAAAGGTGCAATTCCACAACTGTTTTTTGTGCATTTTTTTTAACCATATTCACCAAATGCAAAAACTGACCTGCCATTATGATTCTCCAGGTCATTATCAGTTCATAGACACCAAATATGTCTAGGTTCTTTTTCATTTAAGTGGTGGAAAAAAAATCCAAAGTTTGTTTAAAAATTTTTTCAGGATCTGGGGCCAGGTGAGGGCTTTTTTTTTTTTTAAACAATACATTTTTATTGAATTTTACAAATAGGGTGAAGAAAACCTCAATGCAGACATGTTTACAGCATACGTACAAGAGGGCATAGAAACATTTAACAAACAAACAACAGGGTAGGAGGCAAGGGGGGGGAGGGAAGCCCGAGGAGGGGGGTATATTTTGTCCAGTTCCAGTTAAAGGGAACCTGTCACCAGTTTTTTTGCCTATCAACTAAAAATATCATCTAGTAGAGTGTGAGCTATACATTCCCCAACTACTTGTGAAACCCCCCGACTCCCCATGAATCCCCCATAAGAACATTTTATATTTCTCCTGCGCTGTATGGAAATATCCTCGGTCCGGTCCAATGGGAATTGGTTCTGGCCCCTCTTCCCACCCCAAATGCATGCTCCAGAAGTACTATGTCCCTGAAGTCTTTCGCTGTGTTCCGGGACGTAGCTTACCGGTGCATGCGTACTAATGCTTTTCGGCTTTGCCCGCAGTTGGGCAAAGCATACTGCGCATGTGCAGAAGGCAATTTGAAGGCGCACGCGCGGGCCTGTACGCGAACATCGCTATTCACAGAACGGAATGCGTACAGCACGCTGATTTGGGGTGGGGAGAGGGGCCAGAACCAACACCCATTGGACCGGACCGAGGATATTTCCATACAGTGCAGGAGAAATATAAAAGGTTCTTATGGGGGATTCATGGGGGGTTTCACAAGTAGTTGGGGAATGTATAGCTCACACTCTATTAGATTATATTTTTAGTTGACAGGCAAAAAAACTGGTGACAGGTTCCCTTTAAGTGATTCAATCAGAATCAGGAGGATCTGGATTGGTTAGACAAAATGCAGGTGTGGCAAAGGGGGTGTGGTTGGCATGCTCCGCCCAGGGAAGCCATATTTTCTCAAATTTACTAACTCTGTCTGTAAGTATCGCAGATAATTTTTCATTGATCATATACCAAGAAAGGCGTTTTTTAACTGCAGATAACTCTAGACTTGTTTTTTTCCAAGCTAATGCTATGGTTTGTTTGGCTGCCAGGAATATAAATGTGATGAGGGCTTGAGTGTGTTTAGGGATGTTGGGAATACGTTTGTTGAGTAAAGCCTCCCAAGGGTTTTTTATTACGTTTATGTTTGTTATTGAGATCAGGCGATATATTCTAATCCAAAATCTACGTACAATCGGGCATAGCCACCATATATAGAACATATCTCCTGTGGGTTTGCACCCTCTAATTCAATTTGGAGAGTAGTTAGCGACTGCCTTAGCCACTCTGGCTGGGGTCAGGTACCACCTGGTCAACACCTTATAATTAGTTTCCAGCATAAGGGTATTTAATATTCCTCCAGTAGAGGAGGACCAGATTTGGGACCATTCTGAATCAGTTAGAGTGGAACCAATATCAGACCCCAGCGAAAAGTGTAGTTTAAACAGCGCCTATGTGAGGGGGAGTTGATATATGAGTAGAGAAGTGACATAATGCCTGGTGCATGTGGATTTTGACGGCATCTTTGTTTAAAGGGAGTAAAGGTATAGGGAGGGGTAGAATTTTTTAGTAATGAATTGACAAAGTTTTTAAGTTGCAAATAACAAAACACCTCTCCGGGGGGAAATGGTATTTTTCCCTCAGGACCGAGAATGGAATAATCCCATCAACATTGAAGAGATGATGGACTCTGGTTATCCCTGCAGTGACCCATAAACGGAAGTTCCTAAGGGATTCTATACCTGGGGGGAACTGGAGATTGCCCCAAAGGGGGGCGAGGGGCAAGAATGGTGAGATTAGCTGGGAGGAATATTTCAACGAATCCCAAATCAAAAGAGAGTGCGCTATAATAGGATTCGAGATATGCCTACTCTGAGCTGCGAGAATCCATAATAATGCATCGAGGGTACCCGAGTGACATTCAGGGGACTCTAGAGAAAGCGACAGAGGAGGTTCAGAATAGGCATGGTATAGGGTGAATTGACCTAATTGGGCTGCTTGGTAATATTTAGAAAGGTTGGGAACCCCCAAACCCCCCTTTAAACTATGATGATAGAGGGTAGCTCTATTAACCCTGGGGAGGCCACCCCTCCAGACAAAATTATCAACTAGTCGTTGGGCTATTTTGAGGTAGTATGAAGGGACAGGGACTGGCAAAACTCTAAATAAATAAAGTAATTTGGGGAGAATAGTCATCTTCAGTGCACGCACACGGCTAAGCCAGGAGAGATGTAACTTCTCACATGACTGGAGTAGCAAACGAAGTTTGCGGAACATGTGGGGATAATTGGCTGCAAAAAGGGAGTCTAAATTGGCTGTCAATTTCACTCCTAGGTAATCCAGGTGGATAGTACCCATTGAAGCGGAAAGTCATGCTGGAGCTGTGAAACAAAAGATGAAGGAAGGGATATATTCATGGCGTATGATTTTGAATGATTAACCTGTAAACCAGAGATATGTTCAAAATTACTAAGGGCTTGAAGTAAGGCCGACAAGGATGTCTGTGTCGTTGATAAGAGAAGTAGCATGTCATCCGCAAACATAAAGAGTTTGTGGGAAACTGACGCTATTTCTACACCTAGTATATTAGAATTGAGTCGGAGGTGAATAGCTAATGATTCGAATGCCAAAAGGAATAGTAAGGGTGATAGGGGACATCCTTGTTGTGTACCTCTACTAATAGGGAAGAGCGGAACCATTATAATGTACGTAAGCTGATGGGGAGCTGTAAAGAGCATGAATCCATGAAATAAAGTAGTTGGGAAACTTCCACTTGCGCAAGACCGCAAACAGATAAGGCCAAGAAATAGAGTCAAAGGCTTTTTTAATATCCAGCGACAATAACATGCTTGATAGGTTGCGCTGTTTGCAGAGGTGCAGCAGATGGGAGACCCTCCGTATATTATCTGAGGCTTGTCTACAAGGAACAAAGCCGACTTGATCTCTATGTATAAGGCTATGTGCACACGTTCAGGATTTCTTGCAGAAAATTCCTGAGAAAAACCTGAAATTTTCTGCAAGAAATCTGCATGCGTTTTTGATGCGTTTTTTTCCGGACATTTCCCAATGCATTTTATAGTGGGAGATCCGAAAAAAAAAAGTAAAATTAATGAACATGCTGTGTTTTTACCGCGATGCTATTTTTTCGCGGAAAAAACGCATCATGTGCACAAAACATGCAGAATTCATTCTAAATGATGGGATGCTTATTGTATGCTGTTTTTTTGCGGTTTTATAGCGTTTTTATCTCGAAAAACCGTGAAAAAAACGCGAAAAATCAGCAACGTGTGCACACAGCCTTAGATTTCCCAGGCCTGAGTAAAAGCACGGAGATAGAATTTTAGGCCGGGATCACACATACGCGAGATACGGCCGAGTCTCGCAGGTGGAAACCCTCCTCTGGCGCCGGCACTCCGGACATGGTGCTGCACGCTCCACTCCCAAGTGCCGGTGCCAGAGGAGGGATTTCACTTGCGAGACGTATCACGCGTATATGTGATCCCGGCCTTAGCCAGTATCTTAAGGTCTATGTTAATAAGGGATATTGGTCTATAGTTAGATCAGAGTAAGTGATCGGAGTTTGGTTTTGGTATCATGGATATTGCAGCCATTAAAGAAGCTCCTCCTGGTTTGTTACCATCCCTTAAAGAGTTAAAGTAGTTAGTGAGGTGAGGAACTAGAACCGATGAGTATTTTTTTATAGTAAAGGGCCGTAAATCCATCAGGACCTGTTTTTTTTATTAATTTTCAGCTGTTGAATAGCTATTTCTATTTCACTGGGAGTGATGGCTTGATTTAGGAGATCAATCATGTTAGAACTAAGGGCTGGAAGAGGAATAGAAGCTAAAAAGGTATCCAACGTGTCTGAATTTGGTGGTAGTGGTAGAAAGTGGTCAGGATGTTATATAACTGCCTAAGCTTTTGCAGAAACAAATGAGTAATTTGTTGTGGATTGGATGTAATGCCTGAAGCTGTACGCAAATGTATGGGGGGACGAGGTAGGGGTAGGCATTTTAAACAGCGAGCTAGGTGAGGGCTTATTTTTTGCGTGCCGAGTTGACGTTTTTAATGATACCATTTTGGTGTGTATACGATCTTTGATCATCCGTTATTGCATTTTGATGCAATGTGGCGACCAAAAAAAGGAATTCTGGGGGTTTGACTTTTTTTTCTGCTACGCTGTTTACCGATCGGATTAATTCTTATAGCTCGATAGATTGGGCGATTCTGAACATGGTGATACCAAATATGTGTATGTTTGATTTTTTTTATTGTTTTATATTGAATGGGGCGAATGGGGGGTGATTTGAACTTTTATATTTTTTTAAATATTTGTAAAACTTTTTTTTTTTACTTGTTGCATGCTTCAATAGTGACCTTGGGAGACTAGAAGCTGCATTACTTCGATCGCCTCTGCTACACTCTGGCGATGATCAGATCACCTGTGTGTAGCAGAAATGCTCGCTTGCTATGAGCACCAACCACCAGGCGGTGCTCATAGCAATCCAGCTATGACAACCATAGAGGTCTGCTGGAGACCTCTGGTTGTCATGCCAACCCATTGGTGACCCACAATCGCATGACGGAGTCACCGATGGGTGGGATTTTCGGCACGCTTCCCAGAAGCGCAAGTTAAATGCCTCTGTCAGAGATTGAAAACAGCTGACATGTGCTAGGAAAGATGTGGGCTCAAATGGGAAGACACGACATGCGCAGTACATGTACGGCACATGTCATGAAGGGGTTAATAGGTTTTAAAATAAGAAGAACGTTTTCATAGGAACATCTACTCAAACTAAGTTAAATTTGAATCATTAAGCACCATTTTGGTGTTCCAAAATCCCTATGACAAAACTTCCTGTCTTGTGTTGTTATGGAGTTACTAGGGTGGTCACTAATGGAAATGTTGACCTTAATGCCTTGTGCATTCTGCCTGATAACTGTTTGCACAGCTAGGAGTTAAGGAGGTACCCTAACCCTAATTATATTTTATAGTTATGGTTTTTTTTAGTTTGTTAGGAAACCCATCATGAACATCAGAAGAGTGAAGCCTGCAGGGAGAGCTCTGTTATGACCTGGTGGTTACGGAGAAGCACTGATATGACCTGGTGGGTAAAATGAGTCATGGGACAAGCTCTGTGAGGTGGTAGCTTTACTGACCGCGGTTCCTAATCCTAACACCAACACTAGAAATAGCCGTGGGACGTTCCTGTCACTCCCTAGACGCCTCGTCACAGCCTAAGAACTAGCTACCCCTAAAGATGGAAACAGAAAACTATCTCGCCTCAGAGAAATTCCCAAAAGGAAAGATAGCCCCCCACAAATATTAACCGTGAGTAGAGAGGGAAATGACATACACAGAAATGAAATCAGATTTTAGCAAAGGAGGCCAATTCTAATCTAGATAGACAGAAAATAGAAAAGGATACTGTGCGGTCAGTATTAAAAACTAAAAATCCACGCAGAGTTTACAAAAATGATCTCCACACCGACTCACGGTGTGGAGGGGCAAATCTGCTTCCCCAGAGCTTTCAGCTAGCCTGAATATTTCATAATGACAAGCTGGACAAAAGAAACATAACTTAACTGAGCAGTAAGGTCCAAAGCAAATGGACAACCAAAGAACTAGCAAGAACTTATCTTATGCTGAAATGGACAGGCCATCAGAGAAATCCAAGTAGAGATCTGAATCCAACCCAGAGAACATTGACAGCTGGCATGGACTACAGACCAGAGCCAAGTTAAATAGGAAGGCCAGTGAAGCCGATTAGTGAAAGCAGCTGCTGCAGAACCTCAAGGAGCAGCAGTTCCACTCAAAACCACCAGAGGGAGCCCAAGGGCAGAACTCACAAAAGTACCATTCATAACCACAGGAGGGAGCCCAAGAACGGAATTCACAACAGTACCCCCCCCTTGAGGAGGGGTCACCGAACCCTCACCAGAGCCCCCAGGCCGATCAGGATGAGCCAAATGAAAAGCATGAACCAAATCGGCAGCATGGACATCGGAGGCAAAAACCCAAGAATTATCCTCCTGGCCATAACCCTTCCACTTAACCAGATACTGAAGCTTACGGCTCGAAAGACGAGAATTAAAAATCTTCTCCACCACATACTCCAACTCCCCCTCAACCAACACCGGAGCAGGAGGGTCAACGGAGGGGACCATGGGCACCGCACATCTCCGCAACAAAGATCTATGGAACACATTATGAATGGAAAAAGAAGCTGGAAGGGCCAAACGAAAAGACACAGGATTGATAATTTCAGAAATCTTATAAGGACCAATAAAGCGAGGCTTGAACTTAGGGGAAGAAACCTTCATAGGAACATGACGAGAAGACAACCAGACCAAATCCCCAACAAGAAGCCGGGGACCAACGCACCGACGACGGTTAGCAAAACGCTGAGCCTTTTCCTGAGACAACGTCAAATTGTCCACCACATGAGTCCAAATCCGCTGCAACCTGTCCACCACAGAATCCACACCAGGACAGTCCGAAGGCTCAACCTGCCCCGAAGAAAAACGAGGATGAAAACCGAAGTTACAAAGAAAAGGCGAAACCAAAATAGCCGAACTAGCCCGATTATTAAGGGCAAACTCGGCCAATGGCAAGAAGGTCACCCAATCATCCTGATCAGCAGACACAAAGCATCTCAAATAGGTTTCCAAGGTCTGATTGGTTCGCTCCGTTTGGCCATTTGTCTGAGGATGAAATGCTGACGAAAAAGACAAATCAATGCCCATTCTAGCACAAAAGGACCGCCAAAACCTAGAAACGAACTGGGAACCTCTGTCAGACACAATATTCTCCGGAATGCCATGCAACCGAACCACATGCTGAAAGAACAATGGAACCAAATCAGAGGAGGAAGGCAACTTAGGCAAAGGTACCAAATGGACCATCTTAGAAAACCGGTCACAAACCACCCAGATGACAGACATCTTCTGAGAAACAGGAAGATCAGAAATAAAATCCATGGAAATATGCGTCCAGGGCCTCCCAGGGACCGGCAAAGGCAAAAGCAACCCTCTAGCACGGGAACAGCAGGGCTTGGCCCGGGCACAGCTCCCACAGGACTGCACGAAAGAACGCACATCCCGCGACAAGGAAGGCCACCAAAAGGACCTGGCAACCAAATCTCTGGTACCAAAAATTCCAGGATGACCAGCCAATACAGAACAATGAATCTCAGAAATTACCTTATTAGTCCATCTATCAGGAACAAACAGTTTCCCCACTGGGCAGCAGTCAGGTTTATCAGCCTGAAACTCCTGAAGCACCCGCTGCAAATCAGGGGAGATGGCAGAAAGAATAACCCCCTCCTTGAGAATACCAGCCGGCTCAAGGACTCCCGGAGAATCAGGCAAAAAACTCCTAGAAAGGGCATCAGCCTTCACATTCTTAGATCCCGGAAGATACGAGACCACAAAATCAAAACGGGAGAAAAACAGAGACCATCGAGCTTGTCTAGGATTCAACCGCTTGGCAGACTCGAGGTAAATCAGATTCTTATGGTCGGTCAAGACCACAACGCGATGCTTAGCTCCCTCAAGCCAATGTCGCCACTCCTCAAATGCCCACTTCATAGCCAACAATTCCCGATTGCCGACATCATAATTACGCTCAGCAGGCGGAAACTTTCTGGAGAAGAAAGCACACGGTTTCATCAAAGAGCCATCAGAACTTCTCTGAGACAAAACGGCCCCTGCCCCAATCTCAGAAGCGTCAACCTCAACCTGAAAAGGGAGAGAAACATCTGGCTGACGCAGTACAGGGGCAGAAGTAAAGCGACGTTTAAGCTCCTGAAAGGCCTCCACAGCCGCAGAGGACCAATTCACCACATCAGCACCTTTCTTCTTTAAATCGGTCAAAGGTTTAACCACACTAGAAAAATTAGCAATGAAGCGGCGATAAAAACTAGCAAAGCCCAAAAATGTCTGAAGGCTCTTCACAGATGTGGGTTGAGTCCAATCATGAATGGCCTGGACCTTAACAGGGTCCATTTCAATAGCCGAGGGAGAAAAAATGAAACCCAAAAAAGAAACCTTCTGATCTCCAAAAAGGCACTTAGACCCCTTCACAAACAATGCATTAGCATGAAGGATCTGAAATACCATCCTGACCTGCTTCACATGAGACTCCCAATCATCGGAAAAAAACAAAATATCATCCAAATATACAATCATGAACTTATCCAGATAATCCCGGAAAATATCATGCATAAAGGACTGAAACACAGATGGAGCATTGGAGAGCCCGAAAGGCATCACAAGATATTCAAAATGGCCTTCGGGCGTATTAAATGCTGTTTTCCATTCATCGCCCTGTTTAATACGAACAAGATTATACGCCCCTCGAAGGTCGATCTTGGTAAACCAGCTAGCCCCCTTAATCCGAGCAAACAAATCAGAAAGTAAAGGTAAAGGGTACTGGAATTTGACTGTGATCTTATTGAGAAGGCGATAATCTATACAGGGCCTCAAGGAGCCATCCTTCTTGGCAACAAAAAAGAACCCCGCTCCCAACGGTGACGAAGACGGGCGAATATGCCCCTTCTCTAAGGACTCCTTTACATAACTCCGCATAGCGGCATGCTCTGGCACAGACAGATTAAAGAGTCGACCCTTAGGGAACTTACAGCCAGGAATCAAGTTAATAGCACAATCACAGTCCCTATGAGGAGGTAGGGAACTGGACTTAGGCTCATCAAATATATCCTGGAAATCCGACAAAAACTCAGGAACTTCGGAAGAGGAAATCGACATCAAAGGAATATCACACTGCATCCCTTGGCAACCCCAACTAGTCACAGACATAGATTTCCAATCCAGCACCGGATTATGTAGCTGTAACCATGGAAAACCCAGCACAACTACATCATGCAAATTATGCAACACCAAAAAACGAATATTTTCCTGATGTGCTGGAGCCATGTACATGGTCAACTGTGTCCAGTACTGAGGTTTATTCTTGGCCAATGGCGTAGCATCTATCCCCCTCAAGGGAATAGGACTCTGCAAAGGCTCCAAGGAAAAACCACAGCGCTTGGCAAATTCTAAGTCCATTAAGTTCAGGGCAGCGCCAGAATCCACAAATGCCATTACAGAAAAGGACGACAATGAGCAAATCAGGGTAACAGACAAGAGAAATTTAGGCTGTACAGTACTAATGGCAACAGACCTAGCGACCCTCTTAGTACGCTTCGGGCAATCAGAAATAGCATGAGTAGAGTCACCACAGTAAAAACACAGCCCATTCTGACGTCTGAATTCCTGCCGTTCTGCTCTAGTCAAAATCCTATCACATTGCATAGGCTCAGGACTCAGCCCAGAGGACACCGCCATATGGTGCACAACCTTACGCTCGTGCAGGCGCCAATCAATCTGAATGGCCAGAGACATTGATTCGTTCAAACCAGAAGGTATGGGGAACCCCACCATAACATCTTTAAGGGCTTCAGAAAGACCCTTTCTGAAAATAGCTGCTAGGGCATCCTCTGTTGTGAATTTGGATTCTGGGCTCCCCCGGTGGCTACTGGTGGAATTGAACTTGTGACATCATCTTCCCTGTTCACCTGTTCTGATTAGATCTGGGTGTCGCTATATAACCTGGCTTCTCTGTTAGATGCTTGCCGGTCAACAATGTTATCAGAAGCCTCTCTGTGCTTGTTCCTGCTCCCAGACATCTACTAGATAAGTTGGGCATTCGTCCATGTTTTGTTTTTGTATTTTGGTTCCAGTTCACAGCTGCAGTTTCGTTACTGTGTCTGGAAAGCTCTTGTTGATCAGGAATTGCCACTCTGGTATTATGAGTTAATGCCAGAGTCCTAAAGTAATTTCTGGATGTGTTTTGTTAGGGTTTTCTACTGACCATGAAAGTATGCTTTCTGTCTTCTGCTATCTAGAAAGCGGACCTCAAATTTGCTAAAACTATTTTCCTGCTGCGTTTGTTGTTTCATCTCATATCACCGCCAATATATGTGGGGGGCTTCTGTCTCCTTTTTTGGGCATTTCTCTAGAGGTGAGTCAGGTCTTATATTTCCCTCTGCTAGCATTATTTAGTTCTCCGGCCGGCGCTGGGCATATAGGGATAAAAAGTAGGACATGCTACCTGGCTACTTCTAGATGATGCGGTAGGTTTAGTTCATGGTCAGTATAGTTACATCTTCCAAGAGCTTGTTCCTATAGAGGCTTATGCTAGTTCTCTGGCCATGGAGATCATGACAGTTTGACCGGCCCACTAAAGGGTTAAAATCCTTGGCTGAGAAAGGAGAGAAATAAGAAGTCTGCTGAGAGTTTTTTTTTTTTTTTTTTTTTTTTTTCTCTGTGCTCTTAATTGGATCACTTGCCAGTCTGTCTATGCTGCAGTCTTTTTTTTTTTTCTCTCTCCTTATAATCTTTGAATGGCTTTGTGTTCACCTGTTAATAATGGATCTTCAGAGTGTAACTGCAGGTTTGAATAATCTCACCACGAAAGTACAAAATTTGCAAGATTTTATTATTCATGCTCCGGTATCTGAGCCGAGAATTCCTTTGCCGGAATTCTTCTCAGGGAATAGATCTAGCTTTCAGAATTTTAGAAATAATTGTAAGCTATTTTTGTCCCTGAAATCTCGTTCTGCTGGAGACCCTGCACAGCAGGTTGGGATTGTGATTTCCTTGCTCCGGGGCGACCCTCAAGACTGGGCTTTTGCATTGGCACCAGGGGATCCTGCGTTGCGCAATGTGGATGCGTTTTTTTTGGCCTTGGGCTTGCTGTATGAGGAACCTCATTTGGAACTTCAGGCAGAAAAAACTTTGATGTCCCTATCGCAGGGGCAAGATGAAGCTGAAATTTACTGCCAAAGATTCCGTAAATGGTCTGTGCTTACTCAGTGGAATGAGTGTGCCTTGGCGGCTACTTTCAGAGAGGGTCTCTCTGATGCCATTAAGGATGTTATGGTGGGGTTCCCTGTGCCTGCGGGTCTGAATGAGTCCATGACAATGGCCATTCAGATCGATAGGCGTCTGCGGGAGCGCAAACCAGTGCACCATCTGGCGGTGTCCACTGAGAAGACGCCAGAAAGCATGCAGTGTGATAGAATTCTGTCCAGAAGCGAGCGGCAGAATTTTAGACGGAAAAATGGGTTGTGTTTCTATTGTGGGGATTCTACTCATGTTATATCAGCATGCTCTAAGCGTACTAAAAAGCTTGATAAATCCGTTTCCATTGGCACTTTACAGTCTAAATTTATTTTGTCTGTGACCCTGATTTGCTCTTTGTCATCTATTACTACTGACGCCTATATCGACTCTGGCGCCGCTTTGAGTCTTATGGATTGGTCCTTTGCCAATCGTTGTGGGTATGATTTAGAGCCTTTGGAAACTCTTATTCCTCTGAAGGGGATTGACTCCACCCCATTGGCTAATAATAAACCACAATACTGGACACAAGTGACTATGTGTATTAATCCGGATCACCAGGAGACTATTCGTTTTCTGGTGCTGTATAATCTACATGATGATTTGGTGCTGGGATTGCCGTGGCTGCAGTCTCACAACCCAGTCCTTGACTGGAGAGCTATGTCTGTGTTGAGCTGGGGATGTAAGGGGACTCATGGGGACGTACCTTTGGTGTCCATTTCATCATCTATTCCCTCTGAAATCCCTGAGTTCCTGTCTGATTATCGTGACGTCTTTGAAGAACCCAAGCTGGGTTCACTACCTCCGCACCGTGAGTGCGATTGTGCTATAGATTTAATTCCGGGTAGTAAATACCCAAAGGGTCGTTTATTTAATCTGTCTGTGCCTGAACATACTGCTATGCGAGAATATATAAAGGAGTCCTTGGAAAAGGGACATATTCGTCCATCGTCATCTCCCTTAGGAGCCGGTTTTTTCTTTGTGTCAAAAAAAGACGGCTCTTTGAGACCATGTATTGATTATCGGCTTTTGAATAAAATCACGGTTAAATATCAATACCCATTGCCGTTGCTGACTGATTTGTTTGCTCGCATAAAGGGGGCCAAGTGGTTCTCTAAGATTGATCTCCGTGGGGCGTATAATTTGGTGCGGATCAGGCAGGGGGATGAGTGGAAAACCGCATTTAATACGCCCGAGGGCCACTTTGAGTATTTGGTGATGCCTTTTGGTCTTTCTAATGCCCCTTCAGTCTTCCAGTCCTTTATGCATGATATTTTCCGCGATTTTTTGGATAAATTTATGATAGTGTATCTGGATGATATTCTGATTTTTTCGGATGACTGGGACTCTCATGTCCGGCAAGTTAAGAGGGTTTTTCAGGTTTTGCGGTCTAATTCTCTGTGTGTCAAGGGTTCTAAGTGCGTTTTTGGGGTTCAGAGAATTTCCTTTTTGGGATATATTTTTTCTCCCTCTTCCATTGAGATGGATCCTGTCAAGGTTCAAGCTATTTGTGATTGGACGCAGCCCTCTTCTCTTAAAAGTCTTCAGAAATTTTTGGGCTTTGCCAACTTTTATCGTCGATTTATTTCTGGTTTTTCGGATGTCGTTAAGCCATTGACCGATTTGACTAGACAGGGTGCTGATGTTGCTAATTGGTCCCCTGATGCTGTGGAGGCCTTTCAGGAGCTTAAGCGCTGTTTTTCTTCTGCCCCTGTGTTGCGTCAGCCTGATGTGACTCTTCCTTTTCAGGTTGAGGTCGACGCTTCTGAGATCGGAGCTGGGGCAGTGTTGTCGCAGAAAAGTTCTGACTGCGCCGTGATGAGGCCTTGTGCCTTCTTTTCCCGTAAATTTTCGCCCGCTGAGCGGAATTATGATGTTGGGAATCGGGAGCTTTTGGCCATGAAGTGGGCGTTTGAGGAGTGGCGCCATTGGCTCGAGGGGGCCAGACATCAGGTGGTGGTATTGACTGACCACAAAAATTTGATTTATCTTGAGACCGCCAGGCGCCTGAATCCTAGACAGGCGCGCTGGTCATTATTTTTTTCTCGGTTTAATTTTGTGGTATCGTACCTACCAGGTTCTAAGAATGTTAAGGCGGATGCCCTTTCTAGGAGTTTTGAGCCTGATTCACCTGGCAACTCTGACCCCACAGGTATTCTTAAGGAGGGAGTTATCTTGTCAGCCGTTTCTCCAGACCTGCGGCGGGCCTTGCAGGAGTTTCAGGCGGATAGACCGGATCGTTGTCCGCCTGATAGGCTGTTTGTTCCTGATGATTGGACCAGTAAAGTCATCTCTGAGGTGCATTCTTCTGCGTTGGCAGGTCATCCTGGAATTTTTGGTACCAGGGATTTGGTGGCAAGATCCTTCTGGTGGCCTTCCCTGTCACGAGATGTGCGAGGCTTTGTGCAGTCTTGTGACGTTTGTGCTCGGGCCAAGCCTTGTTGTTCTCGGGCTAGTGGATTATTGTTGCCCTTGCCTATTCCTAAGAGGCCTTGGACACACATCTCGATGGATTTTATTTCAGATCTGCCTGTTTCTCAGAAGATGTCTGTCATCTGGGTGGTGTGTGACCGTTTTTCTAAGATGGTTCATTTGGTTCCCCTGCCCAAATTGCCTTCTTCTTCCGAGTTGGTGCCCCTGTTTTTTCAAAATGTTGTTCGTTTGCATGGTATTCCTGAGAATATCGTTTCTGACAGAGGAACCCAATTTGTGTCTAGATTTTGGCGGGCATTTTGTGCTAGGATGGGCATAGATTTGTCTTTTTCGTCTGCTTTTCACCCTCAGACTAATGGCCAGACCGAGCGGACTAATCAGACCCTGGAGACATATCTGAGGTGTTTTGTGTCTGCTGACCAGGATGATTGGGTTGCTTTTTTGCCATTGGCGGAGTTCGCCCTCAATAATCGGGCCAGCTCTGCCACCTTGGTTTCCCCGTTTTTCTGTAATTCGGGGTTCCATCCTCGATTTTCCTCCGGTCAGATGGAATCCTCGGATTGTCCTGGAGTGGATGCGGTGGTGGAGAGATTGCATCATATCTGGGGGCAGGTGATGGACAATTTAAAGTTGTCCCAGGAGAAGACTCAGCTTTTTGCCAACCGTCACCGTCGTGTTGGTCCTCGGCTTTGTGTTGGAGATTTGGTGTGGTTGTCTTCTCGTTTTGTCCCTATGAGGGTCTCATCTCCTAAGTTTAAGCCTCGGTTCATCGGTCCGTATAAAATATTGGAGATTCTTAACCCTGTTTCCTTCCGTTTGGACCTCCCTGCATCCTTTTCTATTCATAACGTTTTTCATCGGTCGTTATTGCGCAGGTATGAGGCACCGGTTGTGCCTTCCGTTGAGCCTCCTGCTCCGGTGTTGGTTGAGGGTGAGTTGGAGTACGTTGTGGAAAAAATCCTAGACTCCCGTGTTTCCAGACGGAGACTCCAGTATCTGGTCAAGTGGAAGGGATATGGCCAGGAGGATAATTCTTGGGTCACTGCATCTGATGTTCATGCCTCTGATCTGGTTCGTGCCTTTCATAGGGCCCATCCTGATCGCCCTGGTGGTTCTGGTGAGGGTTCGGTGCCCCCTCCTTGAGGGGGGGGTACTGTTGTGAATTTGGATTCTGGGCTCCCCCGGTGGCTACTGGTGGAATTGAACTTGTGACATCATCTTCCCTGTTCACCTGTTCTGATTAGATCTGGGTGTCGCTATATAACCTGGCTTCTCTGTTAGATGCTTGCCGGTCAACAATGTTATCAGAAGCCTCTCTGTGCTTGTTCCTGCTCCCAGACATCTACTAGATAAGTTGGGCATTCGTCCATGTTTTGTTTTTGTATTTTGGTTCCAGTTCACAGCTGCAGTTTCGTTACTGTGTCTGGAAAGCTCTTGTTGATCAGGAATTGCCACTCTGGTATTATGAGTTAATGCCAGAGTCCTAAAGTAATTTCTGGATGTGTTTTGTTAGGGTTTTCTACTGATCATGAAAGTATGCTTTCTGTCTTCTGCTATCTAGAAAGCGGACCTCAAATTTGCTAAAACTATTTTCCTGCTGCGTTTGTTGTTTCATCTCATATCACCGCCAATATATGTGGGGGGCTTCTGTCTCCTTTTTTGGGCATTTCTCTAGAGGTGAGTCAGGTCTTATATTTCCCTCTGCTAGCATTATTTAGTTCTCCGGCCGGCGCTGGGCATATAGGGATAAAAAGTAGGACATGCTACCTGGCTACTTCTAGATGATGCGGTAGGTTTAGTTCATGGTCAGTATAGTTACATCTTCCAAGAGCTTGTTCCTATAGAGGCTTATGCTAGTTCTCTGGCCATGGAGATCATGACAATCCTCATTCCATTTTGTGAGCACAGACCACTTTCTAAATTTCTGGCAGTATACTTCTGCTGCTTCCCGACCCTGACACAGAGCCAGCAAGATTTTTTCTGCCTGATCCACAGAATTAGGTTCATCATACAGCAGTCCGAGTGCTTGAAAAAATGCATCTACATTGAGCAATGCAGGATTCCCTGGCTCTAGGGAGAATGCCCAGTCCTGCGGGTCTCCACGCAGCAGAGAAATGACAATCTTCACCTGCTGAATGGGGTCACCAGAGGAACGGGGTCTCAAAGCAAAAAACAATCTGCAGTTATTTTTAAAGTTCAGAAATTTAGATCTATCCCCAGAAAACAGATCAGGAATAGGAATTCTAGGCTCCAGAACCGGAGTCTGAACAACATAATCATGGATACTCTGTACCCTTGCAGCGAGCTGATCAACACGTGAGAACAGACCCTGAACCTCCATATCAGTACCAAAATCCGGAACCACCCAAAGATCAAGGGGGAAAAAAAGACAAAACAAGCTACAAAGGAAAAAAAAATGGCTCAGAACTTTCTTTTCCCTCTTTTGAGATGCATTCAACACATTGTGGGCCAGCTGTACTGTTATGACCTGGTGGTTACGGAGAAGCACTGATATGACCTGGTGGGTAAAATGAGTCATGGGACAAGCTCTGGGAGGTGGTAGCTTTACTGACCGCAGTTCCTAATCCTAACACCAACACTAGAAATAGCCGTGAGACGTTCCTGTCACTCCCTAGACGCCTCGTCACAGCCTAAGAACTAGCTACCCCTAAAGATGGAAACAGAAAACTATCTCGCCTCAGAGAAATTCCCAAAAGGAAAGATAGCCCCCCACAAATATTAACCGTGAGTAGAGAGGGAAATGACATACACAGAAATGAAATCAGATTTTAGAAAAGGAGGCCAATTCTAATCTAGATAGACAGAAAATAGAAAAGGATACTGTGCGGTCAGTATTAAAAACTAAAAATCCACGCAGAGTTTACAAAAATGATCTCCACACTGACTCACGGTGTGGAGGGGCAAATCTGCTTCCCCAGAGCTTCCAGCTAGCCTGAATATTTCATAATGACAAGCTGGACAAAAGAAACATAACTTATCTGAGCAGTAAGGTCCAAAGCAAATGGACAACCAAAGAACTAGCAAGAACTTATCTTATGCTGAAATGGACAGGCCATCAGAGAAATCCAAGTAGAGATCTGAATCCAACCCAGAGAACATTGACAGCTGGCATGGACTACAGACCAGAGCCAAGTTAAATAGCAAGGCCAGTGAAGCCGATTAGTGAAAGCAGCTGCTGCAGAACCTCAAGGAGCAGCAGTTCCACTCGAAACCACCAGAGGGAGCCCAAGGGCAGAACTCACAAAAGTACCATTCATAACCACAGGAGGGAGCCCAAGAACGGAATTCACAACAGAGCTCGTGCTCCTAATATACGGTCATTACAAGGATTTTAACCCCTTTACCCCCAGCCCCGCCCCCCCTTTAACACATACGATTCATGATTGCATATAACACAGCCATGTAGTATATAACACAGCCCATGTAGTATATAGCACAGCCACGTAGCATATAACACAGCCATGTAGTACATAACAGCCCACATAGCATATAACACAGCCACATAGTATATAGCACAGCCCATGTAGCATATAACAGCCCATATAGTATATATAACAGCCCACGTAGTATATAACACGGCCCACATAGTATATAGAACAGCCATGTAGTATATAGCACAGCCCACGTAGCATATAACAGCCCATATAGTATATAGAACAGCCACATATTATATAACACAGCCCACGTAGTTTATAGAACAGCCATGTAGTACGTAGCACAGCCCACGTAGTATATAGCACAGCCATGTAGTATATAGAACAGCCATTTAGTATATAGCACAGACATGCAGTATACAGCACAGCCCCCCTCCCCCAAGAATGGCCCCATAGTCCAGTACTCACTGTTATAGTTAAAAAAAAAACAACACTCACCTCTCAACGTTCCCGCGCCGCGCTGCTCCCTCCCTGCTCTGGTATCGGCGGCTGCCGCTGCACTGCCTGACACACAGCGAGTACGCGATGACGTCATCGCGCACCCGCAGCGGCAGTGTCAGAGTGGGGAATGATGGGAGAGGGAGCGTCAGGCGACGCTCTCTCCTCCATCATTTGCTTTGAACTTTACCGGCAGACGCCGGTAAAGTTGAAAGCGGCGGCGGGGGAGTTGGCGCTTGGGACAGGAGGGCCCCCCTGCCTCACAGGGGCCTCATAGCAGCTGCATGATGTGCCGCTAGCTGAGGGCCCCTGGGGGAGCGGAGGCCCTTAGGCACTGGCAGCTGCCTACCCCTAACGCCAGCCCTGAATGGGCCCCCCTGTCTCGCCAGGGCCCCGGCATTTGCCCGGGTACGCCGGGTGCTGACGCCAGCCCTGCCCCAAGCCATAACTTTTTTTATTTTTCTGTATACATAGCAATTTGCGTGCTTGTTTATTGCGAGACAAGTTTTACTTCTGAATGACACCATTCTTTCTACCACATAGTGTAATGGAAAACAGGGAATAAAATCCAAGTGTTTTGAAATTGCAAAAAAAAAAGTGCAATTCCACAATGTTTTTTTGGGGTTTTTTTTATTTACCATGTTAACTATATGATAAAACTAACCTGGTAATTTGATTCTTCAAGTCAATATGAAAACACAGATACCAAACGTGATTGTTTTTTTATTTAAAAAGTGAAAAAAAATTATGAAATTTGTAAAGAAAAAAATTCAGGTTTTGTCGCCATTTTCCGAGATTGCAATGTTTTAATTTTTTGCGGTATGGGACTGGGTGAGGATTTATTTTTTTGTGCCCCCAAGCCAGTTTTCATCTTCATGACTGGACCAAATTTTACAATTCTGACCACTCTCACTTTATGTGGTAATAACTCTGGAACGGATCCCACTGATTTTTCATGACATACTGTACTTTAGTTTTAGTGGTAAAATTTCTTTGCTATGACTTGCATTTATTTGTGAAAAAAATGGAAATGTGGCAAAACTATGAAAATTTTGCAGTTTTCAAACTTTTAATTTTTATGCCCTCAAATCAAAGTATAATTACACAAAATAGTTAATAAATAACATTTCCAAAATGTAAACTTTACATCAGCACAATTTTTGAAACACAATTTTTTGTGTTTAAGGGTTAAAAGTTGGCCAGCGATTTCTCATTTTTCCAACAAAATTTAGAAAACCATAATTTTAGGGAGCACATCACATTTGAAATTACTTTTAGGGATCTATATGACAGAAAATACCCAAAAGCGACACCATTCTAAAAACTGCACCCCTCAAGGTGCTAAAGAACACATTCAAGAAGTTTATTAACCCTTCGGGTTCTTCACAGTAATTTTTGGAATGTGGAAGGAAAAAATGAATATTTTACTTTTTGCCACAAAAAGTTTCTTTTAGCCCATTTTTTTTATTTTCGCAGGGTAACAGGAAAAAATTGTGCAATTTCTCCTGAGTATGCCAATACCCTATATGTGGGGAAAAACAACTGTTTGGTCACACAGCAGGGTTTGGAAGGGAAGGAGCCCTTTAGACTTTTTGAATGTAAAATTTGTTGGAAAAATTAGCAGACGCCATGTTGCACTTGGAGAGCCCGTGATGTGCCTAAACAGGGGAAACCGCCTACAAGTGACACCATTTTTTAAACTAGACCCCTCAGGGAACTTATCTAAATGAGTGGTGAGCATTTTGAACCCCCAGATGATTCACTGAAGTTTATAACATTGAGCCATAAAAATAAAAAAATCATATTTTCCCCACAAAAAATTTTAGCCCCAAATTTTGCATTTTCACAAGGGTAACAGGAGAAATTGATCCATAAAATTTGTTATGCAATTTCTTCTCAGTATGATGATACCACATTTGTGGAGGAAAACTACTTTTTTGGTGCACAGCAGGGCTTAGAAGAGAAGGAGCACCATTTGATTTTTTGAATGCAAAATTTGCTGGAAAAATTAGCGGACCCCATGTCACATTTGGGGACACCCTTAAACAGTAGAAACCCCCTACAAATGACACCATTTTGGAAACTAGACCCTTCAAGGAATGTATCTACATGTGTGGTGAGCATCTTGAACCCCAGCTGCTTCACCAAAGTTTATAATGTAGAGCAGTGAAAATTAAAAAAATCACATTTTTCAAACAAAAATGTTATTCTAGCCCCATTTTTTTATTTTCACAAGGATAGGAGAAAATGGACTCCAAAATTTGTTTTGCAAGTTCTCCTGATTACATTAATACCCCATATGTGCATATGTGGTTGAAAACTACTTTTGAGGCACAGTGCAAAACACAGCAAGAAAAAAGCTCCATATTGGAGTTCACATTTTGCTGGACGGGTTTGAGGGTGCCCTGTCACATTGGCAGAGCCCCTGAGGTGCCAGAACAGCAGAACCCCCCCATAAGAGACCCCATTTTACAAACTACCCCATTGAGCAATGAAGAAAAAATATATATATTTTTACCACCAAAATTTAGTTTTAGCCCCAGATTTTACATTTTCACATGGGGAAATAGGTAAAAATGGCACCAAAATGTGTCCCACAACTTCTGCTGAATATAGAAATACCCCATATGTGGCTGTACAGTACTGCTTAGCCATACGGCGAAACTCGGGAGGGATGGAGCATTATTGGCAAATAGCGCTCTGTCGCTCCTGATTCTCGCCACATGGCTAAGCAGTACTGTTATACAGGAGGCATCCTGGAGTGCAGAATTTTCTGTAATAGTTTACGGACTCCATATACAAAGCTCCTAAGTGCTAGAAGAGCAGAATACCCCCTCAAGTGACCTGATTTCAGAAATTATACCCCTTTGGGAATTTATCTACAGGTGTCAAAATTTTTTGACCCAATAGGTCTTTTCCAGAAACAAGCAGCAGTGGATGTTGCTGAGTAAATATTGCAAACTGCCGCTGTAGTGACCGTACATTGTGCCCAGCTCATGCACCCGTAAATTAGGTGGGCTCTCATCCCTGAAGAAATGCCAATCATGTGGACTCTAAATGTGGATTAGGCACACTTGGGCTCAGAATGAAGGGGGAATTTGGATTTGGGATCACAAAATTTGCTGAATTTCTTTTGGGGGTGAGCGCCATTTTGCTTTTCCAGAGCTTTTGTGCTACCAGTAAAGTGGAAGCCCCCTATATTTCCATTAACAGATGATGGACCTGAGTGGAGGCTTTTATTGGGAACATTTTTCATAATAATTTGGATCACATTTATCTTGCGCTCTACGCTGCGCACTTACATCGGGGTTTCCTTTTAAATCTTCAAGTGATGGAATTCAGATGAAACCCCTGAGGGGTCCATTCTCTATAATGAGGCAGCAGAGTTACTCTGGACCCTGTCTGACCTCTCAACGGTTTCGTTTTTTAGAGGTGCAGAAAGCTGTGACAGACTGTGCTTTTATGCATGCCTAAAAAGATGCACACCGCCGGGTCACATGTCAGACGGCATCTACAGTGCTTCCATCTGCCTTATTATAGAGAATCTTCTGCTGGGGGTTCCGTCTGAATCACGTATTTTAGAGATTTATAAGAAAACCCTGGTGTAAACGCTCAGCGTAGAGAGCAAAATGTGAGCTGAATGAACAAATCAACAGAAGGTGAAAAATTGGTTTTATTTTTTACGCTGTTCCTTTTGCGGTATAAGTGACAACTTTATTCTTCAGGTTGATGTGATTACAGCGATATCAGACTTATATTGAGTTTTTATGTTTGGCTGCTGTCTACACACTAAAATACCCTTTTTTTGTAAAACGAAGTTTTTACATCACCATATTTTGAACTATAATTTTTCTATAGTTCTGCTAACAAGAGCCATGTGAGGGCTTGATTTTTGCGGGACGAGTTGACATTTTTATTGATACCATTTTCGGTCCCATATTGTTTTTTTGATTGCTTTCAATTCCGATTTTTGGGAGTCAGAAAGAACAAAAACAGCAATTCAGGAATTGTTTGTTTTGCTTTTTTTGGATAACACTGCTTTATTCTACGTGTCAGTATGATTACAGCGATACCACATTAAGTTTTTATGTTTTGCCGCTTTTATGCAATAAAAAATAATTTTTTTTGCATCGCTTTATTCTGACAGCTGTAGCTTTTTATTTTTGCATTGATGGAGTTGTATGGCAGTTTATTCTGAGAGCTGTAGCTTTTTTATTTTTGCATTGATGGAGTTGTATGGCAGTTTTTGTTTAGGGGCAAGATGACGCTTTCAGCTATATCATTTTTATCTACATTTGACTTTTTGATCACGTTTTATTCCACTGTTCAGCGGTATGAAGAAAAGGGCATTTTTTGCCACTTTTTTTTTTTACAGTGTTGATTGAATTAGTTAATTAATGGAACAGTTCGCTGATCTAATACTCTGCCGTTTATTTTATCAAAACAATAATCATTAGGAAAATAAATTAAAAATCTTAACTATGATTACCAGTCTACATTGCAGACTTATCACTTCAACCAAAAAACGATCCAAGTTCAATTTAATACAACCCCATGGCTGGTAGAAGCAGTTCCAGCTATAAAATGTGTGGCTTCATACATAACGCGAGGGCTACACTGTGTCCTTGGCTTTGTGCCTTCAGGATTGTTGTGTCACTTTGTGATATCAGATCAAAAAATATGTTCAATAAAGTGATGCCACCTATCTACCACAACCACTGTAAAAAGTCCAACCCTGTCAAATTTTCGGCTGTAAAAGACAGACTTGCAAGACTTCCATCTATCTCTGTCCCTCTCTATAAAGTCAAAACTGTAAATCAATGAAGAGGGGAGGTGGAGATAGAGGGAAAACAAGTTGGTAGGAAGGTGCACTTAAATGCTTGACCCTGTCAAGAGTGCACCCGGTGCCTGTATTTGGTTGGAACAGACACTCCCTTTAAATAGTTATATGAAGAAGCTTAGTACTCAATGCAGATATTGTCCCTTGTTCTATTTGAACCCAATACCCCAACTCTGCAAGGAAACAGTAATAACCACTGAGCCATCATGCTGCTCTTTACTCCTTGTCAAAAGTGCACTAGAAAAAGAAAATAGTAGCTGGAACCTTATTGGTTGCTATGGGCAGCACGAATACTATTCCATAAAACAGGTTTTCTGTATAAAGGTCAATGTTTGGAATAATAGATAAATATTATATAATCTACTTCAAATTAAATCTGTACTTTGGATTTTTTGTGCAGTCATTGTTTTTGGCTTTCATTAATAGCAGAGAAAAGAGGCTTGGAAAAAGCAAGAGACAAAGGCTCACCAGGATAGCCAAAGCTACGGTTTATTAGATTAAGTCTTATCATCAGCAAGCAGTTGTTGCACCCAATGCAAAGGGCTGGGGTGAAAGCAGGTTCTGTCTTCTGGGGGACATAAGATGTACTGAATGAGTCCAGTGTTTTTAGTTCTGAGCTGCAATCTGAAGAAAATCAATTAATTGGTTACATTAAATCCTGTTATCATAGATTCTTATATTAAACAATGGAAGTTTAAAGGGGACCTGTCAGCAGGATATCTGATCTCTAACTAAAGGTATGAGTGTAAAGTCTCTTTAATGCTTGTTACAGTAATACCTTTCTAGTAGAACTTCATTGGAACATTAGTGAGAAATCTATTTTTCAACTCTTATTCTAAAGTGCATCAGTGTGGGCACATCACTTACCAGTTCTGCTGTACTTTGCTGCCCACCACCAGCCTCGGTTCATTGATTGGCAGTTCACTATTCCCTCAGCGACCTGTCTTCCCTGTGCAGGCACCAGGGTTTGTTTCATCAGAAGGGGCAGTGTCTGCGCAGTGAGCTCCTGATTACTGTACTGTCTCCCACATTGTCATTAGGAGCTTACTAGTCAGGCGCCATTATTGCCCGGGTTCACTACAATTACTTCAAAAATAGATTTCTGTCATCCAATGTTTTTCTGATCGATTTGTAAAGAATAGGACAGCAAAACCAATAAATACTAGTGATGAGTGTGCTCGTTACTCGAGTTTTTCGAGCATGCTCGGGTTTTCTCTGAGTATCTTGGGCATGCTCGTAGATTGTTTGTGTCCCAGCAGCTGCATGATTTGCGGCGGCTGGACAGACTGAATACATGTGGAAATTCCTGAACAGGCAATCCCTGCATGTATTCAGGTTGTCTAACCGCCGCAAATTATGCAGCTGCGGGGACACAAGCAATCTACGAGCATGCCCAAGATACTCAGAGAAAACCCGAGCATGCTCGAAAAACTCGCGTAATGAGCACACTCTCTCATCACTAATAAATACCTTTACATGACATTGGTGACACACAGAGGTAGAGTAGAGGGCGCATGCATCTTTATGGAAGCCCTATTTCGCTGTAACCAATCAATGCTATAAGATGTCGCCCCTATATTACTGGCGATGGTGGCGATCACAGTGGAAGACATGTCTCATGCCACGCTAAGCAGCACACACACCACCCAATTTAACAGATAAGGCAAGTTGTTGACATTGAGTCACTGGGGCCTGCTGAACTAAGTGGCTTCTGCATTCTGTCCACTGACTCCAATTTTGGGTTGCTGGATACAAAACAGCGCTACATGAAAGAGCCTGAAATGTCAGAACTTACAGAATGTGCAACTTATTTACAAATTATTTTTCAACTTTTCTGCATATAATCTGCTGTGCTACATAAAGAGACAAGAGGCTCCAGCATGAAAGATAGCTCAGGATTTTTTAAAATCCGTACATTACCTTAAATTGCTACTAGAAATAATCTATCCTCTTTAGCCAAAATGCAAGATTTTATCTGCAGGGAGGGAGCCTTGGCTGTTTTGCATTGGGACATACAAATATATGAGCAACAGAATTTGAATCTTCCTGCAGATTCCATATTATATTTACATTTATCCGACAAACTACTATTACATTGGAACTGAAAAGACTGATGGATGAGGGATACTGCTAGAGATATCTTATACAGACTGAATATAGTGTGCTTGATTGTCCAATCACAGCAGTTTTTCATTCTTTCTGAAAAGTGAACAAATGCGGGTTTCACATCCCCCTGCATCCAATTGTAGAGGGAATATAATCTCTCAATGAGCATTTATAATAGGCTGACATTCTCGAGCCCTTGATTCACTCCATTCTAGCCAACGTACAGGACACTGCCTGTTTTGTCTGCTTTGCATGGCTTTGAATGAAGGATGTGTTTGTAGATCAGCTAATGTAACCTGCAGCACTTGGTTACTACAAAGGTGACAGTGAAGTTTCCATGCTCAGAGGTACGTTACCCTCCCAATCACATTTTTATCTTTTAGGGCTCATTTCCACTTGCGAGGAAAACGAACGGACGAGTGCAATCCGATAAAAAATCTATTGCTGCGATTCTCGGACAATACTTGCCAATGCAAGTCAATGGGTGCGAGAAAAAAACGCATGGAATACGGACCATCCGTATTCCGTCCATTTTTTACGGATACCTTACCATTCTGTGGCATAGAACACTGTAAATGGTCCTGTAAATGACTGTATAAAAATAGTTGCAGAGAAAAAAAACGGATTGCATACAGATGTAAAACGGATGGTGCGATTGAAAAATCGCATTGCACTCGCATAACACTCGCATGACAATCGCATACGTTACATCCGTTTTTTTGGTCCAGATTACGGACCGTTTTTTCTCTTGCAAGTGGAAATGAGCCCTTAGGCTACGTCCCCACGGTCAGTAATCGGCAGCGCTTTGTATGCAGCACATGTCCACTGCGTGCAAAGCGCTGCCGGCTTTTAAACGCAGGTGATTCCGCATGTGTTCATTGAACCGTGTGGAATCACTGTGTCCAAATACATTGTACGGGTGATATTTATCTTGCGGAGACTCGAGTATCCGCAAAATAAACTGACATGCTGCAGTCTGGAAAGACTCGCCTCATGTCCTTCTCTGCAGGTAAGCCGCGGGCGTCGGTGCACACATAGTGGAGATGGGATTTCTTGAAATACCATCCACTATGCTGTAACATCTGGATGATGCTGCTTGGATGCTGCAGATGGCTTTTATGCTATTTTTGAAAACAGTATCACTAAGAACTCTGTGTTATTTAAATGCACTTTTGCTTTTTACTTATTTAGTTACAGCAGGGTTTTTGCTCATTTTGTTTCTTTCAAGTTTTGTATGTTTTATGGCCAATGTGAACATGCGTTTATGTATTGCATTTATACCAACTCAAACCAAGCTAAATTTTTGTTTTTTTTTCTTTGTATTTTTGCATTCTGTGCAAGCCGGGGTGTGGCCTCCTTTTTCTGAGCGGCAAATTACATTTAAGCTGGTGTCACACTTGCAAGTGCAATGCGAGAAACTCGCATCAATACCCGGCACTGCCGCTGGCACTCGTGACCACTGAACCGTGCGGAATCACTGAGTCCAATACATTGTACGGGTGATGTTTATCTTGCTGAGACTCGCGTCTCCACAAGATAAATTGACATGCTGCAATCTGGAAAGACGCGCCGCATGTCCGTCTCTGTGGGTGATCCGCGGGCGTCTCAGCACGCATAGAGGGCATGGGATTTCTTGAAATCCCATCCACCATGCTGTAACATCTTGACGCCGCTTTGAGAAAACACTTCAGTTCAAAATCAGATTTGAGTCCCACAGGATGTATTGTACGTTGGTGATTAATATATGTATTTCATTATTACTTGGAAATCAAGGACTCTGTTCACATTATCCTTTATCTGTATTATGTGGTGAGTGCTCTTACACTACAACATTAAATTGATTATGCACTAAAGAAGGCACTATATATATATATATATATATATATATCTACTATATAATTGTCTAAGGGTACTTCTGTCTTTCTGTCTGTCTGTCTGTCTGTCGCGGTTATTCGTTCGCTGATTGGTCTCGCCAGCTGCCTGTCATGGCTGCCGCGACCAATCAGCGACGCGCACAGTCCGGAAAAAAATGGCGGCTCCTTACTACCCGCACTCACTGCCTGGCGCCCGAATACACCCCTCCGGTCACCGCTCACACAGGGTTAATGCCAGCGGTAACGGACCGCATTATGCCGCAGGTAACGCACTCCGTTACTGCCGCTATTAACCCTGTGTGTCCCCAACTTTGTACTATTGACGCTGCCTATGCGGCATCAATAGTACAAAATGTAATGTTAAAAATAATAAATAAAAAAAAAAAACCTGCTATACTCACCCTCTGTAGTCCGCTGAGCCGCTCGCGCCGCCCGCCATCTTCTGTTGCAGGTTGCGGTTGCAAAGATGGTATGGCAGAAGGACCTGCCATGACGTCACGGTCATGTGACCGCGACGTCATCACAAGTCCTGCGCGGAAAGGACCTGACGTGACGTCACGGTCATGTGACCGCTACACGGTCATGTGACCGCGACGTCATCACAGGTCCTGCGCTCAGACCAACCCTGGGACCGGAAGCTGCCGTGGACTACAAGGGGCCCTCGGAAAGGTGAGTATATGTTTATTTTTTAACCTGTGACAAATGTGGCTGGGCAATATACTACGTGACTGGCCACTATACTACGTGGCTCTGTGCTGTATACTACTTCGCTGTGCAATATACTACGTGGCTCTGTGCTGCATACTACGTCACTGGGCAATATACTACGTAACTGGGCAATATATTACGTAACTGGGCAATATACTACGGCGCTGGGCAATATACTATGGCGCTGGGCAATATACTACGTCGCTGGGCAATATACTACGTGGCTGGGCAATATACTACGTGGCTGGGCAATATACTACGTTGCTGGGCAATATACTACGTGGACATGCATATTCTAGAATACCCGATGCATTAGAATCGGGCCACCATCTAGTATATATATATATATATATATATATATATATATATATATATATATATATATATATACAGTATATATATATATATATACCGTACATACAGTATGTAATAAAATATAGTCAGGGTAATAGAAAATGTGTATACCTCAAACAGAGAATACACAAAATAAACTGTTACAAAAAAAGTAGGATCAAAGACAAACAATATAACATTGTCTGTCTTAAGCCCTAGTAAGCCTTTATTAACCAAGTAGGTTAATCTCACCGAGGTCACCACAGTTCACGGGCCCAGATGGGAACGCAGCCTCAGTGACCGTCGGTGACCTCCATGATGTCACTACCAGTCACTGACCTTGCACTTGCAGCAGCTCATTCTTTAGTGGTTTTAAGCCTGGACAATCGCATCTTGGCACCGTCCAGGTTGAAAATTATTTACCACAGACATGGATTACGACGTGGGAGACAACAACTGTCAGGTCAGGGATATGATTGGTTTATATTATTTTTTTTTTACAGAAGACCATGGCTTCAATGGAATGGGTGTTCGGTGAGTATAAGGCCGGCGTCACACTGGCGAGTTTTACGGACGTAAGAGCGCAGAAACTACGTCCGTAAAACTCGCATTACATACGGCACAATTATTCTCAATGGGGCTGCTCCTATTAGCCGTATATTACGGTTCAGTATTATACGGCTTTCTACGGCCGTACAAAATCGCAGCATGCTGCGTTTGTCAGCGTATTGCGCAAAAAAAATCGCTAATGAAAGTCTATGGGGGCGAGAAAAATACGGATTCCACACGGACCTGCAGTGTGACTTGCGAGAAATACGCAGCGGTGTTAGTGAAAAGTCGGTAATTCAATTGCCGGCTTTTCATTTCTCCTGCACAAACCCGACAGGATATGAGACATGGTTTTCATACAGTAAACCATCTCATAGCCCCTTTTTTTTTGCATATTCCACACTACTAATGTTAGTAGTGTGTATGTGCAAAATTTCAGCGCTGTAGCTGCTGAAATAAAGGGTTAAATGGCGGAAAAAATTGGCGTGGGCTCCCGCACAATTTTCTCCGCCAGAATGGTAAAGCCAGTGACTGAGGGCAGATATTAATAGCCAGGAGAGGGTCCATGGTTATTGGCCCCCCCGTGGCTAAAAACATCTGCCCCCAGCCACCCCAGAAAAGGCACATCTGGAAGATGCGCCTATTCTGGCACTTGGCCACTCTCTTCCCACTCCCTGAAGCGGTGGGATATGGGGTAATGAAGGGTTAATGCCACCTTGCTATTGGAAGGTGACATTAAGCCAGATTAATAATGGAGAGGCGTCAATTATGACACCTATCCATTATTAATCCAATTGTTGGAAAGGGTTAAAAAACACACACACACATGATTTAAAAGTATTTTAATGAAATAAACACAGCGGTTGTTGTAATAATTTATTGTTCTCTCAATCCATCAGGAACACCCTCGCTTGGAAAAATAATAAACGCACAAGATACATACCTTCTGGTGAACCGTCTCGTCCCACGATGTAATCCATCTGAAGGGGTTAACTAATATTACAGGCAGGAGCCCTGCTAAATGCAGCGGTGCTCCGTGCCTGTAATCCCCAGCGAATGAATGAAATGTAGGTCATTGACCTACATTTCCTTCAGTCGCGGTGATGCGCCCCCTGGTGGATGTCCTCATATGACCTGGAGCGTGGGAAAAAGTTCCCAGGCTGCAGTTCATGAGAACATCCACCAGAGGGCGCCTCACCGCGACTCAATGTAAGTACAGATCACTGCTTTCCTTTCAGCACCCGGGGATTACAGGCACGGAGCACAGCTGCATTTAGCAGGGCCCCTGCCTGTAATATTAGTTAACCCCTTCAGATGGATTACTTCGTGGGACGAGACGGTTCACCAGAAGGTATGTATCTTGTGCGTTTATTATTTTTCCAAGCGAGGGTGTTCCTGATGGATTGAGAGAACAATAAATTATTACAACAACCGCTGTGTTTATTTTATTAAAATACTTTTAAATCATGTGTGTGTGTGTTTTTTAACCCTTTCCAACAATTGGATTAATAATGGATAGGTGACATAATTGACGCCTCTCCATTATTAATCTGGCTTAATGTCACCTTCCAATAGCAAGGTGGCATTAACCCTTCATTACCCCATATCCCACCGCTACAGGGAGTGGGAAGAGAGTGGCCAAGTGCCAGAATAGGCGCATCTTCCAGATGTGCCTTTTCTGGGGTGGCTGGGGGCAGATGTTTGTAGCCACGGGGGGGCCAATAACCATGGACCCTCTCCTGGCTATTAATATCTGCCCTCAGTCACTGGCTTTACCATTCTGGCGGAGAAAATTGCGCGGGAGCCCACGCCAATTTTTTCCGCCATTTAACCCTTTATTTCAGCAGCTACAGCGCTGAAATTTTGCACATACACACTACTAACATTAGTAGTGTGAAATATGCAAAAAAAAAAGGGGATATGAGATGGTTTACTGTATGAAAACCATGTCTCATATCCTGTCGGGTTTGTGCAGGAGAAATGAAAAGCCGGTAATTGAATTACCGGCTGTTCACAGATATCGCGCTGAATGAAATCTAAATACAGAATATATATATATGTGTCTCAATGACATATATATATATATATATATATATACTGTATACATGTTTTCCCGAACATTTGAGCACATAAATCCATTAGATGTCGGTTTTGCAAGCCTGCGCGAAAATCTCGCAGTACGGATGCCATACGGATTACATACCGAGGATGCCATGCGCAAAATACGCTGACACACCCTGACTACGGATCACTATTTTGGGAACATTTCTCCGTATTACGGCCGTAGTACGGACGTAAAAAACGGACCGTATTGTCTTACGCCGAGTGTGACGCCGGCCTAAGTGTTTATTTTTTTTTTTTTAAAGTAAAAATGTGTTTATTTCAAATAAAGGAACTTATACTGGCTGTGTGTTTATTTACAATATATTAATTACAATATATTAGTAATGGATAAGACGCATCTCCATAACTAAACCGTGGGCTTGATGTCACCAGATAGTAAAAAGGTGACATCAACCCTAGAAATATCAATCCCACTTGCCGCCACCACAGGTCAAGTGGGAAGGATCGGGCAAAGTGCAAGAATTGTCGCATCTAATAGATGCACCTTTTTCTGAGGCTGCTGCGGGCTGCTATTTTTAGGCTGGGGGGTCAATATCCATGACCCTTACCAGCCTGAGAATACCAGCTGTCTGCTTTAGCTTGGATGGTTGTCAAAAAGGGGGGACCGCATAGCGTTTTTTAAATTTATTTAAATAATTAAAAAAACAGAGTGTTGAACCCTCTATTCTTGATAACCAGCCTTGCTAAAGCTGACAACTGAGGGCTGCAGCCCACAGCTGTCAGTTTTTCCAGGCTGGTTATTAAAAATACAGGGGAACCCATGCCATTTTTTTTTAATTTATTAATAGCACAGATACGAGCTGATGAATACTCCCATCAGCAGGCATAGGCTGATAGGAGTTGTAGTCACATCAGCCAATGCCATTGACTGGACAAAAACTTTTTACCTCTGGTCACAGCTGAGGGCTCATGCTATCAAATCTTTATAAACTAATAATCTTTGGAATTTAAATGGGTTATCCACTTGTAGGACAACCCCTTCTTGATCAAAATGTTTGACCCCAATAATATAAGTGTCACAGGGTTACCGCGACAGTGTGGAGCCAGAAGACTGCAGCGTCTGATTGTTCCAACTACAGCGCTGAGAAGAAGCACTTCTCCTTCATTTTAAATATTTATTTTTTCTGGCAGAACAGCTGTTTCGGGACAAGTATAAAGCCTATACTCACCTTATGATCCGGAACCGTTCCCTCAGTGTTTTCACCGCTCTCCCTGGGACCCTCATGTGGTGTTATGACACGACTCATGTGCCCAATCAGAGCTGGCGTCACTGACCTCACATTCGGACAAATCAGACATGAAGATGAAGTCCAGGCTGCAGCTGATGCGACTTTCCCTTCATGTTCGATTTGTCTGAAGGTGGAGACAGCGACGTCAGATCTGATTGAGCGCCTGCGTCACAACACCGCATTGGAGCCCATGAAAGAGCGACTGCCTACACAGAGGGAACAGTGGACAACTTCTTTGTCATGGTAATATTCTCTATCATTCTTTCTGTACTGCAACCTAGGGTTTTGTTTAGGTTACCCACTTTCTATGACGATTTGTTTGAGAATCCCCAGTGCACGATGGCATACTTAAATGTCATCTGCTGGCTGAAAGTGCTGTCACTCCCTTTTCTGCTTTGAAATAAAGTGTCATGGGTGGTGGGTGCTGGGACATTCCAACACTCCACTTGCTTTCTTTGCCGCCCTGAAATAAAACTTCAGCAGTGGCGCTCATTTCAGGGGCTGGCCCCTGCTCTGTCCCTGTCAAAATTTTGCATTTGAGTCTGCATGGGTAAATAATAACAAAGATATTCTTGTGACATATTGGGTGAAAGCCTGTATATTTCTGAGTGGAATGGTGTTTTTTTCCATTTCTCTTTCTTGATTCTGGCTTGAATTATTAATAGAAATGTAAAGGCATGCAACACAGAAATTCACATTTTTTCAAAACTTTGAAAATTAAGTATTCAGAATTTTTTTCTATACATTTTGCATTCATTCCCTAACACATTATTACCAGAGAACAAAATCTCAACAGAATTAAAAACAGAGGAAAATTGGATTGGTTCACTTTTAAATGGAATGACACTGGCTCTGGGAACAACTAAGCAACATGCTGTTGTGTTTGTGGGCGAAAATCAAAATTTGGCACAAGGGCCCATAGTACTCTAGTTATGGTACAAAAGATAGAATGTTGCTCATGAATATTGCCATTTATCCCAGGTATCTTGTAAAGTGAATATAAATGGGAAAGGGGTATGTGTGCGAACAGGGTTCTATTACCGTACTCTCTGATTCATTACATTGCTGGGTGGGGAAGAAAACGAGGGGATCCAATGACCTCGTGTGGCATTGTCTCATCTGCCTAAGGCACCAAAATACCTTGTCCAGGTCTAGCATCACATATTGCAATGGCATACTGTCATCACATTCATCACTACAACACTAATAATAAATGTTTCCCACTCTGACCACAAGGCATTTGCTTTAGATAGTGGCAACTAATCGATCTATATTTGAACTACTAAAGTGTATTGGAAATTGTATGATAAATACAGTTTGTTCTTTTGTTCAGGTGATTACAGCCTTGTCATATTCTGTAAGTGGGAATGATATTTTTTTCCATTGCAGTTTCAGGATAAGAGTGAATGTTCTGTCAGCTGCTAATTGTTCTATATATCCTCCTGAATGTAATTACAAGATACAATCAATGTATACTGTATATTTTGCACCTGTTATTTAGATGTCACTGAAATGTCACACTGTATGAACTGTTTTCTATCATTTCTTAATTTGATCGTAATGACTGCCTAGACGTCATAACAAGTGACAAACATGTGAACAAGAAGCATCTGCTAAAAACACCATTGCATTTCTTTTGTCTCGATTGGCAATGCCCCAGCAACCACTGCTGTCCTAATCCCGTAGTTATCTAGGCTACATTTCCAGGAAAATATTGAACCATGACAATACAGAAAAGTCTATTTATAAATAGTTTCCATTAGATTTAGAATTACATTACTAACTGCAGAACCGGATAAGTCACCAAATTCCCTACATGCACATTGATAGCAGCGATTTTATTACTTAGATTTATAGGACTAGCAATAAACTCAGCTATTAACAGTTTTCAGAAACATGAACAGTATTGATTAAATCAGTCCATTGCAGGGTGGAAAAAAAGACTCAACTGCTATTCTGCTGCAAAGCAAGAAGACTCGGAGTATAATGTAACAGAAATATCTGTGCCCTGGATCATAACTTTATACATGTGTCAATCCATGTAAATGTCATACTACACTGCTCAAAAAAATAAATTGAACACTTAAACAACACAATGTAACTCCAATGGAACAGACAACAGGTAGAAACTATAGGCAATTAGCAAGACAACCCCTATACAGGAGTAAGTTCTGCAGATGGTGACCACAGACCATTTCTCTGTTCTCTTCCGTTTTGACTTGTTTTGGTCACTTTTACATTTTGTCATTGCTCTCACCCCTAGTAGCTTGAGGCTGTGTCTACAGTACAACCCAAAGAAATTGCTAAGGTAGTACAGCTCATCCAGGGTGGCACATCAATGCGAGCTGTAGCTAGAAGGGTAGCTTTGTCTATCTGCACAGTGTCTAGAGCATGGAGCAGATACCAAGAGACAGGTCAATACACCAGGGACGTGGTGGGTGCCGTAGGAGGGCAAAACACAGCATCAGGACCGCTACCTCCTCCTTTTTGCAAGTAGAAACAGGAAAAGAGGAAAATGACCTCCAGCATACCACTAACATCTATGTGTCTGTTCAAACTATCAGAGATTCCAAAAGGGTGGTATGAGGGCCCGATGTTCACAACTGGGTGTTGGGCTTACAGCTCATCACCGTGCTGGGCAATTGGCATTTGCCAGAAAACCACAAGATTGGCAGATTCGACATTGGTGCCATGTGCTCTTCACAGATGAGCACAGGAACATCCTGAGCACATGTGACAGAGGCTTGAGACCCCATGGAGAATGTTCTGCTGCCTGCAACATCCTCTAGCATGACAGGTTTGGCAGTAGGTTAGTACAGATATGGTGAGGCATTTCTTTGAAAGGCCGCACAACCCTCCATGTGCTAGCCAGAGGTACCCTGACTGCCATTAGGATGAGATTCTCAGGCCCATTGTGAGACCATATGCAGGTGCAATGGACCCTGGGTTCTTTCTGATGAATGATAATGCTAAGTCTCATGTGGCTGAAGTGTGTCAGCAGTTCCTGCATGATGAAGGCATTGATGCTATGGACTGGCCCGCCCTTTCCCCAAATTTGAATCAAGTCAAGCACATCTGGGACATCATGTCTCGTTCCATCCACCAATGCCACGTTGCACCACAAACTGTCCAGGAGTTGATGGATGCTTTCACCTAGGCCTGGGAAGAGATCCCTTTGGAGAACATCTGTCACCTCATCAAGAGCATGCCCAAGTGCTGTAGGGAGGTCATACAGGCACTTGGGGGCCACACACACTACTGAGCATCATTTCTGTGTCTTGAGGCATTTCCACTGAAGTTGGATCAGCCTGTAGTTTGATTTTCCACTTTGATTTTGCGCATCATTTGCATATCATTCCAAATCCAAACCTCCATGGGATATTAATTTTGATTTACATTGATCATCAAAATCAAGCAAAGACTTGTCATTTGAGGGCAGCCAGTGGGGGGAAGCAGTCAGGGACACGTTTGTCTGACTAGTCTACAGCACAGCTTGGTCCCTAGCTGGTATTAAACTATGTTTTTCTCTGAAATACCGCAGGGTTTCAAAGTTATACATATGTGGCTTGATTCCTGAAGCCACTGTCTCCAATATGCTGCCCGTATCAGCTGTTAGCTTCACTTTAAGGAGTATTTGAAACACTTTTTTAATGTGAAGTAAAGCCAGCAGCTATTAAACTATGATGTTCTCTGAAACTTCGCAGTGTTTTAGTGTTAAACACATATGGCAGGAATCCTGCAGCCACTGTGGATATGGATCAGCCGTCCGTTTCACTTTAAATAAACTTCCCACTGATTTCAATTTGAAATCGACATTTCTGTTCATACAGCGACGAGGTTTTGAAAACATACCCGGTGAGAAACTAGAAAAACCATGTCACTTCTTTGACATGGATTCTTTGTAGAATCCTTTCCGAAAAAAAGCTTCAAAACTTGCTTAAGAACTGAAAAGCGTGCTGATATTGTGATGTGTATTTCCATTGAAAACCACATCAGATTTTTTCACATTGAAAGAACTCTGTGTGAATATACCCTTAGAATTGTTAGTCGCTGGTTCCAGAAGAAACTAATATAGTGGTTATAGAGTACACATAAAAATGTCCATTTTGCTGCAGTTTTCATGTTAAAGGGAATCTGTCGCCATTTTTTACATATCTAATCTATTAACATCTGCATACAGGCTATAGACAGCTGATAAAAGTCCTACCTGTATGTCTCATATCAGATGCATTGTTGTTGTAAATCATCTTTCATCCCTTTATATTAATGACCTCTTCCAGATTATGGGGAGGACGCTGCCTGGAAGATACAGTGCCCTGCGAACGTATTCAGCCCCCTGGAACTTTTCAACCTTTTCCCACATATCATGCTTCAAACATAAAGATACCAAATGTAAATTTTTGGTGAAGAATCAACAACAAGAGGAACACAATTATGAAGTTGAACGAAATTTATTGGTTATTTTACATTTTTGTGGAAATTCCAAAACTGAAAAGTAGGACGTGCAATATTATTCGGCCCCTTTACTTTCAGTGCAGCAAACTCACTCCATAAGTTCATTGTGGATCTCTGAATGATCCAATGTTGTCCTAAATGCCTAATGATGATAAATATAATCCACCTGTGTGTAATCAAGTCTCCGTATAAATGCACCTGCTCTGTGATAGTCTCAGGGTTCTGTTTGAAGCATAGAGAGCATCATGAAGACCAAGGAACACAACAGGCAGGTCCGTGATACTGTTGTGGAGAAGTTTAAAGCCGGATTTGGATACAAAATGATTTCCAAAACTTTAAACATCCCAAAGAGCACTGTGCAAGTGAACATATTGAAATGTAAGGAGTATCATACCACTGCAAATCTACCAAGACCTGGCCGTCCCTCTAAACTTTCATCTCAAACAAGGAGAAGACTGATCAGAGATGCAGCCAAGAGGCTCATGATCACTCTGGATGAATTGCAGAGATCTACAGCTGAGGTGGGACAGTCTGTCCATAGGACAACAATCAGTCGTACACTGTACAAATCTGGCCTTTATGGAAGAGTGGCAATAAGAAATCCATTTCTCAAAGATATCCATAAAAAGTGTTTTTCTGGGAGACACACCAAACATGTGGAAGAAGGTGCTCTGGTCAGATGAAACCGGCCGGCTTTTCTTCAGCAGGGACAGGGAAGATGGTTTAAATTGATGGGAAGATGGATGGAGTCAAATACAGGACCATTCTTGAAAAAAACCTGTTGGAGTCTGCAAAAGACCTGAGACTGGGACAGAGATTTGCCTTCCAACAAGACAATGATCCCAATCATAAAGCAAAATCTACACTGAAATGTTTCACAAATAAATGTATCCACGTGTTAGAATGGCCAAGTCAAAGTCCAGACCTCAATCCAATCAAGAATCTGTGGAAAGAGCTGAAAACTGCTGTTCACAAACGATCTCCATCAAACCTCACTGAGCTCGATCTGTTTTCCAAGGAAGAATGGGCAAGAATTTCAGTCTCTCGATGTAGAAAACTAATATAGACATATCCCAAGCGACTTTCAGCTGTAATCACAACAAAAGGTGGCGCAACAAAGTATTAAGTTAAAGGGGCCGAATAATATTGCACACCCCACTTTTCAGTTTTTGAATTTCCACAAAAATTTAAAATAACCAATACATTTCGTTCAACTTCACAATTGTGTTCCACTTGTTGTTGATTCTTCACCAAAAATTAACATTTGGTATCTTTATGTTTGAAGCATGATATGTGGGAAAAGGTTGAAAAGTTCCAGGGGGCTGAATACTTTCGCAAGGCACTGTAACTCTGCCTCCAGAGCTTATTTTATACATGAAGGGAGAGTTACCAGTGTGATGTGTAATGGCCGCTCTCTGCTCTCCTGATCTCACTGCAGAGCTGTGTGTGATTATACCTGACACATCTGCAGGTTCCTCTCAGTTTCCATCTCACAGGCAGACAGGGTTGTAATATTGTTACAATGCAGCAAAGATGAGAGAGAAGTAGAAAATGTGTTTGCAAGAAGACAAAGTTCAGTTCTCCTGTTCTGTGCTAGTTACTTGTCACACACTGGTAACTCCCCCTACTATATAAAATAAGATGTAACTGTTGGAACTGAAACTGTTGAAATGTGTTACTTTGTATTGTTTTTATAGTCTGTACATGTCCCTACTTAATTGTAAATTGCTGCGGAATATGTTGGCGCTATAGAAATGAAAATTATTACTATATTATTATTATAAGCTCTGGAGGCGGAGGAGTCTTCCAGGCAGCATCCTCCCCGTAGCCTGGAAGAGGTCATTTATATAGAATTAAACCTGGATTTCTCTAGAATAAGACATCAGAACGCAGATGTCAAGGTATCATTCAGCTTCCTATGACGTACATGCCCATATAGATGGAGGAACGATCCTGCTGACAGATTCCCTTTAATTGCAACTTCATTGGGTTGTATTTAGTATAGCACAGATCCAATAGACCTATATATCCTATTTTGTTGTATTATTCTCAACTTTTATTTAATAACGTTCAATTATACTTTTCATATTCAAAATAATGGACTGTGAATGGGATCCTATTACAAGCTATCATAATTTAAGCCAAATTCCACATCAGGTCTCCAAATCTCCCGTAAGGTATATTATGAATAACTCGGTGTCATCTGTACACGTGTTAACAGTGTGTTTTGTGTTTTATATGATGTGATTGATATCATGTGCTTTACAACCACAGATAAAGCATTGCCTACTTAGTAAGGTCATTAATTGCTGGTAGTCTAGATAACCCTATTTTTCTGTAGCTGCATGAAACCACCAAAGCAAGTCCCCAGACCAAAGAACAAATGAATATTTATTAGGTTCTTGACATTTTGCTAGCTAATATATTAAACAAAACAAAATTACAGAATTACTTCTTCACATGTCATCTACCACTTTGTGTAATATAATTGTGATTTTACTAAATCAGATCACTTGTATGATCCCTGCTATTCACTAGGCCTGTTATAATTGCTTCTCCTCTGCAGAATGAGCTCACATCCAAGTAATAAGGTAAAAATGGTAATTTGTCTATTTTGAATAAATAATTTATTCGTGGACTATTTTTCTTAGCTTAAACCTCCTTAATAGTCTCCAAGGGTTCTGCAGATTCAGCTCCTGTTGTAAAGCTGGGTATTTGATGTTTAATTGAAAGTCAAACATTCACATTTCCATCAAAGCTTTCCTAAAACTGCCTTTGATCATGTATTTTCCTAAATGGATTTAACACTCCCAACAAAATATGCCCTATTAAAACAGTAACGAGCTAAAAAATAGAAGAGATTGTTCACAATGTGACAATAATGTAATCTGCTCATTTAGAAAAATAACCCCCCAAACTATTCTGCTTTACCTGGTGAAATAATACAGCCACCTCCAGAGATTAGCCCATGTGTGCACGTGTTAGTGATCTCATTCGATGCACGATGTCCTATTCAGAGGTTACATTGTACAGCAATCAATATGGATGACGCCATACTGTCCTTGCAGACCAGTGATTATGATTTAGTACGGTTAGCACAGCAAATTCCACAAACCTTAAAAAAGGTTATTTAGTCTTTAAAAAGTAATAGCCTCTCCAAAGGACGGGCCATCATCAATATTAGATCTGTGGTGATCTGACACTCACCATCATGCTTTTCAGCTGTTTAAAGGGACCGTGAGGCATGTGTGAGTAATAAAGTAGCTTATTCATCTCACTTACAGGTGGAGATCTGCCTGCCTGCACCCGGCAACCAGAGATTTTTCCTATTGGTTGCTGACTTTTGATCACTGTGATAGGCTCTACACATTGATCAAGAGCCCAATAATTAGTAAATAGGATAGCACTTTGGCTGTGTCTTGCTGTGCACCCCAAGATCACCCTCCTCCCCCGTGTCATTCCCCTAGTCAGATTATTTTTTTTTTATTTATTTACTTTACAATTTTTATTTCTTTCATTCTTTGCTTAGTCTTAGGCTATGTGCCCCCGTTGCAGAAATGCATCGCTTGGAAAAGTGACTGACAGGTTGGTCACAATTGTCAAGCATAGTGCTTGACAAGTGTGACCAACTTTTTACTATTGATGCTGCCTATGCAGCATCAATAGTAAAGGATAGAATGTTAAAAATAATTTAAAAAAAAATGAAAAATATGGCTATTCTCACTTTCCGACTGCCCCCGATCTCCTCAGCGGCGCTCCCGCTACGTTCCGTTCCCAGGGATGCTTTGCGTGAAGGACCTTTGTGACGTCACAGTCGTGTGACCGCAACGTCATCCCAGGTGATTGGCGCAATGCATCCCTGGGAACGGAAGCTGCCGCGTGCACCGCTGAGAGGCGGGAGGACTTCGGGGGCCATCAGAAGGTAAGTAAATCCCTATTTTTTATTTTAATTCTTTTTTTTTTACATGAATATGGATCCCAGAGCCTGGAGAGAGTCTCCTCTCCTCCAGACCTGGGTACCATCCACACATGAAGTGCTCACTTTACGTATGGTGGGCATAGCCACATACGTAAAGTGAGCGTTTCAATACAATCCTATGGCTGCGGAATTGCCGCGATTTAGCAGAAATAATGAAGATGCTGCGGATTTTACTGCTATGCGATTCTGCAGTGGGAAAATCTGCAGCATGGGCACAGCAACTGCGGAATCCCATAGGATTGCATGGGAATGCGTTTTTAAGCGGTTTTTTTAGCATTTCCACTGGGGCAAAAAATTAGGCAGAAATGCATAAAAAACGCAACGTGGGCACACAGCCTTAGAGTTAGGTTTAAGTTTAGGATTATTCTTAGGGTTTTTTCAAAAGTTACAAAAAAAATGAGATATGATGACATTTTCAATATGACGACCTATTGTTATCAAATTCCATGTAGTAAAATCCATGAGTGGTGTAATTTCCAAAATGGAGTCACTTGTGGGGGGTTTCTGCTGTTTAGGCACCTTAGGGGCCTGGCAAATGCGACATGGTGCCCGCCATCTATTCCAGCCCATTTGTGTTCCAAAATTCAAATATTGCTCCTTCCGCTCCGACCTCAGCCATTTGTCCAAACAGAACTTTCTGACTACATGTGGGGTATCGCTGGGCTCGTAAGAAAGTGGGTAACAAACTGTGTGGTCCACTTTTTGGTGTTACCTCTTGCAAAAATGAAAAAATTGAGGCTAAACCAACATTTTAGAGGTCAAATTTATTATTTTTTTTCATTCCACTTTGTACTAATTCCTGTGCTAAATCTGAAGACTTAAAAATTTCCTGACAACAGTTTTGAAGTATTTGATGGGTGCAGTTTTTAAAATGGTATCACTTTTGGGGAGTTTACAATATATAGGCTCCTTAAAGTCCATTGAAATCTGAATAGATCCTTAATGAAACAGATTTTGTAAATTTGTTGAAAAAATGAGAAATTGCTGCAAAACTTTTAACCCCTCTAACATCCCAACAAATTAAATTGACATTTGAAAAATAATGGAGATGTAAAGTAGACGTATGGGAAATGTTATTTATTAATGATTTTGTACACCATGACTAACTGGTTTAAAGATATAAAGATTGAAAATTACAATGTTTTTTTCAAAATAATTTTGCCAAAATTGTGATATTTTCATAAAAGTCATAGAGAACATATTTTACCACTATCATGAAGTACAATATGTCACAAGAAAACAATTTCAGAATCACTGGGATCCGTTGAAGCGTTCCAGAGTTACCACATAAAGTGACACTGGTCAGATTTCTAAAATTTGGCCAGGTCATTAACCCCTTAATCCCATATGACGTACTATCCCGTCAAGGTGACCTGGGACTTAATTCCCAGTGATGGGATAGTACGTCATATGCGATCGGCCGCGCTCACGGGGGGAGCGCGGCCGATTGCGGCCGGGTGTCAGCTGCCTATCGCAGCTGACATCCGGCACTATGTACCAGGAGCGGTCACGGACCGCCCCCGGCACATTAACCGCCGGCACACCGCGATCAAACATGATCGCGGTGTACCGGCGGTACAGGGAAGCATCGCGCAGGGAGGGGGCTCCCTGCGGGCTTCCCTGAGACGATCGGTACAAGGGAATGTACTCACCTTGTACCGAGCGTCTCCTCCCTGCAGGCCCCAGATCCAAAATGGCCGCGGGGCTGCATCCGGGTCCTGCAGGGAGAACTTCCGGGTCAGGAGCAGGCTGCATAGCAGCTCTGTAAGCCTGCGGCGATGTGAATGAGATCGCCGATCTGATAGAGTGCTATGCAAACTATCAGATCGGCGATCTGTGATGTCCCCCCCTGGGACAAAGTAAAAAAGTGGAAAAAAATTTTTCCACGTGTGTAAAAAAAAATAAAAAAAAAATTCCTAAATAAAGAAGAAAAAAAAAAATATTATTCCCATAAATACATTTCTTTATCTAAAAAAAATAAAAAAATAAAAGTACACATATTTAGTATCGCTGCGTCCGTAACGACCCAACCTATAAAACTGTCCCACTAGTTAACCCCTTCAGTGAACACCGTAAGAAAAAAAAAAAAAAACTAGCCAAAAAACAACGCTTTATTATTATACCGCCGAACAAAAAGTGAAATAACACGCGATCAAAAAGACGGATATAAATAACCATGGTACCGCTGAAAACGTCATCTTGTCCCGCAAAAAACGAGCTGCCATATAGCATCATAACCAAAAAAATAAAAAAGTTATAGTCCTCAGAATAAAGCGATGCCAAAATAATTATTTTTTCTATAAAATGGCTTTTATCGTATAAAAGCGCCAAAACATAAAAAAATGATATAAATGAGATATCACTGTAATCGTACTGACCCGACGAATAAAACTGCTTTATCAATTTTACCAAACGTGGAACGGTATAAATTCCTCCCCCAAAAGAAATTCATGAATAGCTGGTTTTTGGTCATTCTGCCTCACAAAATCGGAATAAAAAGTGATCAAAAACTGTCACATGTCCGAAAATGTTACCAATAAAAACGTCAACTCGTCCCGCAAAAAACAAGACCTCACATGACTCTGTGGACCAAAATACGGAAAAATTATAGGTCTCAAAATGTGGAGACGCAAAAACTTTTTTGCTATAAAAAGCGTCTTTTAGTGTGTGACAGCTGCCAATCATAAAAATCAGATATAAAAAACGATATAAAAGTAAATCAAACCCCCCTTCATCACCCCCTTAGTTAGGGAAAAATAATAAAATTAAAAAAATGTATTTATTTCCATTTTCCCGTTAGGGTTAGGGCTAGGGTTAGGGCTAGGGTTAGGGCTAGGGTTAGGGCTAGGGTTAGGGTTGGGGCTAGGGTTGGAGCTAAAGTTAGGGTGGGGGCTAAAGTTAGGGATAGGGTTGGGGCTAAAGTTAGGGTTGGGGATAAAGTTAGGGTTAGGGTTGGGGATAAAGTTAGGGATAGGGTTGGGGCTAAAGTTAGGGTTGGGGCTAAAGTTAGGGATAGGGTTGGGGCTAAAGTTAGGGTTAGGGTTGGGGCTAAAGTTAGGGTTTGGATTACATTTACAGTTGGGATTAGGGTGGGGATTAAAATTAGGGGTGTGTCAGGGTTAGGGGTGTGGTTAGGGTTACAGTTGGGATTAGGGGTAGGGGTGTGTTTGGATTAGTTTCAGGTAGAATTGGGGAGTTTCCACTGTTCAGGCACATCAGGGGCTCTCCAAACGCGACATGGCGTCCGATCTCAATTCCAGACAATTCTGCGTTCAAAAAGTAAAACAGTGCTCCTTCCCTTCCAAGCTCTCCCGTGCACCCAAACAGGGGTTTACCCCAACATATGGGGCATCAGCGTACTCGGGACAAATTGGACAACAACTTTTGGGGTCCAAGCTCTCTTGCTATATCTGGGAAAATAAAAATTTGGGGGAAAAAAAGGATTTTTTATTTTCACGGCACTGCGTTGTAAACTGTAGTGAAACACTTGGGGGTTCAAAGTTCTCACAACACATCTAGATAAGTTCCTTGGGAGGTCTAGTTTCCAATATGGGGTCACTTATGGGGGGTTTATACTGTTTGGGTACATCAGGGGCTCTGCAAATGCAACATGACGCCTGCAGACCAATCCATCTAAGTCTGCATTCCAAATGGCGCTCCTTCCCTTCCGAGCTCTGCCATGCGCCCAAACAGTGGTTCCCCCCACATATGGGGTATCAGCGTACTCAGGACAAATTGGACAACAACTTTTGGGGTCCAATTTATCCTGTTACCCTTGTGAAAATACAAAACTGGGGGCTAAAAAATCATTTTTCTGAAAAAAAAAAGAATTTTTATTTTCACGGCTCTGCGTTATAAACTGTAGTGAAACACTTGGGGGTTCAAAGCTCTCACAACACATCAAGATAAGTTCCTTAGGGGGTCTACTTTCCAAAATGGTGTCACTTGTGGGGGGTTTTAATGTTTAGGCACATCAGGGGCTCTCCAAACGCGACATGGTGTCCCATCTCAATTCCAGTCAATTTTGCATTGAAAAGTCAAATGGCGCTCCTTCCCTTCCGAGCTCTGCTATGCGCCCAAACAGTAGTTTACCCCCACATATTGGGTATCGGTGTACTCAGGACAAATTGCACAACAACTTTTGTTGTCTAATTTCTTCTCTTACCCTTGGAAAAATAAAAAATTGGGGGCGAAAAAATCATTTTTGTGAAAAAATTTGATTTTTTATTTTTACGGCTCTGCATTATAAACTTCTGTGAAGCACTTGTTGGGTCAAAGTGCTCACCACACATCTAGATAAGTTCCTTATGGGGTCTACTTTCCAAAATGGTGTCACTTGTGGGGGGTTTCAATGTTTAGGCACATCAGGGGCTCTCCGAACGCAACATGGCGTCCCATCTCAATTCCAGTCAATTTCGCATTGAAAAGTCAAATGGCGCTCCTTCGCTTCCGAGCTCTGCCATGCGCCCAAACAGTGGTTTACCCCCACATATGGGGTATCGGCGTACTCAGGACAAATTGTACAACATCTTTTGGGGTCCATTTTCTCCTGTTACCCTTGGTAAAATAAAACAAATTGGAGCTGAAGTAAATTTTGTGTGAAAAAAAGTTAAATGTTCATTTTTATTTAAACATTCCAAAAATTCCTGTGAAACACCTGAAGGGTTAATAAACTTCTTGAATGTGGTTTTGAGCACCTTGAGGGGTGCAGTTTTTAGAATGGTGTCACACTTGGGTATTTTCTATCATATTGACCCCTCAAAATGACTTCAAATGAGATGTGGTCCCTAAAAAAAATGGTGTTGTAAAAATGAGAAATTGCTGGTCAACTTTTAACCCTTATAACTCCCTAACAAAAAAAAATTTTGGTTCCAAAATTGTGCTGATGTAAAGTAGACATGTGGGAAATGTTACTTATTAAGTATTTTGCGTGACGTATCTCTGTGATTTAAGGGCATAAAAATTCAAAGTTGGAAAATTGTGAAATTTTCTAAATTTTTGCCAAATTTCCGATTTTTTTCACAAATAAACACAAGTTATATCGAATAAATTTTACCACTAACATGAAGTACAATATCTCTCGAGAAAACAATGTCAGAATCGCCAAGATCCGTTGAAGCGTTCCAGAGTTGTAACCTCATAAAGGGACAGTGGTCAGAATTGTAAAAATTGGCCCGGTCATTAACGTGCAAACCACCCTCGGGGCTTAAGGGGTTAAAGTCAAAATTAGCTCAGTCATTAGAAAAAAAAGTTTGCAATAACCCACCTCACCACCACTGGAGCTGCGGCAAACCCTCAACCTACTGCCTCCTTCCACTTTACCCAGTAGACTGTAATCCCACAAGGTCAGGGTCCTCTCCCCATTCGGTCAAGTCTGTCACCATTAGTTTATCCAATGTAATTTGATATTTGTATTTGGCATGTAAACACTTTTCACACGTCCATCACCTTGGAATCAAAGGTGCTCTAAAATAAACATCGAGCAGGCTAGGGCGCTTGCGCAAAGCACCACAGCCACTTTTAACAGCTGATACGTGGGAGCTCTTACTGTTTGTTTCAATATCTCACTCTTTTTACAATCTCTTACATCCAGAAGCTGAAAGCAGACTTTCTTGGCATATTTTTGAACTGCCATACAAACGGGTGGTAAAAGTTAAAAGTGCACAGCCACCTCTCCAGACACTCGACAGGGTCCTGCATGGATACGGCAGTGGACCCTGCATCTATCAGACATTACTGACATATTCTGTGGATATACACATCTAAACATCACTGTGCAGACAGCCTAATGCAATAAAATAACATGCACTAAAAAGCATACACATGTACAATTGATTTTTTTTACGTCTGTGTCCTTATAGATGCTTTTATCCATTATACATTTATATATTATTTTACGCTCTGTTTCCTTTGTCAAAGCTTTGACAAAGAATGGTTACTTTCGAAACGCATCACTTACTGTACATTCTGCCTTGGACACTATTTTAAGGTTATTTGCTTTTTTACCAGAAGTAGGAACTTTTTCTTCCAAAAAATATTCCCGATACAGTTATATAAGCAATATGGGCTCAGGCTATGTGCACACGTATAATGGTCCACTGCGGATTTTTTCCGCAGCGGATTTGATAAGTCTGCAGGGCAAAAACGCTGCGTTTTTGCTGCAGATATATCATGGATTTACCGCGGTTTTTCTGCGGATTTCACTGCGGTTTTACAACTGCGGTTTTCTATAGGAGCAGCTGCAAAACCGCTGCGGAATCCGCAGAAAGTGACATGCTGCGGAATGTAAACCGCTGCATTTCAGCGCGTTTTTTTCCGCAACATGTGCACAGCATTTTTTGTTTCCCATAGGTTTACATTGTAATGTAAACTCATGGGAAACTGCTGTGGACCCGCAGCTGCGGAAACAATGCGGATCCGCAGCGTTTTCCGCATCGTGTGCACATACCCTCAAAGTCCAGACTCTCAACTTTAAATTGAGGGTATTACTATCCTAATTGAAATTAGGGATTAGGAATTACAGCTCTTTTATATGTAGCTGCCTCTTTTTCAAGGGACCAAACAAAAGTAATTGGACAATTATCTCAAAAGCTCTTTAATGGGCTGCATAGCTATTCCCTTGTTAATCCATCATCAATTAAGCAGGTAAAAGGTCTGGAGATTATTCCAGGTGTGGCATTTGCATTTGGAAATTGGTGCTGTTAACCTACAACATACAGTCGAAGGACCATCATTAGGTTAAAAAAACAATTCCTCCAGAGAGATAGCAGAAATGTTAGGAAAGGCTAAATTAACAGTTTGGCAGATATGGCCAACAAAGAGCACAATGGTGACCTTGGGATCTTAAAAAAAAGACCTGGACGTCCATGGAAGGCAACAGTGGTGGATAATCACAGAATTCTTTCCATGGTGAAGAAAAACCTGTATCCACTCAAATGAAGAACTCTATCCAGGAAGTAGGTGTTTCAGTATCTAAGTCTACTATAAAGAAAAGACTTCATGAGAGTAAATAGTGTTCACCACAAACAAGCAACAACTGAAGTCAGCTGCAGAAAAGGCCTGGCAAAGAATCATAAAGGAAGAAATGACGCGTTGGGTGAGGTCCATAGAATCCAGACTTCAGACAATCATTGCCTGCTAAGGATTATCTACAAAGTATTAAAAATCAACATTTTATTTTTGATAACGTTAATTTGTTCAATTACTTTTGAGTCCCTGAAATGTGATTTTGTAGAAAAATGGTTGAAATTCCTAAATGTTTCATAGAATATTTTTGTTCAACCACTTTAATTAAACCTGAAAGTGTACACTTCAATTGCATCTCAGTTCTTTCATTTTAAATGCAAATACTGGCATGTAGAGCCCAAATCACAAAGATTCAGTCACTGTCTAATTATTTCTGGACCTAACTGTATGTCATAGCACTGCATCATGGAACCAACAAACCGAATGGATCAGTGTGGGTCTAAGGCAACAAACATTGCAAATCATCATCATGTTACGATAAGCTATCAATCTATGAATGTCATTTCCATTCATGGCAGCATGCCTAAATCTAATAACGTAGGAACAAGTAATCCAAAAGACAAATTTGCAGCTGTCAATTATAAAGAGCCTTTTAATAATGTAGAACGTAATGTAGTTATGGGTGTGCAAAATGAAAGCGATTTATCTTATAATGTGTAGGCAAGAAAAATTTGTGTCTCTGTGGGCCCGATTCAACAAAGCTTTCAAACACTAGAATTCTGTCATAATAGCTTTGAAAAATCGAAATATTTGGTGTAACTCAGAGTTGCACTTAAATTTTGTGACTTTTGGCATCTTTACAGCATAGCAGAACTGAACTTTATCTCATTACAAACACATTTTCAGCAGCAGCTGTCCTTTCATAGTGCTTCAGATTCCATCTTACAGCCAGTGAATGTGTGGGGAGGCAATGCAGCAGAGCTGACAGCACTGTGAGAGGACAACTGCAAATGGGTTTGTAATGAGACAAGGTTCAGCTCTGCTGTATTGTGTTGGTTATAATCAGGCACAGCTCTGCAGCAGAACTGACAACACTAGGACAACACAGAGGACAAGTGCTGCTGCAGACGTGTTTGTAAAAAGACAATATTCTGATCTAACTGCAGAACCGAGTGTAATTATGAGAAGTGTCCGTCATTACTTGGTTCACACTGCTAATTTCCCATTCATTTAAAATAAGCCCAGGAGGCAAATTCTCATGCAGATCATTGTCTACCCATAGATCTTAACCCCAAGGGTGGTTTGCACGTTAATGACGGACCAATTTTTACAATTCTGACCACTGTCCCTTTATGAGGTTATAACTCTGGAACGCTTCAACGGATCCTGGTGATTCTGACATTGTTTTCTGGTGACATATTGGCCTTCATGATAGTGGTAAAATTTCTTTGATATTACCTACGTTTATTTGTGAAAAAACGGAAATTTGGTGAAAATTTTGAAAATGTCGCAATTTTCCAACTTTGAATTTTTATGCCCTTAACTCACAGAGATATGTCACACAAAATACTTAATAGGTAACATTTCCCACATGTCTACTTTACATCAGCACAATTTTGGAACCCCAATTTTTTTTGTTAGGGAGTTATAAGGGTTAAAAGTTGACTAGCAATTTCTCATATTTACAACACCATTTTTTTTAGGGACCACATCTCATTTGAAGTCATTTTGAGGGGTCTATATGATAGAAAATAACCAAGTGTGACACCATTCTAAAAACTGCACCCCTCAAAGTGCTCAAAACCACATTCAAGAAGTTTATTAACCCTTCAGGTGTTTCACAGCAATTTTTGGAATGTTTAAAAAAAAGTGAACATTTAACTTTTTTTCACAAAAAATTTACTTCAGCTCCAATTTGTTTTATTTCACCAAGGGTAACAGGAGAAAATGGACCCCAAAAGTTGTTGTGCAATTTGTCTTAAGTACGCTGATACCACATATGTGGGGCTATAACACTGCTTGGGCGCATGGCAGAGCTCGGAAGGGAAGGAGCGCCGTTTGACTTTTCAATACAAAATTGACTGGAATTGAGATGGGACGCCATGTTGAGTTTGGAGAGCCACTGACGTGCCTAAACATTGAAACAACCCACAAGTGACACCATTTTGGAAAGTAGACCCCCTAAGGAACTTATCTAGATGTGTGGTGAGCACTTTGACCCACCAAGTGCTTCACAGAAGTTTACAATGTAGAGACGTAAAAAAAAAATAATATTTTTTCACAAAAATGAAATTTTCGCCCCCAATTTTTTATTTTCCCAAGGGTACCAAAAGAAATTGTACCCCAAAGGTTGTTGTGCAATTTGTCATGAGTACGCTGATACCCCATATGTGGGGGTAAACCACTGTTTGGGCGCATGGCAGAGCTCAGAAGGGAAGGAGCGCCGTTTGACTTTTTAATGCAAAATTGACTGAAATTGAGATGGGAGACCATGTTGCATTTGGAGAGCCCCTGATGTGCCTAAACATTCAACCCCCCCCACAATTGACACCATTTTGGAAAGTAGACCCCCTAAGGAACTTATCTAAATGTGTTGTGAGAGCTTTGAACCCCCAGGTGTTTCACTACAGTTTATAACGCAGAGCCGTGAAAATCAAAATTCTTTTTTTTTCCACAAAAATAATTTTTTAGCCCCCAGTTTTGTATTTTCCCAAGGGTAACAGGAGAAATTTGACCACAAAAGTTGTTGTACAATTTGTCCTGAATACGCCGATACTCCAGATGTGGGGGGAAACCAACGTTTGGGCGCATGGCAGAGTTCGAAAGGGAAGGAGCGCCATTTGGAATGCAGACTTAGATGATTGGTCTGCAGGTGTCACCTTGCATTTGCAGAGCCCCTGATGTACCTAAACAGAAGAAACTCCCCACAAGTGACCCCATATTGGAAACTAGACCCCCCAAGGAACCTAACTAGATGTGTTGTGAGAACTTTGAACCCCCAAGTGTTTCACTACAGTTTATAACGCAGAGCCGTGAAAATAAAAAATATTTTTTTTTCCACAAGAATTATTTTTTAGCCCCCAGTTTTGTATTTTTCCAAAGGTAACAGGAGAAATTGGACACCAAAAGTTGTTGTCCACTTTGTCCTGAGTACGCTGATACCCCATATGTGGTGAGGAACCACCGTTTGGGCGCATGGCAGAGCTCGAAAGGGAAGGAGCGCCATTTGGAATGCAGACTTAGATGGATTGGTCTGCAGGCGTCACGTTGCATTTTCAGAGCCCCTGATGTACCTAAACAGTAGAAACCCCCCACAAGTGACCCCATATTGTAAACTAGACCCCCCAAAGGAACTGATCTAGATGTGTTGTGAGAACTTTGAACCCCCAAGTGTTTCACTACAGTTTATAACGCAGAGCTGTGGAAATAAAAAATCATTTTTTTCCCACAAAAATGTTTTTTTAGCCCCCCAAATTTTTATTTTCCCAAGGGTAACAAGAGAAATTGGACCCAAAAGTTGCTGTCAAATTTGTCCTGAGTACGCTGATACTCTATATGTTGGGGTAAACCCCTGTTTGGCCGCACAGGAGAGCTCGGAAGGGAAGGAGCACTGTTTTACTTTTTCAACGCAGAATTGGCTGGAATTGAGATCGGAGGCCATGTCGCGTTTGGAGAGCCCTGATGTGCTTAAGCAGTGGAAACCCCCAACTGTAACTGAAACCCTAACCCAAACACACCCCTAACCCTAATCCCAACCACACCCCTAACCCCAACCACACCCCTATCCCCAACACACCCCTAACCCTAATCCCAACCATAACCCTTGTTAGGGCAAGCGGAACGCAACAAATAATTAGAAAGATAGAGTAAGGTGCGTTCGCAGCCCGGGGTCCACCGTGCAGAGATGGAACCTGCTGCTAAGTAATGACGGACTATATGGCGGTACAATATGGATTCACACATGGGTTAACTTCACCCAGTATGAAGAAAGCGAACCCTGTTACATCACAGGGCCATGGTACCACACAAAGAGCGCAAGCAAGGAGTCACAGAACTCTACCCCTAGACTCGGGATTAGAGTACTAGACCTCTTGCGCTCGACACCGCAACTGGGGTGTCAGCGTAACTGAAATATTAATTTAAATGCATGGGAGTGCGTGTGGTGCCGCTCTGGCGGACGCCAGTAACCACCCAGGCTAGGGCAAGGAAAGCGCTGTGAAAGTGCACGGCGCCACACTGGCGGTCACAGCAATTTGACGCTGTTTTATGTGTCACGTGCTGATAGCAAGTCGGGCGCTAGATAGCAATCATCCACCTTACATGAGCAGTCATACACAAGGGGGGATAATTAATGAGCAACTTCCACACGTCAACACACACACGTTTACAAGTGTACACTAGCGCATGGCCGAGCGGCCATGCAAACCTTTTATAGCGGCAGTGCTACAAGACCTTCCAGATGGTCCAATAGGAGCCACAACAGGACCTGAGCATGTAACCCCCGACCTCCAATGGGAGGTCGTCCTGTGGGCATGGTCAGTAAGGAAAAAGCAGGACTTAGTCCCAGAAAGACCAGCTCGCTGCTGAACATTGCTGGCTCCAAGGACAGGGCAGGGCCTGGAAGGGCAGTAGAAACCAGTCGTCCAGTATCAGCCTGAGCTAGACGCTGGGACCGACGTCTCTGCTGAGCAGACTCCACTGTGGCTGGAGAAGAATGGGAGACTACAGCAGAGATGGTTCGAGATTCCCCCTGTGCAGAGGCGGGAACTCGACGCCTAACATTACCCCCCTCCTAGGGCCCCCCTCCTTGGACCTCGCTATGCTCAAAGGCAGCAATGAGCTGTGGAGCTCGAATGTGCTCATCAGGCTCCCAGGACCTGTCCTCTGGGCCATAACCCTTCCAATCCACCAAATAGAATTTTTTGCCACGTACCACCTTGCATCCCAAAATAGCGATCACCTCGTAATCGTCCGTAGACGAACCCGATGTCCCAGCAGATGAGTCGGAAAACCGGGACATGTATACAGGCTTCAAGAGGGACACATGAAAAGTGTCGGTGATACCTAGGCGTGGAGGAAGGGCCAGACGGTAGACCACAGGGTTAACCTGTTCGAGGACCTTGAAAGGACCCAAGTAGCGAGGTGCAAACTTAGCCTGATGTTACGGGCGGAGAGCTACACGAAGTCGCCAGGAGCAAAGGGCGCCGATGTGCGGAGGTCCTCATTCTTTCCTTGGAGGCCCGAATGGAATCCTGAGTGCGGTCCCAAATGTTCCGTGCCTCCTTAGCCCAGTCTGCCACCCTGGAGTCGGCGGAAGACACGGGCATGGGCACAGGGACATGCGGATGCTGGCAGTAATTCAGGAGGAATGGAGTCTGACCGGTGGAGTCGGCTGTGGCGTTGTTAAGCGCAAACTCCCCCACGGTACAAAGGATGCCCAGTCATCCTGCCTGGCAGAAACAAAATGTCGTAAATATGTGACCAGGGTTTGGTTGGCCCTCTCAACCAACCCATTCGTCTCAGGAGGATATGTCGATAGATTCAACTCAATACTGAGTAGGCGACAAAGCTCTCTCCAGAATCAAGATGCATACCATGTAGGCGAAAGATATGCTTGATGAACAACGCTGCCAGAGCCCGTGCAGAAGGTAGCCGTGGAAGAGGCACCAAGTGCACCATTTTGGAAAAATGGTCGGTGATCACCCAGATAATGGTGCAGCTACGAGACTTGGGTACCACAAAATCCATCCCGACCATCTCCCAGGTCCTGTCCGCCACCGGCAGGGGGAAAAGCAACCCAGCTGGCCGTTGCCGAGGAGACTTGTTCATGGCGCAAGAGACACACGCCCAAACATAGTCTGCGACGTCATGAACCATATGCAGCCACCAGTATGTCCTCGCCAGTAGCTCAGATGTCCTTTTGGACTCAAAATGTCCACACACCCTGGACGAATGAGCCCAAGAGAGAACCTCCGGATGCAGGCTGGATGGTACAAAAGTCTTGCCCAGGGGCACAGACTCTACCAGGGCCACAGTTCTCAGGCTCTCGGTGGGGACAATAAGCCGAGGCTCCTCTTCCTCCTCCTCAGATGATACAACTGAGCGAGAGAGAGCATCAGCACGAATGTTCTTCTCCCCGGAAAGAAAAAGGAGGGTGAAATGAAACCGGGAGAAGAACAAGGACCAATCGGCCTGGCGAGAATTTAACCGCTGGGCTGTCTGCAAGTACACCAAATTCTTGTGGTCTGTAAAGACTTGGAAGGGAAAACGAGCCCCCTCCAAGGGATGTCTCCACTCTGAGAAGGCCCACTTCATGGCTAGCAACTCCCTGTCCCCGATGGAATAATTCCTCTCCGCTGGTGAAAAGGTCTTAGAAAAGAAGAAGCAAGGATGCTTCCGACCTTGAGCATCCTTTTGGAAAAGGACTGCTCCAGCACCAACGGATGAGGCATCCACCTCCATTATAAATGGCTTATCTACATCGGGGTGATGTAGGATGGGAGCACTAGCAAAGTGTGACTTAATGGAGTGAAAGGCCTTGGAGACCTCCTCAGACCACAATTTGGGATTTGCTCCCTTCTTGGTGAGGGCAACCAAGGGAGCTACCAAAGTTGAGAAGTGTGGAATGAACTGGCGATAGTAATTAATGAACACCATAAAGCGCTGCACCGCTTTAAGAGAATGGGGTTCCTGCCAGTCCATCACAGCCTGTAGTTTGGCAGGATCCATAGCCAATCCCTGGGCGGAGATAATATAGCCTACGAAAGGTAAGGACTCCTGCTCAAACACACATTTCTCCAACTTTGCGTAGAGGGAATTTGCCCGTAAGAGGTCGAAGACTCTGCAAACATCTCTCCGGTGGGAGTCAATATCTGGAGAGTAGATGAGAATATCATCCAGATAGACTACGACCGAGGTGGAGAGCATATCCCGGAAGATGTGGTTCACAAAGTCTTGAAAAACGGCTGGGGCATTACAGAGCCTGAAGGGCATCACCAGATATTCAAAGTGCCCATCCCTGGTGTTAAAAGCCGTCTTCCATTCGTTCCCCTCACGGATGCGAATCAGGTTGTGAGCACCCCGCAGCTCTAATTTTGTAAATACCCTTGCTCCCCGAAGCCTATCAAAGAGCTCAGATTATCAGGGGCAGAGGATACTTATTCTTAACAGTGATGGCGTTAAGACCCCTTTAATCTACTGTATGCATGGACGTAGTTCCTCGTTCTTCTTCTGCACGAAGAAGAACCCAGCCCCTGCAGGTGACACTGACTTCCTAATGAATCCTCTTGCCAGATTTTCCTGGATGTACTGTGACATTGCCTCCGTCTCCGGGAGAGATAACGGATAGACTCGACCCCGGGGAGGCTCAGCACCAGGCAAGAGGTCAATAGGACAGCCATAGGGGCGGTGAGGCGGAAGGGTCTCCGCAGCTCTTTTGGAGAACACGTCTGCATAGGGCCAATACTGCTTGGGGAGAGGGGATAGATCTGCGGGTACCTCAGTAGTAGCAACTTGAACACATTCCCCCTGACATCTACCCTCACAAGATTCACCCCATCCCAAAATTCTGCCTGTGGACCACTCAATATGAGGAGAGTGGTACCGTAGCCAAGGTATCCCTAACAGGACCTCATCAATTCCCTCAGGAATGACGAGCAGAGATATAATCTCCTGATGAGATAACAACATGGACAGAGAAAAAGGGATGGTCTGGTGTGTTATCTGTGAGGGCAGTGTCGACCCATTTACCACTCGTACGGTTACTGGTTGAGCTAACATTACCAGGGGAATTGCGTGACGTTGGGCGAAGGCAGAAGACATAAAATTGACCTCCACCCCAGAATCCACGCAGAGCTCTACCGAGTGGGTAAATGAGCCTATAGTAATTGTCCCCTTAAAGGATAATTTGGAGGCAAACGTCGCCGTGTCTAGTGTACCTCCACCTACTACCACTATACGTTTCCTCGACCACTGGGGACATCTGGTGGCAAGGCGTCCTGACTGCTGGCAAACATGACAAACCTGGAGTGCACGAGCGGTCCGGGACTTAGATCCCGCTCGTGACACTACCATAGCCTCATGTGACTCAGGGGCCTGGACTGGAGATTCCAAAGGTTTGGTGAAGGTAGGAGCCAGCCGAAACCTCTGCCTACACTGGGCTCGCTCTAACCTCCGCTCGTGAAAAGGGAGGTCAATACGAGTGGAGACAGCTATTAACTCTTCCAGTGTGGCGGGAATCTCCCTAGTGGCCAGAGCGTCCTTAACGTGGTCAGCCAGCCCCCTCCAAAATATCGGAATAAGAGCTTTATCCGACCACTCCAGCTCAGATGCTAGGGTGCGAAAGTGGACGGCAAAATGACTGACCAAGGACGAGCCCTGAGTCAATGCCAACAGTTGGAGCGCCGTACCATAGGTGACACGAGGTCCTAAAAAGACCTGTTTCAGAGTGCTCAGGAACAACGGAGCACTCTGCACCACATGATCGCCACGCTCCCACAGCGGCGTAGCCCACTCCAATGCCCTGTCCAACAGGAGAGACACAATAAATCCCACCTTAGCCCACTCTGTGGGGAAACGGGCGGCTAGAAGATCAAGATGTATAGAGCACTCGGTCACGAAAACCCTACAAGATTTACTATCACCAGAAAATTTTTCTGGCAGCGGGAGGCGAGATAGAGTCGGAAGAGGGGTGGCAGTGGACAAGGTTGCTACAGCCACACTAGCAGCCTGAACAACAACTGCGGTTACATCCACAGCTGAAGTTGTGCACTCGAGAGCCGCCAACCTACCCTCCAGCTGCTGAATGTACCGCAAGGATTGCTGTTTGTCCGTCGTCACTAGCCAGACCCTGGTGCTAGTGTAATGTTAGGGCTAGCGGAACGCACCAAATAATTAGAAAGATAGAGTAAAGTGCGTTTGCAGCCCGGGGTCCACCGTGCAGAGATGGAACCTGCTGCTAAGTAATGACGGACTATATGGCGGTACAATATGAATTCACACACGGGTTATCTTCACCCAGTATGAAGAAAGCGAACCCTGTTACGTCACAGGGCCGCTGTACCGCACAAAGAGAGCAAGCAAGGAGTCACAGAACTCTACCCCTAGACTCGGGATTAGAGTACAACTAGACCTCTTGCGCTCAACACCGCAACTGGGGTGTCAGCGTAACTGAAATATTAATTTAAATGCATGGGAGTGCATGCGGTGCCGCTCTGGCGGACGCCACTAACCACCCAGGCTAGGGCAAGGAAAGCGCTGTGAAAGCGCACGGCGCTGCACTGGCGGTCACAGCAATTTGACGCTGTTTTGTGTGTCAGTGTCACGTGCTGATAGCAAGTCGGGCGCTAGATAGCAATCATCCACCTTACATGAGCACTCATACACAAGGGAGGGGATAATTAATGAGCGACTTTCACAAATCAACACACACACACATTTACAAGTGTACACTAGCGCATGGCCGAGCGGCCATGCGAACCTTTTATAGCGGCAGTGCTACAAGACCTTCCAGATGGTCCAATAGGAGCCGCAACACGACCTGAGCATGTGACCCCCGACCTCCAATGGGAGGTCGTCCCGTGGGCATGCTCAGTAAGGGAAAAGCAGGACTTAGTCCCAGAAAGACCAGCTCGCTGCTGAACATTGCTGGCTACAAGGACAGAGCCTGGAAGGGCAGGAGTAACCAGTTGTCCAGTATCAGCCTGAGCTAGATGCTGGGACCGTCTCTGCTGAGCAGACTCCACTTCGGCTGGAGAAAAATGGGAGACTGCAGCGGAGATGGTTCGAGATTCCCCCTGTGCAGAGGTGGGAACTCAACACCTAACAATCCTAACCACACCCCTAACCCTGACACACCCCTAATCCCAACCGTAAATCTAACCCTAACTTTAGCCCCAGCCCCAACCCTAACTGCAGCCCTAACCCTAATGGGAAAATGGAAATAAATACATTTTTTAAATTGTATTATTTTTTCCTAACTAAGGGGGTCATGAAGGGGGGTTTGATTTACTTTTATAGCGGGTTTTTTAGTGGATTTTTATGATTGCCAGCTGTCACACACTAAAAGACGCTTTTACTTTTTGCGTCTTCACATTTTGAGAGCTATAATTTTTCCATATTTTGGTCCACAGTCATGTGAGGTCTTGTTTTTTGCGGGACGAGTTGACGTTTTTATTGGTAACATTTTCGGGCACGTGACAGTTTTTGATCGCTTTTTATTCTGATTTTTGTGAGGCAGAATGACTGAAAACCAGCTATTCATGAATTTCTTTTGTGGGGGGCGTTTATACCGTTCCATGTTTGGTAAAATTGATAAAGCAGTTTTATTCTTCGGGTCAGTACAATTCCAGCGATACCTCATTTATATCATTTTTTTATGTTTTGGCACTTTTATACGATAAAAACTATTTTATAGAAAAAATTATTATTTTTGCATCGCTTTATTCTGTGGACTATAAATTTTTTTTTTTTTCGCTGATGATGCTGTATGGCGGCTCGTTTTTTGCGAGACAAGATGACGTTTTCTGCGGTTCCATGGTTATTTATATCCGTCTTTTTGATCGCATGTTATTTCACTTTTTGTTCGGCGGTATGATAATAAAGCGCTGTTTTTTGCCTCAGTTTTTTTTTGTTTTCTTTACGGTGTTCACTGAAGGGGTTAACTAGTGGGACAGTTTTATAGGACGGATCGTTACCGACGCGGCGATACTAAATATGCGTACTTTTTAGACGAGCACTGCTCCACCTCTCTGCAGGACCTGGAAGTAGCCCTGCGGCAATTTTGGATCCGGGGCCTGCAGGGAGGAGACGCTCGGTACAAGGTGAGCACATCGCCTTGTACCGAGGGTCTCAGGGAAGCCCGCAGGGAGCCCCCTCCCTGCGCGATGCTTCCCTATACCCCGAAACGCTGCGATCATCTTTGATCGCAGCGTGCCGGGGGTTAATGTGCCAGGAGCGGTCCGTGACTGCTCCTGGCACATAGTGCCGGATGTCAGCTGCGATAGTCAGCTGACACCCGGCCACGTTAGGCCGCGTTTTCCCCGTGAGCGTGGCCGATTGCATATGACGCACTATCCCGTCACTGGGGATTAAGTCCCAGGTCACCTCGACGGGATAGTACGTCATATGGGATTAAGGGGTTAAAAAAAAAATCCCACAAAAAAATCCAAAACATTTTAATTAATAGATATTGGAATAAAAATAAGTTCCACAACTGAATGTGTTAAAAAATGTTCCTGTGCTGAGATAATCTTATCAATACGCTCCTGCTATGTGCTGAGTAATGGCCATGTATGACTGTGCTGGGACATGATCTGATCATACCATTCCTGGGCAGGGGAGGAAGCAAGAAAGGACAGTAGGAGACAGAAGGGACAGCATGGGATCATAGCCGATTATTTTTTTTAAGCAAAATAAAACATTTCACAGCCTATTTTTAAGCAATAAATAAATAATCAGCTGTGATCCCGTGCTGTCCTATCTGTATACTCCTTTGCTTCCTTCGCTGCCCAGGAGATGTGGTATGATCAGACCATGTTCCTGCACAGTCAGACACAGCCATTACACAGTACACAGCAGGGGCACATTTATAAGATTATCTCAGCACAGGGACATTTTTTTTTACTTTTTAGTTACCAAGTTAATTTTGACCTTAATAACCAAGCCAAATTTTGAAAATCAGGCCAGTGTCACTTTATGTCGTAATAACGGGGTCTTTAAGGGGTTAAACACATCCAATTGTGGGACCTATTAGTATTCAAAGGTCTATTGATTAAAATGTTGATGAAAATTAACTTTGTTGGTGGGGAAACCCCTTTAAGAGTTCATTTACATTTAAGAAAAATGTGGATTTCTCAGGAATAAGACATTACGTTGCAGATATCAAAGTATCATTTTATTCAGCTTCCTATAACATGCGTGGCCATATAGAAGGCTTAGCAGGGTGGACCCTGATAGGTTCACTATAACCCCTTCACGACCTTGGGTGTACACACGTGGTCAAAATCGTTGGTACTCCTCATTTAATGACAGAAAACCATTGTGGGTTTTTCTGTTATTAAACGAGGGATACCAACAATTTTGACCACGTGTCTATGCATATGTTCATGTTAATATTGTAAATACTTACCTACCTTGACGAATGGATATGCCAAGGTGATTTTGCTCGCACAGTATCTCTGCAAACGCAAAGCGGATACTCAATGCCAGGAGCGATGCCTGCACCATGCCTGGGACTTTAACCCCCTAAATGCTGCAATCAATATCAATCACAGCATTTAGAAGGCAGGCAGAAGGGGCCTCCTTCTGCCCTCCGATCGCCCCCCCCTTGAATTCATCGCGGGAGCCCATGTCATAATGATGACATCCGGGTCAACAGGCTCTAGCAAGTTAGTTAGATCATGCGCAGCTCCTGCATTGGTATGCTATATAACTGTGATCAGACTTCAATAATTCCACATGTGTTAATTCATAGTTTTGATGCCTTCAGTGTGAATGTACAATTTTCATAGTCATGAAAATACAGAAAAATCTTTAAATGAGAAGGTGTGTCCAAACTTTTGGTCTGTACTCTATATAAGTCCTCAGCGCAGAGCACCAGATAAATGTGATCCAAAATGTTTTGTAAAATGTTCCAAATTAATCCACAAAAAAACAAATCCCCACTCAGGTCTGTCATCTGTCAATGGAAATATAGGGGGCTTTCACATTTTTGGTAGTCCAAAGGCTTTGGAAAAGCGCTACGGCTCCTTGCCCCCAAAATGAAATCCATCGACTTCTGTGCTTCCAAATCCGTTCCGGGCCCCACAGTGTGTGTAAACCACATTTAGCGTCCACATATTTGGCACTTCTGTTGCGATGATAGCCCTCCTAATTTATGGGTGAGTGTCTAAAGAAGCTTGAGTTGGGAACTACAACGTACTGGTCACTACAAAGTAATAGGTTCTACAACGTACTGGGCACTACAATGACAGTTTGCAATTTTAACTCAGCAACATTCACTGCTGCTTGTTTCTTGAAAACACAAAGAGTCAAAATCATCACTACACCTGTAGATGAATTCTCAAAGGGGTATAATTTACAAAATGGGGTCACTTGAGGTGGGATTCTGCTCTTCTGGCACTTAGGGGCTCTGTATAGTGAATCCGCAAACTATTCTAGAAAAATCTGCACTCCAGAATGCAAATTGTGCTTCGCCCCCTCCCACATCTCGCCATGTAACTAAGCAATACTGATCAGCCACATATGGGGTATTGCTACGTTCAGCAGAAATTGTGTGACACATTTTGTTGCCATTTTTACCACTTCCCCTTGTGAAAATGTAAAATCTGGGACTAAAACAAAATTTTGGTGGTAAAAACGTAATTATTTTTTTTCAATGCCCAATGGTATAAAATTCTGTGACACACCTGTGGTGTCAATATGATCACTGCACCCCTAGATGAATTTATTGAGATGCAGTTAGAAAATGGGGTCACTTATGGGGAGTTCTGCTGTTCTGGCACTATAATATGGTGCGCCTTCCCTTTTGAGCTTTGCAATGTGCCTGAAAAGTATTTCCCGATTACATGTAGGGTATTGGCACACTCAGGAAAATTTTTTACAACAATCTGAGGTCCATTTTTTTCTACTAGCCCTTAGAAAAATTAAAAACTTGAGTCTAAAACAACATTTTAGTGGAAAAATGTAATTTATCCTTTCTTCACCGCCCAATGGTACAAAATTTTGTGAGGCACATGTCGTGTCAATGTGATCACTGCACCCCTCATTTGGGGGTGTAGCTTGTAAAATGCCATTGCACATGGGGTTTCTGCTGTTATGGCACCTCAGGGGCTCTGACAATGTGACATAGCACCCTCAAACCATTCCAGCAAAATCTGAACTCTGATATGGCGCTTCTTTCCTTCTAAACTTTGCACTGTGCCTTACAAATAGTTTTCAACCACATATGGGTATTGTACTTAGAAGAAATTGCACAACAAATTTTGGGGTCCATTTTCTCCTGATATCCTTGAGAAATTGAAAAACATTTGGGGTGAAAACAACATTTTTGTGGGAAAAATATGATTTTATTTTCAAGGCTCTACATTACAAACTTCTGTGAAACACCTGGGGATTCAAGGTACTCACCATACATCTAAATACATTCCTTGAAGGGTCTAGTCTTCAAAATGGGGCCACTTGTAAGGGATTACCACTGTTTAGGCACATCAGGGACTCTCCAAACACAACATGGCGTCCACTAATGATTCCAGCTAATTCTGCATTCATAAAGTTAAATGGTGCTCCTTCCCTTCTGAGCACCAAAACAGTAGTTTTTCCCCACAAAAATTAAATATCTGTATGCTCAGGAGAAATTGCACAACAAATTGTATAGTGCAATTTCTCCTGCTACCCTTGTGAAAATAAAAAATTGGGGCTAAAACAACATTTTGGTGGAAAAAATGTGATTTTTTTTTTATTTTCACCGCTCTATGTTATAAACATGTGGAGCACCTGGGGGAGGAAGATGTTCACCACACATTTAGATATATTCCTTGAGGGGTCTAGTTTGCAAAATGGGGTCACTTGTGGGGTTTCCACTGTTTAGACACATCAGGGGCTCTCTATACGCAACATGGCATCCGCTCTCTATTTCAGCCAATTTTGTGTTCAAAAAGTCAAATGGTGCTCCTTCCCTTCAGAGCCCTGCTGTGCGCCCAGAAAGTAGTTTACCCCCACATATGGGGTATCGGCCTGCTGAGGAGATTTGGGGGTCCATTTTCTTCTGTTGCCCTTGTGAAAATAAAAAAAATTGTCTAAAGTAAATTTTTGTGAAAAAAATTAAATGTTAATTTTTTCCTTCCACATTGCAAAAATTCCTGAAGTGCCTGAAGGGTTAATAAACTTTTTGAATATGGTTTTGAACACTTTGAGGAGTGCAGTTTTTAGAATGGTGTCAATTTTGCGCATTTTCTGTCATATTGGCCCCTCAATGTCACTTCAAATGTGATGTGGTCCCTAAAACAAATGGCTTTGTAAATTTTGCTGGAAAAATGAGAAATCGCTGGCCAACTTTTAACCCTTATAACTTCCTAACCCCAAAATTATGCTGATGTAAAGTAGACATGTGGGAAATGTTATTTATTAAGTATTTTGTGTTACATAACTCTCCGGTTTAAGACCATAAAAATTAAAAGTTTGAAAATTGCTAAATTTTCGCCAAATATCCAATTTTTTTTTTTTACAAATAAACGCAAGTCTTATTGAACAAATTTTACCACTATCATGAAGTGCAATATGTCACTAGAAAACAATCTCAGAATCTTTGGGATCCACTGAAGCGTTATTATTCACAGAACATAGAAGGAAAGTGCCAAAAAATCTTATAATATTCACCGACATAAAGCACTATATACAAAAAATAAACTTAATAAGCACAATAAAACTTAACATTTAATAAATTGTATAATAAAATAAATGAGCTGAAAGATACAGGGTGCACAATATCCCTGGTTAACAGACTATCTGTACCCTACCTTGCCGAAGAGGTTGGCACCCTAAGTCCTGCACAGTGGTACCCCCACTCAACATAGGCTCTCCCTAATTCACCCTAATGGGCCCTGTCGTGTAGGAAAAGACAGCAAATCAAACAACCGACCATTCAATTCAGACAAACATATGGAAATGTCATCAATAATATTAATAACATGTGCTCAGATATATTGCACACTTTCTAATATTGCCCCTATTCCCAAAAACAGTATAATGATAAGCACTTAGGAATATAACTGTCATACACTGCACCTAGGTTCACCCTACCTATAACCCTGTGCAATTGGCGCCCCCGCTCATTGTCGTCTAGTCCTGATAAACCCTACAGGTCCTTGTCTAGGGGGAAACTTAGGGACATTACGGTATAGATTAGGTATGCACTTTATCAAAATAGCAGAGGTAGATATAAATATATCAAATCGGGCACCACCCAGATTAACAGTGCACAAAATGTTGTGAAATTGGATTCTGGGCTCCCCCGGTGGCCACTTGTGGAATTGAACTTGTGTGCATCATCCCCTCTGTTCACCTGCTCCTATCAGGATGTGGGAGTCGCTATATAACCTTGCTCCTCTGTCAGTTTCTTGCCGGTCAACAATGTAATCAGAAGCCTTCTGTGCTTGTTCCTGCTACTAGACAACTCCCAGCTAAGTTGGACTTTTGTCCTTGTGTGTTTTTGCATTTTGTTCCTGTTCACAGCTGCTGTTTCGTTACTGTGTCTGGAAAGCTCTTGTGATCCACTGTTGTGAAATTGGATTCTGGGCTCCCCCGGTGGCCACTTGTGGAATTGAACTTGTGTGCATCATCCCCTCTGTTCACCTGCTCCTATCAGGATGTGGGAGTCGCTATATAACCTTGCTCCTCTGTCAGTTTCTTGCCGGTCAACAATGTAATCAGAAGCCTTCTGTGCTTGTTCCTGCTACTAGACAACTCCCAGCTAAGTTGGACTTTTGTCCTTGTGTGTTTTTGCATTTTGTTCCTGTTCACAGCTGCTGTTTCGTTACTGTGTCTGGAAAGCTCTTGTGATCGGAAATTGCCACTCTGGTGTTATGAGTTAATGCTAGAGTCTTAAAGGAATTTCTGGATCACAAGAGCTTTCCAGACACAGTAACGAAACAGCAGCTGTGAACAGGAACAAAATGCAAAAACACACAAGGACAAAAGTCCAACTTAGCTGGGAGTTGTCTAGTAGCAGGAACAAGCACAGAAGGCTTCTGATTACATTGTTGACCGGCAAGAAACTGACAGAGGAGCAAGGTTATATAGCGACTCCCACATCCTGATAGGAGCAGGTGAACAGAGGGGATGATGCACACAAGTTCAATTCCACAAGTGGCCACCGGGGGAGCCCAGAATCCAATTTCACAACAACAAAATAAACAAAATCACTTTACTGACTATTCCCTTTCATAATAGTATATCTTAATTGGATTGAGCATTAAGCATGTTCATCTCGACGCGTTTCCCCGAGGTCGGTTCATCAGCTTTTACTGGGTTATACTTTTGGTATCACATAACAACTCTGGGTTCTACTCTTATTTATTTATATATACAGTATATTTGTTTATAGCTATAGTCTATTGTACTACTACGTAGACATTTATGCTTTTCAGTTTTTCTGTGTCTGCTTTGAGGGATACAGATTGGCACTGAATCTTCCAAATTCTAAACAGACACACCTCATTGCACTTGCCCTAGCATTGAGGCAACCCGTATATATTTTTCTACTGATATCAAGCAAGGGGAGTATTTTCTGTGTTCCAAATTCTCCTTTTTAATTGTTTTTATGGATTGTCTTGATGAAACTAATAAAACGGTTATACTTTTTGACATTCAGAATTTTGTACTGCCTTTTTCTGTGTTCTGCTGTATCTTTGAAGTGCCCTACTATATAGGGCTAGGTGAACAGCCACCTCTATAATCTACAGTATCAGAGGTGACTGATCTCATAGACAAGGAGTGCAGCCTTTGAAAACTGTTAGCTATACAGCTTGATAGCGCAGCTCTGAAGCTCGCCAGATTGTAGGATGCAACCACATCAGAGCTCCTGTGCTCCTCCAGCGCTGCAGAGGGGGAGCGTCTTCTACTAGCAGCATTGCAGAGCGCACAGTTCAGACCAGCGGTGCAGACATGCAGCAGTACAAACTGTCAATATTAATAGTGAAACCGGGGGGGCAGGCAGAAAAGTGGCGTGCTCCCAAAGATTTCACTTACTTCAAAAGCAGGTAAAGAAAACATCCCATAAAGTTTGTAGGTAATCCAACCACTGGGAACTCAACACATCCTGAAAACTAATCCTTCAGCTGGATCATTATCCCTCATTCAAGTGAATAGTGAGTAACTGCTATTCCCACAAGAAAGGTCCACGTGCCCCAACAGTATTAAGGAGGTTGAATCCTCAGATCATACACAGTACGAACTGTCAGGTTTCTTCAGTACCGTTGCTGGAAGCGATATGCGATATGCATACTCCTGGCCACATTCCGACTAAAGTGCGAGGCATCGCTTACTACAAATGAACTGAATGAGGCCACGCACGTCTAGTCGGAATGTGGCCGAAAGTATGCATATTACATACGAGTACTCGTACTTGCGGTCACATGACCACCCAATGTCACCAGCACCAGAGAATGCTGACATAGTCAGTCACATAGAGTGATGGCACACTTTCATACCAAACCTGGAGAACCCCTGTAAAGCAGAACTGAACTGTTTTTTTCTTTATTTCAGCGCTGGAGTGGTACTACCAACCTAAGGTTTCTGCACCCAATATAATACTCACCTGCCATCCTCAGCTTTTCCCAGGCTGGTGCTATGCCGCCATCTCTGAGAGCCTATGAGATAGGCCGGGGTCACACTTGTATTTCTATGCAGCCGCACACTTCGTTCCCGAGTGCCAGCGGCAGTACTCAGTATTAATGCGAGAAACTTGAGCGAGTTTCTCACATTGCACACGTAAGTGTGACCCCGGCCATAGAACAAGGCTTTCATAGACTTGCAATGAAAGTGACCTCTGGTTTGCCCAGCAAACACTGGGGTGATGCAGCAGTTCACAGACTACTGGATGACGACCTAAGCGGCATGGATTAAAGGTGAAGATGGTGGCAAGTGTAAGGCCACGTTCACACGTTCAGTATTTGGTCAGTATTTTACATCAGTATTTATAAACCAAAACCAGGAGAGGGTGATAACTACAGAAGTGGTGACGGGTTTCTATTATACTTTTCCTCTGATTGTTCCACTCCTGGTTTTGTCTTACAAATACTGATGTAAAATACTGACCAAATACTGAAGTTGTGAATGTGGCCTAAGAGTAAGGGCAGGGAACTTACATTAGTAACACCACTCCATCGCTGCAATAAAAAAAAATGTTGGTGTGGTGCTTTAATGTATGTGTAGAAAAATCTATAGTATTTGACATCAGTATCTATAAGCCAAAACCAGGAGTGGAACAATCAAAGGAAAAGTATAATAGAAACACGTCACCACTTCTGTGTTTATCACCCACTGCTGGTTTTGGCTTACAAATACTGAGGTAAAATACTGACCAAATACTGAATGTGTGAACGTGAGCTAAGGTCTCTAGAATAACACAATTTAACAATGAGTGATCTGTTTGTTATGGACATTGTTCCACAAATCATTTTTAATATCAATTTTTTGAGGGATAGATAAATAATAATAATACCGTAATTTTATTTCTATAGTGCTGACATATTCTGTAGCACTTTACATTTTAGTGGGAACTTGTACAGACAATAGACATTACAGCATAACAATAATCACATAGATCAACAGATACCAAGAGGAGTGAGGGCCCTGCTCGCAAGCTTACAATCTATGAGGAAAAGGGGGGACACGAGAGGTGGATGGTAACAATTGCTTTAGTTGTTCGGACCAGCCATAGTGTAAGGATCGGGTGTTCATGTAAAGCTGCATGAACCAGTTATCGGCCTAAGGCCAGGGTCACACTTGCAAGTGTGATGTGAGAATCTCATGCGAGTCTCTTGCATCAATACCCGGCTCTGCCGCCGGCACTCGGACCGGAGCGTGAGGCTACATGTAATTCTGTGCAGCCACACGCTCCACTCCGAGTGCTGGCGGCAGTGCCAGGTATTGATGCAAGAGACTCGCATGAGATTCTCACATCACACTCGCAAGTGTGACTCCGGCCTAAGTATGTAACAGTACAGACACAGAGGGCTATTAGATGCATGAAGCATGTGAGAACATGATGCAGGGGACCTGGTTATGGTAAAAAATTTTGAATAGGCCACACAGGGATAGTTAGGTTAATGCGTTGAGACATAGGCCAGTCTGAACAAATGCATTTTAGGGCACGCTTAAAGCTGTAGGGATTGGGGATTAATCATATTAACCTGGGTAGTGCATTCCAAAGAATTGGCGCAGGACATGAAAAGTTTTGGAGACGGGAGTGGGAGGTTCTGATTATTGATGATGTTAACCTCAGGTCATTAGCAGAATGGAGAGTACGGGTAGGGTGGTAGGCTGAGACCAGAGAGGAGATGTAGGGTGGTGCTGAGCCGTGGAGTGCTTTGTGGATGAGGGTAGTAGTTTTGTACTGGATTCTGGAGTGGATGGGTAACCAGTGTAATGACTGGCACAAGGTAGAGGCATTGGTGTAACGGTTGGTGAGGAATTTGATCCTGGCTACAGCATTCAGGACAGATTGGAGAGGGGAGAGTTTGGTAAGAGGGAGGCCGATTAGTAGAGAGTTACAAAAGTCCAGACGAGAATAAATAAGAGAAAGAGAGTTTTTGCAGAGTCGAAAGTAAGAAAGGGTCCAATTCTAGAAATGTTTTTGAGGTGCAGATAACAAGAGCGAGCCAGTGATCGGATGTGTTGGGTGAATGAAAGCTCAGAATCAAGTATGACCCCAAGACAGTGGGCATGTTGCTGGGGAGTAATGGTGGAACCACACACGGAGATGGCAATGTCAGGCATAGGTACATTAGTAGAGGGAGGAAACACAAGGAGTTAGTTTTTGACGTGTGACGTGTAAAGATTCCTCAAAGGGAAGTTACTTGTGACAAACCCTAACTGTAAAGAATACAAAAAGAAAATGTTGTGTTTGATGGAAAAAAAAGAAAAACAAAGACTAACAACTTCTCCATACTGTAGACGAGATGTAAATATTTGCACTCATTTTCCTGATTTCCAGAGTGAAGACGCTGCCAGGACAGAGTGTATCATATGCCGTATGTGACTATTCCCTGACCTTCACATCACTCTCAGCATCCGTCCCCAACAAATCCCACTGCAGTCATACAACGCTCCACAGAAATATCTTTCAGATATCAGACTTTTCAGAGACATGAAGGTAATATCGCTGACACATGTGTGATAATAACGCTAAGAATTATTCTTATCATCCATTACTGCAGGTCTTGGTGTGCTGCTAGGGCTGGCTGTCACATCGAGGGTCTTCCGATAAATAACTGTACAGATCTTCTATCCCCATTAGTTACAAATGCATTGAACAGAAGGCCTCTGGCGTAATAAAGTCTGGTGGGATGGAGGCCTGTGACTCAGTGATTTCAGCAGCACAGCAGCAATGCGTCACATCTGCTGCTGAATCTACTCAGCTCCTCTACACCACGTGGCAATTCTTACATTATTCAGCTCCTGGGTGGGACAAAAACTGATGAGCATTCACCAAATCCCCCCGCCATACTGCAAACAGTTAAAAGAGTATTACAGTATGATGTAAGTGTGAGAACGTGATCTGCAATGCAGGAAAAACGGAGTCTGAGCGAGAAGCACGTGGCATCACTGTGCCCTGGATACCGACACTCACTCCTCTCATATCTGCTGAGAACAAGAATATAAGGATAGCGGCTTACAATATACTGGGAGGGATGGAGGGGTATAATATACTGTGCAGTGCTACACTATAGGGGGATAGAGGGGTATAATATACTGTGCAGTGCTACACTATAGGGGGATAGAGGGGTATAATATACTGTGCAGGTCTACACTATAGGGGGATAGAGGGGTATAATATACTGTGCAGTGCTACACTATAGGGGGATAGAGGGGTATAATATACTGTGCAGGGCTACACTATAGCGGGATGGAGGGGTATAATATACTGTGCAGGTCTACACTATAGGGGGATGGAGGGGTATAATATACTGTGCAGTGCTACACTATAGGGGGATAGAGGGGTATAATATACTGTGCAGGTCTACACTATGGGGGGGATGGAGGGGTATAATATACTGTGCAGGTCTACACTATAGGGGGATGGAGGGGTATAATATACTGTGCAGGTCTACACTATAGGGGGATGGAGGGGTATAATATACTGTGCAGGTCTACACTATAGGGGGATGGAGGGGTATAATATACTGTGCAGGTCTACACTATAGGGGGATGGAGGGGTATAATATACTGTGCAGGTCTACACTATAGGGGGATGGAGGGGTATAATATACTGTGCAGGTCTACACTATAGGGGGATAGAGGGGTATAATATACTGTGCAGGTCTACACTATAGGGGGATGGAGGGGTATAATATACTGTGCAGGTCTACACTATAGGAGGATGGAGGGGTATAATATACTGTGCAGGTCTACACTATAGGAGGATGGAGGGGTATAATATACTGTGCAGTGCTACACTATAGGGGGATAGAGGGGTATAATATACTGTGCAGGTCTACACTATAGGGGGATGGAGGGGTATAATATACTGTGCAGGTCTACACTATAGGGGGATGGAGGGGTATAATATACTGTGCAGGGCTACACTATGGGGGGGATGGAGGGGTATAATATACTGTGCAGGTCTACACTATAGGGGGATGGAGGGGTATAATATACTGTGCAGGGCTACACTATGGGGGGGATGGAGGGGTATAATATACTGTGCAGGTCTACACTATAGGGGGATGGAGGGGTATAATATACTGTGCAGGTCTACACTATAGGGGGATAGAGGGGTATAATATACTGTGCAGGTCTACACTATAGGGGGATGGAGGGGTATAATATACTGTGCAGTGCTACACTATAGTGGGATGGAGGGTATAATATACTGTGCAGTGCTACATTATAGGGGGATGGAGGGGTATAATATACTGTGCAGGGCTACACTATGGGGGGGATGGAGGGGTATAATATACTGTGCAGGGCTACACTATAGGGGGATGGAGGGTATAATATACTGTGCAGTGCTACATTATAGGGGGATGGAGGGGTATAATATACTGTGCAGGTCTACACTATAGGGGGATGGAGGGTATAATACACTGTGCAGTGCTACACTATAAGGGGATGGAGGGTTATAATATAATGTGCAGTGCTACATTATAGGGAGATGGAGGGTATAATATACTGTGCAGTGCTACACTATAGGGGGATGGAGGGTATAATATAATGTGCAGTGCTACACTATAGGGGGATGGAGGGGTTTAATATACTGTGCAGTGCTACACTATAGGGAGATGGAGGGTATAATATACTGTGCAGTGCTACACTATAGGGGGATGGAGGGTATAATATACTGTGCAGTGCTACACTATATGGAGATGGAGGGTATAATACACTGTGCAGAGCTACATTATAGGGGGATGGAGGGGTATAATACACTGTGCAGTGCTACATTATAGGGGGATGGAGGGGTATAATATACTGTGCAGTGCTCACTATGGGGGGGATGGAGGGTATAATATACTGCGCAGTGCTACACTATGGTGGGATGGAGGGGTATAATTTACTGTGCAGTGCTACACTATGAGGGGATGGAGGGGTATAATATACTGTGCAGGTCTACACTATAGGGGGATGGAGGGGTATAATATACTGTGCAGTGCTACACTATAAGGGGATGGAGGGTATAATATACTGTGCAGTGCTACATTATAGGGGATGGAGGGGTATAATATACTGTGCAGTGCTACTTTATAGGGGGATGGAGGGGTATAATATACTGTGCAGGGCTACACTTTAGGGGGATGGAGGGGTATAATATACTGTGCAGTGCTACAGTATAGGAGGATGGAGGGGTATAATATACTGTGCAGTGCTACACTATAGGAGGATGGAGGGGTATAATATACTGTGCAGTGCTACACTATAGGGGGATGGAGAGGTATAATATACTGTGCAGTGCTACACTATGGGGGAGACGGAGGGGTATAGTACACTGTGCAGTGCTACACTATAGGGGGATGGAGGGTATAATATGCTGTGCAGTATTACACTATAGGGGGATGGAGGGGTATAATATACTGTGCAGTGCTACACTATAGGGGGATGGAGGTATATAATACACTGTGCAGTGCTACACTATGGGGGAGACGAAGGGGTATAATACACTGTGCAGGGCTACACTATAGGGGGATGGAGGGTATAATACACTGTGCAGTGCTACACTATAGGGGGATGGAGGGTATAATATACTGTGCAGTATTACACTATAGGGGGATGGAGGGGTATAATATACTGTGCAGTGCTACACTATAGGGGAGACGGAGGGATATAATATACTGTGCAGTGCTACACTATAGGGGGATGGAGGTGTATAATACACTGTGCAGTGCTACACTATGGGGGAGACGGAGGGGTATAATACACTGTGCAGTGCTACAATATAGGGGGATGGAGGGTATAATATACTGTGCAGTATTACACTATAGGGGGATGGAGGGGTATAATATACTGTGCAGTGCTACACTATGGGGGAGACGGAGGGGTATAATACACTGTGCAGTGCTACACTATAGGGGGATGGAGGGTATAATATACTGTGCAGTATTACACTATAAGGGGGATGGAGAGGTATAATATACTGTGCAGTGCTACACTATAGGGGGATGGAGGTGTATAATACACTGCAGTGCTACACTATGGGGGAGACGAAGGGGTATAATACACTGTGCAGTGCTACACTATAGGGGGATGGAGGGTATAATATACTGTGCAGTGCTACACTATAGGGGGATGGAGGTGTATAATACACTGTGCAGTGCTACACTATGGGGGAGACGAAGGGGTATAATACACTGTGCAGGGCTACACTATAGGGGGATGGAGGGTATAATACACTGTGCAGTGCTACACTATAGGGGGATGGAGGGTATAATATACTGTGCAGTATTACACTATAGGGGGATGGAGGGGTATAATATACTGTGCAGTGCTACACTATAGGTGAGACGGAGGGATATAATATACTGTGCTGTGCTACAATATAGGGGGATGGAGGGTATAATATACTGTGCAGTATTACACTATAGGGGGATGGAGGGGTATAATATACTGTGCAGTGCTACACTATGGGGGAGACGGAGGGGTATAATACACTGTGCAGTGCTACACTATAGGGGGATGGAGGGTATAATATACTGTGCAGTATTACACTATAGGGGGATGGAGAGGTATAATATACTGTGCAGTGCTACACTATAGGGGGATGGAGGTGTATAATACACTGTGCAGTGCTACACTATGGGGGAGACGAAGGGGTATAATACACTGTGCAGTGCTACACTATAGGGGGATGGAGGGTATAATATACTGTGCAGTGCTACATTATAGGGGGATGGAGGGGTATAATATACTGTGCAGGGCTACACTATAGGGGGATGGAGGGTATAATACACTGTGCAGTGCTACACTATAGGGGGATGGAGGGTATAATATACTGTGCAGTATTACACTATAAGGGAGACAGAGGGATATAATATACTGTGCAGTTCAGGTCAGGCGTGGTTCTCTAAGAACAGGGGAGTAGCAGAGCTTGTCACTGCCCTATTGGGAATACTGTGCATTGTGATGGTAACCTGCAGCTCTATACAAATCAGACTCATGCAGCACAAGAAGTTGCACCTGACAATTTTGGGTCTGCTACATCTGCCAGACACAATCCTGCGGCTTCTCATCTGCCCTAACTCTACTGAATGCCCACTCTTTGCCCTCCAGTGCTGAGTGCCCACTCTCTGCCCTCCCATTGCTCAGTGCCCACTCTCTCCCTCCTATTGCTGAGTGCCCACTCTCTGCCCTCCCATTGCTCAGTGCCCTCTCTCTGCCCTCCCATTGCTGAGTGTCCACTCTCTGCCCTCCCATAGCTGAGTGCCCACTCTCTGCCCTCCCATGGCTGAGTGCCCCCTCTCTGTCCTCCCATTGCTGAGTGCCCTCTTTCTACCCTCCCATTGCTGAGTGCCCCCTCTCTGCCTCCCATTGCTGAGTGCCCACTCTCTGCCCTCCCATAGCTGAGTGCCCACTCTCTGCCCTCTCATAGCTGAGTGCCCACTCTCTCCCTCCCATTGCTGAGTGCACACTTTCTGCCCTCTCATTGCTGAGTGCCCACTCTCTGCCCTCCTATTGCTGACTGCCCACTCTCTGCCCTCCCATTGCTGCGTGCCCACTCTCTGCCCTCCCCTTGCTGAATGCCCACTCTCTGCACTCCCATTGCTGAGTGCCCACTCTCTGCCCTCCCCTTGCTGATTGCCCACTCTCTGCCCTCTCATTGCTTATTGTCCACTCTCTGCGCTGGCATTGCTGAGTGCACACTCTCTCCCTCCCATTGCTGAGTGCCCACTCTCTGCCCTCCCATTGGTGAGTGCCCACTCTCTGCCCTCCCATTGCTGAGTGCCCACTCTCTGCCCTCTCATTGCTGAGTGCCCACTCTCTGCCCTCCCATTGCTGAGTGCCCACTCTCTGCCCTCCCATTGCTGAGTGCCCACTCTCTGCCCTCCCATTGGCGAGTGCCCACTCTCTGCCCTCCTATTGCTGAGTGCCCACTCTCTGCCCTCTCACTGCTGAGTGCCCACTCTCTGCCCTCCTATTGCTGAGTGCCCACTCTGCGCTCCCATCGCTGAGTGCCCACTCTCTGCCCTCCCATTGCTGAATGCCTAGTCTCTGCCCTCCCATTGCTGAGTGCCCCCTCTCTGCCCTCCCATTGCTGAGTGCCCACTCTCTGCCCTCCCATTGCTGAATGCCTACTCTCTGCCCTCTCATTGCTGAGTGCCCACTCTCTGCCCTCCCATTGCTCAGTGCCCACTCTCTGCCCTCCCATAGTTGAGTGCCAACTCTCGCCCTCCCATAGCTGAGTGCCCACTCTCTGCCCTCCCATTGCTGAGTGCCCACTCTCTCCCTCCCATTGCTGAGTGCCCACTCTCTGCCCTCCCATGGCTGAGTGCCCCCTCTCTGCCTCCCATTGCCGAGTGCCCACTCTCTGCCCTCCCATTGCTGAGTGCCCACTCTCTCCCTCCCATAGCTGAGTGCCCACTCTCTCCCTCCCATAGCTGAGTGCCCACTCTCTCCCTCCCATTGCTGAGTGCCCACTCTCTCCCTCCCATTGCTGAGTGCCCACTCTCTGCCCTCCCATTGCTGAGTGCCCACTCTCTCCCTCCCATAGCTGAGTGCCCACTCTCTCCCTCCCATAGCTGAGTGCCCACTCTCTCCCTCCCATTGCTGAGTGCCCACTCTCTGCCCTCCCATTGCTGAGTGCCCACTCTCTCCCTCCCATAGCTGAGTGCCCACTCTCTCCCTCCCATAGCTGAGTGCCCACTCTCTCCCTCCCATTGCTGAGTGCCCACTCTCTGCCCTCCCATTGCTGAGTGCCCACTCTCTCCCTCCCATTGCGGAGTGCCCACTCTCTGCCCTCCCATTGCTGAGTGCCCACTCTCTCCCTCCCATTGCTGAGTGTCCACTCTCTGCCCTCCCATGGCTGAGTGCCCCCTCTCTCCCTCCCATAGCTGAGTGCCCACTCTCTCCCTCCCATAGCTGAGTGCCCACTCTCTCCCTCCCATAGCTGAGTGCTCACTTGAGTGCCCCCTCTCTCCCTCCCATAGCTGAGTGCCCACTCTCTCCCTCCCATAGCTGAGTGCCCCCTCTCTCCCTCCCATAGCTGAGTGCCCACTCTCTCCCTCCCATAGCTGAGTGCCCCCTCTCTCCCTCCCATAGCTGAGTGCCCACTCTCTCCCTCCCATAGCTGAGTGCCCACTCTCTGCCCTCCCATTGCTGAGTGCCCACTCCCTCCCTCCCATTGCTGAGTGCCCACTCTCTCCCTCCCATTGCTGAGTGCCCACTCTCTCCCTCCCATTGCTGAGTGCCCACTCTCTCCCTCCCATTGCTGAGTGCCCCCTCTCTCCCTCCCATAGCTGAGTGCCCACTCTCTGTCCTCCCATTGCTGAGTGCCCCCTCTCTCCCTCCCATAGCTGAGTGCCCACTCTCTGCCCTCCCATTGCTGAGTGCCCACTCTCTCCCTCCCATTGCTGAGTGCCCCCTCTCTCCCTCCCATAGCTGAGTGCCCACTCTCTGTCCTCCCATTGCTGAGTGCCCACTCTCTCCCTCCCATTGCTGAGTGCCCCCTCTCTCCCTCCCATAGCTGAGTGCCCACTCTCTCCCTCCCATTGCTGAGTGCCCCACTCTCTCCCTCCCATTGCTGAGTGCCCCCTCTCTCCCTCCCATAGCTGAGTGCCCACTCTCTGTCCTCCCATTGCTGAGTGCCCCACTCTCTCCCTCCCATTGCTGAGTGCCCCCTCTCTCCCTCCCATAGCTGAGTGCCCACTCTCTGTCCTCCCATAGCTGAGTGCCCACTCTCTCCCTCCCATAGCTGAGTGCCCCCTCTCTCCCTCCCATTGCTGAGTGCCCCCTCTCTCCCTCCCATAGCTGAGTGCCCACTCTCTCCCTCCCATTGCTGAGTGCCCCCTCTCTCCCTCCCATAGCTGAGTGCCCACTCTCTGTCCTCCCATTGCTGAGTGCCCCACTCTCTCCCTCCCATTGCTGAGTGCCCCCTCTCTCCCTCCCATAGCTGAGTGCCCCCTTTCTCCCTCCCATTGCTGAGTGCCCCACTCTCTCCCTCCCATTGCTGAGTGCCCCCTCTCTCCCTCCCATAGCTGAGTGCCCACTCTCTGTCCTCCCATAGCTGAGTGCCCACTCTCTCCCTCCCATAGCTGAGTGCCCCCTCTCTCCCTCCCATTGCTGAGTGCCCACTCTCTCCCTCCCATTGCTGAGTGCCCACTCTCTCCCTCCCATAGCTGAGTGCCCACTCTCTCCCTCCCATAGCTGAGTGCCCACTCTCTCCCTCCCATTGCTGAGTGCCCACTCTCTCCCTCCCATTGCTGAGTGCCCCCTCTCTCCCTCCCATTGCTGAGTGCCCACTCTCTCCCTCCCATAGCTGAGTGCCCACTCTCTCCCTCCCATAGCTGAGTGCCCACTCTCTCCCTCCCATAGCTGAGTGCCCACTCTCTCCCTCCCATTGCTGAGTGCCCACTTTCTCCCTCCCATAGCTGAGTGCCCACTCTCTCCCTCCCATAGCTGAGTGCCCACTCTCTGCCCCTTGCTGGCTGGCACTGGCAGGGCTGCAGCATAGTGACCCGCATCTGCCGCAGTGTATGCAGTGCAGTGATCCCAGCACACCCTCCCGGAGTTCCACTGCAGGGCTGATGCAGGCTCTCCCTCCTGGACCCTCGCCGCCACTCACCGTGCTCCAGGTGGTCTCTCACCGCCTGCAGCTGCCTCTCCGTAGCTATGTCACCGATGACTATGAGCAGGTAATGTTTGCGGGGATCCCACCTCGCAGCGGCGGCAGCGGGATTAGTGCAGCGCCGCTGTCCGTGGTGCTGAACCACCAGCGCCGACACTGCGCCGGTCTCCACGACAACGCCGAGGGCCTCCGCAGAGCCCGCCTTGGTCGCCATGGCAACGTTCAGGAGGCTGAAAGTCGAGGGGAGTGCGCTCCTGTTCTTAAAAGGTCTGGAAGTCGCTGATTGGACGAACCATGAACATCAGTGCTACGTCACAAGCTCCCGGGTTGGAAGAATTTGTAAGTGGGCGGGGTTTAGTCCAATACTTTGATTTGATTGGATGCAGGGCTGGGGTTAGTCACTAATAGGAGGAAAACCCTTTCACTTTTTAGATTTCAGAGAGTGAGTAAAAGTGAAGGAGGAGAGGCAGCATGTGATTCTAGGATAAGGATAAGGCTGCTCACACTCAGGGGCACAGACATTGGGGTGCACTGGGTCTAGGTGTCACTAGAGCGGGGGCAGGGCTTGCCGTGAGCTAGTAAGACCAATATTGATAAAGACGCAGGATAGTGGGGGCTCTGTTGGAGATATTTTAGTGGGGCCCACCAGGGCTGCCACCAGGAATTTCAGGCCCCCATTGAGACTCCACCCAGACTCCACCCCAGCTCCACCTCTAACCGTCCTCAGACCACCACCCAATCTTGGCAATGCTCCACATCTGCACCACGTGCTCACCAATCACACATGAACAGTGCCCATCTAACGCCAGATCAAATATATAGCCAGCAGCTTTGGTTTTGGCCAAAAGATTTTTTAACCTTTTAATGACCGCTGATACCCATTTTAACGGCGGCAGTTAAGGAATAACATAGTAACATAGTTAACAAGTTCAGCCTATATTCCGTCAGAATAAATCCCCAGATCTACGTCCTTCTAAAGATCCTTATCACTGTAAGATACAATATTGTTACGCTCCAGGAAGACATCCAGGCCTCTCTTGAACCCCTCGACTGAGTTCGCCATCACCATCTCCTTTGCAATTTGTCCAAAATACCTTGAAATAGTCCTGGGGGCAGGTCTTTCCCCCCCTAATGCAGAAGCAGCACCGCAGTCACTCATGCCCTCCTGGCGCCGCCTCCTCAGCGTTGTTTTTAACTGTCCCGCCGCCTGCGCTGTTATCTTATGCCTTGGGCATGTGCAGTCTTGCTGACTGTGCCTGTGCGGCCGCGCTGCCCGAGATCCCGCCCCGCAGTATGAATAAATCAGAAGACTCTGCGGGGCAGGATCTTGGGCAGCGCGGCCGCACAGGCACAGTCAGCAAGACATGAAATGATGCCAGAAGACGGGCAGCGCTAACTGCACATGCCCAAGGCATAAGATAACAGCGCAGGCGGCGGGACAGTTGAAAACAACGCTGAGGAGGCGGCGCCAGGCGCCAAGAGGGCATGAGTGACGGCGGTGCTGCGTCTGCATTAGGGGGGGAAAGACCTGCCCCCAGGACTATTTCAAGGTATTTTGGACAAATTGCAAAATTGATTATTTCTGCAGTCGCAGCACCAAGAACTAAAAGAGCCACCTTGTCAGAATGCAGCATTAGTGCTGCACAAGATGGCTCTTTTAGTTACAAACGCCTGGGGGGGTGACAGGTTCCCTTTAACCCCTTCAAGTCGCGGCCCTTTTTCGTTTTTGCGTTTTCGTTTTTCACTTCCCTCCTTCTCAGAGCCATAACTTTTTTATTTTTCCGTCAATATGGTCATGTGAGGGCTTATTTTTTGCGGGACGAGTTGTACTTTTGAACGACACCATTGGTTTTACCATGTCTTTTACTAGAAAACGGGAAAAAAAATTCCAAGTGCGGTGAAATTGCAAAAAAAGTGCAATCCCACACTTGTTTTTTGTTTGGCTTTTTTGCTAGGTTGACTAAATGCTAAAACTGACCTGCCATTGTGATTCTCTAGGTCATTATGAGTTCATAGACACCTAACATGTCTAGGTTATTTTTTATCCAAGTGGTGAAAAAAAATTCAAAACTTTGCTTTAAAAAAAAAAAAAGTGCCATTTTCCGATACCTGAAGCGTCTCCATTTTTTGTGATCTGGGGTCGGGTGAGGGCTTATTTTTTGCGTGCCGAGCTGACGTTTTTAATAATATCACTTTTCTGCAGATACGTTATTTTGATCGCCCGTTATTGCATTTTAATGCAATGTCGCGGCGACCCAAAAAACGTAATTCTGGCGTTTCGATTATTTTTTTCGCTACGCTGTTTAGCGATCAGGTTAATGCTTTTTTTTATTGATAGATCGGGCGATTCTGAACACGGCGATACCAAATATGTGTAGATTTGATTTTTTTTTAATTGTTTTATTTAGGATGGGGCGAAAGGGGGGTGATTTAAACTTTTATATTTTTTATATTTTTTTCATATTTTTAAAAACATTTTTTTTTTACTTGGGCCATGCTTCAATAGCCTCCATGGGAGGCTAGAAGCTGGCACCACTCGATTGGCTCAGCTACATAGCAGCGATCATGAGATCGCTGCTATGTAGCTGAATTGCAGGTGTGCTGTGAGCGCCGACCACAGGGGAGCGCTCACAGCAGGCCGGCATTAGTAACCATAGAGGTCTCAAGGACCTCTATGGTTACCATCCTGATGCATCGCCGACCCCCGATCATGTGACAGGGGTCGGCGATGACGTCAATTCCGGCCGCCCGGCCGGAAGCGCCAGTTAAATGCTGCTGTCTGCGTTTGACAGCGGCATTTAACAGGTTAATAGTGGCGGGTGAATAGCGATTTCACCCGCCGCTATTGCGCGCACATGTCAGCTGTACAAAACAGCTGACATGTCGCGACTTTGATGTGGGCTCACCGCCGGAGCCCACATCAAAGGGGGAGACACGACATGCGCAGTACATGTACGGCGCATGTCGTGAAGGGGTTAATAATCCTCTTCTATGTTGGTGGAAAAACCTTCTCTCCTCCAGACCCAGAGAATCCCCCCTTGTGACCGTCACCTTCCTTGGCATAAACACATCCCCGGAGAGATATTTGCATTGTCCCATTATATACTTATACATGGTTATTAGATCGCCTCTCAGTAGTCTTTTTTCTAGACTAAATACTAGTCCTAATTTTGCTAATCTCTCTGGGTATTGTAGCTCCCCCATCCCCTCTATTAATTGTGTTGCCCTCCTTTGTACTCGCTCTAGTTCCATTATATCCTTCCTGAGCTCCGGTGCCCATAACTGTACACGGTACTCCATGTGCGGTCTAACTAGAGATTTGTACAGAGGCAGTATAATGCTCTCATCATGTGTATCCAGACCTCTTTTAATGCACCCCATGATCCTGTTTGCATTGGTAGCTGCTGCCTGGCACAGGCTGCTCCAGGTAAGTTTATCATTAACTAGGATCCCCAAGTCCTTCTCCATGTCAGATTTACCCAGTGGTTTCCCGTTAAGTGTGTAATGGTGATATTGATTCCTTCTTCCCATGTGTATAACCTTACATTTGTCATTGTTAAACCGCATCAGCCACCTCTGGGCCCAAGTTTCCAACTTATCCAGATCCATCTGTAGCAGAATACTATCTTCTCTTGTATTGACTTTACATAGTTTTGTATCATCTGCAAATACTGATATTTTACTGTGTAAACCTTCTACCAGATCGTTAATAAATATGTTGATAACTATGTTGATGAGAATAGGTCCCACCACCGATCCCTGCGGTATCCCACTGGTCACAGCGACCCAGTTAGAGAGTATGCCATTTATTACCACCCTCTGCTTTCTATCACTAAGCCAGTTACCGTATATACTCCGAGTATAAGCCGACCCGAGATTAAGCTGAGACCCCTAATTTTGCCACAAAAAACTGTGAAAACTTAATGACTCAAGTATAAGCCTAGGGTGGAAATTGCAGCAGCTACCGGTAAATGTCAAAAATAAAAATAGATACCAATAAAAGTAAAATTAATTGAGACATCAGTAGGTTAAGTGCTTTTGAATATCCATATTGAATCAGGAGCCCCATATAATGCTCCATACAGTTCATGATGGGCCCCATAAGATGCTCCATACAAAACATGCCCCATATAATGCTCCATACAGTTCATGATGGGCCCCATAAGATGCTCCATATTAAAATATGCCCCATATAATGCTGCACAAATGTTGATTATGGCCCCATAAGATGCTCCATACAGACATTTGCCCCATAGAATACTGCACAAATGCTGATTATGGCCCCATTAGATGCTCCATAGACACATTTGCCCCGTATAATGCTCCACAAATGCTGATTATGGCCCCATAAGATGCTCCATAGAGATATTTGCCCCATATGCTGTTGCTGCGATTAAAAAAAATATCACATACTCGCCTCTCGTTGCTCAGGCCCCCGGCACTTGCTATAGTCACTTTTCCCCGTTCCACCGCCGGGCGCCACTGTGTCTTCCACGTCCTCTGCACTGACGTTAAGGCAGAGGGCGCACACTAACCACATCATCGCGCCCTCTGACCTGAACGTCACAGCAGAGGATGCGGAAGACGGAGCAGCGGTGGAACGCAGAAAAGTGAATATCGCGCAATGCCCCGTTATACTCACCTGCTCCTGGCGAGATCTCTGCACGTCCCTGGTTCTCCGGGCGCTGGCAGCTTCTTCCAGTGTTGAGCGGTCACATGGTACCACTCATTACAGTAATGAATATGGGCTCCACGCCTACAGGAGTGGAGTCGGGTCCATATTCATTACTATAATGAGCGGTACCATGTGACTGCTCAACACTGGAAGAAGCTGCTGGCGCCCGGAGAACCAGGCACATGCAGGGACAGCGCCAGGAGCAGGTGAGTATGATTAGACAGCTGCCGCTCCCCTGCCGACCCCTGGGAATGTCTTGAGTATAAGCCGAGAGGGGCAATTTCAGCCTAAAAAAATGGGCTGAAATTCTCGGCTTATACTCGAGTATATACGGTACTTACCCATTTACACACATTTTCCCCCAGATCCAGCATTCTCATTGTGTGTACCAACCTCTTGTGTGGCACGGTATCAAATGCTTTGGAAAAATCAAGATATGCCACGTCCAATGACTCACCTTGGTCTAGTCTATAGCTCACCTCTTCATAAAAACTAATCAGATTGGTTTGACAGGAGCGATTCCTCATAAACCCATGCTGATATGGAGTTAAACAGTTATTCTCATTGAGATAATCCAGAATAACATCCCTCAGAAACCCTTCAAATATTTTACCCACAATAGAGGTTAGACTTACTGGCCTATAATTTCCAGGTTCACTTTTAGAGCCCTTTTTGAATATTGGTACCACATTTGCTATGCGCCAGTCCTGTGGAACAGACCCTGTCGCTATCGAGTCCCTAAGTATAAAAAACAATGGGGTGCCACAGTCATTTAAAGGTACAGTACTTATTTAAGTTTATTTCCATCCCTGTTCCTTACTATCATGCCCCCTTCTTATGGATTTTTTTGCTGTATATGTCGCAACTAGGCACTAATTGAAAACTTTTTCATACTTTTTTTGTGGCTGAATCATGTGGAGGTAGTGTTAGGGGTTGAGTTCACACCTCTGCACAGGGGGAGTCTCAAACCGTCTCCGCTGCGGTCTCCCATTCTTCTCCAGCCGCAGTGGAGCCTGCTCAGCAGAGACGTCAGTCTCAGTGCCTGGCTCAGCCTGATACTGTGCGGATGGTTCCTGCTGCCTTTCCAGGCTAAGCCATTGTAGCCAGTACTGGTCAGCGGCGAGCAGATGTTTCAGGGACTAAGTCCTGCTTTTCCCCTTCTAAAGCCAATAGAATTCCGGCTCCACCGGAGAGGAGGTGTTTGTGTGCTTGCTACTCCCTGACCACTGATTGCTTTTGCTCTGTTAGGTAGCTGTGTTCCCCTGTGACGCTAACAGGGCACAGCGTTTTCCCTTCTGTGCGACTCTGTGAAGTAACAGAGTTCGCTTATACCGCCATATTGTGCCGCCATTCGCTAGCAGGTTCGTCTCCTGCACGGTGGACCCCAGGCTGCGAACGCACCAATAATTATATCTAAATATACTCGGTGCATTCCGCCAGACCTAACAGGTAGTTACTGTTATATAGATTGACAATGGAATATATATAAGGATGTTACAAACACTGTAATGGGGCTTGTTATGTTTTGACTGTGGTACTATGTATGATATTTTTTTTAAAAAAAATTTTGGAAGCTTCATAGCTCCAGAAATTTATAAATACCTAATCTTCACTTTAAGTCTAGTAATGGCTCCATTCTTAAAGGTGATGATTCACCTGTAATTTGTATATCTTTTTTTGGGCTGTTTTTTGCATATTGTTGTTCCCATACTAACTGGTTTTACTTTTAATCTTTTAATGTTGTAACAATAAAACTTTTTGTGTAATTTTATGACATATAGCTTCCAGTCTATTTTTTGATTTATAAAAAACAATGGTTTGCCTATTACATTACTTAGTTCTCTTAGTACTCGTGGGTGTATGCCATCCGGACCCGGAGATTTTTCTATTTTAATCTTATTTAGCCGGTTTTGCACCTCTTCTTGGGTTAGATTGGTGACCCTTAATATAGGGTTTTCTTTGTCACTCGGCATTTCACCTAGCATTTTATTTTCCACAGTGAATATTGTGGAGAAGAAGGTGTTTAAAATATTAGCTTTGTCCTCGTCATCTACAACCATTCTTTCTTCACAATTGTTTAAGGGGCCTACACATTCACTTTTCGTAAGAGTATAGCGCTTCCCAGAGTCTGAAAATCTTCGGGGTCACGGCTACCGAGGATAGCCGAGACCCCAGAGAACAAGATTCAGGTCGGTTTTTACTGTCCCCAGTCACCAAATAAAAAAAAGTCAGCAAAAAAGGGGTCCGATTACCCACTTATTTCTCTCTCCTCTGATATGATCTAGCATACCAGGGGAGAGAGAAGTGGGGTCCCCTGAGCACCCCACTGTACCTCCGGTAAGACTGGACCCTCCGGTTCTGTTCCCCGCCTCTTGGCGTCTTCTTCTGGGAAGAAAATGGCGGACACATGCGCAGTGCGCCCACCAAGATCTGCGGGCCGACACCCAACAACAATAGGAGATTTTTCCTATTGCTTCATTTTGATCACTGTGATAGACCCTATCACAGTGATCAGAATAAGAAAATAGTAAATTAAACCCCCCTTTATCACCACCTTAATTAGGTAAAAAAATGTATTTTTTCCATTCTGTGCCCTTAGGGTTAGGGTTGGGGTTAGGGTTAGGGTTAGAGCTAGGGTTAGAGTTGGGGCTAGGTTTAGGGTTGAAGCTAGGATTGGGGTTAAAGCTAGGGTTAGGGTTGGGGCTAGGGTTAGGGTTGGGGTTAGAGCTAGGGTTAGAGTTGGGGCTAGGTTTAGGGTTGAAGCTAGGATTGGGGTTAAAGCTAGGGTTAGGGTTGGGGCTAGGGTTAGGGTTGGGGTTAGAGCTAGGGTTAGAGTTGGGGCTAGGTTTAGGGTTGAAGCTAAGATTGGGGTTAAAGCTAGGGTTAGGTTTGGGGCTAAGGTTATGGTTGTGTTGGGGTTACAGTTCTGATGGGGTTACAGTTGTGTTGGGGTTAGGGTTGTGCTGGAGTTAGGGTTGTATTGGGGATACGGTTGTGTTGGGGATAAGTTTGGGGTTAAGGTGGTGTTGGAGTTGGGAGTTAGGGTTGTGGTTAGGTGTAAGGTTGTGATTAGGGTTGGGGTTAGGGTCCGGGGTAGGGCTGTGTTAGGGTTGGAGTTAGAATTGGGGGGTCTCCAAACATGACATGGCGCCCACCATTGATTCCAGACAATTTTGGGTTCAAAAAGTCAAATGGTACTCCCTCCCTTCTGAGCCTTGCCATGAGCTCAAACAGTGGCTTTTCCTCACATACGGAGTATCGGCGTACTCTGGTGAAATTGCTCAACAATTTTTGTGGTCCATTTTCTCCTGATACCCTTGTGAAAATAAAAAAAAATTTGGTTCCAAAGTAATTTTTTAGTGAAAAATGTAAAATGTTCATTTTTTCCTTCCACATTGCTTTAGTTCTCGTGAAGCACCAGAAGGATTAATAAACTTCTTGAATGTGGTTTTGAGCACCTTGAGGGGAGCAGTTTTTAGAATTGTGTCAGTTTTTGGTATTGTCTGTCATATTGACCCCCAAACTCACTTGTGGGATGGTCCCTAAAAAAATGGTTTTGTAAATTTTGTTGGAAAAATGCGAAATCACTGGTCAACTTTTAACTCTTATAACTTCCTAACAGAAAAAATTATGTTTCCAAAATTGTGCTGATGTAAACTAGACATGTGGGAAATGTTATTTATTAAATATTTTGTCTGATTTAAAGGCACAAAAATTAAAAGTTTGAAAATTGCAAAATTTTCAACATTTTTCCAAAATTCTATTTTTTTTCATAAATAAACGCAAGTCATATCGAAGAAATTTTTACCACTAACATGAAGTACAATATGTCAGAAAAAAAACAATCTCAGCATCAGTGGAATCCGTTGAAGCGTTCCAGAGCTATAACCCCATAAAGTGACAGTGGTCAGAATCGTAAAAGTTGGCTTGGTTATTAAGGACAAAATTGGCTCTGGCACTAAGGGGTAAAGCTGCCACCATGACAAGGTAGACTCTTTTGGCCGGGCCCTACTCGAACCTATTAAAAGTTTTCATAAAATTTCTTATTCTCTTGTTAGGTAAAGGTGCTTCTCACAAAATTAGAATAACATCAAAACATTAATTTATTTCAGTTCTTCAATACAAAAAGTGAAACTAATATATTATATAGAATCTTTACAAACAGAGTGAATTATATTAAGTGTTTATTTCTGTTAATGTTGATGATTATGGCTTATAGCCAATGAAAACCCAAAAGTCATTATCTCAGTAAATTAGAATAATTAACAAAAAACACTTGCAAAGGCTTCCCTGACGCTTAGAAAGGTCCCTTAGTATGTTTCAGTAGGCTCCACAATCATGGGAAAGACTGCTGTCTTGACAGATGTCCAGGAGGCAGTCATTGACACACTCCACGAGGAGGGTAAGCCACAAAACGTCATTGCTGAAGAAGCTGGCTGTTCACAGAGTGCTGAATCCAAGCATATTTATGGAAAGTTGAGTGGAAGGAAAAAGTGTGGTAGAAAAAGGTGCATAAGCAACCGGGATAACCACAGCCTTGAACGGATTGTTGAGAAAAGGACATTCAAAAATTTGGGGGAGATTCACAAGGAGAGGACTGCTGCTGGGGTCATTGCTTCAAGACCCATCACACACAGATGTATTCAGGACATGGGCTACAAGTGTCGCATTCCTTGTGTCAAGCCACTCATGACCAATAGACAACGCCAGAAGTGTTTTACCTGGGCCAAGGAGAAAAAGAAATGGACTGTTGCTCAGTGATCCAAGGTGCTGTTTTCAGATGAAAGTTAATTTTGCATTAAATTTGGAAAGCAAGGTCCCAAAGTCTGAAGGAAGAGTCGAGAAGCACACAATCCAAGCTGCTTGAGGTCTAGTATGACGTTTCCACAATCAGTGATGGTTTGGGGAGCCATGTCATCTGCTGGTGTAGGTCCACTGTGTTTTATCAAGACCAAAGTTAGCACAGCCATCTGCCAGGGAATTTTAGAGCACTTCATGCTTCCCCCTGCCAACAAGCTTTTTGGAGATGAAATTTAATTCTCCAGCAGAACTTGGCACCTGTCCACACTGCCAAAAGTACCAATATCTGGTTTATAAACAACAGTATCACTGTGCTTGATTGGCAAGCAAACGCGCCTGATCTTAGCCCCCATAGATTCTGGTATTGTCAAGAGGTAGCTGAGAGACACCAGACCCAACAATGCAGACAAGCTGAAGGCTGCTATCAAAGCAACCTGGGCTTCCATAACACCTCAACAGTGCCACAGACTGATCGCCTCCATGCAATGCCGCGTTCATGTAGTAATTGATGCAGCAGGAGCCCAGACCAAGTATTGAGTGCATTTATTGAACATACATTTCAGAAGACCAACATTTCGGATTTCAATCATTTTTCAAGCTGGTGTTATAAAGTATTCTAATTTACTGAGATAATGACTTTTGGGTTTTCATTGGCTGTAAGCCATAGTCATCAACATTAACCAAAATAAGCCCTTGAAATAGATCACTCTGTAATGACTCTATATAATATACGTATGTCAAAAACTTGGCACTCAAATTAGTAGAAAAGTGATAATTTGTTGATTTTTATTGCACGTCCAGACACAGATTCAACAGATGTTAAACGTTTTCGGTCCCAATGAACCTTCTTCAGAACAATTCCAAATTATCTGGTTTGCTGATTTAAACCAAATAGAAGGCAAAAAACACCTTCTGGAGAAATGCTGTGAGGCGATACAATATATGATGTGGGGGCTCTCAGGCGAACTTAGTCGCTAGGGAAGGCTGTGGCCCATGTTCGGAGTGAAGCGTGGCAGTGGTAATGGTGGTACAGCCAAGTTTTTGACATACATTGGTTAAAGGGTTGGACACCCTACTTGAGCACCAACTCTCACTTATTGACAGAGTGCCGTGTCTTTGTACTATACTATCTATATAATATACAGCACAGACCAAAAGTTTGGACACACCTTCTCATTTAAAGATTATTCAGTATTTTCATGACTATGAAAATTGAACATTCACACTGAAGGCATCAAAACTATGAATTAACACATGTGGAATTATATACTTAACAAAAAAGTGTGAAACAACTGAAGTTATATCTTATATTCTAGGTTGTTCAAAGTAGCCACCTTTTGCTTTGATGACTGCTTTGCACACTCTTGGCATTCTCTAAATGAGCTTCAGGAGGTAGTCACCGGGAATGGTTTTCCCTTTACAGGTGTGCCCTGTCAAGTTTAATAAGTGGGATTTCTTTCCTTATAAATGGGGTTGGGACCATCAGTTGTGTTGTGGAGAAGTCTGGTGGATACACAGCTGATAGTCCTACTGAATAGACTGTTAGAATTTGTATTATGGCAAGAAAAAAGCAGCTAAGTAAAGAAAAAAGAGTGGCCATCATTACTTTAAGAAATGAAGGTCAGTCAGTCCGAATAATTGGGAAAACTTTGAAAGTGTCCCCAAGTGCAGTGGCAAAAACCATCAAGCGCTACAAAAAAAACCTGGCTCACACGAGGACCGCCCCAGGAAAGGAAGACCAAGAGTCATCTCTACTTCTGAGGATAAGTTTATCCGAGTCACCAGCCTCAGAAATCGCAGGTTAACAGCAGCTCAGATTAGAGACCAGGTCAATGCCACACAGAGTTCTAAGAGCAGACACATCTCTACATCAACTGTTAAGAGGAGACTTTGTGCAGCAGGCCTTCATGGTAAAATAGCTGCTAGGAAACCACTGCTAAGGACAGGCAACAAGCAGAAGAGACTTGTTTGGGCTAAAGAACACAAGGAATGGAAATTAGACCAGTGGAAATCTGTGCTTTGGTCTGATGAGTCCAAATTTGAGATCTTTGGTTCCAACCACAGTGTCATTGTGCGACGCAGAATAGGTGAACGGATGGACTCTACATGCCTGGTTCCCACCGTGAAGCATGGAGGAGGAGGTGTGATGTGTGGGGGTGCTTTGCTGGTGACACTGTTGGGAACTTATTCAAAATTGAAGGCATACTGAACCAGCATGGCTACCACAGCATCTTGCAGCAGCATTCTGTTCCATCCGGTTTGCACTTAGTTGGACCATCATTTATTTTTCAACAGGACAATGACCCTAAACACACCTCCAGGCTGTGTAAGGGCTATTTGACCAAGAAGGAGAGTGATGAGGTGCTACGCCAGATGACAATTATACACAGGAGCTCTGTATATAGTGTCAGTGCACAAGAAGGTATGAAAAGATATCCAGCTTCGGAAATAATATAAAAAATCTTTATTTATGTATGGCTTAAAATGAAAAAACAAAGCTGTTGGATAATTATACCAGTAATACTGGAGGAAGAGTGCCTGAAACAACTGGATGCGTTTCGAACACGTGGAGAGTTCTTGAACTTCTGTTACTGAAGAACTGAACTCTGTAAGACATATATCCATTACTAATCATATAAATGTATGGTAAGTAAAGACACAGCCAGAATAAAGTATTTTATTAGAAATAAAACAAAAGACACTTTTCCATTTTTATTTAAAAATAACAAACACAGTTATACTCACGCCTATTCCACCGAAGCCCTCGTTCTCCTGTAGTAAAACAAAACTGAAAAACAACCATATCCCTCACCTGTCCGATGTTGTGTCCCACGCTGTAATCCATGTCTGGGAGATAATTAGTCTTCAACCTGGATGGCGCCAAATTGCGACTGTCCAGACTGAGAACCACTGGTGAATGAGCGTGACCGGTGGTGACATCATGGAGGTTACCTCTGGTCACTGAGGCTCTGTTCCCTGCCGGGCTGAGCTGTGGTAAGTAGGGTTGAGCGAAACGGATCGTTCATTTTCATAAGTCGCCGACTTTTGGCAAAGTCGGCGTCTCATGAAACCCGACCTGATCCCTGTGTGGGGTCGGCCATGCGGTACGCGACTTTCGCGCCAAAGTCGCGTTTCAATGACGCTAAAAGCGCCATTTCTCAGCCAATGAAGGTGGACGCAGAGTGTGGGCGAGATGACATAGATCTCAGTCCCCACCATCTTAGAGAAGGGCATTGCAGTGATTGGCTTGCTTTCTGCCGCGTCACAGGGGCTATAAAGGGGCGTTCCCGCCGACCGCCATCTTACTGCTGCTGATCTGAGCGTAGGAAGAGGTGCCGCTTCGTCAGAAGCAGGGATAGTGTTTTGCAGGGTACATTCACCCCCAAACCGCTTGTGCTGTAGCGATTTCCACTGTCCAACACCACCTTTTGTTTGCAGGGACAGTGGAAGCTACTTTTTTTTTTCCTCAGCGCTGTAGCTCATTGGGCTGCCCTAGAAGGCTCCCTGATAGCTGCGTTGCTGTGTGTGTACGCCGCTGTGCAAACCAACTGCTTTTTTCAAAGCACAAATCCTGTTGTTCCTTCCTTTCTGCACAGCTATCTTGTTTGTTTGTCCACACTTTTGTGTGCAGCAGTCCTTTTTATAGCTGCCTGCCATACTTTTCTGAGATTACTGCAGGGAGATAAAGATTGGCAAGTCTGTCTCTGTGCCAGTGCTGTGTGTGGCATCTGTCTCTGATTGTGTGCCACCGAAAACCAGTGTGTAATACTGGTCCTTTATTTTTATTTTATTTTTTTTTATTGTTCCTTAAAAAAAAGAAAAAAAATTAAATAGTGGGAGATAAAGATTGGCAAGTCTGCCTCTGTGCCATTGCTGTGTGTGGCATCTGTCTCTCATTGTGTGCCACCGAAAACCAGTGTGTAATACTGGTCCTTTATTTATTTATTTTATTTTTTTTATTGTTCCTTAAAAAAAAAAAATAAATAGTGGGAGATAAAGATTGGCAAGTCTGCCTCTGTGCCATTGCTGTGTGTGGCATCTGTCTCTCATTGTGTGCCACCGAAAACCAGTGTGTAATACTGGTCCTTTATTTTTTTTAATTTTTTTTTATTGTTCCTTAAAAAAAAAAAAAAATTAAATAGTGGGAGATAAAGATTGGCAAGTCTGCCTCTGTGCCATTGCTGTGTGTGGCATCTGTCTCTCATTGTGTGCCACCGAAAACCAGTGTGTAATACTGGGCCATAATTTTTTTATTTTTTTTTTATTGTTCCTAAAAAAAAAAAAAATTAAATAGTGGGAGATAAAGATTGGCAAGTCTGCCTCTGTGCCATTTCTGTGTGTGGCATCTGTCTCTCATTGTGTGCCACCGAAAACCAGTGTGTAATACTGGGCCATTTTTTTTTTGGTGAATTCTCCCTGTAAAAAAAAAATTAATAGTGGGAGATAAAGATTGGCAAGTCTGCCTCTGTGCCATTGCTGTGTGTGGCATCTGTCTCTCATTGTGTGCCACCGAAAACCAGTGTGTAATACTGGGCCATTTTTTTTTTTTTTTAATTCTCCCTGTAAAAAAATAAATAAATAGTGGGAGATAAAGATTGGCAAGTCTGCCTCTGTGCCAGTGCTGTGTGTGGCATCTGTCTCTCATTGTGTGCAACCGAAAACCAGTGTGTAATACTGGGCCATTTTTTGGGGGGGGTAAATTCTCCCTGTAAAAAAAAAATTAATAGTGGGAGATAAAGATTGGCAAGTCTGCCTCTGTGCCAGTGCTGTGTGTGGCATCTGTCTCTCATTGTGTGCCACCGAAAACCAGTGTGTAATACTGGTCCTTTATTTATTTATTTATTTATTTTTTTATTGTTCCTTAAAAAAAAATAAATAAATAGTGGGAGATAAAGATTGGCAAGTCTGCCTCTGTGCCATTGCTGTGTGTGGCATCTGTCTCTCATTGTCTGCCACCGAAAACTAGTGTGTAATACTGGTCCTTTATTTTTTTTTATTTTTTTTTATTGTTCCTTAAAAAAAAAAATAAATAAATAGTGGGAGATAAAGATTGGCAAGTCTGCCTCTGTGCCATTGCTGTGTGTGGCATCTGTCTCTCATTGTGTGCCACCGAAAACCAGTGTGTAATACTGGGCCATAATTTTTTTATTTTTTTTTATTGTTCCTAAAAAAAAAAAAATTAAATAGTGGGAGATAAAGATCGGCAAGTCTGCCTCTGTGCCATTGCTGTGTGTGGCATCTGTCTCTCATTGTGTGCCACCGAAAACCAGTGTGTAATACTGGGCCATTTTTTTTTTTTGGTAAATTCTCCCTGTAAAAAAAAAAATTAATAGTGGGAGATAAAGATTGGCAAGTCTGCCTCTGTGCCATTGCTGTGTGTGGCATCTGTCTCTCATTGTGTGCCACTGAAAACCAGTGTGTAATACTGGGCCATTTTTTTGGGGGGGGTAAATTCTCCCTGTAAAAAAAAAAATTAATAGTGGGAGATAAAGATTGGCAAGTCTGCCTCTGTGCCAGTGCTGTGTGTGGCATCTGTCTCTCATTGTGTGCCACCGAAAACCAGTGTGTAATACTGGGCCTTTTTTTTTTTTTGGTAAATTCTCCCTGTAAAAAAAAAAATTAATAGTGGGAGATAAAGATTGGCAAGTCTGCCTCTGTGCCATTGCTGTGTGTGGCATCTGTCTCTCATTGTGTGCCACCGAAAACCAGTGTGTAATACTGGGCCATTTTTTGGGGGGGTAAATTCTCCCTGTAAAAAAAAATTAATAGTGGGAGATAAAGATTGGCAAGTCTGCCTCTGTGCCACTGCTGTGTGTGGCATCTGTCTCTCATTGTGTGCCACCGAAAACCAGTGTGTAATACTGGGCCATTTTTTTTTTTTTTAATTCTCCCTGTAAAAAAAATAAATAGTGGGAGATAAAGATTGGTAAGTCTGCCTCTGTGCCAGTGCTGTGTGTCGCATCTGTCTCTCATTGTGTGCCACCGAAAACCAGTGTGTAATACTAGGCCATTTTTTTTTTTTGGTAAATTCTCCCTGTAAAAAAAAAAATTAATAGTGGGAGATAAAGATTGGCAAGTCTGCCTCTGTGCCAGTGCTGTGTGTGGCATCTGTCTCTCATTGTGTGCCACCGAAAACCAGTGTGTAATACTGGGCCATTTTTTTGGGGGGGGGAAATTCTCCCTGTAAAAAAAAAATTAATAGTGGGAGATAAAGATTGGCAAGTCTGCCTCTGTGCCAGTGCTGTGTGTGGCATCTGTCTCTCATTGTGTGCCACCGAAAACCAGTGTGTAATACTGGGCCATTTATTTTTTTTGGGTAAATTCTCACTGTAAAAAAAAAAATTAATACTGGGAGATAATGATTGGCAAGTCTGCCTCTGTGCCATTGCTGTGTGTGGCATCTGTCTCTCATTGTGTGCCACCGAAAACCAGTGTGTAATACTGGGCCATTTTATTTTTTTTTTAAATTCTCCCTGTGAAAAAATAAATAAATAGTGGGAGATAAAGATTGGCAAGTCTGCCTCTGTGCCATTGCTGTGTGTGGCATCAGAAAACCAGTGTGTCATACTGTTAATTTTTTTTTTTTTTAATTCTCCCTGACAAAAAAAATAGTGGGAGATTAAGATTGGCATTTCTGCTTGAGTGCCGGTCCTGTGTGTGCCATCTGTCTCAAATTATTGGGGCACAGAAAACCTAGTGTGTAACATTGGGCCTGATTTTCCTTTCAGTGTCAGGCACCTATAAAGGTATATATAAATCCTACAGAAGTTTGAGTTCACCTTATAAGTTGTTTTACAGTAACAAATACCGTTACTTTGGTTACGTTTTGCAAACAATGAGGAAGTCTAGTGGAAGAGGTCGTGGCCGTGGGCGGTCATTGTCAGCTGGTAATGATGGTAGTGGTGGTGGAGCATCAGGTGGTCGTGGTAAAAGCAGTACAGCACCTAAGTCTCGAGTTGTTGAGCCAGGTTCGTCGTCTGGCTACACAAGGCCTCGAACGCTCCCTTTTCTGGGAGTAGGAAAACCACTTTTGAAGCCGGAGCAGGAGGAACAAGTATTGGCTTTCATTGCTGACTCTGCCTCTAGCTCTTTCGCCTCCTCATCGGAAAGTGCCAAATGTCAGAGCAGTGCATCGTCAGTGGATGCTCCCGGTCAGGAACAAGTCGCTTCCTTGTGTCCTTCACCCAGAACAACAGTGAAGGCTGCGTCAGTCGACACAACAGGTTACTCCATGGAGCTCTTTACACATACCGTTCCTGGGTTAGACAGTGAAACAGTTAACAGGCCATGCCCATTAGAAGTTGAATCGGACATGGAGTGCACAGATGCACAGCCACAGCCAGATTACTATGCTGTTCCTTTGACTCAGACCAGAACATTGCCCTCGCAGTGTACTGAGGCAGAATCAAACCCAGCGGAGACTATGGTGCCCCGTCACGAACGCTATACCACCGGCTTACACGTTGACACAGACGAAGTTGCACACGACATAGAAGAGGAGGTCATAGATGACACAGTTGTTGACCCCGATTGGCAGCCATTGGGGGAACAGGGTGCAGGCGGCAGTAGTTCTGAAGCGGAGGAGGAGGAGCCACAGCAGGCATCAACATCACAACAGGTTCCATCTGCCGGGCCCGTATCTGTCCAAAAACGCGTGGCAAAACCAAAACCAGTTGGAGGACAGCGTGGCCATCCGGTTAAAGAAGCTCAGTCTGCAATGCCTGAAAAGGTATCCGATAGTAGAAAGAGTGCAGTCTGGCATTTTTTTAAACAACATCCAAATGATCAGCGCAAAGTCATCTGTCAAAAATGTTCAACTACCTTAAGCAGAGGTCAGAATCTTAAAAGTCTAAATACAAGTTGCATGCATAGACATTTATCCACCGTGCATTTGCAAGCCTGGACTAACTACCAAACGTGACTAAAGGTTGCAGCACCCTCGGCCAATGAAGCTAGTCAGCAACGCGACATCCCTTCCCTCACTGTAACCCCACCATTTCCCGCAACACCTGCAGTATCTGTGCAGCTTTTGTCTCCAGGCCAAAGCAGTCAGGGAATCACCAGGTTCGTAGTAGGAAACACTGCATGTAGGGCACCGGCAAGAATACCATCTCCAACCCTCTCTCAGTCTGCCATGTCCACCGGCACCACCGCTAGTTCCACGATCTCCAGCTCTCCAGTCCAGCTCACCCTACATGAGACTCATTGCTAGACTAATCTCATTAGAGATGATGCCCTACCGGTTAGTTGAAAGCGAAGCTTTCAGAGCGCTGATGGACTACGCTGTACCACGCTACGAGCTACCCAGTCGACACTTCTTTTCTAGAAAAGCCATCCCAGCCCTCCAACAGCATGTTAAAGACCGCATCGTCCATGCACGTTCAGGCAGTCTGTGACTACAAAGGTGCACCTGACAACAGATGCATGGACCAGTAGGCATGGCCAGGGACGTTACGTGTCCATTATGGCACACTGGGTGAATGTGGTGGATGCAGGGTCCACAGGGGACAGCAATATTGGGACAGTTCTGCCTAGCCCACGGTCAAGGAAAGAGTTGGCTGTAGGCGTTCGCCCCCCCTCCTCCTCTTCCTCGTCCTCCTGCAGAAGCGAGAGCTCGTCCACAGACCGCAGTCGCACATCCACTCCATCCGCAGCTGCCACTGTTGCACACCAGGTGTGCCATTATGGGACAGCTAGTGGCAAGCGTCAGCAGGCTGTATTGGCAATGAAGTGTTTGGGCGACAACAGACACACCGCGGAAGTTCTGTCCGAGTTCTTGCAGAAAGAAACTCAGTCATGGCTGGGCACTGTACATCTTGAGGCAGGCAAGGTAGTGAGTGATAACGGAAGGAATTTCATGGCTGCCATAGCCCTTTCCCAACTGAAACACATTCCTTGCCTGGCTCACACCTTAAACCTGGTGGTGCAGTGCTTCCTGAAAAGTTATCCGGGGTTACCCGACCTGCTCCTCAAAGTGCGCAGACTTTGCTCGCATATCCGCCGTTCGCCCGTACACTCCAGCCGTATGCCGAACTATCAGCGGTCTTTGAACCTTCCCCAGCATCGCCTAATCATCGACGTTGCAACAATGTGGAACTCCACACTGCACATGCTTCAGAGACTGTGCGAACAGAGGCGTGCTGTTATGTTTTTGTGGGAGGATACACATACACGGGCAGGCAGTTGGATGGCAGACATGGAGTTGTCAGGTGTGCAGTGGTCGAAGCTACAAGACCTGTGTCAAGTCCTTCAGTGTTTTGAGGAATGCACACGGCTGGTTAGTGCAGACAACGCCATAATAAGCATGAGCATCCCCCTAATGCGTCTGCTGATGCAAAGTTTGACGCACATAAAGGAGCAGGCATCTGCAGCCGAGGAAGAGGAAAGCCTTGATGACAGTCAGCCATTGTCTGGTCAGGGCCATGTAGAGGACGCGGTAGCGGGCGAAGAGGAGGAGGAGGACGAGGAGGATGATGGGGATGAGTACTTTTTTAATGAGGAAGCTTCTCCTGGGCCAACTGAAATTAGTGGCGTTGCAAGGCCGGGTTCTGTTTTTTTAAGGGAGACAAGTGACGTAGATTTGCCTGTAACTGCCCCTCAAACCAGCACAACCGCAGATTTGACAACTGGAACTTTGGCCCACATGGCAGATTATGCCTTACGTATCCTCAAAAGGGACCCACGCATTATTAAAATGATGAGCGATGATGATTACTGGTTGGCCTGCATCCTTGACCCTCGCTATAAAGGCAAATTGCAAAATATTATGCCACATGAGAACCTCGAACAAATATTAGCAACCAAACAAGCTACTCTTGTAGACCGTTTGATTCAGGCATTCCCAGCACACAGCGCCGGTGATGGTTCTCACACGAGCTGCAGGGGGCTACAGGGCAGAGGTATTAGAGGTGCACAAATCAGAAGTGGCGTTGGACAGACGGGTTTTCTGACCAGGTTGTGGAGTGATTTCACAATGACCGCAGACAGGACAGGTACTGCAGCATCTATTCAAAGTGACAGGAGACAACATTTGTCCTGTATGGTTACTAACTATTTTTCATCCCTTATCGATGGTCTCCCTCAACCGTCATTCCCATTTGAATATTGGGCATCCAAATTAGACACCTGGCCTGAATTGGCAGAATATGCATTGCAGGAGCTTGCTTGACCAGCAGCTAGTGTGCTATCAGAAAGAGTATTCAGTGCTGCTGGTTCAATATTAACCGAAAAAAGGACTCGTCTGGCTACCCAAAATGTGGATGATCTAACCTTCATTAAAATGAACCACTCCTGGATTTCAAATTATTTTGCCCCACCTTTCCCGGCTGACACCTAGCTTTCCTATAAAAAGGTCTTGCTTGTGGACTGGTCTTACTGAGTGTTCCAATCTCTTAATTTGCAGCAGCTGTTTGTCCAGCATACGACATGTTTACACCTCCCTCAATGGGAAAACTCCCCCCACGGGGCCGTGGTCTCGCCACTTGGCGCAAGCACCCGTTAGAGTGCCGTTTGTCTGAAGAGGTGGGTGTGCCCGCTTCTGGTCGACGGCACAGCCACTGGGTCCCTCATAGTACAATAAAGTGTCTCTGGCGGTGGTGGTGCGCACCCAACGTCAGACACACCGTTGTAACATGAGGGGCCCTGGGACGGTACCGCCGGCCACAAGACAGTTCACCCCCCCAGCTCAAACTGTGCTCTACCACGTGCAAAATTATCTCTCACAGCTCCACCAATGTTTAGTCTATGCGCTGACATCATTCAATGCCTGGCACTGACAATACCAATTTGTTGACATCTATGATGCTAGTTAAAGTAGTCTGGGTCAGTGTCCTATATTGGCACCAGTAAATACTTACTGCCAAATTACTATGTCAGAAACTCAGCAGATGAGCCCACCCCTGTACCTAAGTATGCCACACTTTTTTTTGTTGTTGTTGTTTTGCGAGACATTAACATCTATTTATTTTTTGTGAGTACTAACTGTGTCAGACACTCCTTGCAATCGTCCTCCGCTGACCACAACAATGCTGCCTGTGTACCCCTGCGAGATAACTCTAAGTGCCTTGAGCCTATTTTTAGTTATTTTAGGCATAGTAAGCCTGTCTGCGGTCCCTCCTTGCAATCCTCCTCCTCCGCTGACCACAATGCTGCCTGTGTATCCATGTAACCGATTTAAAACTGCCTTGAGCCTATTTTTAGTTATTTTAGGCCTAGTAAGCCTGTCTGCGGTCCCTCCTTGCAATCCTCCTCCGCTGACCACAATGCTGCCTGTGTATCCATGTAACCGATTTAAAACTGCCTTGAGCCTATTTTTAGTTATTTTAGGCCTAGTAAGCCTGTCTGCGGTCCCTCCTTGCAATCCTCCTCCTCCGCTGACCACACCAATGCTGCCCGTGTACCCCTGGAACCTATTTTAAAGTGCATACAGCCACTTTTTGAAATTGTAGGCGTACTACGCCTGTCTGCGGTCCCTCCTTGCAATCCTCCTCCTCCGCTGACTACAATGCTGCCTGTGTATCCATTTAACCGATTTAAAACTGCCTTGAGCCTATTTTTAGTTATTTTAGGCCTAGTAAGCCTGTCTTCGGTCCCTCCTTGCAATCCTCCTCCTCCGCTGACCACACCAATGCTGCCCGTGTACCCCTGGAACCTATTTTAAAGTGCATACAGCCACTTTTTGAAATTGTAGGCGTACTACGCCTGTCTACGGTCCCTCCTTGCAATCCTCCTCCTCCACTGACTACAATGCTGCCTGTGTATCCATTTAACCGATTTAAAACTGCCTTGAGCCTATTTTTAGTTATTTTAGGCCTAGTAAGCCTGTCTGCGGTCCCTCCTTGCAATCCTCCTCCTCCGCTGACCACACCAATGCTGCCCGTGTACCCCTGGAACCTATTTTAAAGTGCATACAGCCACTTTTTGAAATTGTAGGCATACTACGCCTGTCTGCGGTCCCTCCTTGCAATCCTCCTCCTCCGCTGACCACAATGCTGCCTGTGTATCCATGTAACCGATTTAAAACTGCCTTGAGCCTATTTTTAGTTATTTTAGGCCTAGTAAGCCTGTCTGCGGTCCCTCCTTGCAATCCTCCTCCTCCGCTGACCACACCAATGCTGCCCGTGTACCCCTGGAACCTATTTTAAAGTGCATAGAGCCACTTTTTGAAATTGTAGGCGTACTACGCCTGTCTGCGGTCCCTCCTTGCAATCCTCCTCCTCCGCTGACCACAATGCTGCCTGTGTATCCATGTAACCGATTTAAAACTGCCTTGAGCCTATTTTTTGTTATTTTAGACCTAGTAAGCCTGTCTGCGATCCCTCCTTGCAATCTTCCTCCTCCGCTGACCACACCAATGCTGCCCGTGTACCCCTGGAACCTATTTTAAAGTGCATAGAGCCACTTTTTGAAATTGTAGGCGTACTACACCTGTCTGCGGTCCCTCCTTGCAATCCTCCTCCTCCGCTGACCACAATGCTGCCTGTGTATCCATGTAACCGATTTAAAACTGCCTTGAGCCTATTTTTAGTTATTTTAGGCCTAGTAAGCCTGTCTGCGGTCCCTCCTTGCAATCCTCCTCCTCCGCTGACCACACCAATGCTGCCCGTGTACCCCTGGAACCTATTTTAAAGTGCATAGAGCCTATTTCTTTATTTTATGTAATATTAAAAAAGCCATGATGGACTACGCTGTCCCACGCTACGAGCTACCTAGTCGACACTTCTTTTGCAAGAAAAGCCATCCCAGCCCTCCACCAGCACCACCTCCATTGTCCATGCACTCTGGCAATCTGTGAGTACAAACGTGCACCTGACAACAGACGCATGGACCTGTAGGCATGGCCACGGAAGGTTACGTGTCCATTACGGCGCAATGTGGTGGATGCATGGTCCACAGGGGACAGCCTACTAAGTCTGTCTGCAGTCCCAAATTCAAATTGTCCTCCACTGTCTAAATCTGAGCTTCAACCTTCTGGCTCTCATTAAGTGCTTTTTTAAAAAAAATTGGTGGTTAGGGCCTACTAACTGTGTTTGCCGCTCCCTGGTGTTGTCCTCTACTGTCTAAATCTGAGCTTCAACCTTCTGGCTCTCATTAAGTGCTTTTTTAAAAAAAATTGGGGGTTAGGGCCTACTAACGGTGTCTGCCGCTCCCTGGTGTTGTCCTCCACTGTATAAAGCTGAGCTTCAGTCTTTAGGCTTTTGGCCTATAGTAGCAGATATTAAACTGCATTTGGCCTACTAGTGTGGTTGGGCCCTTAAAACAGTGTCTGCTGCTCCTGGGTTTGCTACTCCACTGAACAAAGCAATGCCGCCTGTTTAGTCCTGTTACCAATTTTGAACTGCATTTAGCCTACTTTATTCTTTGGCCCTATATCTGTGTTTCCTCCTCATCCTGCCCATTGCCCAGCCACTGCTAGATGAGTCTGCTGGTACATTGACCTAGACCACTACATTCCCCTTGCACTCTACACAGCCAGAATCTGACCCTGCTGAAAGTAAGGTTCCCCTTCCCACATGTTATACCACCTTACACAGGGACAAAGAGGAAGGTGCAGATGAAAGTGCAGGTTCCTTCATCAGGTGGGGGGGCATACTCGTTGGCGACGTCACTGGCACAGGGCCCCTCATAGTACGCAAAAGTGTCGCTGCCGGTGGGAGGCGCCCCCGCCATGCAAACACACCACCGTACTTTGAGGGGCCCTGTGCCAGTGCCAATGCGAACGAGTGGGCCTCCCTGCTTGCTCAGGATCACAGCACTTGCAAAGTTGAAATACTTACCTCTCACTGCTCCACCGCCGTGACGTAGTCCACGTTTCCTGGGCCCACTAAAACATTGAACCAGCCCTACCCCCCACAACTTTTGCCAAATGACCCCCAATTTCCAATGCCCAACTATTATTATAAAGTTAATTAAGATTGACAAGCTTCAGAAACAAGAATGGATGTTTTTGGCATTAAAATGGGCACTGTAGATGTTTTCCTGGCCTCCACTCACTGCCGACTATGCTTCCCCATTGACTTGCATTGGGTTTCGTGTTTCGGTCGATCCCCGACTTTTAGCGATAATCGGCCGACTGCACTCGACTTGACTTTGGACAAAGTCGGGTTTCGCAAAACCCGACTCGATCTTAAAAAAATGAAAGTCGCTCATCCCTAGTGGTAAGATCCCCACTAGCACAGTGAGTGCAAAGGTGATGTTGTGAACTTTATTCTGAGAGCTTTAACATTTTTATTTTTCCACTGATGGAGCTGTATGGCTTTTTTTTTTGCTGGACAATATGACATTTTCAGCGGTACCATGTTTATTTGTATCCGTCTTTTTGATAGCGTGTTATTCCACTTTTTGTTCGGCAGCATGATGATAAAGCATTGTTTTTTATTTTCTATATTGGTGTTCACTAAAGGGGTTAACTTGTGGACAGATTTTATAGTTCAGGTCATTGCAGATGCGTCTATACCAAATATGTGTACTTTTATTGTTTCTATATACAACTCTGGCAAAAATTAAGAGACCACTGCAAAACGTTCAGTTTGTCTGATTTTTCTCTTTATAGGTATAATTTGTGAGTAAAATGTAAATTGTTCTTTTAGTCTACAGTTGTGGCCAAAAGTATTGACACCCCTCCAATTCTGTCAGATAATACTCAGTTTCTTCCTGAAAATGATTGCAAACACAAATTCTTTGGTATTATTATCTTCATTTAATTCGTCTTAAATGAAAAAACACAAAAAGAATTGTCCTAAAGCCAAATTGGATATAATTCCACACCAAACATAAAAAGGGCGTGGACAAAAGTATTGGCACTGTTCAAAAAATCATGTGATGCCTCTTTAATTTGTGTAATTAACAGCACCTTTAACTTACCTGTGGCACCTAACAGGTGTTGGCAATAACTAAATCACACTTGCAGCCAGTTGACATGGATTAAAGTTGACTCAACCTCTGTCCTGTGTCCTTGTGTGTACCACATTGAGCATGGAGAAAAGAAAGAAGACCAAAGAACTGTCTGAGGACTTGAGAAACCAAATTGTGAGGAAGCATGAGAAATCTCAAGGCTACAAGTCCATCTCCAAAGACCTGAATGTTCCTGTGTTCCTGTGTCTACCGTGCGCAGTGTCATCAAGAAGTTTAAAGCCCATGGCACTGTGGCTAACCTCCCTAGATGTGGACGGAAAGGAAAAATTGACAAGAGATTTCAACGCAAGAGTGTGCGGATGTTGGATAAAGAACCTCGACTAACATCCAAACAAGTTCAAGCTGCCCTGCAGTCCGATGGTACAACAGTGTCAACCCGTACTATCCGTCGGCGTCTGAATGAAAAGGGACTGTATGGTAGGAGAACCAGGAAGACCCCACTTCTTACCCCGAGACATAAAAAAGCCAGGCTGGAGTTTGCCAAAATCTACCTGAAAAAGCCTAAAACGTTTTGGAAGAATGTTCTCTGGTCAGATGAGACAAAAGTAGAGCTTTTTGGGCAAAGGCATCAACATAGAGTTTACAGGAGAAAAAAAGAGGCATTCAAAGAAAAGAACACGGTCCCTACAGAAAAAACATGGCGGAGGTTCCCTGATGTTTTGGGGTTGCTTTGCTGCTGTAATAATGATAGGGGATAACTCAGGAGACTCTTTGCGTGGAACAAGACAACTACAGGACACCGTTTTATAAGTGGTAAAGTCTATATTATCACATGGTGATTCAAACAGGTGCAGAGAGAAACTTAAGTCCACAGCACTTGGTGCCAATATCAAATGCAGCTCAGCAGTCTATAGGAAACTTCAGAGGAAAATGCAATCACGCAGAAAGTCTATGAAGCACCATTATTCTTGAGGATACTTGACATGAATAAGTCCTTGCTTAGTCCAAAACACAGATATATATGCTTACAAGGCAGTTCAAATAATATCTTAGCTCAACCAGGGAGGTCTGGGTAATAGTCTCAGGTTCTTGTAGAGCAGCAACAGCTTACATGTCCAGCAAATGCAGATGGAAGTAAACACGAGCAGCAGATGAAGGAGGATTACTGGAACTGGTGTATGCAGCAGGAACTCAGAGCAGAGTAGCAGGATAACCCCACAGGTTCACAGGAGCAGGTATATAGCCAGGGAGTCACTAGAGGTCAGGAGCTGGATGCAAGGCAGAGTACTCTAGCACAGACTAAAGGCTGGGGTGGAGTTTTATAGCAGGAAGACACAGTGCACATGAGACCAAATACGCCATCTTGGAAAAGGGCAGTAATGCACAAAAAGGTAATAAAAAATGTTCAGAGTTCTGACATTACTCCCTCCTTAGAAGCGGCCTCAGGACGATCCTGGACCTGGTTTCTCAGGGAATCTCTGATGAAAACGAGAAATCTTCTGTTGGGCATTGATGTTTTCCACAGGTTCCCAAGAGTCTTTCTCAGGGGGATATCCCTGCCATCTTATCAGATATTGGAGCCGATTCCTGCGAATCCTGGAATCAACAATTTCCTCCAGCACAAATTGTTCTTGCTTATCAATCACCACAGGCTGCGGAGGTGGCACAACACGTCCCTGGAAGGTATTAGGAGAAAAGGCTTTAGTAAAGATACATGAAAAACTGGGTGTACCTTCATAGTCCTAAGCAGCTTCAGCCGGCAGGCCACAGAGCTCACAATACCATTGATCTTGAAAGCGCCAATGAATTTCTGTCCAAGTTTTTGTGAAGGAACGTTTAACTTCAGATTCTTAGTTGCTAACCACACAGAATCTCCTACCTTGAACATGGGTGCAGGTTTACGGAATCTATCAGCCGATCTCTTATAACGTTCTTGAGCTGTGGTCAGGGATTCCTTCAGAACCTCCAGATTTTGCCTCATCGCAGTCAGCCTTTCCTCCACTGCCGGAACCGGAGAATTAATTGGAGACCTAGGTAAGGTACACAGATGATAACCCAGATTGGCAAAGAAAGGTGTAAATTTAGTGGAGGCGCTCTGAGAGTTGTTATATGAAAATTCGGCTAACGGCAGCAACTCCAACCAATCATCCTGGAGATGGCTGACATAGCATCTTAGATATTGTTCCACCGTCTGGTTGGTACGCTCAGTCTGACCATTTGTCTGGGGATGGTAAGCGGAAGAGAGACAGACATTAATATTGAGTGCAGTGCAAAACCCCTTCCAGAATCTTGAAGTGAACTGCACTCCATGGTCAGAGATGATCTCATCCGGAACCCCATGCAACCGAAAGACATTCTGTATAACCAAGTTCACTGAATCTTTAGCTGAGGGGAGGCCGGTGCATGGAACAAAATGAGCAGCTTTAGTCAGGCGAACAACTACCACCATGATTGTATTCATGCCCCCCGATGTAGGCAGCTCCACAATAAAGTCCATTGATATAGACCCCCAAGGGCGGGACGGAACAGGTAATGGTTGTAGAAGACCCGTAGGTGCTACATGAGGAGTCTTGTAATGAGCATATACCTCGCAAGAGAGAACAGTCCTTGGTATCCTTCAGGCAAGTTGGCCACCAGAAGAATCGGCTCAGGAACTCTTGTGTCTTCTGTACCCCCCTGTGACCAGCCAACTTGGAGTCATGTACCAACTTGAGGATCTGCAGACGGACGACCTCAGGGACGTAGATACGTCGATCTCTGAACCACATGCCACCCTAAAAGACAAGATTAATATCCACAGGTGGGTTGGCCAGAAATACATCACCGTCATAGGCCTCCCTGCACTCCTTCCACAAGTCCTGATCGTGGATAACTCCGATGAAATTGGCATCAGATAGAATGGTCTTGGACGGGGCTCCAGGTACGGAATCCGCAGCATGGATTGGGCATAAAGCATCAGCCTTCCCATTACGAGAACCTGGACGGTACGAGATAACAAAGTTAAATTGATTTAAAAATAAGTTCCAACGAGCCTGACGAGGAAAAAGACATCTAGCGGATCTAAGGAACACTAAATTGCGATGGTCAGTTAGCACTATGATCTGTTGTGCAGCTCCTTGCAGATGATGCCTCCATTCTTTGAAAGCCGCAATAATAGCCAGCAATTCCTTGTCTCCCACGTCGTAATTCTTCTCTGCTGAGGTTAGTCTATGGGACAAGAAAGCACTAGGATGTAGCAGACCCTTCTCTTCAGTTCTTTGGGAGAGAATAGCCCCCAAAGCATTTTCAGAAGCGTCCACCTCCACAATGAAAGAAAGTGTTGGATCTGGGTGTATCAACAGCGATGCTGATGTGAAACAGATCTTAAGCCGATCAAAAGCTTCTTGAGCCTGTGATGACCACTTAAAGGGCTTTTCCTTCTTTGTCAAGGAAGTAATGGGACGGACAATATCAGAAAAATTTCGAATGAAGCGTCTGTAGAAATATGCAAAACCAATAAAACGTTGGACCTCCTTAACGTTCTTGGGTACCGGCCAGTCAAGGATAGCCTGAATCTTACCAGATTCCATGTTCAGCCCCTGGGGAGAGATGATATAACCTAAGAAATGTATCTCAGAACGATGGAACTCGCATTTCTCCGGCTTAATATACAGATGGTTCTCTTTCAGACATCTTAAAACAGTTTTGACATGTTCTTCATGTTCCTGTAGAGAGTCAGAAAAGATTAGTATATCGTCCAAATAGATCACTACAAACTGGTCCAACAAATCTCTGAAAATGTCATTAGCAAGGTGTTGAAACGTTGCAGGGGCGTTACAAAGCCCGATGGGCATCACAAGAGATTCAAAGTGTCCATACCGGCATCTGAATGCTGTCTTCCACTGATCCCCTGGACGAATACACACCAAATTATAAGCCCCATGTAGATCCAGTTTAGAGAACACCTTAGCATGGCGGACTCTTTCCAGTAATTCGGGAATCAGAGGCAAAGGGTAACGGTTTCGTACGGTTACCTTATTGAGTTCCCGATAGTCAACACAGGGTCTCAGGGTCCCATCCTTCTTCTTTACAAAAAAAGATAGGTGCCCCTGCTGGTGAGGAAGATGGACGTATGAAGCCTTTGGCCAGATTTTCATCAATATACTCCTTTAAGGCTTGAAGCTCAGGTGCCACCATAGGGTATACGTTACCAAAAGGAATAGCTGCCCCAGGAAGCAACTCAATGCGACAGTCATAATGCCTGTGTGGAGGAAGCTGATCTGCATTCTTCTTGTCACAGATGTCAGAGAACTCTTTATATGCTGGAGGTAAAGAAAATACCTCTACATGTGGTTCTGTAGCCGTGGACTCAGGGACAGCTTCTGTTAACGCTGAGCTGCTCCTTGTTGGAAAGATAATCTCCTTGGTCTCCCAGTTGATAATTGGGTTCTGAGAACGCAACCAAGGAATGCCTAAAATCACAGGAAAATGAGGAGAAGAAATTAGCAAGAAAGAAAGTTGCTCCTGATGATTAGGCTCCAACAAAATTTCAAGGGGTACGGTCTCCTGATCCACAGGCTCAGAGATTAAAGGTGAGTGACCAATCCACTGTTTCCATGGTAATTGGGGAGGATCTTTGCTGAATTTCAATACCATGTTCCTTGGCAAATGCGATATCCATGAAATTGCCACCTGCACCAGAGTCAATCATAGCTGCACTGGAAATCCACTGTCCTGAACACAGGATCTTAATAGGGAGAGAACAGTGAGAGTTCTTTTCCTTAAGCTCCTTGGGGGGTGAAGTCATAGAAAGTGAATGGAATACAGCGTTTAAAGGCAGGCTACATTCAGAGATGTCAGATTCATCATCACAGTTGTCATACTCCCCTACTGCTGCTAGCACCTTGTTAGGCTGTCTAGGACACTTAGGACAATTGATCAAGAAGTGGTCAGACTGGCCGCTGTAGAAACATAGACTTTCATGAAGGTGATGCTCCCGGCGCTCATTGATCTCGCGCCTCTGAACGGAATCAATTTGCATGGGCACCTCCTCCACCTCTCGAGATGTTTTACCTGCAGGCTCTTTGGAAGGAAGAGAAAAGTTAGAAATACGGTTATATGCAGCAAACTTCTCCTGCCTACGCTCAGTAAGGCGAATGTCAATGCGCACACAATGCTGAATAAATGTCTCTAGCTCTTGTGGTGACTCAGAGCGAGCTAGTTCATCTTTTACAATACTAGACAGACCCCTTTTAAAAATAGGCAATTGTGCATAACTGTCCCAATTAGTATCTACCGCTAATCTCCTGAATTCAGTAGCATACTCAATAACAGAACGTTTTGCCTGGCGTAAAGACAATAAAGCAGATTCAGCAGTTGCACGGCGATTAGGATCATCAAACATTAATGCCATAGCGGACAAGAAATCATCCAAGTTATTTAACCGTGGGTCACGAGACTCAATCATCGGATTCACCCAGGCGAGCGCTCGTGCGGTCAGCAGCATTATTACACACAATACTTTGGATCTATCATTAGGAAAACGGACAGCATGCACATCAAAATATAGCATACATTGATTCACAAAGCCACAAAATTTGTCGCGATCACCATTAAATCTGAATGGGGGCAACTTAGGTGGGCCAGCTGGTGGCGGTTGCCCAGAGGGAAAAGTCGCTTGTGCAGCTATTTGCGTGCTTATGTCCTGAAAAGCCCGTCCATACTGGGACTCTATGCCAGTAAGTTTGTTTTCCTGGGCTGCCATGCGGGTGCTTAAGTCCTGCAAAGTCTGTCCAAACACTTGTTGATTGTGTTCAAAGCTTCCAAACTTCTTTTGCAGACCTTCCACATCTTTCTGCAGTGATCTAATTATGGAAAACACCTGCTCTAGTCTGCTTTCTGCAGTCATTGTTCCAGCAGTCTCCTTTTTTTTTTTAGGCTAGAGTATTCTGTAATAATTATAGGGGATAACTCAGGAGACTCTTTGCGTGGAACAAGACAACTACAGGACATAGTTTTATAAGTGGTAAAGTCTATATTATCACACGGTGATTCAAACAGGTGCAGAGAGAAACTCAAGTCCACAACACTTGGTGCAAATATCAAATGCAGCTCAGCAGTCTGTTGTGAACTATATTTCTTGGCTCCCTCTTGTGGTCACTAGCGGTATTACACTTGGATCATCTTTCTCCAGGTTGGTACCCACCTGGTTCGTTAGGCCTTGGGTGTTCCTATTTAGACTTCCTGGAAACTCAGTCTTGTGCCTGGAATCGATGTAGTCAGTCTATGTCTGTTTTCTCCTGACTCCTGGTCTCCTGTTCTTTGCAAGATAAGCTAAGTCCTGCTTTCTTATTTTTGTTTATTCGCTTTGCTTCTATTTTGTTCCAGCTTGTTCATAATGTGATTCCTGATTTTTGCTGGAAGCTCTAGGGGGCTGATATTCTCCCCCCACACCGTTAGTCGGTGCGGGGGTTCTTGGATATTCAGCGTGGATATTTTTGTAGGGTTTTTGCTGACCGTATAAGTCCGCTTCCTATTTTCTGCTATTAATTAGTAGGCCTCTCTTTGCTAAATCTAGTTCATTCTTACGTTTGTCTTTTCTTCTTACCTCACCGTTATTATTTGTTGGGGGCTTGTATTATAACTTTGGGGTCCTTTCTCTTGAGGCAAGTGAGGTCTTATTTTCTCTGAAAGGGTTAGTTAGTTCTCCGGCTGGTGCGAGACGTCTAGAATCAACCTAGGTACGTTTCCAGGCTACTTCTAGTTGTTGTGCTAGGATTAGATATATGGTCAGCCAAGTTACCACCTCCCTATGAGCTGGTTTTTGTGTTTGCGGACTTAGCTGGAACTTCTGAGATCCTCTACCACTAGGATCATAACAGCAGTCTATAGGAAACTTCAGAGGAAAATGCAATCACGCAGAAAGTCTATGAAGCACCATTATTCTTGAGGATACTTGACACGAATAAGTCATTGCTTAGTCCAAAACACAGATAGATATGCTTATAAGGCAGTTCAAATAATATCTTAGCTCAACCAGGGAGGTCTGGGTAATAGTCTCAGGTTCTTGCAGAGCAGCAACAGCTTACATGTCCAGCAAATGCAGATGGAAGTAAACACGAGCAGCAGATGAAGGAGGATTACTGGAACTGGTGTATGCAGCAGGAACTCAGAGCAGAGTAGCAGGATAACGCCACAGGTTCACAGGAGCAGGTATATAGCCAGGGAGTCACCAGAGGTCAGGAGCTGGATGCAAGGCAGAGTACTCTAGCACAGACTGAAGGCTGGGGTTGAGTTTTATAGCAGGAAGACAGTGCACATGAGACCAAAGACGCCATCTTGGAAAAGGGCAGTAATGCACAAAAAGGTAATAAAAAATGTTCATTCAGAGTCCTGACAGCTGCCTCTGTCATTGGACTGCTTGACCGTGTGCATGGCATTATGAAGTCTGAAGACTACCAACAAATTTTGCAGCATAATGTAGGGCCCAGTGTGAGAAAGCTGGGTCTCCCTCAGAGGTCATGGGTCTTCCAGCAGGACAATGACCCAAAACACACTTCAAAAAGCACTAGAAAATGGTTTGAGAGAAAGCACTGGAGACTTCTAAGGTGGCCAGCAATGAGTCAAGACCTGAATCCCATAGATCACCTGTGGAGAGATCTAAAAATGGCAGTTTGGAGAAGGCACCCTTCAAATATCAGGGACCTGGAGCAGTTTGCCAAAGAAGAATGGTCTAAAATTCCAGCAGAGCATTGTAAGAAACTCATTGATGGTTATCGGAAGCGGTTGGTCGCAGTTATTTTGGCTAAAGGTTGTGCAACCAAGTATTAGGCTGAGGGTGCCAATACTTTTGTCTGGCCCATTTTTGGAGTTTTGTGAAATGGTCAAAGTTTTGCTTTTTGCTTCATTCTCTTTTGTGTTTTTTCATTTAAGACAAATTAAATGAAGATAATAATACCAAAGAATTTGTGATTGCAATCATTTTCAGGAAAAAACTGAGTATTATCTGACAGAATTGCAGGGGTGTCAATACTTTTGGCCACAACTGTATGTCACACAAAATACTGAATAAGTAACATTTCCCACATGTCTACTTTACATCAACACAATTTTGGAACCAAATTTTTTTTTGTTAGGAAGTTATAAGGGTTAAAAGTTGATCAGCGACTTCTCATTTTCACAACACCATTTTTTTTTTAGGGTCCACGTCACATTTGAAGTCACTTTGAGGAGTCTATATGATAGAAAATACCAAAAAGTGACACCATTCTAAAAACATCACCCCTGAAGGTGCTCAAAATCACATTCAAGAAGTTTATTAACCCTTCAGGTGCTTCACAGGAATTTTTGGAATGTTTAAAAAAAAATGAACATTTAACTTTTTCACAAAAAAATTACATCAGATCTAATTTGCTTTAATTTACCAAGGGTAACAAGAGAAATTGGACCCCAAAAGTTGTTGTACAATTTGTCCTGAGTATGCTGATACCCCATATGTGGGAGTAAGCCACTGTTTTGGCGCACTGCAGAGCTCGAAGGGAAGGAGCGCCGTTTGACTTTTCAATGCAAAATTGGCTGGAATTGAAATAGGATGCCATGTCGCATTTGGAGAGCCCCTGATGTGCCTAAACAGTGGAAACCCCCCACAAGTGACACCATTTTGGAAAGTAGACCCCCTAAAGAACTTATCTAGGTGTAAGGTGAGCACTTTGAACCCCCAAGTGCTTCATAGAAGTTTATAATGTAGAGCCGTAAAAATAAAAAAAATCTTTTGTTTCCCACAAAAATGAATTTTTAGCCCCAAAATGTTTATTTTCCCAAGGGTAACAGGAGAAATTGGACCCCAAAAGTTGTTGTCCAATTTCTGAGTACGCTGATACCCCATATGTGGGTAAACCACTGTGGGTGCACGGCAGAGCTCTGAAGGGAAGAAGCACCATTTTACTTTTTCAACACAGAATTGGCTGGAATTGAGATCGGACGCCATGTCTCATTTGGAGAGCCCCTGATGTGCCTAAACAGTGGAAATCTCCCAATTCTAACTCCAACCCTAACCAGAACACACCCTTAACCCTAATCCCAACCCTAACCATAACCCTAACCACACCCCTAACCTGAACACGCTCCTAACCATAATCCCAACCTTAACCACACCCTTAACTGCAACACACCCCTAACCCCAACACACCCCTAACCCTAATCCCAACTTTAAATGTAATCCAAACCCTAACACCATCTCTAGCCCCAATCCTAACCCTAACTTTAGCACCAACCCTTACTTTAGCCCCAATTATAACTTAAGCCTTAACCCTAATGGGAAAATGGAAATAAATACATTTTTTTTACTTTATTATTTTTCCCTAACTAAGGGGATGATAAAGGGGGGTTTGATTTACTATTTATAGCGGGTTTTTGTTTGGCACTAAAAGACGCTTTTTATTGCAAAAAATAGTTTTTCCATCACCACATTTTGAGACCTATAATTTTTTCATATTTTGGCCCACAGAGTCATGTGAGGTCTTGTTTTTTGCAGAACGAGTTGACATTTTAATTGGTACCATTTTCGGGCACACGACATTTTTTGATCGCTTTTATTACTATTTTTTGGAGGTAGAATGAACAAAAACCAGCATGAATTTCTATGGATGGGGCATTTATACCATTGCACATGTGATAAAATTGATGAAGCAGTTTTATTTTTCGGGTTAGTACGATTACAGCGATACCTCATTTATATCATTTTTTTATGTTTTGGCGCTTTTATACAATCAAAACTATTTTATATAAAAAATAATTATTTTTGTATCGCTTTATTCTGAGGGCTATAACTTTTTACATTTTTTGCTGAAGACGCTGTAGTGTCACTTGTTTTTTGCGGGACAAGATGATGTTTTCAGCGGTACCATGTTTAGTTATATCCATTTTTTTCATTGCGTGTTATTCCACTTTTTGTTCGGCAGTATGATGATAAAGCATTGTTTTTTGCCTCATTTATTATCTATTTCTTTTACGGTGTTCACTGAAGGGGTTAACTAGTAGGACAGTTTTATAGGTCGGGTCTTTACGGACGTTGCGATACTAAATATGTATACTTTTATAGTTTTTTTTACAAAAATAAATGTATTTTTTAGAAAAATATATATTTTTTTTCTTTATTTAGGAATTTTAAAAAATATATTTTTACACATGTAAAATTTTTTTTTATTTTTTTTAACTTTTTTTACATTGTCCCAGGGTGGGATATCACTGTATAAAGTCAAATTGCTGATCTGACACTTTGCAGAGCACTGTACAGGCAGTGTAGGAGGCTTCTCAGCGCCTGCTCTCAGCAGGCACTGACAAGCCACCTCGCTGCAGGACTCGGAAGGACCCCGCGGCCATCTTGGAGGAGCCCCCTCCCTGCGCAATGCTTCCCTATGCCACCGGAACACTGTGATCTTGTTTGAATGCAGTGTTCCTGGGGTTAAAGTGCCGGGAGCAGTCCATGACCGCTCCTGGCCCATAGTGCCAGGTGTCAGCTATGATAATCAGCTGACACCCTGCCACGATCGGTCACGCTCCCCCCGTGAGCGCGGCTGATCGCATATGACGTTCTGTCTCGTAGATGGTCATACGGGCCTAGGTCACCTCGATGAGATAGTACGTCGGATGTCAGAAAGGGGTTAAACAAGCACTGTAAGTGGAATAAAGGTCAGCAAAAACAATATGGTAACAGCAATAACTTTAAAAGTACAAAAACCTTAGCTCAATCAGCAACCAAGCTACGTAAAACACAAGAGTTAAAATCCTTCAAATTCACTGGATTCCTCATCTGTATGTCCAAATAGATCTTCAACTTCAGCTGGTAAGAGGTTATCAGCATAGACATTGTCATCATCACTGAGTTTGTCATCACCGTCAGTGCTGTTATTCTCACACAAAGCGCTGTCTTCACTGCCATCTATAGCATTGCTAATGCCACACTTCTTGAAGGCCTGTTGCACCATGTCCTCTGGAATCTCTTCCCATCCATCACGAACCCACTTTGCTATTAATTCTTCATCAGATTTCCAAGTTTTGTCAGACGGGCTTGACCAGATGACATCCATTCATGCCACATCCTTCGCACATGGTCTTTGAAAGGTTTATTTAAACACACATCTAGGGGCTGCAATACAGATGTAAGTCCACCTGGAATACCCGCCAAAGTAACTTGAGAAGACTTTGCCAATTTTTTTATGTCATCAGATGTGTGGGCTCTGAACGTATCCCAAACTAGCAATGATGGTTTTTCCTTTAAGGTTGCTCCTGGTCGTCCATTCCAAATTTCTTCCAGCCATTTTTTTGTTCCGTCTTCATCCATCCAGCCTTTAACCCCTTAATCCCATATGACGTACTATACCGTCGAGGTGGGGTGGGCCTTAATTCCCGGTGACGGTATAGTACGTCATACGCGATCGGCCGCGCTCACGGGGGGAGCGCGGCCGATCGCGGCCGGGTGTCGGCTGCATATCGCAGCTGACATCCGGCACTATGTGCCAGGAGCGGTCACGGACCGCCCCCGGCACATTAACCCCCGGCACACCACGATCAAACATGATCGCGGTGTACCGGCGGTACAGGGAAGCATCGCGCAGGGAGGGGGCTCCCTGCGTGCTTCCCTGAGACGATCGGTACAAGGTGATGTACTCACCTCGTACCGAACGTCTTCTCCCTGCAGGCCCCGGATCCAAAATGGCCGAGGGGCTGTATCCGGGTCCTGCAGGGAGCACTTCCGGGTCGGAGCAGGCTGCAGATGAAAGCTGCAGCCTGCTCCGATGAAAGTATGATCACGGATCTGATAGAGTGCTGTGCACACTATCAGATCTGCGATCTGTGATGTCCCCCCCTGGGACAAAGTAAAAAAGTAAAAAAAAAAATTTCCACATGTGTAAAAAAAAAAAAAAAAAATTCCTAAATAAATAATAATAATAAAAAAAAAAATATTATTCCCATAAATACATTTCTTTATCTAAAAAAAACAAACAAAAACAATAAAAGTACACATATTTAGTATCGCCGCGTCCGTAACGACCCAACCTATAAAACTGGCCCACTAGTTAACCCCTTCAGTAAACACCGTAAGAAAAAAAAAAAAAAAACGAGGCAAAAAACAACGCTTTATTACCATACCGCCGAACAAAAAGTGGAATAACACGCGATCAAAAAGACGGATATAAATAACCATGTTACCGCTGAAAACGTCATCTTGTCCCGCAAAAAACGAGCCGCCATGCAGCATCATCAGCAAAAAAATTAAAAAGTTATAGTCCTCAGAATAAAGCGATGCCAAAATAATTATTTTTTCTATAAAATAGTTTTTATCGTATAAAAGCGTCAAAACATAAAAAAATGATATAAATGAGGTATCGCTGTAATCGTACTGACCCGAAGAATAAAACTGCTTTATCAATTTTACCAAGCGCAGAACGGTATAAACGCCTCTCCCAAAAGAAATTCATGAATAGCTGGTTTTTGGTTATTCTGCCTCACAAAAATCGGAATAAAAAGTGATAAAAAATGGTCACGTGTCCGAAAATGTTACCAATAAAAACGTCAACTCGTCCCGCAAAAAACAAGACCTCACATGACTCTGTGGACCAAAATGTGGAAAAATTATAGGTCTCAAAATGTGGAGACGCAAAAACTTTTTTGCTATAAAAAGCGTCTTTTAGTCTGGTTTCACACTTGCGTTTTTATCTGCATGCGTTTTTTAAAAAAACCGCATGTGTGAAAAAATGCATGTAAACGCGGTAAAACGCATGCGTTTTTATAGAAAAACACAAGAAGACAAGAAAAAAACAAAAAACCCTAACCCTACCCCTAACCCTACCCCTAACCTGAAATACGTGGCACTGAAATACGTGGCACTGAAATATACGTTTATATACGTATATACGTATATAAGTGCCACGATATTTCAGTGGCCACGTATAAAAGTGCCACGTATTTAAGTGCCACGTATTTAAGTGCCACGTATTTAAGTGCCACGTATTTAAGTGCCACGTATTTCAGTGCCACGTATTTCAGTGCCACGTATTTCAGTGCCACGTATTTACGTGCCACGTATTTTTCAGTGCCTGAAATACGTGGCACTGAAATATACGTTTATATACGTATATACGTATATAAGTGCCACGATATTTCAGTGGCCACGTATATAAGTGCCACGTATTTAAGTGCCACGTATTTAAGTGCCACGTATTTAAGTGCCACGTATTTAAGTGCCACGTATTTCAGTGCCACGTATTTACGTGCCACGTATTTACGTGCCACGTATTTACGTGCCACGTATTTTTCAGTGCCTGAAATACGTGGCACTGAAATACGTGGCACTGAAATATCGTGGCACTGAAATATCGTGGCACTGAAATATCGTGGCACTGAAGTATTTACGTGCCACGTATTTTTCAGTGCCTGAAATACGTGGCACTGAAATACGTGGCACTGAAATACGTGGCACTGAAATATACGTTTATATACGTATATACGTATATAAGTGCCACGATATTTCAGTGGCCACGTATATAAGTGCCACGTATTTAAGTGCCACGTATTTAAGTGCCACGTATTTAAGTGCCACGTATTTACGTGCCACGTATTTACATGCCACGTATTTTTCAGTGCCTGAAATACGTGGCACTGAAATACGTGGCACTGAAATACGTGGCACTGAAATACGTGGCACTGAAATATTGTGGCACTGAAATATCGTGGCACTTAAATACGTGGCACTTAAATACGTGGCACTTAAATACGTGGCACTTAAATACGTGGCACTTATATACGTGACACTTATATACGTGGCACTTGTATACGTGGCACTTATATACGTGGCACTCATATACGTGGCACTTATGACTGTCAGAAAATGTTCAGTAAACGGTTAGGGGTAGGGTTTCAGGTAGAATTGGGGAGTTTCCACTGTTCAGGCACATCAGGGGCTCTCCAAACGCGACATGGCGTCCAATCTCAATTCCAGCCAATTCTGCGTTGAAAAAGTAAAACAGTGCTCCTTCCCTTCCGAGCTCTCCCGTGCGTCCAAAAAGGGGTTTACCCCAACATATGGGGTATCAGCGTACTAGGGACAAATTGAACAACAACTTCTGGGGTCCAAGTTCTCTTGTTATCCTTGGGAAAATAAAAATTTGGGGGGCTAAAAATCATTTTTGTGGGAAAAAAAATATGTTTTATTTTCACGGCTCTGCGTTGTAAACTGTAGTGAAACACTTGGGGGTTCAAAGTTCTCACAACACATCTAGATAAGTTCCTTGGGAGGTCTAGTTTCCAATATGGGGTCACTTGTGGGGGGTTTGTACTGTTTGGGTACATCAGGGGCTCTGCAAATGCAACGTGACGCCTGCAGACCAATCCATTTAAGTCTGCATTCCAAATGGCGCTCCTTCCCTTCCGAGCTCTGTCATGCGCCCAAACAGTGGTTCCCCCCCACATAGGGGGTATCAGCGTACTCAGGACAAATTGGACAACAACTTTGAGGGTCCAATTTATCCTGATACCCTTGTGAAAATACAAAACTGGGGGCTAAAAAATCATTTTTGTGAAAAAGAAAAATAATTTTTATTTTCACGGCTCTGCGTTATAAACTGTAGTGAAACACTTGGGGGTTCAAAGTTCTCACAACACATCTAGATAAGTTCCTTGGGGGGTCTAGTTTCCAATATGGGGTCACTTGTGGGGGGTTTGTACTGTTTGGGTACATCAGGGGCTCTGCAAATGCAACGTGACGCCTGCAGACCAATCCATTTAAGTCTGAATTCCAAATGGCGCTCCTTCCCTTCCGAGCTCTGTCATGCGCCCAAACAGTGGTTCCCCACCACATAGGGGGTATCAGCGTACTCAGGAGAAATTGGACAACAACTTTTAGGGTCCAATTTATCCTGATACCCTTGTGAAAATACAAAACTGGGGGCTAAATTTCATTTTTGTGAAAAAAAAAATAAAATTATTTTCACGGCTCTGCGTTATAAACTGTAGTGAAACACTTGGGGGTTCAAAGTTCTCACAACACATCTAGATAAGTTCCTTGGGGGGTCTAGTTTCCAATATGGGGTCACTTGTGGGGGGTTTGTACTGTTTGGGTACATCAGGGGCTCTGCAAATGCAACGTGACGCCTGCAGACCAATCCATTTAAGTCTGCATTCCAAATGGCGCTCCTTCCCTTCCGAGCTCTGTCATGCGCCCAAACAGTGGTCCCTCCCCACAAATGGGGTATCAGCGTACTCCAGACAAATTGGACAACAACTTTTGGGGTCCAATTTATCCTGATACCCTTGTGAAAATACAAAACTGGGGGCTAAAAAATCATTTTTGTGAAAAAAAAAAATAATTTTTATTTTCACGGCTCTGCGTTATAAACTGTAGTGAAACACTTGGGGGTTCAAAGCTCTCAAAACACATCTAGATAAGTTCCTTAGGGGGTCTACTTTCCAAAATGGTGTCACTTGTGGGGGGGTTTAATGTTTAGGCACATCAGGGGCTCTCCAAACGCAACATGGCATCCCATCTTAATTCCAGTCAATTTTGCATTGAAAAGTAAAATAGCGCTTCTTCCCTTCTGAGCTCTGCTATGCGCCCAAACAATGGTTTACACCCACATATGGGGTATCGTCGTACTCAGGACAAATTGCACAACAACTTTTGTGGTCTAATTTCTTCTCTTACCCTTGGGGAAATAAAAAAAAGGGGGTTAAAAGATCATTTTTGTGAAAAAATATGATTTTTTATTTTTACGGCTCTGCATTATAAACTTCTGTGAAGCACTTGTTGGGTCAAAGTGCTCAACACACATCTAGATAAGTTCCTTAAGGGGTCTACTTTCCAAAATGGTGTCACTCGTGGGGGGTTTCAATGTTTAGGCACATTAGGGGCTCTCCAAACGCAACATGGCGTCCCATCTCAATTCCAGTCAATTTTGCATTGAAAAGTCAAATGGCGCTCCTTCCCTTCTGAGCTCTGCCCTGCGCCCAAACAATGGTTTACACCCACATATGGGGTATCAGTGTACTCAGGACAAATTGCACAACAATTTTTGGGGTCCAATTTCTTCTCTTACCCTTGGGAAAATAAAAAATTGGGGGTGAAAAGATCATTTTTGTGAAAAAATATGATTTTTTATTTTTACGGCTCTGCATTATAAACTTCTGTAAAGCACTTGTTGGGTCAAAGTGCTCACCACACATCTAGATAAGTTCCTTAGGGGGTCTACTTTCCAAAATGGTGTCACTTGTTAGGGGTTTCAATGTTTAGGCACATCAAGGGCTCTCTAAATGCAACATGGCGTCCCATCTCAATTCCAGTCAATTTTGCATTGAAAAGTCAAATGGCGCTCCTTCCCTTCCGAGCTCTGCCCTGCGCCCAAACAATGGTTTACACCCACATATGGGGTATCAGCGTACTCAGGACAAATTGCACAACAATTTTTGGGGTCCAATTTCTTCTCTCACCCTTGGGAAAATAAAAAATTGGGGGTGAAAAGATAATTTTTGTGAAAAAATATGATTTTTTATTTTTACGGCTCTGCATTATAAACTTCTGTAAAGCACTTGTTGGGTCAAAGTGCTCACCACACATCTAGATAAGTTCCTTAGGGGGTCTACTTTCCAAAATGGTGTCACTTGTGGGGGGTTTCAATGTTTAGGCACATCAGGGGCTCTCCAAATGCAACATGGCGTCCCATCTCAATTCCAGTCAATTTTGCATTGAAAAGTCAAATGGCGCTCCTTTGCTTCCAAGCTCTGCCATGCGCCCAAACTGTGGTTTACCCCCACATATGGGGTATCAGCGTACTCAGGACAAATTGTACAACAACTTTTGGGGTCTATTTTCTCCTGTTACCCTTGGTAAAATAAAACAAATTGGAGCTGAAATAAATTTTGTGTGAAAAAAAGTTAAATGTTCATTTTTATTTAAACATTCCAAAAATTCCTGTGAAACACCTGAAGGGTTAATAAACTTCTTGAAAGTGGTTTTGAGTACCTTGAGGGGTGCAGTTTTTAGAATGGTGTCACACTTGGGTATTTTCTATCATATAGACCCGTCAAAATGACGTCAAATGAGATGTGGTCCCTAAAAAAAAATGGTGTTGTAAAAATGAGAAATTGCTGGTCAACTTTTAACCCTTATAACTCCGTCACAAAAAAAAATTTGGGTTCCAAAATTGTGCTGATGTAAAGTAGACATGTGGGAAATGTTATTTATTAAGTATTTTGTGTGACATATGTCTGTGATTTAAGGGCATAAAAATTCAAAGTTGGAAAATTGCGAAATTTTCAAAATTTTCGCCAAATATTCGTTTTTTTCACAAATAAACGCAAGTTATATCGAAGAAATTTTACCACTAACATGAAGTACAATATGTCACGAGAAAACAATGTCAGAATCGCCAAGATCCGTTGAAGCGTTCCAGAGTTATAACCTCATAAAGGGACAGTGGTCAGAATTGTAAAAATTGGCCCGGTCATTAACGTGCAAACCACCCTCGGGGCTTAAGGGGTTAATATGTGCGCGCACTCTAATTCGTGGTGGGAATTTGACCTTTTTAGGCAAGGTCTTTCTTTTAAAAATAATGACAGGCCACAGCTTAGTTCCATTAGCCAAACATGAAAGAACGACTGTGAATTTTATTTTTCATTTCCTGTGGTTCTGAGTAAAATAGTTTTGTCTCCCATATTTGCCACAGTTCTGTTGCTTGGAAGATCAAAAGTCATAGGTGTTTCATCCATATTTCCAATATCTCCCAGGTCATAGTTATGGATCCTTCTTTGTTTTATAATGAAGGAATGGAATGACATCACTTTTTCACCAAGGTCTTTTGGCAACTTCTGTGAAATCTTTGTTCTTTGATGCAAATATAGGCCAAATCTATTCATGAAGCGGTACACCATCCTGCTAATGCAACTAAATGTTCAATGCCTGGTGCTTTCAGTTTGTCTTCTTTAGCCATTTGAAGGTCACGTAAGCGAATTCCCATGCGTGTTACGCAGTATCCATTTTGACGACTTTCCATAACCCATTTATGCAATTTAGTCTCTAGAGCCTCGTATGACATCTTTAAACCACGTTGAGCTTTTTTTGCCTTTGGAAGCTTTTCTAATTCCGCTTTCATTTTCCGCCACTCCCTCACTTGTTTTTCGTTAACACAAAATTCCCTACTTGCAATACTATTATTGCTTTCTTCCGCTCTTGACACAACCTTAAGTTTGAAACCAGCTTCGTATGGCCTGCGTTTTTGTTTTGGTCCAGGATTAGAAGTATTAAGATCCATTTCTAACGGGATAACAAAAGACTTTAAAAAAGAAATTCATACCATAGCGATTAAATTCTCAAAATACGGTACGTACTATATATCCAAGACCAGAGATATACCGGTACGTGTACTCAGCAATTCTTGGGCAAAGCAAGGGGGCTCCATATTGAATCAGGAGCCCCATATAATGCTCCATACAATTTATGATGGGCCCATATAATGCTCCATACAGTTCATGATGAACCCCATAAGATGCTACATGCAAAATACGCCCCATATAATGCTCCATAAAGTTCATGATGGGCCCATAGAATGCTCCAAAAAGTTCATGATGTGCCCATATATTGCTTCATAAAGTTCATGATGGGCCCATATAATGCTCCATAAAGTTCAGGATGGGCCCATATAATGCTCCTAAAGTTCATGATGTGCCCACATAATGCTACATAAAGTTCTTGATGGGCCCATCTAATGCTCCATAAAATTCATGATGGGCCCATATAATGCTCCATAAAGTTCAGGATGGGCCCATATAATGCTCCATAAAGTTCATGATGGGCCCATATACGGTAATGCTCCATAAAGTTCATGATGGGCCCATATAATGCTCCATAAATTTCATGATGTGCCCATATAATGCTCCATAAAGTTCATGGTGGACCCATATAATGCTCAATAAATTTCATGATGTGCCCATATAATGCTCCATAATGGTTCATGATGGGCCCATATAATGCTCCATAAAGTTCATAATGGGCCCATAAGATGCTCCATAGAAAATTTGCCCCATATAATGCTGCATATAGGTTGATTATGGCCCCATAAGATGATCCATAGAAAATTTGCCCTATATAATGCTTATCATATCCAGTGTCGGACTGGGGCACCGGGACACCAGAGAATCCTCCGGTGGGCCCCGCCCCCAGGCCCTGCCTGCCTCCTTCATTTGTTCCTGCCCAGGCTGCATCATCCGGGGCCCGGCGCACAGGCTGTACGGAAGAAATTATGTGAATGTGATCATGTGAAGAAGTGCAGCCGCGCGGCACTGCAGCTCCTTCTTCACATGACATCACATGATTCATCACCTCACTCAGTGCCTGCGCTGGCTACTGTCTGCTCTGCTGCCGACGCCGACTGTGCTGGCGCTGCTATCTATACTATTGAGCGGCCCGTGCGCAGCGTGCGGGTGTGTGCGTGCCGACCTCTCAGCCAGCCAGCACAGTCAGAGGAACAGCTGACTGACTGAGGCTGAGCTGAGAGAGGAGACAGACAGACTGACACACACACGGACGCACCGCACCCGCTGCGCAGCACACATCAGGCTCAGGCTCGCCGCTCAGCAGACCCACCACAGTAGCGTAGCTACTGAAGGGGGGGGGGCAGAAGGGGCCATCGCCCAGCGCCCTGTCAAATGGAGGGGCCCACCGGGAGCCAGGGCAGGGCCACTTCTGTGAGGAGGCAGCACACCGCATAGGAGCAGAGCAGTATTATGTCTGCTCCTGTCTGACGTAGACTCTGCACACTGCTAGCACAGTGGCCGGCTGCAGTCTCCTCCTGCAGTGAATGGTTTCGCCTGTCTGACCTGATCATGAAGCTTTTCCCCAGTTTGCAGTTTTTCTTCACTCTGTGCACGCTGGGATTGGCTCAGGCACGCTGGGTCCTAATGCCCACACATTGCATTTCACTTACACTTCCTGGTCCTGCCTGCAGTGCAAACTTCATCAGTAAGTGAGGATGGAACTTATTAGGTTTATTAAATTCAGGTATGTCACTGTGATGTGAATGTGAGACCATTTAGGTGTTGTGAGGGCAGAAGGTGGGTGAGGGTGGACAGGGCACTGAGGGGTGGCTGTGAGATAATGGGGGTATTGGGGCTGAAGTGGGGGAGGGGGGACAGGTCACTGGGGGCTGAATATTATAATGTTTTGTTATATTATTATATGTGCTCCAATGCTTCATCATGTAATATTTGCTGTCTGGGGAGGCTGGAGATGGGGGGTAGGGGGCTTTTGATACGTACCACCTGGGTCTTTTATGAGTATTAGAATAAGAACCCCCAATATAGTAACCAGGAGCTGCATCACATTTACAGCACCACTCCGGCATTATTATTTCACTGCTGGAGCGGTGCTGAAAATCCACGTCCCCTGCCCCCTGTCTGATATTCACCTTCTGGCATCTTCATCTGTTTTAGTCTCCGCTCGGCTCCGTCTCCTGCAGTTTGTGGCCTGTCCGAGGCTCCAGTGTTTCATGGAGCAGCGCAGAGGTCACTAATCAGTGTGAGTCTATGGGAGCCTCGTTCTGGCCTCTTTCTCACTCTCAGGCTATGTGCACATGGTGCGGATTAGCCGCTGCAGATTCACAGCAGTTTTCCATCTGGTTTACAGTACATGTAAACCTATGGAAAACCAAATCCGCAGTGCCCATGGTGCGGAAAATACCACGCGGAAACGCTGCATTGTATTTTCCGCAGCATGTCAATTCTTTTTGCGGATTCCGCAGCGTTTTACACCTGCTCCTGTATAGGATTCCGCAGGTGGTAAAACGCAGGTGAAATCTGCACAAAAAAGGGCATCCAAATCAAGACAGGGAGCTGCGGGCCCATCATACTGTGTATATGGGAGCTGCAGGCCCATCATACTGTGTATAAGGGAGCTGCGGGCCCATCATACTGTGTATAAGGGAGCTGCGGGCCCATCATACTGTGTATAAGGGAGCTGCGGGCCCATCATACTGTGTATAAGGGAGCTGCGGGCCCATCATACTGTGTATAAGGGAGCTGCGGGCCCATCATACTATGTATAAGGGAGCTGCGGGCCCATCATACTGTGTATAAGGGAGCTGCGGGCCCATCATACTGTGTATAAGGGAGCTGCGGGCCCATCATACTGTGTATAAGGGAGCTGCGGGCCCATCATACTGTGTATAAGGGAGCTGCGGGCCCATCATACTGTGTATAAGGGAGCTGCGGGCCCATCATACTGTGTATAAGGGAGCTGCGGGCCCATCATACTGTGTATAAGGGAGCTGCGAGTCTAAGGGAGCTGCGGGTCCATCATACTGTGTATAAGGGAGCTGTGGGCCCATCATACTGTGTATATTGGAGCTGCGGGCCCATCATACGGTGTATAAGGGAGCTGCGGGCTCATCATACTGTGTATAAGGGAGCTGCGGGCCCATCATACTGTGTATAAGGGAGCTGCGGGCCCATCATACTGTGTATAAGGGAGCTGCGGGCCCATCATACTGTGTATAAGGGAGCTCTGAGTACATCATACTGTGTATAAGGGAGCTGCGGTCCCATCATATTGTGTATAAGGGAGCTGCGGGCCCATCATACTGTATATATGGGAGCTGTGGGCCCATCATACTGTGTATAAGGGAGCTGCGAGCCCATCATGCTGTGTATAAGGGAGCTACGGGTCCATCATACTGTGTATAAGGGAGCTGCGGGCCCATCATACTGTGTATAAGGGAGCTGCGGGCCCATCATACTGTGTATACGGGAGCTGCGGGCCCATCATACTGTGTATAAGGGAGCTGCGGGCCCATCATACTGTGTATAAGGGAGCTGCGGGCCCATCTTACTGTGTATAAGGGAGCTGTGGGCCCATCATACTGTGTATAAGGGAGCTGCGGGCCCATCATACTGTGTATAAGGGAGCTGCGGGCCCATCATACTGTGTATAAGGGAGCTGCGGGCCCATCTTACTGTGTATAAGGGAGCTGTGGGCCCATCATACTGTGTATAAGGGAGCTGCGGGTCCATCATACTGTGTATAAGGGAGCTGTGGGCCCATCATACTATGTATAAGGGAGCTGTGGGCCCATCATACTGTGTATAAGGAAGCTGTGGGCCCATCATTCTGTGTATATGGGAGCTGCAGGCCCATCATACTGTGTATAAGGGAGCTGCGGGCCCATCATACTGTGTATAAGGGAGCTGCAGGCCCATCATACTGTGTATAAGGGAGCTGCGAGTCTAAGGGAGCTGCGGGTCCATCATACTGTGTATAAGGGAGCTGTGGGCCCATCATACTGTGTATATTGGAGCTGCGGGCCCATCATACGGTGTATAAGGGAGCTGCGGGCTCATCATACTGTGTATAAGGGAGCTGCGGGCCCATCATACTGTGTATAAGGGAGCTGCGGGCCCATCATACTGTGTATAAGGGAGCTGCGGGCCCATCATACTGTGTATAAGGGAGCTCTGAGTACATCATACTGTGTATAAGGGAGCTGCGGTCCCATCATATTGTGTATAAGGGAGCTGCGGGCCCATCATACTGTATATATGGGAGCTGTGGGCCCATCATACTGTGTATAAGGGAGCTGCAAGCCCATCATGCTGTGTATATGGGAGCTACGGGTCCATCATACTGTGTATAAGGGAGCTGCGGGCCCATCATACTGTGTATAAGGGAGCTGCGGGCCCATCATACTGTGTATACGGGAGCTGCGGGCCCATCATACTGTGTATAAGGGAGCTGCGGGCCCATCATACTGTGTATAAGGGAGCTGCGGGCCCATCTTACTGTGTATAAGGGAGCTGTGGGCCCATCATACTGTGTATAAGGGAGCTGCGGGTCCATCATACTGTGTATAAGGGAGCTGTGGGCCCATCATACTATGTATAAGGGAGCTGTGGGCCCATCATACTGTGTATAAGGAAGCTGTGGGCCCATCATTCTGTGTATAAGGAAGCTGTGGGCCCATCATACTGTGTACAGGGGAACTGTGAGGGACATCATACTGTTTGACGGGAGCTGCAGACCCATCATACTGTGTATAGGGAACTGTGAAGGCATATTGTGCATACGGGAGCTGTTAGCCCTTTACACTGTATATAGAGGAGCTCTGGGGGGCATTATACTTTCTTTAGTGGAGTTCTGTCAGTATTATACTGTGTATACGGGAGCATTGGGTCATACTATCTATAGGGGAGCAGTGGGAACATCATACTGTGTATAGGGGAGCTGTGGGGGCCTTAGACTGTGTATAGGGAAGCTTTAAGTTCACGATACTGTGTATAATGGAGCAGTACATGGGGAACTTAGGGGACATTATTATTGTGCATATGGTCCAATATGGCGGTAATGTCAATGTTTGTTTTTGTATATAGATTTATTTTCAATAACAGTAGGGTCATATTCTGAGGTTCTCCATATTCACAATAAGTGCGCAACGGTAGCTGTAATCAGGGTTAGCTGGTTAGGGGCCCACTCAGATGTTTCGCCCCCCCCCCTAAGTTGAAACCCTAGCTACGCCTCTGCCACCACTAGGGTTGAGCGACCTTTAGTTTTTTAGGGTCGAGTCGGGTTTTGTGAAACCCGACTGTCTTAAAAGTCGAGTCGAGTGAAATCGGCCGACCACCGTTAAAAGTCGGGTTTCGGCCGTAACACGAAACCCGATGAAGGAATTTAATTATTTTTTTTTTCCTCCTCCTCCTCCTCCGACGACGACGAAAATTTCGTATTGCACATTCCAAATCCCTACTGCGCACAAGCGAGAACATGACAATAGGTGTTCACTCCCCTAAGACCTATGTCATCACTCTGCCCACACTCATTCATTGGCTGAGAAAATGGCGCTAGACGCGTCACACGACACTTTGCCGCCAAGATCGCGTACCGCATGGCCGACCCCCACAGGGATCGGGGTCGGGTTTCATGAGACGCCGACTTTGCCAAAAGTCGGCGACTTATGAAAATGCACGACCCGTTTCGCTCAACCCTAGCCACCACCACCAGTCACATACCATACCATGCATTGCATCATGGTCTAGACTCCGCCTTGCCTCCTCTTCATCATCCAAACTGTGTGTGGACTACGGTTTTCTAATGCTGATTGGCTGACATGCAGCCAATCAGCATTAGTTTTCTTTGTGTGACCTCGGCTCACAGCACACCTCAGACAATGAGCTGTGCTGTGATTGGTCGGCTCAGCTGTCCTGCCCAAGCAGCACAGGCGTACTGTCTGCAATATCATACAGTCGGAGTCGGAAAGGCTGGAGCTGAGGGTCCGGACAATTGCGGATTACTGAGTCAGTATTAATGTAATGTAGTACACTAATGTAATGTGTCACTTACAGTAAAATATGCCTGCAGGCAGCCTGCACCCTGCAGCATAGTTCTACACAGCCACTGAGACAGTTATGGCATGGGAGGCCCCCTGCAATCTAAAGGTGACACAAGGTGGGGGTCCGGGCCCCCATAGAAAATGTCTAATTTCCTGTGGTCTGTTGTGAATTCTGTTCTTGGGCTCCCTCCGGTGGTTATAAGTGGTAGTGCTGCTGTTTATCCTCCACAGCAGTTGTCAGGTGTGTTCACTCTGGACTGGACTGTTTAGTCTGGCTTCACTCTTTATTGAGTGCCAGTTGTCCATTGTTTTCTGGAGGATTCACATCTCTTCTTGGTCTCTCCTGCTTCCTGGTCTTTTCACCAAGATAAGTCCTGCTTGTTTTTGCAGCCCCATATGTGAGCCTTAATGTTCAGTGCATTTCATGTTTTTTTTTTCCTTGTCCAGCTTAATCTGTGTAAGGATTTATGCAGTTTAGCTGGAGTCTCTGGAGAGGCAGATATGCCCTCCATGTCTTTAGTTAGATGTGGAGACTCTGCATTTTCTGTGGTGGACATTTTGAGTGTTTTAGTACTGACCGCATAGTTCTCTGTCCTATCTTTCCTATTTAGATAGTTTGGCCTCCTTTGCTGAAATCTGTTTTCTGCCTGTGTATGTTTTTTCCTCTCCTCTCACAGTCAATATTTGTGGGGGGCTGTCTATCCTTTGGGGATTTTCTCTGAGGCAAGATAGCTTTCTCTTTTCTATCTATAGGGTTAATTAGTCCTCCGGCTGTGTCGAGGGGTCTAGGATCAGTAGGTACATCCCACGGCTACTGTTAGTTGCGGTGTTAAGTTCAGGGTCCGCGGTCAGTATAGATACCACCTTCTCCAGAGTACGTCTCATGCTGCTCCTAGGCCACCAGGTCATAACAGTTGTCCCCCTTCCCCACTGTCTCCTAATTTACTGTGGGGTCACCTCTCCCACCATTTCACCTCTGGGGAAGGGCCCCAAAGGGGCACACAGGGGGCCCTCAAGAAATTAGGTGACACAGCCGGGAAGGGTTCCTCAGGAAATCAGGTGACGTGACACAGTGAGGAAGGCAATATACTACGTGGTTGGGCAATATACTACATGGGATGTGCAATATACTACGTGGGCTGTGCAATATACTACGTCGCTGTGCAATATACTACGTGGCTCTGTGCTGTATATACTACGTCACTGTGCAATATACCACGTCACTGAGCAATATACTACGCGGCTGGCCAATATACTACATGGCTGCGCAATATACTACGTCACTGGGCAATATACTACGTCACTGGGCTATATACTACGTAGCTGGGCTATATACTACGTAGCTGGGCTATATACTACGTAGCTGGGCTATATACTACGTCACTGGGCAATATACTACGTGGCTGCGCAATATACTACGTAGCTGGGCAATATACTACGTGGCTGGGCAATATACTACGTGGCTGGGCAATATAGTACGTGGCTGGGCAATATACTACGTGGCTGGGCAATATAGTACGTGGCTGGGCAATATAGTACGTGACTGGGCAATATACTACATGGCTGTGCAATATACTACGTAGCTGGACAATATTCTGCGTGGCTGGGCAATATACTACGTGACTGGGCAATATACTACGTAGCTGGGCAATATAGTACGTGGCTGGGCAATATAGTACGTGGCTGGTCAATATACTACGTGGCTGGGCAATATACTACGTGGCTGGGCAATATACTACGTGGCTGCGCAATATACTACATAGCTGGGCAATATACTACGTGGCTGCGCAATATACTACGTGATTGTTAAAGGAGCCCATGAAAACCTGGAACTGACCCTGGCGACAACGCACATCAAGATGAATACCGGCTGCAACTGTGACAGGGCGCTCTGCTCTGTGACAGGCCATGTGTGGAAGTCATAGCAGTTTTGTTAAATGACTCCTGCAGCCTTTGATAGGCCGGTGGCCTTTCAATGTTACTGCTATGTGACGTCAGCGCGCGGCCTGTCACAGAGCAAAGAGCCCTGTCACAGCTGCAGTCGGCAGCCATTGTAACGACCACGCCAAATATGAAGCCAAAAGAGGATTCTAGGGAGCTCAAGAAGGTGAGAAGAATCCCCCCCTCTGTAGTTGGGCAAGGTAGTGACCATAGGGACGGACATAGGGGCCCAGGGAGGGTACATTAAATAAAGGGGCCCAGGATGAGGACATTATTACTGGAAGTGCTAACCTCTGAACCGTGCTGCCCTAATATGTCATATTATTCACTATGTGGTCTTGTCATGGTGTGGTGGTATTTCTTCCTGTATGTGGTATTATTGGTCTTGGTATAGTGGATTGTGTTGTGTATGGTGGTCATTTGTTCTCTCTGATATTAATTAGGAGAAGATTCTTTATTTCCATTAGAGTTTTAATGCTTTGTACACAGTGGCGGAGATGCACTTACAGGGGGTTTCCTGTGGAAAAAAGTAATCACCTCTCCACAGGATAAGTGATAACGTATTGATTGGTGGGGGTCTGACTGCTTGGACCCATTCAGCAAAATGTGGAACTTTTTATCCCCATTAGACTGGAGTGGCATGTCCGACTAGATCACTGATCCATTCATTCCCTTAGTGGCTGCACTTGTTTTTTTCTGGAAGCCCCAAAGAGAATGAATGGAGCTGCGGTCAGATATCCCACCTACCATTGCATTTTAAAATAGTGATAAAAGTGTCCTGTCAGGGATAAAACTTCCCCATTCTTCCGATCGGTGCAGTTTCTAATGGTCGGACCTAAGCGATCAACTATCCTGTGGAGCCCATGGATTGGTGATAACTTGTTTTAACCAAGAACCCCATTAATGTAAACTACAGAAATTATACATCCCAGTTATTGGGGCACACGGTAGATGTGCAGCAGCCGCCGGTGTTTTACAGCCGATGCTCCACTATAATGACAGATATTTGCATATAGCTGTAGGGTGGGCCCCTAGAGTCCATTCCCCTGGTGGGCCCCAGACACCCCAGTCCGACCCTGATCATATCAGTGCAGTTTATGCTGATATGATTACTGTATATCTGCTGCTGCAATAAAAAAAAAAGACATACTCACCTCTCGTTGCTGGCCGCTGCTCCTCATTGTCGCCTCTTATCTGCAGTGACTGTTCCAGCAGAGGGAGCGCACTAACCATTTCATCGCGCCCTCTGACCTGAACGTCAAAGCCAGAGAACGTGGAAGACACAGTGCGGCGGTGGAATGGGGACAGGTGAATATCGCAAGTGCCGGTGTCCCGAGCAAGCGGCGACACAGGCACCTGGCCCCCATAGCGCGCTGGTGTCCCCTGTTGTGAATTAGACTTTTTGGCTCCCTCTTGTGGTTACTAGTGATATGACTCTGGGATTGTTTTTCCTCAGTTTGGCACCCACCTGGGTCGTTAGTCCAGAGGTGTTGCTATATAAACTTCCTGGATCCTTAGTCCAGTGCCTGGCATCGTTGTAATCAGATCCTTTCTGTTTGCTCCTGTCTGCTGGTCCTGGTTCGTGCAAAATTAAGCTAAGTCCTGCTTCTTTGTTTTTTGGTTATTTGCTTTGCTCTTATTTTTGTCCAGCTTGTACTAAATGTGATTCCTGACTTTGCTGGAAGCTCTAGGGGGCTGGTGTTCTCCCCCCGGGCCGTTAGACGGTTCGGGGGTTCTTGAATATCCAGCGTGGATATTTTGATAGGGTTTTTGCTGACCATATAAGTCATCTTACTATATTCTGCTATTAGCTAGTGGGCCTCTCTTTGCTAAATACCTAGCTCATTCTTATGTTTGTCTTTTCCTCTTACCTCACCGTTATTATTTGTTGGGGGCTTGTATCCAACTTTTGGGGTCTTTTCTCTGGAGGCAAGAAAGGTCTTTCTTTTCCCTTCTAGGGTTAGTTAGTTCTCCGGCTGGCGCGAGACGTCTAGAACCAACGTAGGCACGTTCCCCGGCTGCTGCTATTTGTGGTGCTAGGATTAGATATATGGTCAGCTCAGTTACCACTGCCCTATGAGCTGGTTTTTTGTGTTTGCAGACTTAGTAATTATTTCTGAGACCCTCTGCCATTGGGGTCATAACAGTCCCCCCTTCTCAGGACACCTGCACTTGTCCCGGTGCCAACGCCGACCGCCAGCCCTGTCAGCAGCCACCATAACACTTACAATCTAATTTGGAGTGATGAAACTAAAATGGAACTTTTTGGCCACAACCATAAACGTTACATCTGGAGAGAGGTCAACAAGGCCTATGATGAAAGGAACACCATTCCTACTGTAAAGCACGGAGGTGGATCACTGATGTTTTGGGGATGTGTGAGCTACAAAGTCACAGGAAACTTGGTCAAAGTTGAAGGAAAGATGAATGCAGCATATTATCAGCAAATACTGGAGGCAAATTTGCACTCATCAGCCTGGAAGCTGTGCATGGGACGTACTTGGACGTTCCAACATGATAACAATCCAAAACACAAGGTCAAGTCGACCTGTCATTGGCTACAGCAGAACAAAGTGAAGGTTCTGGAGTGGCCATCTCAGTTTCCTGACCTCAATATCATTGAGCCACTCTGGGGAGATCTCAAGCACGCAGTTCATGCTAAACAGCCCATGAATTGACAAGAACTGGAGGCTTTTTGCCAAGAAGAGTGGGCAGCTTTACCATCTGAGAAAGCAAAGAACCATATCCACAACTACCACAAAAGAATTCAAGCTGTCATTGATGTTAGAGGGGGCAATACACAGTATTAAGAAATGGGGTTTGTAAACTTTTGATCAGGGTCATTTGGATGTTTTGGATTGTCATTATGATTTATAAAGAGAAAATACAGTAGTATGACAATAAATGGCTTCACCAACCACTAACCATGAGTTGAGAAAAAGTTTGGTGTTATCATTCATAGTCTCTGAAAAAAATGCCAAGATAGCAAAAATTCTGACGGGGTAAGTAAACTTTTGGGCACAACTGTATAATGGTATAATGCACCCCATAGTCATATATAGCAGTGTAATGCACCCCCATAATAGTGTAATGCAGCCCCATAGTAGTATATTGCACCCCATAGTTGTATAATGCAGTCCCATAGTAGTATAATGCACTCTATAGCAGTATAATGCAAATCCATGGTAGTATAATGCACCCCATAGTAGTATAATTCAGCTGCATAGTAGTATAATGCTCCCCTATAGTAGTATAAAGCACCACCATAGTAGTATAATGCACCTCATAGCAGGATAATGCACCCCCATAGTGGTATAATGCAAACCATAGTAGTATATTGCACCCCCATTGTAGTATAATGCACCCCATAGTAGTATAATTCAGCCCCATAGTAGTATAATGCTCCCCTATAGTAGTATAAAGCACCACCATAGTAGTATAATGCACCTAATAGCAGTATAATGCACCTCCATAGCAGTATAATACACCCCCATAGTTGTATAATGGACCCCCATAGTATAATGGACTGCATAGTAGTATAATGCACCCCCATAGTAGTACAATGCACCCCATAGTAGTATAATGCACCCCATAGTGCGACTTTACAAAAAAAATGGTGTCCTCTGCTCGATTCATCTGAAATGCAGTGACATTATACGGCGGCGGCGTGCACGCTGATGTCAGCTGCCAGCCTGTGATTAGCTAGCAGCCGTTAACTGTTGCCGTTTGAGAGGATATCTGGTTACTGAACCAGCAGAATCCTGCTGCTGGGGCCCGGTGAGCAGAAGAGAGGCTTCTGCTCTCCGGGCCCCATACATCAGTAAGGGCAGTAATGCACTGATAGTGGCCCTGGGGCCCACAAACATCTAGTTTTGTCCATGCCTGAGGGTCTGTGTGCTACTTAAAAGCCACCAGAGAGGTCACCTGAAGAACCCCCACAGTATGGAGAACATACTGACAGAGCTTGTGTATTGGCGGACTGCTCACATCTCACATCTTATGTTGCACTATTGTGCAATTTTGCCTCAGAACTTGGCCCTGAAAAAAGCTTGGGATCTAAGCCTCCTCAAAGAGCAACGTGCAACCGTCCAGAAGTAGCATGGATGAATGATGCTTTTCCAGAATGATGGACACCAAGTCACAGGGTAAAAGTAAAAACTAGGCAGCTCCGTGAACAAAACAATGACATTTTAAGTTCATGACCTGGACACTCCACAGTCCCCGATCCCATTGATATCTTGTAGTTGATCCTAAAAAAGTTGGTGATCAAACAAAACTAGTTGTGATAAACTCTAAGCACTGATTGGGTAAGAACTGGTTGACATCAGGCTGGATTTGTCCCTTATATCCAGCAGCCAGAGGGAATTGCAGAAGTGTTGAAAATTAAGAATCATCACAGACTTTACATAAACTCGATGTATTTGTTTATAAAAGCTTAAAAATGTAATAAATATTTACAGTTGTACTTCATAGCCATAGAAAAATCCGACTAAAAGATCTAAAAACACTTAAGCAGGAAACTGTGTGGAAGCCAAAATTTGTGTCAGTCTCAAAACTTTTGGCCATGACTGTATGCACATGGGTAAAAACTTGTTTAAGGGGTATTCTCAAGTTGTCTCTTGAGCATGACACAGCTGGCAGTTGCCTCACTTCCTGGTTTCTGGTGGTGGGCTCCTCTCTTTGAGTGACAGTTCTGGTGAGTAGCAGAGCTGTAGTCTGAGTAGAACTGTAAAGCTCAGCACAAGGTCTGCTGTAACACATTCAGCTCTCAGTGGTTTGTGTTGGGGTGTACACTGCTATCACTGTATTTGCAGGGCATATGAGTTAAAATGCTCGGTGACATGCTGTGGTATTGTATTTACACATGATGGATAAGAACCCTGTTAGGACTCTGTCTCCATAAGAGGGGAAATGCGTAGAGGTGAAGCATGTGTACAGGTAAGTGGAAACTGTATGCATGTTAATTGAATTTTATGAAGAATAGCTTATTTAACCCCTTCCTGACGTTGGACGGGATAGTACGTCCGACGTCGGACGGGATAGTACGTCCGACGTCAGGTCCCCTGCTTTGATGCAGGGCTCCGCGGTGAGCCCGCATCAAAGCCGGGACATGTCAGCTGTTTTGAACAGCTGACATGTGCCCGCAATAGCGGCGGGTGAAATCGCGATTCACCCGCCGCTATTAACTAGTTAAATGCCGCTGTCAAACGCAGACAGCGGCATTTAACTACCGCATCCGGCCGGGCGGCCGGAAATGATGTCATCGCCAACCCCCGTCACATGATCAGGGGTCGGCGATGCTTCAGTATTGAAACCATAGAGGTCCTTGAGACCTCTATGGTTACTGATCGCCGGTAGCTGTGAGCGCCACCCTGTGGTCAGCGCTCACAGCACACCTGATTTTCTGCAGCATAGCAGCGATCTGATAATCGCTGTTATGTAGCAGAGGCGATCGCGTTGTGCCTGCTTCTAGCCTCCCATGGAGGCTATTGAAGCATGGCAAAAGTAAAAAAAAAAGTTACAAAAATGTGAAAAAAATAAAAAAAACATAAAAGTTTAAATCACCCCCCTTTCGCCCCAATCAAAATAAATCAATAAAAAAAAATCAAACCTACACATATTTGGTATCGCCGCGTTCAGAATCGCCCGATCTATCAAGAAAAAAAAAAGCATAAACCTGATCGCTAAACAGCGTAATGAGAAAAAAATCCGAAACGCCAGAATTACGTTTTTTTGGTCGCCGTGACATTGCATTAAAATGCAATAACGGGCGATCAAAAGAACGTATCTGCACCAAAATGGTATCATTAAAAACGCCAGCTCGGCAGGCAAAAAATAAGCCCTCAACCGACCCCAGATCATGAAAAATGGAGACGCTACGAGTATCGGAAAATGGCGCCATTTTTTTTTTTTTTTTAGCAAAGTTTGGAATTTTTTTTCACCACTTAGGTAAAAAATAACCTAGTCATGTTAGGTGTCTATGAACTCATAATGACCTGACCAAAAAATAAGCCCTCACATGGCCAAATTGACGGAAAAATAAAAAAGTTATGGCTCTGGGAAGGAGGGGAGTGAAAAACGAACACGGAAAAACGGAAAATCCCACGGTCATGAAGGGGTTAAGCCTACACTGGAAGGTAGGGGTCAGCAATAGGGAAAGACCTCTACCCTTATTCTATCATATATACACCATGACTATTTTGTGAGAAGCACAGTATATGAATAAAGCCCTGCTACTTCTGGATCGTGTGCACTCGGCCTTAGCCCTTCTCTCTGTGACTCAGAGAAGGGTGTCTCTAGCAAAGAACTACCTTAAGCATCTATGTGTCTTTTCCGTCTTCATTTGCATTGTAAAAATAATTATGAACTATCAACATTTTTTTTCCTGATGCAGTAGTGTTACAGCTTCTTGCTGGGTGAGTACTATAACATACCCAGAGAATTACCTGAGAAGTCTTAGAAATGTATCAAAATCCAAATGACACAAAGTTTTTGAGATGCATATTTTTTTTCTGCCATTTTATATACCATTGTCTTTTCTATGTCTTTTTCTGTTTTGTTTTTTATATTTTTAAGAATGTGTTCATAAGCTAAATGATGATTATCCGCATTAGCACTTGACATTACATTGATTGTATATGGACAACAGATCTACTTTCAAAGTCATTACATAAGGCTTGCTTTGGCTAAACCAGAAGTGGAACATATTTTGTCTATAAAGGAAATTTGTCGCCAGTTTTTTCCCATAAAAAGTATGTCCACCACCATTAGGGCCTTTTTACAGCATACTGGAATGCGGTAAAAAAATCCCCAATCCAGTCTACAGATCACAAAAAATCTATGAAGAGGTAAGTTCCGGACTGGACCAAGGGAACCCAGTGGACGTAGTGTATATGGACTTTTCAAAAGCTTTTGATACGGTGCCACACAAAAGGTTAATACATAAAATGAGAATAATGGGGATAGGGGAAAATATGTGTAAGTGGGTTAAGAGCTTGCTCAGGGATAGGAAACAAAGGGTGGTTATTAATGGAGAACACTCGGACTGGGTCACGGTTAGCAGTGAGGTACCACAGGGGTCAGTATTGGGCCCTCTTCTTTTTAACATTTATTAATGACATTGTAGGGGCATTCAGAGCAGAATGTCAATATTTGCAGATGACACTAAACTCTGCAGGGTAATCAATACAGAGGAGGACAATTTTATATTACAGGATGATTTATGTAAACTAGAAGCTTGGGCTGATAAATGGCAAATGAACTTTAATGGGGATAAATGTAAGGTCATGCCCTTGGGTAGAAGCAATAAGATGAATAACTATGTGCTTAATTCTAAAATTCTGGGCAAAACCATCAATATAAAAGACCTGGGTGTATGGGTGGATGACAAACTCATATTCTGTGGCCAGTGTCAGGCAGCTGCTACAAAGGCAAATAAAATAATGGGATGCATCGAAAGAGGCATAGATGCTCATGAGGAGAACATAATTTTACCTCTATACAAGTCACTAGTTCGACCACACTTAGAATACTGTGCACAGTTCTGGTCTCCGGTGTATTAGAAAGACATAGCTGAACTAGAGCGAGTGCAGAGAAGAGTGACCAAGGTTATTAGAGGACTGGGGGGTCTGCAATACCAAGATAGGTTATTACACTTGGGGCTATTTAGTTTGGAAAAATTAAGACTAAGGGGTGAGCTTATTTTAATGTATAAATATATGAGGGGACAGTACAAAGACCTTTCTGATGATCTTTTTAATCATAGACCGGTGACAGGGACAAGGGGGCATCCTCTACGTCTGGAGGAAAGAAGGTTTAAGCATAATATCAGATGCAGATTCTTTACTGTAAGAGCAGTGAGACTATGGAACTCTCTGCCGTATGATGTTGTAATGAGTGATTCATTACTTAAATTTAAGAGGGGACTGGATGCCTTTCTGGAAAAGTATAATGTTACAGGGTATATATACTAGATTCCTTGTTAGGGTGTTGATCCAGGGAAATAGTCTGATTGCCGTATGTGGAGTCGGGAAGGAATTTTTTTCCCCAATATGGAGCTTACTCTTTGCAACGTGTTTTTTTTTGCCTTCCTCTGGATCAACATGTTAGGGCATGTTAGGTTAGGCTATGGGTTGAACTAGATGGACTTAAAGTCTTCCTTCAACCTTAATAACTATGTTACTATGTTATTCACAGATGTAGTGGTCCGATGAATATCTCCGGTCTTGATCCGACGCCTCCTCTTTTCTTACCATCGCTGTCCTCCTTCCCCGCTTCATATGGATGACACGTCCTATGTCATCCACACAGAGTCTTCCATCGCGCTCCTGCGCAGGCGCGCTCCTCTCTGTCCTGCAAAGGACAGTTTATTTACTTCCGGGTTCATCAGCGCTCTTTGGCATGCACACTGTAGTACTTTGCTCTGCGCTTGGCAGGGCAGATAGAAGTGCGCCTGCTCAGGAGCGTGATGGAGGACAATGAGTGGATGACGTAAGATGTGTCATCCACAGGAAGCAGGGAAGGAGGACAGCGATCATAAGAAAAGGGAAGGCGCCGGATCAAGAGCAGAGACACCCATCAGACCGGACTGCCCCGTCTGTGAGTATAATAAAAACTTTTGGGGGGATTTGCAGACTGGAGTGGGGACTTTTTTTACAGTATTCCAATATGCTCTGAAATAGGCTCTCCTGGTGGTGGGCCTACTTTCTACGGAAAAAAATGGTGACAGGTTCCTATTAACATCCAAGGGAAATAGTAATAATTGTATTTATGAGTTCACTCTAAATATTCACAAATCTGTCGCAAATAAAAAACAGAATTTTGCTTGACATAATCTAAACACAAATCTGCTTAAAGTGGTTATCCCATTACCTTTCTCAGGAGTGCACTGTCCCCTAAGCAGGAGGCTGCGGCACTTGCGAGTGCTTGATTGACACTTGCACCGCTGGCCCGACCTGTGTGCTCTCCTATGTGTGAGGCAGCATTTCTACTGTAGATAGTACCTATCCTGGTAGGGATCAGGAGCTAGCAGTGTGCTCTATTCATCCTGGCCAGCTTCAGAGAAGTGCAGACAAGCTTTCTTGGAAAGAGCTTGTAAGTGCTGCATATGTTTAGCATAAATAATAAAATAAAAAAATACTCTGTTCTTGAGAATGGATAAGATTTTTAATACCCAGTAAATTGTAAAGTTGCTTGTTTTTACAAACACTTTGCCGTTTTACCATGTAAGAACATGAGGATAACAGTTCAATGCTTCAGTTATTAGGTGGCATTTATTCTCCAGTTATAAGTGTGTTACTTTAAAATTTGAAATTAGAGACTTATAAAAAGCTGTCGTTAGGATTGTTTCAGATGATATATTCCTGCAGCTTCATCTTTCTGCATGTAGTTTAGCTGTCAGATCTCTATTGATCTGCAGAATAGAAGGCTGTGTCATATTTCACTTTCAGGTAAAACTAACGTATTTATTGATAACTACCTAACTATGCACCAAGAAAACATTTTGGCTTACAGACGTTATCCGAGGATTACTTGAGACCTTCTCCACAGGTTTAATATTGCTGCAGAAATGTTATATGATACACACAGGTTAATGGACAGTGTGTTCTCTTCTTTTTTTTTTCTTTGCTATCAGCATGGCTTCCCAGAAAAGAATTTTGCTGCAGTGCAGGACTGCTCATTTAATTGCCATTTTCCTACAATTAAAGAATAAGTAATGGCGCTGCAGCAAGTGCTTGCAAGATTTATTTCTTTTTGTTGTATCCTTAAGGAAATTGTACTTGGTGAGAGCACTGGGACAATAATGGCTGGTTGGCTACTGCTAACACTCTGAGTTTTATTTCCTCGAAAGCATAAAATGATCATAATGATTTAATAATATAACCAAGGATCATCAATCTACGGCACTCCAGCTGTTCCGAGACTACAGCTCCCAGCATTCCCTGATAGCCACAGCTGGCTGTAAGGTTATATGGGGAGTTGTTGTTCCACAGAAACTGAAGGGTGTAAAGATGTTGACACCTTTTTACTGTTGCATTGGTTAATTCTAGTTGCACCCTGATTATCTGTGAATAAAAAGAGGCATAAAAGAAGGATGGATAGATATAGGATAGATGTATAGATAATAGATCCACCCCCCATCCTCTGGAATTCTTCACCTCAACACATCCGATTATCCACCACCCTCGGATCCTTCAGATGGAACCTGAAAACCCATCTCTTCAGGCAAGCCTACAGCCTGCAATAACCATTCTGCCGCCTCACCACCACCCGAACTGCTGCTTCACCACCACCAGAGCTGCTGCAACCCCAACCTTCTGTCTCTTCCCCATTATCCAGTAGAAAGTAAGTCCGCAAGGACAGGGTCCTCTGCCCTCTGTACCAGTCTGTCATTGTAAATTTGTTTACTGTAAATGATATCTATAACCTTGTATGTAACCCCTTCTCATGTACAGCATCATGGAACTAATGGTGCTATATAAATAAATAATAATAATAGATATATAAAAGATATAGATAGATAGATAAATACAGTTGTGCTCAAGACTTTACATACCCCGGCAGAATTTTTGCTTTCTTGGCCTTTTTTCAGAGAATATGAATGATAACACCCAAACTTTTTCTCCACTCATGGTTAGTGGTTGGGTGAAGCCATTTATTGTCAAACTACTGTGTTTTCTCTTTTTAAATCATAATGACAACCCAAAACATCCAAATGACCCTGATCAAAAGTTCACATAACCTGGTGATTTTGGCCTGATAACATGCACAGAAGTTGACAGAAATGGGTTTGAATGGCTACAAAAAGTAACATCTTCACCTGTGACCTGTTTGCTTGTAATCAGTGTGGGTGCATAAAAGCTGAGTGAATTTCTGGGATCCAGACAGACTCTTCCATCTTTCATTAAGCCACTGACATTTCTGGATTGTGAGTCATGGGGAAAGCAAAAGAATTGTTGACAGATCTATGGAAAAAGGTAGTTGAACTGTTTAAAACAGGAAAGGGAAACAAAAAGATATCCAAGGAATTGATAATGACAGCAGCTTTCAAACTGTGATTAACAAGTGGAAAATCAGGGGCTCTGTAAAAGCAAAACCACGGTCAGGTAGACCAACAAAAATGTCGATCACAACTGTCAGGAAAATTGTTCGGGATGCAAAGAAAAACCCACAAATAACATTAGTTGAAATACTGGACTCTCTGAAAAATAGCAGTGGGGCTGTTTCAAGATGCACAATAAGGAGGCACTTGAAGAAAAATGAGCTGCATGGTTGAGTCGCCAGAAGAAAGCCATTACTGCGCAAATGCCACAAAGTATCTCGCCTACAATACGCAAAACAGCATAGAGACAAGCCTCAAAACTTCTGGAACAAGGTAATTTGGAGTGATGAGACTAAAATTGAACTTTTTGGTCACAACCTTAAACATTACATTTGGAGAGAGGTCAACAAGAAATATGATGAAAGGAACACCATTCCTACTGTAAGGCACGGATGTGGATCGTTGATGTTTTGGGGATGTGTGAGCTACAAAGGCACAGGAAACTTGGTCAAAGTTGAAGGAAAGATTAATGCAGCGCGTTATCAGCAAATTCTGGAGTCAAATTTGCACTCGTCAATCTGGAAGCTGCGCATGGGACATACTTTAATGTTCCAACATGACAACAATTCAAAGCACAAGGCCAAATTGACCTGTCATTGGCTACAGTAGAACAAAGTGAGGGTTGCTAGAGAGCAATGAATACCCACTGCTTTGCGTGCACACAGTCCCGGCATGCAGAGCATTGAGTATTCCTGTAGCTGTGCTCTGCTTGTGAGCAGCGCATGACATCTCTGCCATGCACTGCTTCCAAGCAAAAGTAGTTGCTGGCATCGGAAAAGCATGCTGCGAGGGAGCACTGGGAAGGGAAGTATAATGGTTGGTTTGTTTTTTTAATGTTTTCTGATGGGGCCATGCATACCAGTATGGGGGTGTGGGGCCAATCATAAGGATGGGGCCATGCATAGCAGGAGCGGGAATTGGGGCCAATCATACCAGAATAAGGATAGGGCCAATCATACCAGGTTAAGGATGGGGCCCTGCATACCAGGATAGGGATGGGGCCATGCATACAAGGACAAGATGGGGGACCTTGCATACAAGGATAGATATGAGGGGGACCATTCCTAACAGGATAGGATAAGGGGGGCATGCATAGCAGGATGGGGATGAGGGGGACAATGCATACCAGAATGGGGATGAGGGAGCCTTGTGTATCAGGATGGGAATGAGGGAGCCATGCATACCAGGATGGGGATGAGGGAGCCTTGCCTACCAGGGTAGGGATGAGGGGGACCATGTATACCAGGATAGGGATAAGAGAGCCATGCATACCAGGATGGGGATGAGGGGGGCCATGCATACCAGGATGGGAATGAGGGAGCCTTGTGTATCAGGATGGGGATGAGGGGAGCATGTATACTAGGATAGGGGATATTAAGTACAGAATTGACCACATTTTTTTTCCCAGCTTCCTCCTCTAAAACCTAGGTGCATCTTATGGTCCGGTGCATCTTATAGTCTGAAAAACACGCGCTGATTTGGCATCAGTCGAACATCACGTCGGCAGATATTAGCTACTCACAAATGGCACCCTTACAAAATCCAGCTGCTGCAGCATGTCAACGAGGATGACCCAAATCGTCACGCTGAATTTGCAGAATGGGCAAAACAAAAATGGAACAGGACCCTCAGTTTACACAGAACATTATGTTCAGTGATGAGGCAAACTTTTTTAGGTGTGCCATTTATATGGATACACTTAAATAACATGGGAATGGTGACAGTTTTCTTGCATAGGGTGTCTTGCATTGAAATCTGCTGCAATGACCCGGGTACTGCGTTCACCAGACATCAAAACAATTTCTATCCTCTCCTCACATGTTAACCTCTGCGACATGTCAATGGCTGTAAACAAAGACAAACTTGTAAATAACTAATGAAAGAATAAAGCTACGTTAAAACCAAGCACACCATTGTTTTTCTTGTGAAATTCTCAATAAGTTTGATGAGTCACATAACCCTTTTCCCATTGGAAAATATATAGTTGGATCCAAAATGGCCAACTTCAAAATGGCCAGCATGGTCATCACCCATCTTTAAAAGTTTTCCCCTTTCCATATACTAATGTGCCACAAACAGGAAGTTGATATCACCAACCATTCCCATTTTATTTAGGTGTATCCATATACATGGCCCACCCTGTACTCATCACACCTCTACAACCAAACAAAAAAATGACCTAGCTATTAATGGCACTTCCACAATTAACTATTAACCTACAAATATCCAGAAGCAAATACCAATTTTTCCTATCGCCACGACAGCACCCAACGAGAGAGGGGATCTGCCCACCATCAGGACAGGAACCTACAGGTTAAAAAGGGGCGGTGCCCCTCGCCTCCTCAGTGTGGGTTCCTGTCCTGATGGGAACCGACAGGGATAGAACCTACCCAGGTCCAACAGCCTCTGCGCGGTGTCTGAGGGAACGGCAGAGCCTGGGGCTCCGAAAGCAGCATCGGGGGTGCTCTGCATGCAGACCCCTCCTCAGCTGAAGGTATGGATGTCACGATTCCAGGGTCCAGGGGAGGCCACACTGGGTCGTGCGGGCGCAGCCCAGGTGGAGGAGAAATCCCTGCGTTCATCCAGGCCAGTTACAAATGACCGTGGAAAGCAAAGCACTCGCAACCCGGAAGCTGCTCCAGGTACTTCCGGGGGAGGATGCATGGAGGAGGCATGGCCTGGCCTTCTTAGGTCGGCGCCGGATCTGCGAACGGCGTGCCAGCAAGATGTCCTCTGTGGGGGATATGGAACACCTACCAGTAGTGTTGAGCATTCCGATACCGCAAGTATCGGGTATCGGCCGATATTTGCTGTATCGGAATTCCGATACCGAGTTCCGATATTTTTGTGATATCGGAAATCGGAATCGGAAGTTCCCAGTGTATGGTTCCCAGGGTCTGGAGGAGAGGAGACTCTCCTTCAGGCACTGGGATCCATATTCATGTAAAAAAATAAAGAATAAAAATAACAAATATGGATATACTCACCCCTCCAGCGGACCCTGGACCTTAGCGATGTAACCGGCAGCCTCCGTTCCTAAGAATGCAGTGAGTGTAGGACCTGCGATGACGTCGCGGCTTGTGATTAGTCGCGTGAGCAGTCACATGAGCGGTCACGCGACCAATCACAAGCCGCGACCTCATCGAAGGTCCTTCACTCTGCATTCTTAGGAACGGAGGCTGCCGGTTACATCGCTAAGGTCCAGGGTCCGCCGGAGGGGTGAGTATATCCATATTTTTTATTCTTTATTTTTTACATGAATATGGATCCCAGGGACTGAAGGAGAGTTTCCTCTCCTTCAGACCCTGGGAACCAACCAGGATACCTTCCGATATTTGTGTCCCATTGACTTGTATTGGTATCGGGTATCGGTATCGGCGAGATCCGATATTTTGCCGGTATCAGCCGATCCAATCCGATACCGATACTTTTGAATATCGGAAGGTATCGCTCAACACTACCTACCAGTGTCAGAGGTGCCCGAGCAGCGCAAGAAAGGCAGCGGTGGTAGTAGCGTCCGCTATAGAAGCGGGACTACCGGCAGCAAGTGGAATGGGGGCGGCAGCATTCGTGGGCCCCAAAGGTCACACGGCGAATCCCCTGCTCCGGAACCGGTACTCCACTAAACAGCTTTGTGTGGTGAGTTTTTTGATGATCACCTAATAGCTGAATTTCCCATTCTTGGCTTTGTTTTAGATTAAAAAGTCAGCTAAAACTAAACACAAGCAGTGTGCTTTATGCACAGTACCCCTGCCGGACAGCTATGTAAAGAGGCTTTGTCAGACTTGTATATGCCAGACCCTGGAGGAAGAGGATCCCCTCCATATATCTGAATTAAGGGCTGTCATCAGAGAAGAGATCAAGAGTTCCCTTAAAGACAGACGCCATGAAAGGGCTAGTATGGAAAAATTGAGCTCAGGATCTAGCCCACCTCTAAGAGGACAGCAGGATGAGTGTTCAGAATCCTCATCGCTATCATCCTCGGATGAGGAATGTAGACCATGTTTCCCTGTAGAAGATATGGACATATTAGTTAAAGCAGTACGCATCACCATGGGGGTTGCAGATAATAAAGAGCCCAAATCAACCCAGGACCTCATGTTGGCGGGTTTGTGCCAGAGAAATCGCAAACCATTTCCAGTAAATGACACAGTTAAAGATCTTATTAAGCGGGAATGGGATAAACAGGATAAGGGTTTCTGTCATGATTCTCAATGGCGAGAGAACATAGCCCAGCATATATGAGAACTAGCTCTTGGAAGATGGAAACTATACTGACCATGAACTAAACCTGCCGCACAACTAGAAGTGGCCGGGTAGCATGCCTACGTTTTTTATCCCTAGATGCCCAGCGCCAGCCGGAGAACTACCTAATCCTAGCAGAGGAAAAGACAGTCCTGGCTCACCTCTAGAGAAATTTTCCCAAAAGGCAGACAGAGGCCCCCACATATATTGGCGGTGATTTTAGATGAAATGACAAACGTAGTATGAAAATAGCTTTAGCAAAATCGAGGTCCGCTTACTAGATAGCATGAAGACAGAAAGGGCACTTTCATGGTCAGCAGAAAACCCTATCAAAACACCATCCAGAAATTACTTTAAGACTCTAGCATTAACTCATAACACCAGAGTGGCAATTTCCGCTCACAAGAGCTTTCCAGACACAGTAACGAAACAGCAGCTGTGAACAGGAACAAAATGCAAAAACACACAAGGACAAAAGTCCAACTTAGCTAGGAGTTGTCTAGTAGCAGGAACATGCACAGAAGGCTTCTGATTACATTGTTGACCGGCATGAAACTGACAGAGGAGCAAGGTAATATAGCGACTCCCACATCCTGATAGGAGCAGGTGAACAGAGGGGATGATGCACACAAGTACAATTCCACAAGTGGCCACCGGGGGAGCCCAGAATCCAATTTCACAACAGTACCCCCCCCTCAAGGAGGGGGCACCGAACCCTCACCAGAACCACCAGGGCGATCAGGATGAGCCCTATGAAAGGCACGGACAAGATCGGAGGCATGAACATCAGAGGCAGTGACCCAAGAATTATCCTCCTGACCGTATCCCTTCCATTTGACCAGATACTGGAGTTTCCGTCTGGAAACACGAGAGTCTAAGATCTTTTCCACAACGTACTCCAACTCACCCTCAACCAACACCGGAGCAGGAGGCTCAACGGAAGGCACAGCCGGTACCTCATACCTGCGCAACAATGACCGATGAAAAACATTATGAATCGAAAAGGATGCAGGGAGGTCCAAACGGAAGGACACAGGGTTAAGAATCTCCAATATCTTGTACGGGCCGATGAACCGAGGCTTAAACTTAGGAGAAGAAACCCTCATAGGGACAAAACGAGAAGACAACCACACCAAGTCCCCAACACAAAGCCGAGGACCAACACGACGACGGCGGTTGGCAAAAAGCTGAGTCTTCTCCTGGGACAACTTCAAATTGTCCACCACCTGCCCCCAAATCTGATGCAACCTCTCCACCACAGCATCCACTCCAGGACAATCCGAAGATTCCACTTGACCGGAGGAAAATCGAGGATGAAACCCCGAATTACAGAAAAACGGGGACACCAAGGTGGCAGAGCTGGCCCGATTATTGAGGGCGAACTCCGCCAAAGGCAAAAAAGCAACCCAATCATCCTGATCCGCAGACACAAAACACCTCAAATATGTCTCCAAGGTCTGATTAGTCCGCTCGGTCTGGCCATTAGTCTGAGGATGGAAAGCAGACGAAAAAGACAAATCTATGCCCATCCTAGCACAGAATGCCCGCCAAAATCTAGACACGAATTGGGTCCCTCTGTCAGAAACGATATTCTCCGGAATACCATGCAAACGAACAACATTTTGAAAAAACAGAGGAACCAACTCGGAAGAAGAAGGCAACTTAGGCAAGGGAACCAGATGGACCATCTTAGAGAAACGGTCACACACCACCCAGATGACAGACATCTTCTGAGAAACAGGCAGATCCGAAATAAAATCCATCGAGATGTGCGTCCAAGGCCTCTTCGGGATAGGCAAGGGTAACAACAATCCACTAGCCCGAGAACAACAAGGCTTGGCCCGAGCACAAACGTCACAAGACTGCACAAAGCCTCGCACATCTCGTGACAGGGAAGGCCACCAGAAGGACCTTGCCACCAAATCCCTGGTACCAAAGATTCCAGGATGACCTGCCAACGCAGAAGAATGAACCTCAGAGATGACTCTACTGGTCCAATCATCAGGAACAAACAGTCTACCAGGTGGGCAACGATCAGGTCTATCCGCCTGAAACTCCTGCAAGGCCCGCCGCAGGTCTGGAGAAACGGCAGACAATATCACTCCATCTTTAAGGATACCTGTGGGCTCAGAATTACCAGGGGAGTCAGGCTCAAAACTCCTAGAAAGGGCATCCGCCTTAACATTCTTAGAACCCGGTAGGTAAGACACCACAAAATTAAACCGAGAGAAAAACAACGACCAGCGCGCCTGTCTAGGATTCAGGCGCCTGGCAGACTCAAGGTAAATTAAATTTTTGTGGTCAGTCAATACCACCACCTGATGTCTGGCCCCCTCAAGCCAGTGACGCCACTCCTCAAAAGCCCACTTCATGGCCAAAAGCTCCCGATTCCCAATATCATAATTCCGCTCGGCGGGCGAAAATTTACGGGAAAAAAAGGCACAAGGTCTCATCACGGAGCAGTCGGAACTTCTCTGCGACAACACCGCCCCAGCTCCGATTTCAGAAGCGTCGACCTCAACCTGAAAAGGAAGAGCAACATCAGGCTGACGCAACACTGGGGCGGAAGAAAAGCGGCGCTTGAGCTCCCGAAAGGCCTCCACAGCATCAGGGGACCAATCAGCAACATCAGCACCCTTCTTAGTCAAATCAGTCAATGGTTTTACAACATCAGAAAAACCAGCAATAAATCGACGATAAAAGTTAGCAAAGCACAAAAATTTCTGAAGACTATTACGAGAAGAGGGTTGCGTCCAATCACCAATAGCCTGAACCTTGACAGGATCCATCTCGATGGAAGAGGGGGAAAAAATGTATCCCAAGAAGGAAATCTTTTGAACCCCAAAAACACACTTAGAACCCTTCACACACAAGGAATTAGACCGCAAAACCTGAAAAACCCTCCTGACCTGCTGGACATGAGAGTCCCAGTCATCCGAAAAAATCAGAATATCATCCAGATACACAATCATAAATTTATCCAAATAATCGCGGAAAATGTCATGCATAAAGGACTGGAAGACTGAAGGGGCATTTGAAAGACCAAAAGGCATCACCAAATACTCAAAATGGCCCTCGGGCGTATTAAATGCGGTTTTCCACTCATCCCCCTGCTTGATTCGCACCAAATTATACGCCCCACGGAGATCAATCTTAGAGAACCACTTGGCCCCCTTTATACGAGCAAACAAATCAGTAAGCAGTGGTAACGGATATTGATATTTAACCGTGATTTTATTCAAAAGTCGATAATCAATACACGGCCTCAAAGAGCCGTCTTTCTTAGACACAAAGAAAAAACCGGCTCCTAAGGGAGATGACGAAGGACGAATATGTCCCTTTTCCAAGGACTCCTTTATATATTCTCGCATAGCCGCGTGTTCAGGCACAGACAGATTAAATAAACGACCCTTAGGGTATTTACTACCCGGGATCAAGTCTATGGCACAATCGCACTCCCGGTGCGGAGGTAGTGAACCAACCTTGGGTTCTTCAAAAACGTCACGAAAGTCAGACAAGAATTCAGGAATCTCAGAGGGAATAGATGATGAAATGGAAACCAAAGGTACGTCCCCATGAGTTCCTTTACATCCCCAGCTTAACACAGACATAGCTCTCCAGTCGAGGACTGGGTTATGAGATTGCAGCCATGGCAATCCCAGCACCAAAACATCATGTAGATTATACAGCACCAGAAAGCGAATAACCTCCTGGTGATCCGGATTAACACGCATAGTCACTTGTGTCCAGTATTGTGGTTTATTACTAGCCAATGGGGTGGAGTCAATCCCTTTCAGAGGTATCGGAGCCTCCAATGGCTCCAAATCATACCCACAGCGTTTGGCAAAGGACCAATCCATAAGACTCAAAGCAGCGCCAGAGTCGACATAGGCGTCCGCGGTAATAGATGACAAAGAACAAATCAGGGTCACAGATAGAATAAACTTAGACTGTAAAGTGCTAATTGAAACAGACTTGTCAGGCTTCTTAGTACGCTTAAAGCATGCTGATATAACATGAGTTGAATCACCACAATAGAAGCACAACCCATTTTTTCGTCTAAAATTCTGCCGCTCGCTTCTGGACAGAATTCTATCACATTGCATATTTTCTGGCGTTTTCTCAGTAGACACCGCCAAATGGTGCACAGGTTTGCGCTCCCGCAGACGCCTATCGATCTGAATAGCCATCGTCATGGACTCATTCAGACTCGCAGGCACAGGGAACCCCACCATAACATCCTTAATGGCATCAGAGAGACCTTCTCTGAAAATCGCCGCCAGGGCGCACTCATTCCACTGAGTAAGCACAGACCATTTGCGGAATTTTTGGCAGTATATTTCAGCTTCATCTTGCCCCTGAGACAAGGACATCAAGGCCTTTTCCGCCTGAAGCTCTAAATGAGGTTCCTCATAAAGCAACCCCAAGGCCAGAAAAAACGCATCCACATTGAGCAACGCAGGATCCCCTGGTGCCAATGCAAAAGCCCAGTCCTGAGGGTCGCCCCGGAGCAAGGAAATTACAATCCTGACCTGCTGTGCAGGGTCTCCGGCAGAGCGAGACTTCAGGGACAAAAACAATTTGCAATTATTTTTAAAATTTTGAAAGTGAGATCTATTCCCCGAGAAGAATTCAGGCAAAGGAATTCTAGGCTCAGACATAGGTGCATGAACAACAAAATCTTGCAAATTTTGTACCTTTGTGGCGAGATTATTCAAACCTGTAGCTACACTCTGAAGATCCATTTGAAACAGGTGAACACAGAGCCATTCAAGGATTAGAAGGAGAGAAAGAGAGGAAGGCTGCAGTATAGGCAGACTAGCAAGTGATTCAATTAAGAGCACACTCAGAACTAGAGGAGAAAAAAAAAAAAAAATTGTAGCAGACTTCTTTTTTCTCTCCTTTCTCAGCCAGTAATTTAACCCTTTTTTGGGCCGGTCAAACTGTCATGATTCTCAATGGCGAGAGAACATAGCCCAGCATATATGAGAACTAGCTCTTGGAAGATGGAAACTATACTGACCATGAACTAAACCTGCCGCACAACTAGAAGTGGCCGGGTAGCATGCCTACGTTTTTTATCCCTAGATGCCCAGCGCCAGCCGGAGAACTACCTAATCCTAGCAGAGGAAAAGACAGTCCTGGCTCACCTCTAGAGAAATTTTCCCAAAAGGCAGACAGAGGCCCCCACATATATTGGCGGTGATTTTAGATGAAATGACAAACGTAGTATGAAAATAGCTTTAGCAAAATCGAGGTCCGCTTACTAGATAGCATGAAGACAGAAAGGGCACTTTCATGGTCAGCAGAAAACCCTATCAAAACACCATCCAGAAATTACTTTAAGACTCTAGCATTAACTCATAACACCAGAGTGGCAATTTCCGCTCACAAGAGCTTTCCAGACACAGTAACGAAACAGCAGCTGTGAACAGGAACAAAATGCAAAAACACACAAGGACAAAAGTCCAACTTAGCTAGGAGTTGTCTAGTAGCAGGAACATGCACAGAAGGCTTCTGATTACATTGTTGACCGGCATGAAACTGACAGAGGAGCAAGGTAATATAGCGACTCCCACATCCTGATAGGAGCAGGTGAACAGAGGGGATGATGCACACAAGTACAATTCCACAAGTGGCCACCGGGGGAGCCCAGAATCCAATTTCACAACAGGTTTCCTGCCATCTGCTGCAAAAAGAAGATACCGATTTGATGATGTGGTACTGGCTGAGTGGGTAAAAATCCCTAAGGTGGATGCAGCTGTAGCTTCTACATCAAAGTCAGCTACACTACCCCTAGAGAATGCAGGCCTTCTTAAAGATCCATCCAACAGGAAGGCGGATATGTTCTTAAAACGGGTTTGGGAGTCTTTGGCCGGAGCCTTCAAACCGGCAATTGCTAGCACCTGCACTGCCAGATCTATTATGGTTTGGGTGGATCAACTGGAGGGGCAGTTACGGGCCAATGTCCCTAGAGATAAGCTACTTGATTCTCTCTCTCTCTCAAATCCGTGAAGGAGCAGCTTATCTGGCGGATGCGTCAGTGGACTCTCTAAAACTGGTGGCCAGATATGCGGGCCTCTCAAACGCTGCCCAGAGTGCACTCTGGCTTAAAAGCTGGAAGGGGGATGCTCAAGCTAGAGAAAAGTTATGTGCCATTCCATGCCGGGGTGAGTACTTATTTGGCCCTGTGCTTGACGGTATTCTTGCAAAGGCAGAAGATAGGAAAAAAGAATTCCCTAAATTATTTAATCCTGCTTTCAGCAACACCTTCAGGAAGTGTATGTCCTTCCGGGAGACATACTCAGACCTGGATTGGGAACCGGCGGAGCCAAAAAAGAGAGGTGCTTACTTCAGTGGTGCACCGACGTCAAGACGTAGACGCAACTATCGTTAGAGCTGTCCTCCCGGTGGGAGGTAGATTGAGTCATTTTTATAACCAATGGGCTAAAATAGCTTCCAGTACCTGGATCTTGGGAATTATTTCATCCGGGCTAAAGTTGGAATTTCGGAAAATCCCTCCGAACTTCTTCGTAATAACAACTTTAAATGCCCCGGATCAGCAGCAAGCCCTAGAAATAGAAATTCTGCAGTTGAGGGAAAAGACAGTTATCGTAGAAGTCCCTAAAGACCAGGAAGGGGAAGGATTCTATTCTCCCTTATTTCTAATTTCCAAGCCTGATGGTTCCTTTAGAACCATTATAAACTTGCGGAAACTGAATAAATTCTTGCAGTATCATACCTTTAAAATGGAATCCATTAGCTCTGCGAATAAACTTCTATTTCCCAGGTGTTACATGACAGTTCTGGATCTAAAAGATGCTTACTACCATCTGCCTATTTACCAACACCACCAGCAATACCTCAGAGTGGCGCTACGGCTAGATGATCAGATCAGACACTTTCAATTTGCGGCTATGCCGTTCGGGCTATCTATGGCACCAAGGGTATTTACTAAAGTAATTGCGGAGGTAATGGCCCATCTCAGAGAACGGGATTCCCTGGTTATACCCTACTTGGACGATTTCCTAATAGTGGAAGGGTCGGTCATCCAATGTAGAGCCCGCCTAAATTGTAAAATATCATCCCTACAGGATCTTGGCTGGTTAATCAATTTATAGAAGTCAGGGCTAAATCCCTCAACTCGACAGACTTTCCTCGGCATCCTTCTGGACTGAAAAGCTCAACAATGTTTTCTGCCGGAGGACAAAAATCTAAACATCGTTGGCAGGGTCATGGGAGTAAGAAGCGATCCAAATCTGACGTTAAGAGACGCGTCCCTACTGGGTTTCTTGATATCTTGCATACCAGCCGCTCAGTGGGCTCAGCTCCACACCCACATATTACAAACCGAGGTTCTCAGAGCAGACAGAACACCTCAGGGTCGCCTGGGTGGAAGATTGCGATTGTCAACCGCCACACTCGACAATCTGATCTGGTTTGTGGACCTACGGCACTTGTCAAAGGTGTGCTGTGGACAATAAAACCAGACAGCATAGTTATGACTATGGGTGGGGAGCCCACGTGGGAGACATACTAGCCCAGGGGAGGTGGTCGGTCATGAAAACCCAAAGTTCTTCAAACTTAAAAGAGCATACGGCAGTGAAATATGCACTCCTTCAACTTCTACCATCTCTGCGGGATTCACATGTACATATACAGACCGACAACATGACAGTGGTAGCCTACCTAAACCATCAAGGGGGGACAAGGTCACAATCACTGATGTCCACTGCAGACGATATACTTACCTTGGCCGAGGCTCATCTCCTTTCTCTGTCAGCACTCCACACAATGTGCAAGCAGATTACCTCAGCAGTCACTCCCTACGCCAGAAGGAATGGTCCCTGAACCAGCAGATCTTCGGACAGATAGTACATCTATGGGGACTCCCGGTTATAGATCTTTTTGCCACAAGAAACAACAGGCAGGTCGGGAGGTTTGAATCACTACGAGTAGCAGACTGGCCTTACATAGTAGACTCCCTTCAGGTTCAGTGGGATTTTTCTCTAGCTTATGCATTTCCCCCAATGTGCTTGATTCCCCTGGTTCTCAGGAAGATCAGGGAGTAGAGGGCGAGAGTAATACTAATTGCCCCCTTCTGGCCAAGGAGGCCATTGTTTTCTCTACTCAGAGCAATATCTGTAACCAACGAGCCCGGAGCTTCTTTCTCAGTGCCCATTCCGTTATCCTCAGGTGGAGGGTCGTCGGAAGAAGGTTACTATTAAGATTTACTTGAAAACGTGGAAGAAATTCCTAATGTTTCATCAATATCCCTAATCAGACCATGTTCCAATTCCAGCAATTCTGGAGTTCTTACAGAAGGGCCGAGGATTGGGACTATCAGTCAATACCCTTAGAGTTAAGTTGTCAGCATTGGGGGCTTTTTATAACAGTAACGTGGCAGGTAACAGATGGGTCTCTAGATTCATCAAGGCTAGTGAACGCAGTAACCCGGTACATATTTGTTATGATCCGGTGACCTTGGAGCCGCATGAGACTTTCTCTGGAGTAGGTGGAACATGTACTGACCGCAAACCCTAAACTGACACCGCAACTAGAAGTAGCCGTGGGGTGTACCTAACACATCCTAGACACCTCGACACAGCCGGAGAACTAAATACCCCTATAGATGGAAATGGGAATTCTATCTTGCCTCAGAGTAGAACCCCAAAGGATAGGTAGCCCCCCACAAATATTGACTGTGAGTATTAGAGGAAAGACACACGCAGGCAGAAAACAGGATTTAGCAAAAGAGGCCACTCTAGCTAAATAGAAAAGGATAGGATAGAATACTAAGCGGTCAGTATTAAAATCCTAAAAATATCCACATCAGATAATACAAAAATTCCACATCTAACTAAAGACATGGAATGTATATCTGCATCTCCTGAGAATCCAACATGACTGAAAAAATCCAAACACAGTCTAAGCTGGACAAGAAAAAACAATGAATAGTACTGAATAGTAAAGCACACAGCATGTGTGCTGCAGAAACAAAACCCAGACACTTATCTTGGCTGATTTGGCAGCAGGTAATAGTAAACACGGCACTCTGGGTTTCTTGGAGGTGCTCAAGTTGGGTATCCAACCCCAATGTATAGGCAATAATATACTTGGCACTCAGGAGAACTTTGTAGTGAAGAAAAACATCATTTATTTAGTGCATCCAGTTCAACATGAACGTTTTCGGTCCCAACATAGGACCTTCATCAGGCAGGGTTTTTGAGTACTGAAATATATATACAAGAAAATACAACAAGATTTTTTTTAGACAAAATTCATAATGCACAACAAGAATATGATGTATTGTGATCGAAACTTCATAGCATAAAAAAGACATCACTTTCCATCCGTTTTCTAGTCTAGTACAATCTACTATCAAAAGACACTGGAATATCCTCACAAGGAGTTATCCCAACATCCCAGAATTCAGTAAGCCCTTTCTATCATGCTTCAAGCGAGCTAGAAACCTCAAGGACAGGCTTGTCAAGGCAGATATTGGCTCAAGCACAATGGTCCCCAGACAGACTTTCCTTCAAACCCAAAAACAAGGTACATTTCCCTGCCTGAATTGTCTTCAGTGCAGCAATGTTCAAAAGGGTTCCTGTGTCTTTCACCCACAAACTGGTAAGGCGATTCCCATAAAAGGGTTCTATACCTGTGAATCCACATTTGTGGTGTACCTCATAAAATGCTCATGTGGTTTAGCTTATGTGGGGGAGACTACTCAAACAGTGAGGGATAGAGTGGCTCAACACAAGTCAACTATCCGATGTAAAAAGACGCATCTCCCCCTCCCATATCATTTCTCCGAAAAAAATCATAGTATCACCCAACTCCGATTCCAGGTTCTGGAACAAATTGATATCCCTAGGAGGGGCCAGAATCGCATCAAAATGCTCCAAAGAAGGGAGGCCTATTGGATTTATACGCTACAGACTTTAGAACCTAAGGGATTGAATAGGGATTATGACGTCTCAGCTTTTTTGTAAAAATACTGTGAACATATTGTAATGAATTTTTTTGTCATGCCTTTTATATTGTCTTGATTTTAATTTTCTCTTCTTGTACCTTCACAGAACCGTTAGTTGCACCTTTATGCACTGAGCACTGGCTATTCCTCACATGGTACAGTATTTCCACATCATGCCATATCAATATAGAGTATTAGTTTTGTCTCTATATTGCAATTGTGTGACCACCATCAGAGATTTCTCAGGGTTCCGTTGGACAACATTATTGTACCCCTTAGGCCAAGTTTAGAGCCTCCAAATATTGTCATGCCTTAAGCTCCAGTTGCTTCCTTTGTTCTCCGGTACCCACAAAACGCCTCCCTGTGCTACGTCTCTTGTTTGACAGTTTAGCTCCGGTTCTCACCTAAAAAAATCTTCACACACTTCAGCTACAGTGCGCAGGCGCTATCTGGCACTATCTGGCTTCCCTGACACTGAGATCGACCTTGCGCATGCGCCACCCACACTATCATGTGACGCCGATGACGCAATGGGTCAGGTGACCCCCTGCCGGCGCGCACATAAACCCGGAAGTAAAGCTGATGTGCCAGCGTCTCCGGGAGGATCCCCTGCAGCACGGCGCCGTTCCCCGCAGCAGTTACAGGTACAGTAGCGCTCCGCACTGTTAACCCCCTGCCCTGTTCCTGACGTACTGGCCACTCAGTTACCAAGTGCTGCTTGTGTTCCTTACAGCGCTCTTTGCACCAGCGATCACTTCGCCACTCTGCAGCGCATATTCTCAACTATCTGTAAAAAGGTAACACCTTCTCTGATTTTATTTGGTCTCCAGGGTGGGTTTTTCAATATTGCCTGGTTATTTTGATCCATATTTGCCCCATGATGTCCTTTTTTAGGCTGCTTTACACTTCCTGGATTCTGTCTGACACCGGCACCATTGTGCCAATTCGTCACATCAGCGCCTTTCTTCGTCAAATCGGTCAAGGGTTTAACCACACTGGAGAAGTTAGCAATGAAACGGCGATAAAAATTAGCAAAGCCCAAAAATTTCTGAAGGCTCTTCACGGATGTTGGTTGAATCCAATCATGAATGGCCTGAACCTTAACCGGATCCATCTCCATAGATGAGGGAGAAAAAATGAAGCCCAAAAAAGAAACCTTCTGCACTCCAAAGAGACACTTAGACCCCTTCACAAACAAAGCATTATCACGAGGGATCTGAAATACCATCCTGACCTGTTCCACATGAGACTCCCAATCATCGGAAAAAATTAAAATGTCATCCAAATATACAATCATGAATTTATCAAGATAAGTCCGGAAGATATCGTGCATGAAGGACTGAAAAACAGATGGAGCATTAGAGAGCCCGAATGGCATCACAAGGTATTCAAAATGGCCTTCGGGCATATTAAACGTAGTTTTCCATTCATCACCCTTCTTAATACGAACAAGATTATATGCCCCCCGAAGGTCAATCTTCGTAAACCAACTAGCCCCCTTAATCCTAGCAAACAAATCGGAAAGCAGAGGTAAAGGGTATTGAAACTTGATCTTATTCAAGAGGCGATAATCAATACAGGGTCTCAAGGAGCCATCCTTCTTAGCAACAAAAAAAAATCCCGCTCCCAACGGTGAAGAAGATGGCCGAATATGCCCTTTCTCCAAAGACTCCTTAACGTAATTCCGCATGGCGGTATGTTCAGGCACAGACAGGTTGAAAAGTCGGCCCTTAGGAAACTTACAGCCTGGAATCAAGTCAATCGCACAATCACAGTCCCTATGCGGTGGAAGGGAATTGGACTTGGGCTCATCGAATACATCCTGAAAATCAGACAAAAACTCTGGAACTTCAGAAGAGGAAGAAGAGGAGATTGACATCAAAGGAACGTCATTATGAACCCCCTGACAACCCCAGCTAGTCACAGACATAGACTTCCAATCCAACACAGGATTATGTACCTGCAACCACGGAAAACCCAGCACGATAGCATCATGCAAATTATGCAACACCAGAAAACGACAATCTTCCTGATGGGCTGGCGCCATGCACATGGTCACCTGTATCCAAAACTGGGGCTTATTTTTAGCCAAAGGTGTAGCATCAATGCCCCTTAAAGGAATAGGGTTCTGCAAAGACTGCAAGGGGAAACCACAACGCCTGGCAAACTCAAAGTCCATTAAGTTCAGGGCGGCGCCTAAATCCACAAACGCCATGACAGAAAATGATGACAATGAGCAAATCAAGGACACAGATAACAGAAATTTAGGTTGTACAGTACTGATGGTAAATGAACTAGCGATCCTCTTTGTCCGCTTAGGGCAGACTGAAATGACATGAGAAGCGTCGCCACAATAAAAACACCACCTATTCTGACGTCTGAATCCTTGTTGTTCCGTTCTAGACAGAATCCTATCACACTGCATTGGCTCAGGCATCTGCTCTGAGGACAATGCCACAGCGCGCACAGTTCTGCGCTCCCGCAAGCGCCGATCAATCTGAATGGCCAGAGACATAGAATCACTCAGACCGAAAGGCGTGGGAAACCCCACCATAACATCTTTAACGGATTCAGAAAGACCCTTTCTGAAAATTGCCGCCAAAGCATCATCATTCCATTTAGTCAACACAGACCATTTTCTAAATTTCTGACAATACAATTCTGCCGCTTCTTGACCCTGAGACAGGGCCAACAAGGTCTTCTCCGCTTGATCCACAGAATTTGGTTCATCATATAATAATCCTAAAGCCTGAAAAAAGGCGTCTACATTAAGCAAGGCCGGATTCCCAGATTCCAGGGAAAATGCCCAATCCTGAGGATCGCCACGCAGCAGGGAGATGACAATTTTAACCTGCTGAATGGAATCACCAGAGGATCGAGGTTTCAGAGAAAAAAACAGTTTACAGTTGTTTTTAAAACTCAAAAATTTGGACCTGTCCCCAAAAAACAAATCAGGAGTAGGAATCTTAGGCTCTAAAACTGGAGTCTGAACAATATAATCAGAAATATCCTGTACCCTAGCAGCAAGCTGGTCTACATGAGAAGCTAATCCCTGAACATCCATGCTAGCACAAGACTCCTCAACCACCCAGAGAAAAAGAGGGAAGGAAAGACAAAACAGGCTACAGAAAAAAAAATGGCTCAACACCTTTCTTCCCTTCTTCTGAGATGCATTTAACTCATTATTGGCCAGTTGTACTGTTATGATCCGGTGACCTTGGAGCCGCATGAGACTTTCTCTGGAGTAGGTGGAACATGTACTGACCGCAAACCCTAAACTGACACCGCAACTAGAAGTAGCCGTGGGGTGTACCTAACACATCCTAGACACCTCGACACAGCCGGAGAACTAAATACCCCTATAGATGGAAATGGGAATTCTATCTAGCCTCAGAGTAGAACCCCAAAGGATAGGTAGCCCCCCACAAATATTGACTGTGAGTATTAGAGGAAAGACACACGCAGGCAGAAAACAGGATTTAGCAAAAGAGGCCGCTCTAGCTAAATAGAAAAGGATAGGATAGAATACTAAGCGGTCAGTATTAAAATCCTAAAAATATCCACAGCAGATAATACAAAAATTCCACATCTAACTAAAGACATGGAATGTATATCTGCATCTCCTGAGAATCCAACATGACTGAAAAAATCCAAACACAGTCTAAGCTGGACAAGAAAAAACAATGAATAGTACTGAATAGTAAAGCACACAGCATGTGTGCTGCAGAAACAAAACCCAGACACTTATCTTGGCTGATTTGGCAGCAGGGCAGGAGGAACCAGACAGAGATGTAAGACCTCCAAGAACAATGGACAACTGGCAATGACTAATGAATCCTGCACACCTAAATACCCCAGTCAGAGCTGCAATCAGCAGGGACACCTGCACAGGATTGCAACCCAGGGACAACTGCATTACCACCAACAACCACCGGAGGGAACCCAAGAGCAGAATTCACAACACATATTGTTAGATTACCACCATGGGATTTGAACCTCGTACTAGATGCACTGAGAGGTCCTCCCTTTGAACCCTTAGGTTCTGCCTCAATAAAGGTGCTGACCCTCAAGATAGACCTATTGGTAGCCTTGACTTCCGCAGAATGGGTCAGTGACATCCAAGCGTTATCAGTAGATCCCCCTTTTCTAATGGTTTTTCAGGATAAAATTGTTTTAAAACCAGACCCAGCGTATTTACCAAAGGTAGCTTCTAAATTCCAAAGAAGCCAGGAAATCTACCAGCCATCCTTTTACTATAGTCCTGTCACAGCAGAGGAACATAGGTTCCATACTCTAGATGTTAGAAGATCAGTGCTACAGTATTTAGAGAAGACGCAGAGCTGAAGGCAGAGTAGGGCATTGTTTGCTTCCTTTCAGAATCGAAGGAAGGGATCAAGTGTCACAAAGAACGCAATCGCCCGATGGATTAGAGATGCGATCTGTCTAGCCTATTCGGCCAAAGGGGAAAGTCCACCAGAGGGAATAAAAGCCCACTCCACACGAGCTATGGCATCATCCTGGGCAGAAAAAGTGGACGTCTCCATTGATCTAATCTGTAAGGCGGCAATGTGGTCGTCACCTTCTACCTTTAATAGACACTACCGTCTTAATCTATCATTCACCTCCAACCTAGACTAAGGGCGATCAGTACTTAATGCTGTGGTCCCTCCCAGGTGAATAGTCTCTGAAAGTCTCAAGTTGGGTGCTGTTGTGGCGATAGGAAAACAGGTTATTACTTACCGGTAATAGGTTTTTACAGACTCCACGACAGCACCCGCACATTCCCCCCATAGTTAATCACTGGATTCCTGCACTCTGATGGAGGTGTTAGAGTTTACTGTCATCCATAATTTTTTCACTTTTAAGGGGTCCCTCTACCTGCAGCTCCAGGGCACTGTTATGGGGGCGGCCTTTGCCCCCTCATATGCAAATCTGTTCCTGGGGCTGTGGGAGAGGGACCTCTTCCTGTCAGATGGGCGGTCGTCGTCGGTGGACTGCGTCCTATCCTGGATGCGGTACATCGACAACGTCTTCCTTATCTGGCAGGGTACAACTTCGGCCTTGGATGTATTTTTTGAGATAATCAATAATAATGACCAGAATATACATCTCACTACCAAATATCATCCGGATGAAATTGAATTTCTGGATGTGGTCCTCCGTAGAGATCCTGGTGGGAATATTAGTACCAACATATACCATAAACCCACGTCCACTAACATGCTGCTACATGCGTCCTCCTCACATCTGGTCCACATGATACGTTCTGTGCCTGTGGGACAATTCCTACGGCTTCGGCGTATCTGCTCCACACAATCGCTGTTTGAGGTGGAGGCGGAAAAACTGAGGCAGCGGTTTGTGGAGAGGGGGTATAGCCGTAGGGCCATTAAAAGGGCCTACCATAGAGCTAAATGGTCGGAAAGGAACTCATTGCTCTACAAGACTAACACCGGCACCAATGACTCCGGAGTGGTGAGATTTATCACCAATTTCAATACTCAATCTGAGTCTGTGCGTGCTGCTCTTGTGAGAGCATGGCCTATATTGTTGACTGATACAACTATTGCTAAAATTTTACCAAATACGCCTGTCATCACCTTTCGTTGCGCTAGAAATTTGCGCGATCGTTTGATACCTAGCCATTACAATAGGGCTCCTCCCAGAACATTTCTTAATGATATCCCAGTCAGGGGTGGCTGCAGACCTTGTGGTCGCTGTGTTGCCTGTATAAATATTGATCACAGTGCCTCATTTACTGACTCTTCGGGTCAGAAGAACTTTAAAATCAAAAAGTCAATCACTTGTGTATCCAAGAACGTCATTTACTATGCCACTTGTCCGTGCTCCCTGATCTACGTTGGACTTACTACGCGACAACTAAAGGTGAGGGTCAGGGAGCACGTACGTGGCATTCAGGTGGCCAGCGGCCAGGAGGATGTAGCCCTCCTGAAAACAATACCCAGACACTTTAAGATACACCATATGTGCAACAGTAAGGCACTGCGTGTTAAGGGTATTGACACTTTAGATTTGGGGATTCGAGGGGGGAATATCTCCCAACGTTTGGCACAGTTAGAGTCTCGATGGATTTGGACCCTGGGCACAGTCCACCCACGGGGCCTTAATGAGAATCTAAGCTTCTCGTCCTTTTTGTGATCCCCACCTGCTTTCCATCTTCGCGTGACACCACAGAGACTTTTTGCGTGTCTGCATTTTTTATCATCGTTTTTAATTGTATTTTATTAATTTATGTTATTTTGTGTTTTAGGTTGAGTATAGTTCTTTTTTCATTTCTGTTGCTGTTTGGAGTTTGTGGAGATGTGGACACGTTTGGTTTCAACTACGCTACCCTCTATTCAGCTGGATGATGGCCGGCGCAAAGGAGCAACATTTGGCACACACGTTCTGTATGACTTTATAACATAATCGTAGTTCCTATTACCTTTTGGAGGATGCATTTGGTGGAAAATCTTCAAACTAAGGACTCAATAACAGTTGCCTTGACCAAGAAAATATATATATATATATATATATATATATATATATATATATATATATATATATATATATATATATAATAGGACATTGGACTATGGCCGTATGGCTTCTGCATTCCCCAAGGAGGAGCTTTTTTAATTTTGCCGGTTTTCGTTTTCGCTTTCCTACCAGCTGATGTAGTCAAGCGGATATAGATTCATTTTGTTTTATAATGTCTATAAGTGCCCACATGTCTTGTTGTGTATTCGTATTGTCCATGTGTGTACACTGTTATATTGGGTATATGTATTCTCTGCTCCGGGCTGCTTCTGCCGTGCTCCCCTTTCTAAAATGGCGACTGGTGTTTTAAATGGTATATTGCGCATGCGCACCTAGTTCTTTGCCCTTTCCGGCGTTTGTGCTGTCTGCACGTCCGCCGCCGGACTTCACAGGGCTCTGTGATTGTCTGGTGGTCGGCGATGTGCGGCGCACTCGCCGATATATATTCGGGCACTAGACCACCTGATCCGTATACTTACCTGTTTGTGTAGAAAGGGTAGCGCATCTTGGTTGCTATAGTGACGAAGAGCTACTTCCCGGTCACTTCCGGTATGAATGGCTATAAAACAACTTACTTTGCTGTCTTCTACCATGCCCCCTGAAGAAGGTGTGACAACCGGAACGTGCGTTGGGGAGGGCGCACGGACCCCGTGTAGATCTCACCCGTTTCTCTATTAAGAGGTAATTGACTTTCTTACTCATATTAGAATCTTAGGACTATGGCTCTTTCTATCATGCATTAGCTATAAAAGATGGTGGATATATTCCTGTTATACACTCTAGCTGTATAGGATGAGCATTAACCTCTTGTTGGTCTAATTATTTATTCATTAATGCGGGTGTGTTTGTCCCTGGCTCCCTGCGCCCTTAGGATGCCTACACGCCTGTGTGGTGTCAGTGCACACCATGTAGCACTATACCTCACCTGTTTTTGGTAATGTAATGTATTCTTGTGGATTATATATAATAATTTTTTGAATTAATAAAGATACATGTTTTATATATTGTTCTATATGGACGTGTAGGTCGTTTTTTTTGGGTCCCTGTGACCCATTTCTCTGGAAGGTGTGTCATATAGATTTCACTCTGTACTGGTGATGGTATTTAGTATTATTAAGTTGAAGATTATCGTGTACTAATTGGACGGCGGTTCCTCTCATACTCTGAAACACAAACTGAGGAGGCGAGGGGGACCGCCCCTTTTTAACCTGTAGGTTCCTGTCCTGATGGTGGGTGGATCCCCTCTCTCGTTGGGTGCTGTCGTGGACTCTGTAAAATCCTATTACCGATAAGTGGTAACTGGTTTTTGAAAAGTACAAAAAGTCTTTATTGAACAATTACTGACATAAAATTAAAACATCAATGGGAAACACAAATTGCAAAACAGATCTGCAAATACAGGAAAATGTATACCCAGAATGTGTGTAATATCACCTAAAAAGAAGTAATGTCTTCTATATGAAAGAAGTATGAAGGTGATAAAATGTATATGTATATATATATATATATATATATATATATATATATATATATATATATATATATATATATATGAGCAAAAGTGGGGTTACACTAACATGGACTATGTCCAGAATGTAAATACTTCCCTAGTGTGAATCTGACCCTTTTTCCGTTGATGGGAGGGGGAAGAAAGAGGGGCGGTTGTTTTACAAATGCATATATCTGCACTTTTAGTGCTTATGAGAGTCAACGTATGTAACCCTTAATAATGGTACAATACTTCAATGATAATACATATATGGGCTAATTCATTACCAGAAATAAAGCAACTGATATTAAATCAGATATATTCCATTATTATAATTATTGCTCATAAGATAAATATATGGAGCAGCCTAATCCTCACTGAAAATAATGCACACAGATTTTATGCCTCAAAAACGCAGATTATACTAGGAAAATAGTTTGCAATGCTCAAGGATTCCAAATAGAATTAGTGACAACTAGTGTTGAGCGATACCGTCCGATACTTGAAAGTATCGGTATCGGAAAGTATCGGCCGATACCGGCAAAGTATCGGATCTAATCCGATACCGATACCCGATACCAATACAAGTCAATGGGACTCAAGTATCGGACGGTATCCCTGATGGTTCCCAGGGTCTGAAGGAGAGGAAACTCTCCTTCAGGCCCTGGGATCCATATTAATGTGTAAAATAAAGAATTAAAATAAAAAATATTGCTATACTCACCTCTCCGACGCAGCCTGGACCTCACCGAGGGAACCGGCAGCGTTCTTTGCTTAAAATGCGCGCGTTTACTTCCTTCCGTGACGTCACGGCATGTGATTGGTCGCGTGGCGCCCATGTGGCCGCGATGCGACCAATCACAGCAAGCCGTGACGTAATTTTCAGGTCCTCAATGCCTAATTCTAGGCATTCAGGATTTTAAAATTACGTTCCGGCTTGTGATTGGTCGCGTCGCGGTCACATGGGCGACGCGACCAATCACAAGCCGTGACGTCACGGGAGGCAGGAAACGCGCGCATTTTAAAATTACGTCACGGCTTGTGATTGGTTGCGTGCAGCCCATGTGACCGCGACGCGACCAATCACAGCAAGCCGTGACGTAATTTCAGGTCCTGAATGCCTATTTCTGCATTCAGGACCTGAAATTACGTCACGGCTTGCTGTGATTGGTCGCGTCGCGGCCACATGGGCGGCACGCGACCAATCACAAGCCGTGACGTCACGGAAGGAAGTAAACGCGCGCATTTTAAGCAAAGAACGCTGCCGGTTCCCTCGGTGAGGTCCAGGCTGCGTCGGAGAAGTGAGTATAGCAATATTTTTTATTTTAATTCTTTATTTTACACATTAATGTTGTTTCGATACCGATACCCGATACCACAAAAGTATCGGATCTCGGTATCGGAATTCCGATACCCGCAAGTATCGGCCGATACCCGATACTTGCGGTATCGGAATGCTCAACACTAGTGACAACAACTAGTATCTGGGATTAATCCCTTAGTATCAGAGACATGCATAGTGCTAAAGTGCATTGTGCTGTTAGAAATGCCATCTATTCAGGTGAATGGTGAGGAAAAGCATGGAAACATATTTCATCATACAATTATTGCTCATGAAATGATTATATAGAGCAGCCTAATCCTCACTAAAGGACAATGCACACAGATTTTTTGCCCACAAAATGCAGATTATACTAGAAACATAGTTTGCAATGCTCAGGAATTCCAAGTGGAATTAATGGCAACAAATAGTATCTGGGATTACTTTCAGGGATAAAAAAAAAAGAAATTGTTCATTTTCATGTCCCAATGTTATAAACTTTAGTGAAGCACCTGTTAGCTAAAAAAAAGTCACTATACCCCTAGATGAATTCCACAAGGATTTCTGCTGTTTCAGCATTTTGTAAACACCTTGTCGCAATTGCAGTGCCCCCAATCTATTCCAGCAAAAACTGTGCTCCAGAAGTCAAATAGCTCTTCTTCCCTCCAATGCCAAGCCATGTGCCCAAACAGTAGATTCTGACCACATATGGGGTAAGGCGGAAATCACTAGAAATTGCATAACAAATTTTTGGGTGCGTTTTCTCTCATTACAGCTTTTGAAAATGAAAATTTGAGGCTAAAGCAACATTTCAGCTGAAAGAATATATTTTTTTCATTTTTTTTATTCCACTTTGCATTAAATCCTGTGAAGCACCTGAAGAGTTAAAATATTCTCAATATAGTTTTGAATACTTTGAGGGGTGCAGTTTTTAAAATGGTATCACTTTTGAGAGTTTTCGAATATACAGTCATGGTCTTGAAATTGTTCAAGAAAATGAAGTATGGTATTTCTCCCAGAAAATTATTGCAATTACATATGTTTTGTTATTCACATGTTTATTTCCTTTGTGTGTATTGGAGAAACACAAAAAGAACCAGAGAAAAAAAAGGCAAAATGGACATCATTTCACACATAACCCAAAAACTGGTCAGATAAAATTGTTAACAACTTCTAAAATTCTGGTTAATAAGCAACTTTCTTTCAAGCATGTGATGCTAGTTCGAAATCACCTGTGGCAAGTAACAGGTGTGGACAATGTGAAAATCACACCTGAAACCAGATAAAAAGGGGAGAAGTTGACTCAATCTTTGCATTGTGTGTCTGTATATGCCACACTAAGCATGAAGAACAGAAAGACAAGAAAAGAACTGTCTGAGGACTTGAGAACGAAAATTGTTAAAAAATATCAACAATCTCAAGGTTACAAGTCCATCTCCATAGATCTTGAAGTTCCTTTGCCCACAGTGCGCAACATAATCAAGACGTTTACGACCCATGGAACTGTAGCTAATCTCCATGGACTTGGATGGCAGAGAAAAATTGATGAAGTATTGCAACGCAGGATAGTCCAGATGGTGGATAAGCAGCCCCAATTAAGTTCCAAAGACATTCAAGTTGTCCTGCAGGCTCAGGGTGCATCAGTGTCAAAAATCACAGAGAAAAAAGCAGAGATGGTTACCTGCTGAAGCCTCCAAACAAATGCACTAGCAGGGCGCATCGGACCCCATTAATGATGGCAAAAACACAGGTGCAAAAAATACCGATGAAACAACCACTTTCAATCCAGTATTGGCTGTTTGGCCTTAGTGCACAAAAAGATAAGCGATAATAGTCTGTATGTGGCATTGTTCACACAAGCAATGCAGAGCATCTGGTCTACAGCCTATTACTAACGCACATACAGGCGGGCTGCCCAGTGCTACAAAATGCATGCTGTGTGAATAGAGGCCTACAGTTTACAGAGCCATCTTGGTCCGACTGCGCCCTGCAAGATAAGGGGAAAAAAAAACCCACATATCAATGTATGTAAGGTATTAGTTTATATTGGGGCCTCAATATGTAAGCTGGCAACCCGCGTCAAGGGTCCTTACATTTTGCCAGTCCTAACGCTAAACATTGAGTAAAAGCTCACAGACACAAAAAGAGGACTTAAAAATCCTCCAGAAAATTGAAAAAAATCACAGAGAAAAAAGCAGAGATGATTACCTGCTGAAGCCTCCAAACAGCATCAGTGTCAATGCAAACTATTCATTGACATTTGAACGAAATGGAAAATTATTGGCAGGAGACCCAGGAGGACTTAAAAAAATTGAGACTGTTGTTTGTCAAAATGTATGTGAGTAAGCCAAAATCCTTACGGGAAAGTGTCTTGCGGACAGATGAGACCAAGGTAGAGCTATTTGGTAAGCACATCATTCTAAATGGAATGAAACTAAATGGAAAGCAATGAAATGAAAATGAAAGGTAGAAGCTACAGATTAGATGTTAGAAAAAACTTTTTGACAGTGAGTGTGATCTATGAGTGGAACAGGCTGCCATGAGAGGAGGTGAGTTCTTCTTCAATGGAAGTCTTCAAACAGAGGCAAGATAGACATCTGTCTGAGATGGTTTAGTGAACTCTGAGCTGCATTGAGCAGGGGGTTGGACACAATGACCCTTGAAGTCCCTTCCATCTCTAACATTCTATGATTCTATTGTTTACCAAAAAGGGAATAAGGCCCACAAAGAAAAGAGCACTGTACCTACAGTCCAATATGGTGGATGTTCAAAGATGTTTTGGGGTTGTTTTGTCGCCTCTAGCACTGGGTGCGCATCATGAAATCTGAAGATTATAAACAAATTTTGGGTCACAATGTAGTGCTCAATGTCAGAAAGTTGGTTTTGCGTCCTAGGTCTTGGGTCTTCCAGCAGGACAATGACCACAAACATACTTCAAGAAGCACCCAGAAATGGATGGAAACAAAGCGCCGGAAAGTTCTGAGTTGGCCAGCAATGAGTTTTGATCTAAATCCTATTGAACACCTGTACAGTAGAGAGATCTTACAATTGCTGTTGAGACGTGGCATCCTTCAAATATGAGAGACATGGAGCAGTTTGCAAATGAAGAGTGGTTAAAAATTCCAGTTGAGAGGCGTAAGAAGCTTGTTAGTGGTTATTGGAAGCAATTGATAGCAGTTATTTATTCCATATAATGTACAACCAAATATTAAAGGGAACTTGTCACCATGAAAATGCATCAACAAATACCCAAGTAGATATAAACTTGGGAAGAGGGAAGAGATCCTCCTGTAATATTAAAAGTATAAATTGTATCAAAGATAAATAATAAAAGCACACAAGATAAAAATGCACATGACATATAGAGCAGAGATACTGTAGGGGAAGCTGGGCAAAAAAGGGGGCAGTATATAGAATTAAAGTTTTTTAGAAAGATATCATAGGGACCATATAACCAATGAAAAAGTATCCTTACAATATTGTATTAACTCTTTTCCTTGCCAAATCTCAGTGCCACCAATGGGCATCAACAAGGAGCCGTAAACAATATGTTATATATCTATATGCAGAAATTTAGTAACTCTCTGACACAACTCTCAATGCCAGCAGTGGACAACAATAGGAACTGTGACCAATATGTAATATATACTGACAATACACAATAGTATGGTTATTACCTTCATTAAAACAATTACCAATGCCCAAATTGTTACTATAAAGGCAGACCAGGTAGTGCAGATTTATTTTATAATCAATTGGAGCGCCCCCACACGTAAGGGCAATGGGGTACTCGGTACCGGGTCTTTCGGTTCGGGGGATGTCACAGTGGCCTGACCCGGTCCGTGGCCCTTTGAGGGGGCGTCCAATTAAAGGTGAAGTTTGTATTGTGTTCGTGACGCCACCTGTGGTACTCGGTCAGGGTGACCGACGCTGCTTAGGGGTCCGCTGGGGTGATGGAGTGGCAGCTAGATGGTATACCTTCCCACAGGTGAAGTATGTCCCCAGGGCTTCCCAGGAGTGTAGGTGGTGATGGTGGACGATGTAAGGCGCAGTGAATAACGAGGACGCAGAGGGTGCAGTCTCTTTACCTTTACTGAAGGCTTCAGCATCCACAGTCCAGAGCACTGATCACAGGGCAGGTAGAGTCTGGCCGGTCCGAAGGCACATCCAGAGTTCCCTTATCTAGGTGGAAATCAGTAGCCTTCCTACTAGCGCCTGTGTGTTGTAGTACCTCCCTGCTGAGCACCACGGGATAGACTTCACAACTCTTGTAATTGTTCTTGATGTTATTTCTTCCTCTCTGTCCCCCAGATGGTATGGATAGGACAACCCGTATGACTGGGATAGCCTGGGGCTTGTTTGTAGGGACCCTAGAGACGCCCCGACCCCCACAATTTGCCACTGTGTCTTCTTAGGTATTAAGGTCGGGCAGCCAACTTGGAATTGACTGTCCTGCCGGTCTCTGAAGTAAAGCGTAGAGTCTATTACTCCCTCGGTGTTCCGGCCACCGGCTACGCGCCTCAGAAGGAGGCTGCTGATCTCGGGGCAGAACTCCTCCCGGTGTTTTCTCCTTGTGCTGTGACTTCGTTTCTCACTCTCTACAATACAATTCGCTTTGTGTCCTTCCTTTGGATACTGCCGCACGTGGGGCAGGCGCAGCTCCGTAGCTTTCTATCTCACTAGGCCTCTGTCAGGATCCCACCCCTGACAGGGACCCTCTGTCTGCAGCTCAGATGTTCCTCTTTTTCCCCCTGTCTGCCTGACAGGAACTCTCTGGGTCAAGACCCAGGCAGCTGCATGTAGGATAGCTGCGGAGACACCATCACGTGTTTCTCGACGCAAGCAGTGAATAGCCAGACCTTTCCCCGGGAGGGAACAACCACGGGAAGGGCAGCCTCCAATAAAGGAAAACATCCAATACAGGAAAACCACCTATGCCAAGCATGGTATCCATCCACAGACAGCTGTTTCGGGGTGTTTGCCCCTCATCAGTGTGGAGTAGGAATCTGGCTATTAGGAGCAGTGCCTAGTAAAAGGCTGTGAAGGAACAGATGATTGGCCTCGGGGAGACCAAAACATCCAACACCGCGGAGACACCATCACGTGTTTCTCAACGCAGTGATCCAGAACACTGCCCCCATCCCTTATGGGAAATATGCAAATGCATGTAGGATAGCTGCGGAGACACCATCACGTGTTTCTCGACGCAAGCAGTGAATAGCCAGACCTTTCCCCGGGAGGGAACAACCACGGGAAGGGCAGCCTCTAATAAAGGAAAACATCCAATACAGGAAAACCACCTATGCCAAGCATGGTATCCATCCACAGACAGCTGTTTCGGGGTGTTTGCCCCTCATCAGTGTGGAGTAGGAATCTGGCTATTAGGAGCAGTGCCTAGTAAAAGGCTGTGAAGGAACAGATGATTGGCCTCGGGGAGACCAAAACATCCAACACCGCGGAGACACCATCACGTGTTTCTCAACGCAGTGATCCAGAACACTGCCCCCATCCCTTATACATAGGCCAATCATCTGTTCCTTCACAGCCTTTTACTAGGCACTGCTCCTAATAGCCAGATTCCTACTCCACACTGATGAGGGGCAAACACCCCGAAACAGCTGTCTGTGGATGGATACCATGCTTGGCATAGGTGGTTTTCCTGTATTGGATGTTTTCCTTTATTGGAGGCTGCCCTTCCCGTGGTTGTTCCCTCCCGGGGAAAGGTCTGGCTATTCACTGCTTGCGTCGAGAAACACGTGATGGTGTCTCCGCAGCTATCCTACATGCATTTGCATATTTCCCATAAGGGATGGGGGCAGTGTTCTGGATCACTGCGTTGAGAAACACGTGATGGTGTCTCCGCGGTGTTGGATGTTTTGGTCTCCCCGAGGCCAATCATCTGTTCCTTCACAGCCTTTTACTAGGCACTGCTCCTAATAGCCAGATTCCTACTCCACACTGATGAGGGGCAAACACCCCGAAACAGCTGTCTGTGGATGGATACCATGCTTGGCATAGGTGGTTTTCCTGTATTGGATGTTTTCCTTTATTGGAGGCTGCCCTTCCCGTGGTTGTTCCCCCCCGGGGAAAGGTCTGGCTATTCACTGCTTGCGTCGAGAAACACGTGATGGTGTCTCCGCAGCTATCCTACATGCATTTGCATATTTCCCATAAGGGATGGGGGCAGTGTTCTGGATCACTGCGTTGAGAAACACGTGATGGTGTCTCCGCGGTGTTGGATGTTTTGGTCTCCCAGAGGCCAATCATCTGTTCCTTCAAAGACCCAGGCAGCGTCTGACTAACTTTCTATCCAAACCACCAGTTTTACCCTTCTGTGAGGAGTGCCCTACTAGATAGGAGCATGGCTCCCCCTGGTGGATTGGAGTGTGAAGTGTGTTGTGATGCTGTGATACCTGACAAGGTGAACTCCTTTAGTACCATCAGACGTAATATCACGCCCCCTGGTGGATGAGCGACATTACTGCAACGACCAGGACTCTGTCGCGCTGCACTCCCCCCCCCCCCCCCCCCGTTAAATCCAGTACTCCGGGACTGGGAAAAGAAAACAACAATTACAGGTTATCAAAAGACATACAAAATTTTTGAAATGCTATAAAACAAATTAATTTAACAGTGCTTCCCTTTATGGGAGGTGAGGACACTTGAACATTATAAACAAGGACATATTTACATTGTGCAAAAGGCAGATTGAAAACAGTTATCATCTACCTATAGAACCAATTACCCATACAGGTATTCTACCTACTAAGTGCTATCTTATAACAATAATTTAACATTTTCCTTAAGTGCAAAGTCTATTAACCATTTATCTATGGCTCTCTCTAGAGGACTCACTAACCCCTACGGGTTCACTTTATTGAAATGCAGAACAGGTTTCACCTCCACTACAGGCTAGACTGTATCTTTCTTCCAACTTCCTCAATTTTATTTACAGTACATCATTAAAGATTTTACTCTCAACATTTTCAAACATTTCTTATCACTAGTTTTCTAACTTCATACTATTACTATGTATAAACATTATTACTATCTAACTTCTTAAGGCAACACTATCATGTTTTGACTAAGTGCAACAAGTGAACATTCCCTTTAAAAGGGAATCCAAGTCCTTTCTGAGGTAAGACAAATAATCACATCACTAATTTTTCCAAGTTTTGTTTAAAGCAGTATGACGTGATCTGAGGGACCCGTTACGAACCCCCAAATGTTGGTCTTGGGTGGGCTACAAAACGTGTAATCCTGACCCGGTATTCCTCCGCACCAACGAGTTTTTCTTCAGGTCTGTAAAGCAAAGCAGTTATTTTTACAGCATAATTTAACAGCAGTTTCTGTTAAGAGGCAGTCTCTGTAAAAGCCTCCTATGTAAAACCAGTAGAGAGCACCTTTAAGAAGGTGCAAACTATTTACAAGAGCAGTTTGTGAATCATTCACCGTCCATGATTCCTATGTTGTTTGGTAAAACAGTGATGAACTTTTGTGCAAAACTGGAATAGGGATCCCGGGTAAACAAAGGGATCCCTTTAAGAGTTAACCCTAGACGGGTTCTAGCAGTAGGAGACAAACAGTTAACTATTTACAATTTCAGGTTTCCGAGGTTTATTCTGGCGGTCTCTACCAGGGCTTTACCTGACATGTAGCCCTCTGTGGCTTAGGATGGCTCGAATCCAGGTTCACTCCCGGTGCCAGGTACACTCCATGAGTTTATTTCTCCTACACGGTCAGGTCGTGCGTGGCAATAAAAGTCTGAGTGGTCCGGTGGATGATGCAGGTGACAGCAGGGGCTGCTGCAGCCGCGTCAGCGGTAAGCTCTTCCTCCAGGGTCCTGGATACCGCCAAGAGGGCTGTGCACCTTTGTAAGTCCCGGGCCCACCAGCTATTTCCCTTCTGATGCCGGCGGTAAGTCACAGCCTCCCCAGGACACAAGGCCAGATCCGTGCTGTCTCCGCACAGGCAGGACTTCACCTCATCCCGGGTGACATGGACTTTCACTGGGGATCCGATTTCTTGGATGAAACCTTTCCCCTCTTGCGGTTGGTACGTTACCACAACACCCCACTTTGGTGGAGAGTCATCTAGCATTTCGCCTTGGGCCTCCCGCTCCACTTCCCGCTGGTACTCTGCTGTTGTGGATTCTGTTTGCGGGCTCCCTCTGGTGGTTACTGCTGGTACTGGGTGACTTTGGTGGGTTGCGGCCTTTGGTTTCCATCTGTCCATCAGAGGCTGGGTGTTTCCTATTTTACCTGGCCTTTCTGTCATTTCCCTTGTCGGCTATCAATGTGTTCAGATGTGCTCTGTTTGGTTCCTGCCTACCTGCTCCCAGATCTTTCAGGATAAGCTAAGTGCTGATTTTCAGTTGTTTGGTTTTTTGTCCAGCTTGCTTAGAATGTCTCTTTGTTAGCTGGTTGCTCTAGTGGACTGAGGTTCTCCCCATGTGCCATGAGTTGGCACATGGGTCCTTGTAATCTCAGGATGGCTTTTTTTGATTAGGGTTTTTTGCTGACCGCTCAGTCCCCTTTTGTGTCATTCTGCTTTCTAGTTTTCAGCGGGCCTCTATTTGCTAAAGCTATATACATCATCTCTATGTGTGTGCCTTCCTCTCATTTCACCGTCAATACATGTGGGGGCCAACTATACCTTTGGGGTTAATTCCTCTGGAGGCAAGTGAGGTCTTTGTTTTCTCTGCAGTACTAGTTAGCTCTTAGGCTGGTGCGTGGCGTCTAGAACCAACGTAGGCACGCTCCCTGGCTATCTCTAGTTGCGTTTGTCAGGTGTAGGGCAGCGGTCAGCCCAGGTTCCATCACCCTAGAGCTCGTCCGATATTTATTATACTTTGCTTATCCTGTGCTATCCCTAGCCATTGGGGATTCATGACACTCTGCGATTAGATGCCGCTGGTACTCTCCCCAAGGAAAGGGCCCGAGATCATGCCCTCCAGGTGGTCTGGGGTCAAGTGGCTGGGACACCAGGGCTCCAGCAGTCGCGGTGGTGCACAGGGCAATTGCGGAGGGAAGGTGGACTCCCGGAACGTCACGGCACCGAATGTCTGCACATGGGACGACTCTCTCAGCGCCACTCCACCCCTCCAGGAAAGGCGCCAGGGTTGGTGACGGTACAGGCAGCGGGATCTCCATAGACGGCTCCCAAGGATCCAGACTCTCCAGCAGCGGCACATTGGAGTAATCCACCGGTGACGGCGGTCTGTGCGGGGCCATTCTTTTTTGAGGGTCCCCTCTGATCTCCAGCTCCATTCTTTCCCCTTCTGGAGATTGGTTTCTTTTTTTGGTCTCCGCCTGCCATGGAGAATCAGGAGGCAGACCTCAGCTGCTGACGGACACGTCCTCAAAATACAGAAATATTTAGACTGGGCGGCCATTATTCTTCGCGCTTCTCAGTTCATCCACGCCCACAATTCCACGCCCTTCTTCTTCTCCGGCGCTCCTCGTGGTGCGGTAATGGCGGCGGTTTTGGCGGGAATTGGCAATACACAGTCCTTGCAATAAATCACAGTTCCAATACAGTTCTGACACAGTTCTTAGGCACACATCACCCGATTTTTCAGGCTTAAGTAGATCCTGTTTGTGACGCCAAAGTTGGAGCGCCCCCACGCGTAAGGGCATTGGGGTACTCGGTACTGGGTCTTTCGGTTCGGGGGATGTCACGGTGGCCTGACCCGATCCGTGGCCCTTTGAGGGGGCGTCCAATTAAAGGTGAAGTTTGTATAGTGTTCGTGACGCCACCTATGGTACTCGGTCAGGGTGACCAACGCTGCTTAGGGGTCCGCTGGGGTGATGGAATGGCAGCTAGATGGTATACCTTCCCACAGGTGAAGTATGTCCCCAGGGCTTCCCAGGTGTGTAGGTGGTGATGGTGGATGATGTAAGGCGCAGTGAATAACGAGGACGCAGAGGGTGCAGTCTCTTTACCTTTACTGAAGGCTTCAGCATCCACAGTCCAGAGCACTGATCACAGGGCAGGTAGAGTCCAGCCGGTCCGAAGGCACATCCAGAGTTCCCTTATCTAGGTGGAAATCAGTAGCCTTCCTACTAGCGCCTGTGTGTTGTAGTACCTCCCTGCTGAGCACCACGGGATAGTCCTCACAAATCTTGTAATTGTTCTTGATGTTATTTCTTCCTCTCTGTCCCCCAGATGGTATGGATAGAACAACCCGTATGACTGGGATAGCCTGGGGCTTGTTTGTAGGGACCCTAGAGCCGCCCCGACCCCCACAATTTGCTACTGTGTCTTCTTAGGTATTAAGGTCAGGCAGCCAACCTGGAATTGACTGTCCTGCTGGTCTCTGAAGTAAAGTGTAGAGTCTATTACTCCCTCGGTGTTCCGGCCACCTCAGAAGGAGGCTGCCGATCTCGGGCAGAACTCCTCCCGGTGTTTTCTCCTTGGGCTGTGACTTCGTTTCTCACTCTCTACAATACAATTTGCTTCGTGTCCTTCCTTTGGATACTGCCGCACGTGGGGCAGGCGCAGCTCCGTAGATTTCTATCTCGCTAGGCCTCTGTCAGGATCCCACCCCTGACAGGGACCCTCTGTCTGCAGCTCAGATGTTCCTCCTTTTCCCCCTGTCTGCCTGACAGGAACTCTCTAGGTCAAGACCCAGGCAGCGTCTGACTAACTTTCTATCCAAACCACCAGTTTTACCCTTCTGTGAGGAGTGCCCTACTAGATAGGAGCATGGCTCCCCCTGGTGGATTGGAGTGTGAAGTGTGTTGTGATGCTGTGATACCTGACAAGGTGAACTCCTTTAGTACCATCAGATGTAATATCACTCCCCCTGGTGGAAGAGCGACATTACTGCAACGACCAGGACTCTGGGGCGCTGCACAATAACTGTGACAATGGCTGCTGAACTAAAACATATAGTCAACCCTGTGAAAAATAAGTAGTAATAATCATTACCTGAATTGTGCTGCCAAGTGATGGATGCCCAGGCATCCCCTCACCCTGAGGCACGTTTCGCTGACAGCTTCTTCCTTCTTCCTATTTTTCATTGATTATATGGTCCCTATGATATCTTTCTAAAAAAACCTTTAATTCTATATATTGCCCCCTATGGTATCTCTGCTCTACATGTCATGTGCTTTTTTATCTTGTGTGTTTTTATTACTTATCTTTAATAAAATTTATACTTTTAATATTACAGGTGGATCTCTTCTCTCTTCCCATGTTTATATCTACATGGGTATTCGTTGTTGATGTATTTATGAAATGCCTCTCCCTGCCTAGGACTTTGTTGTGAATAACCATGAAAATGCAGTCTAATCTGCAGGCACCATGTTATAGAGAGCGGGAAGCTGAACAGATTGATATATATCGTATTTTTCGCACTATAAGACACAATTTTTCCCCATAAATTTGTGAGGAAAATAGGGGGTGCCTCTTATAGTGTAAATGCAGGCTTACCAGGGGGTATTGGTGTAGCAGCGGAACTGGCAGTGGCAGAGGTGTGGCAATGCTGTGGCAGTGGCGGTGCGGAGTTCACAAGGAAATGGACAGCATGTGACTTAAATATGAGTGTCTGAGCAAAGGGTCTGAATACTTATGACCATGTGATATTTCAGTTTTTCATTTTTATTAAATTTGCAAAAGTTTCTACATTTTTTTTTTCAGTCAAGATGGGGTGCAGAGTGTACATTAATGAGAAAAAAAAGAACTTTTTTGAATTTACGAAATGGCTGCAATGAAACAAAAATAACATTTCCCACATGTCTACTTTACATCAGCACAATTATGGAAACATAATTTTTTTTGTTAGGAAGTTAAAAGGGTTAAAAGTTGATTTCTTATTTTTACAACAAAATTTGCAAAACCATTTTTTTTTAGGGACCACCTCACATTTGAGGGGCCTATATGACAGAAAATACCCCAAAGTGACACCATTCTAAAAACTGCACTCCTCGAGGTAATCAAAACCACATTCAAGAATTTTATTAAACCTTCAGGTGCTTCACAGAAATTTTGGGAATGTGGAAGAAGAAAATAAACATTTACTTTTCTTCCACAAAAATTTTTCTTTAGACCTATTTTTTTTACTTTTGCAAAGGAAACAGGAGAAAATGGATGATACATTTTGATGTGCAATTTCTCCTGAGTGCGCAGATACCCAATATGTGGAGGAAAACAACTGTTTGGGTGCACGGCAGGGCTTGGAAGGAAAGGTGCGCCATTTGACTTTTTGAATGTAAAATATGTTTGGTTTGTTTGGCTATTTTCTTGCTGAAGGGGGCAAGTTTACCTTTCAAATGGTGTATCATTTGTGTGTGTGCAGTATGAATGGAGATACAAAGTGATCACCGAAAAAGAGTGTTTAGAAATAATATAGAAGGATAGCGCCATTTATTCCATGGCGCTTTACATGTGAGGAGGGGTATACATAATAAAAATAAGTACAATAATCTTAGACAATACAAGTCACGACTGGTACAGGAGGAGAGAGGACCCTGCCCGCGAGGGCTCACAATCTACAAGGGATGGATGAGGATACAATAGGCGAGGGTATATTACAGTTCAGATTTTGCTGCACTTGTTTGAGTGTGCCATGTTACATTGGCAGAGCCCCTGAGGTGACAGAACAACAGAACCCCCCCATAAGGGACCCCAGTATGGAAATTAGAACCCTTTGGGAATTTATATACAGATGTAGAGACGAGTTTGACTCCTGGGTGTTTAACGGAAACAGGCAGCAGTGGATGTTGCAGAGTGAAAATTGCAAACTGCTGTTGTAGTGACCAGTACGTTGTAGTGACCAGTACATTATGTCCAGCTCATGCTTCTGGAAACACACACCTGTAAATTAGGCGGGCTCTCATCATTACAGAAATGCCAAACATTTGAGCGCTAAAATGTGGTTTAGGCACACTGAGGCTCAGAAGGGAGGGGAGCATTTGGATTTGGGAGCGGAGAATTTGCTGAATTTCTTTTGGGGAGCAAGGAGCCATTATGCTTTTCTAGAGCCTTTGTACTACCAGTAACGTGGATGCCCCTTATATTTCTGTTAACTGATGACAGATCTGAGTGAGGGAGTGCTTTTTTTGTGAATTGAGTTGAAGCTATTACTGGGAACATTTTACATAATGTTTGGGATTACATTTATCTGACGCTCTACGCTGAGCATTTACTTTGGGGTTTCCATCTAAATATCCGAGTGACGTTACAGATGAAACCCCCGAGGGATCCATTCACTATAATGGCCGACGGCACTTTTATGCAATCCTAAAAAGACGAACACTGCCGGATCACAGGTCCTATGGTGTCCACAGTGGCTCCATCTGCCTCATTATAGGAAGTTTTCCACCGGGAGTTCTGTCTGAATCACGTATTTCAAGGTGTAAGCAGAGTGCAGGATAAATGTGCGCTGAGCCTTACTGCGATCTTTTGGGAGGCAGAATGAAAAAAAAATCAACAGCATGTGAAGAATTGGTTTTATTTATTTTTTATGCCATTCCTTCTGTGGTATAAGGGATTAGGCGACTTTATTCTTCGGGTCGGTGCGATTACAGCGATACCAGATTTATATTGGGTTTTTATGTTTGGCTGCAGTCACACACTTTTTATTGCGAAAACTAGTTTTTGTATCACCATATTTTGGGAGCTATAATTTTTTCATATTTCAGCCAACAGAGTCATGTAATGACTTGTTTTTTGCGGGACGAGCTGATGTTTTTATTGCTTTTTGGGACAAGATGATGATTTCAGCGGTACCATTTTTATTTACATCCATCTTTTTGATCGCGTTTTATTGCACTTTTTGTTCGACGGTATGATGATAAAGCATTGTTTCTTTGCCTCGTTTTTTATTTATTTATTTTATGGTGTTCATTGAAGGAGTTAAGTAGTGGGACAGTTTTATAGAGCGGGTCATTACAAATGCAGCGATTCCAGATATGTGTACTTTTATTTTTTTATATTCATAAATAAATAAATGTATTTATTGGAAACATATTTATCTATTTTTCTTTATTAGGGATTTAAAAAAAATATATTTTTATTTTAGTTTAGTTTATTTTCTAGTTAGTCTAGAACATGACTGGTTCCCTTTAAGTGAATTTATGTCCATTATAGGTTTCAGTCCAACAGTTGAAGAAAAAAATTATATCAAATAATTGTTTTAGGCTGCAGTAAAGTATGAAGAATTAACATTTCCAGTAGCTCTCTGTAAACTTATAACTATATGTTTTAGTGATACATTTGCATTATCTATACATGCAGACTGAAAGATTTATTCAGAGCTAATCTAACAGAAAGGAAAATACAATGCAGTACCACATCACCCTCTAGTGGTACCCAGTACATACAGTGCATGAGATGTACACTATACACATAGGACGTTTATATATGTATATGTATACACATATGCCTGTATGATCTCCCTACAATGCCTGAGCATGCTCCTGATGAGGCGGCGGATGATCTCCTGAGAGATCTCCCAGACCTGGACTAAAGCATCCGCCAACTCCTGGACAGTCAGTGGTGTAATGTGACATTGGTGAATGGTGCGAGACATGATGTCCCAGATGTGTTCAATTGGATTCAAGTCTGGGGAATGGGCGGGCCAGTCCATAACTTCAATGCCTTCATCTTGCAGGAACTGCTGAGTCCTGACACATTCCAGCCACATGAGGTCTGGCATTGTCCTGCATTAGGAACCCAGGGCCAACCGCACCAGCATATGGTTTCACAAGGGGTCTGAGGATCTCATCTCGGTACCTAATGGCAGTCAGGCTACCTCTGGCGAGCACATGGAGGGCTGTGTGGCCCTCCAAAGAAATGCCACCCTACATCATTACTGACCCACTGCCAAACCGATCATGCTGAAGGATGTTGCAGGCAGCAGATCGCTCTCCACGGCGTCTCCAGACTCTGTCACGTCTGTCACATGTGCTTAGTGTGAACCTGCTTTCATCTGTGAAGAGCACAGGGCGCCAGTGACAAATTTGCCAATCCTCATGTTCTGTGGCAAATGCCAAGCGTCCTGCATGGTGTTGGGCTGTGAGCATAACCCCCACCTGTGGACGTCGGGCACTCAGACCATCCTCATGGAGTTGGTTTATAACCATTTGTGCAGACACATGCACATTTCTGGCCTGCTGGAGGAGGTCATTTTCCAGGGCTCTGGCAGTGCTCCTCCTTTTCCTACTTGCACAAAGGCTGAGGTAGCGGTCCTGCTGCTGGGTTGTTGCTCTCCTAAGGCCCCCTCCACGTCTCCTGATGTACTGGCCTGTCTCCTGGTAGCGCCTCCAGCCTCTGGACACTATGCTGACAATCATAGCAAACCTTCTTGCCACAGCTCGCATTGATGTGCCATCCTGGATGAGCTACACTACCTGAGACACTTGTGTGGGTTGTAGAGTCCGTCTCATGCTACCACGAGTGTGAAAGCACAACCAACATTCAAAAGTGACCAAAACATCAGCCAGAAAGCATTGGTACTGAGATGTGGTCTGTGGTCCCCACCTGCAGAACCACTCCTTTATTGAGTGTGTCTTGAAGATTTCCAATAATTTCCATCTGTTGTCTATACCATTTGCACAACAGCATGTGAAATTGATTGTCAAACAGTGTTGCTTCCTAAGTGGACAGTTTGATTTCACAGAAGTTTGATTTACTTGGAGTTAAATTCTGTTGTCTAAGTGTTCCCTTTAATTTTTTGAGCAGTGTATATATGTACTGCTAAAAATGTTAGAAAATTAAAGTCACTCCACTTGGACAGCACCTTTTTGAATTAAATAGTACATCTTATAAAATAAAAAATCATATACACGGCTCTAGCACCAGTGCCATTCCAACGATGTCGGAACTGGGTCTGCTGGAGTTCAAATGGCATTGTTATGCTACATAAGCAATGCAATCAATCAGCGTCAGAAGTCCAATAGCTGCTGCTAATTGGCAGCAGAGATCATTAGGCATACACATGTGATCAAAATTGTTGGTACCCCTCGTTTAATGACAGAAAAACCCACAAAGGTCACAGAAATAACTTGAATCTGACAAAAGTAATAATAAATAAAAGATCTATGTAAATGAAAGCAGACATTGCTTTTCAATCATGCTTCCACAGAATTTAAAAAAATAAAACCCATGAAATAGGTATGAAATGATGGTACCCCTGAAAATAATGTGACATTGACTACAGTTGACTACAGTTGCACATATTATTCAGAAATTTAAGATTCATGGGACTGTAGCCGACCTCCCTGGACGTGGCCGCAGGTGGAAAATTGATGGCAAATCAAAGAGATGGATGATATGAATGGTAACAAAAGAGCCCAGAAAAACTTCTAAACAGATAAAAGGTGAACTTCAAACTCAAGGAACATCAGTGTCAGACCGCACCATCCATCGTTGTCTGAGCCAAAGTGGGCTTCATGGAAGACGACCAAGGAAAACACCATTGTTGATAAAAAAAATTAATAAAAAGCGGGACTGGAATTTGCCAATCTACATGTTGACAAGCCACAAAGCTTCTGGGAGAATGTCCTATGGATAGATTAGACAAAAATGGAACTTTTTAGAAAGGCACATCAGCTCTATGTTCACAGACGGAAAAATGAAGCATGCTTGATAAAAACCTTTTTAGGTCGAAACGTCGCATTATGGCAGAATAAAGATATTGGATTTTTTTATCACCTGGACTGGATGCTGTTCCTTTTTCTTTGGAAAAAATGAAGCATATCAAGAAAAGAACACAGTCCCTACTGTGAAACATGGAGGAGGCTCTGTTATGTTCTGGTGCTGCTTTGCTGCATCTGGCACAGAGTGTCTAGAATCTGTGCAGGCTACGATGAAATCTCAAGACTATCAAGGGATTCTAGAGAGAAATGTGCTGCCCAGTGTCCGAAAGCTTGGTCTCAGTCGCAGTCATGGGTCTTACAACAGGATAATGACCCAAAACACACAGCTAAAAACATCCAAGAATGGCTAAGAGGAAACATTAGACTATTCTGAAGTGGCTTTCTATGAGCACTTTTGGAAAGAGCTGAAACATGCTGTCTGGAAATGGCAACCTTCAAACACAAGACAACTGGAGCAGTTTGCTCTTGAGGAGTGGGCCAAAATACCTGTCGAGAAGTGCAGAAGTCACAGTTACAGGAATCGTTTGATTGCAATGATTGCCTCAAAATGTTGTGCAACAAAATATTACGTTTAGGGTACCATCATTTCTGTCCAGGCCTATTTTATGAGTTTTATGTTGTTGTTTTGTTTTTTTTTAAATTCTGTGGAAGCATGGTTGAAAAGCAATGTCTGATTTTCATTTGTTCATTGTCATAGATTTTTTATTTATTATTACTTTCGCCACCAAAATATTTCCCGCACTTTAGCAATGATAATGGTGGTGTATCATGAGTGTTTGGCATGTGTTTGATGAGGGAGGGGGTTTGCAGAGCTCAAAGGCGTGGTGTTTTTGCAAGTGCAGAACAGCAGTCATTTTTTTACCCCTAATTTTATGTGTGCACATTGCAGCTAGCCAATCAGGGTGCAGAAAACACCCACAATGTCCTGACACAAGTGCTTGTGTCATTGGATGCTGAAATCACCTGTCCCTCTGCATATAAATAGAGCACATCTTGTTTTAGCGCCATTTTGACACTGATCAGTGCAGAGAGGTTGCTCCTGTCACTGCCACTGTTTGCATCAAGATTTCAGCTATTTAGCTAGGCAGTTGTATATCAGTCAGATAGTGTAGCTAGATAGTGTCCAGTGTGGCTGTTAAATTTACCTTCCAGCACTTTTTTTGGGCCATAATGAGGTGCACAAACAAATCCAGCAGGGCACGTGTTGTGCACTGCTTCCAGGTACGGGCTGAGGCTGAAATTCAGCCCTGGCATTTGAAATCACACAGGCCCATGCTGTTCCCGTCCCCAAGCACCGGATGGAATATATTACTAATCTTTCCCTGGATGGAGGAAACTAAGATTTACTAAAAGACCAATATACTAATGACTAGATGGTGGCCCGATTCTAACGCATCAGGTATTCTAGAATATGCATGTCCACGTAGTATATTGCACAGCCCACATAGTATATTGCCCAGCCATGTAGTATATTGCCCAGTCACGTAGTATATTGCCCAGCCACGTAGTATATTGCTCAGCGCAGCGACGTAGTATATTGCCCAGCCACGTAGTATATTGCCCAGCCACGTAGTATATTGCCCAGTGACGTAGTATATTGCCCAGCCACGTAGTATATTGCCCAGTCACGTAGTATATTGCCTAGTCACGTAGTATATTGCACAGCCCACGTAGTACATTTCCCAGTCAGGTAGTATATTGCCCAGCCACGTAGTATATTGCCCAGCCACGTAGTATATTGCCCAGCGACGTAGTATATTGCCCAGCCACGTAGTATATTGCCCAGCCACATAGTATATTGCCCAGCCACGTAGTATATTGCCCAGTTACGTAGTATATTGCCCAGCCACGTAGTATATTGCCCAGTCACGTAGTATATTGCCCAGCCATGTAGTATATTGCCCAGCCACGTAGTATATTGCCCAGCCACGTAGTATATTGCCCAGCCACGTAGTATGTAGTATATTGGTCAGCCACGTAGTATATTGCCCAGCCACGTAGTATATTGCCCAGTAACGTAGTATATTGCCCAGTGACGTAAAATAAAAAATAAACATATACTCACCTTCCGAAGTGCCGTTGAAGTCCTGGCGCCTGTGTACGGTGCACACGGCAGCTTCCGGTCCCAGGGTTGGTATGAGTGCAGGACCTGTGATGACGTCGCGGTCACATGACCGTGACGTCATGGCCACATGACCGTGACGTCATGGCAGGTCCTTCTCCCACAGGCACGCAGGACCTGTGATTACGTTGCGGTCACATGACCATGACATCATGGCAGGTCCTTCTCGCATAGCATCCTTGGCACCGGAACCTGCCGCTTGCACTGCCGAGGACACCGTGCCACGTCGGAGGGTGAGAATAACCTTTTTTTTATTATTCTTATTTGTAACATTAGATCTTTTTACTATTGATGCTGCATACACAGCATCAATAGTAAAAATTTGGACACACAGGGTTAATAGCTGCGTAACCGGAGTGTGTTACACCACGCTCCGGTAACGCTGGCATTAACCCTGTGTGAGGGCTGAGTGGAGGGGAGTATGGAGCGGGCACTGACTGCAGGGAGGAAAGAGCGGCCATTTTGCCGCCGGACTGTGCCCGTCGCTGATTGGTCGTGGCAATGGTTGTGGGCGTTTTGCCACGACCAATCAGCGACTTGGATTCCATGACAGACAGAGGCCGTGACCAATGAATATCCGTGACAGACAGAAAGAAAGAAGGACAGACGAAAGTGACCCTTAGACAATTATATAGAAGATACCCGTGGCCTGCTGGGGTAAGTGATGGAGTTAGCGATCTTGTGCTCCATCACAATTCTTAACATTATGGGTATCTTGAGAACACTGATTCTGTTAACAATGTTGCAGACAAGGCAGCCCACAACCAGGCAGGCCCTTTTGGCATTTGCCAGAATTGCCAAATGGCCAGTCCGGCCCTGACTGCTTCTATTGTGATCCATGCACGAGTATAGCATTCTAATTCACATGCACCTAGTGAAAAAATATTAAACAGCCTGCTGTATTGTGACGTCCCAGGGTCCTGGTTGTCACAGTGACATTGCTTTCCTCACGGGGAGAGTGATGTCACGCTTGGAAGCGATGAAGGATATCTCTCACCAGATAACACAAACATGCAACATGTTCGCACTCCAGGCCACAAGAGGGAGCTTTTGATCCTATTTCTAGGTGTCTCCCCTGCATATAGAGATATATTGTGGTTTGGAGGGAAATTGAGTTAGATAGTGCCGGACAGGAGACTGGAGCAGTCTGAGGCAGAAAGAACTTATGAGGGGCCGTGCAGCCATGAGAAAGTGCTGCAGCTCCTGGACAGAGATAATACCGAAAGCCGAAATGATTGCAGTGAGCGTGTAGGAGAGCAAAGCACAGGAGAGGAATACCAGTGGAGCAGAGCAGTGAATGAGCTACCTGACATAAGAAATGTGAAGATTGTTCCAGCTCCTTTCCGATAAAAAATCCTTTATTGATCCATATCCTTAAAAATCATCCCTGCACAAAAGGGAATGTGAACAGCGACAAAAACCTGCTAATAGCTACACGTTTCGATCTAAAAGATCTTCATCATGGCTATCTACAAACACATTCAGAGAAAGTATACACTCACTGGCCACTTTATTAGGTACACCTGTCCAACTTCTTGTTAACACTTAATTTCTAATCAGCTAATCACATGGCGGCAACTCAGTGCATTTAGGCATGTAGACATGGTCAAGACAATCTCCTGCAGTTCAAACCGAGCATCAGTATGGGGAAGAAAGGTGATTTGAGTGCCTTTGAACGTGGCATGGTTGTTGGTGCCAGAAGGGCTGGTCTGAGTATTTCAGAAACTGCTGATCTACTGGGATTTTCACGCACAACCATCTCTAGGGTTTACAGAGAATGGTCCGAAAAATAAAAAAATCCAGTGAGCGGCAGTTCTGTGGGCGGAAATGCCTTGTTGATGCCAGAGGTCAGAGGAGAATGGGCAGACTGGTTCGAGCTGATAGAAAGGCAACAGTGACTCAAATCGCCACCCGTTACAACCAAGGTAGGCCTAAGAGCATCTCTGAACGCACAGTGCGTCGAACTTTGAGGCAGATGGGCTACAGCAGCAGAAGACCACACCGGGTACCACTCCTTTCAGCTAAGAACAGGAAACTGAGGCTACAATTTGTACAAGCTCATCGAAATTGGACAGTAGAAGATTGGAAAAACGTTGCTTGGTCTGATGAGTCTCGATTTCTGCTGCGACATTCGGATGGTAGGGTCAGAATTTGGCGTAAACAACATGAAAGCATGGATCCATCCTGCCTTGTATGGAGCATCTTTGGGATGTGCAGCCGACAAATCTGCGGCAACTGTGTGATGCCATCATGTCAATATGGACCAAAATCTCTGAGGAATGCTTCCAGCACCTTGTTGAATCTATGCCACGAAGAATTGAGGCAGTTCTGAAGGCAAAAGGGGGTCAACCCGTTACTAGCATGGTGTACCTAATAAAGTGGCCGGTGAGTGTATATACAATGCTTTAGCAAATCACAGTGAAGACTTCAGATCACATGATCTGATCACAGGTCCTGCAAGCACAAATGCAGAGAAAGTATACATACAATGCTTTTAGCAAATCACAGTGAAAACTTCAGATCACATGATCTTGTCAAAGGTCCTGCAAACATACAAAAACCGTATAATAACAATAAAAAAATAAATAAATAAAATTAACATTTTAACAATAATGGTACATAATTTTGTTCCTTTTGTTAAGTCCCAAAGGCAATCTAGTTTGTAAATTATACATCCAGTACGCCTCCCTTGTGAGGAGGCGTCTCTTAATATCTCCTCCACGGACAGATTTCTTTAATAGATCAATCCCTTGAATGAACATAGCTGAAATATTACCTTCATGGTGCTTTGCAAAATGTTTTGAAACCATAGATATATTTCTATTAATGGCATTAAAATTTGTAATATCTCTTAGGTGTTCCGATATCCTTGTTTTTAATTTCCTATTTGTGCACCCAACATATGCAACCTTACATTCCCTACACCCAATTTTATACACTACATTCTCAGAATGACAGTTGATAAATTATTTTATGGTAAATTCCTTTGTATTATTGTGATTGGTAAAAATTTTGCCAGTCAAGCTGTGAGCGCAAGTGGTGCAAGACGTAGTGCCGCACTTATAAAATCCCTTGCAATCCAGCCAAGTCTGGGATCTAGGTCTGGATAGAAACAATCCTGGTGAAATTATATTACCAATTGTGGGAGCTCTACGTGAAACAATATTAGCTACCTCCCTGGCTGGCGCAGATTAACAGTAGCCAGAACACCGAGGTTGTGAGGGACTCTAAGACTGACTGCAGAAACCGTCAGGACAGCTGGATTACATATCACCTGTCCGCCCTAACACCCAGGAGGCACAGTGACACATAGAGTCCGGGTCATGATAGCGAACCTGTAAAAAGGCTCGAGTCACCTGCCATACGGGTTTATGTCCCACCTTTATGGAGGACAGAGAAGAACTGTGAGGACCTTATCAGAAGCTTCATGTAGCAGGGACCTCACACATCAGCGCAAGTAGGGAAGGCTTATGGACCTCACCTGGGAGAGGGATCACCTTTGCCTCCAAGCTGGCCGGACCACATCACCACCTGTGCCTGGTATCCTGGACTGTGGACTACTCGTACCAGTAAACCAGGTAAAGACTTAACAATTCTGTGTCATAGTTACATAGTTACATAGTTATTAAGGTTGAAGGAAGACTGTAAGTCCATCTAGTTCAACCCATAGCCTAACCTAACATGCCCTAACATGTTGATCCAGGGGAAGGCAAAAAAACCCCATGTGGCAAAGAGTAACTCCACCATGGGGAAAAAAATTCCTTCCCGACTCCACATACGGCAATCAGACTAGTTCCCTGGATCAACGCCTTATCAAGGAATCTAGTGTATATACCCTGTAACATTATACTTTTCCAGAAAGGTATCCAGTCCCCTCTTAAATTTAATTAATGAATCACTCATTACAACATCATACGGCAGAGAGTTCCATAGTCTCACTGCTCTTACAGTAAAGAATCCGCGTCTGTTATTATGCTTAAACCTTCTTTCCTCCAGACGTAGAGGATGCCCCCTTGTCCCTGTCTCAGGTCTATGATTAAAAAGATCACCAGAAAGGTCTTTGTACTGTCCCCTCATATATTTATACATTAAAATAAGATCACCCCTTAGTCTTCGTTTTTCCAAACTAAATAGACCCAAGTGTAATAACCTATCTTGGTATTGCAGACCCCCCAGTCCTCTAATAACCTTGGTCGCTCTTCTCTGCACCCGCTCCAGTTCAGCTATGTCTTTCTTATACACCGGAGACCAGAACTGTGCACAGTATTCTAAGTGTGGTCGAACTAGTGACTTGTATAGAGGTAAAATTATGTTCTCCTCATGAGCATCTATGCCTCTTTTAATACATCCCATTATTTTATTTGCCTTTGTAGCAGCTGCCTGACACTGGCCACTGAATATGAGTTTGTCATCCACCCATACACCCAGGTCTTTTTCATTGACGGTTTTGCCCAGAGTTTTAGAATTAAGCACATAGTTATACATCTTATTACTTCTACCCAAGTGCATGACCTTACATTTATCCCCATTAAAGCTCATTTGCCATTTATCAGCCCAAGCTTCTAGTTTACATAAATCATCCTGTAATATAAAATTGTCCTCCCCTGTATTGATTACCCTGCAGAGTTTAGTGTCATCTGCAAATATTGAAATTCTACTCTGAATGCCCCCTACAAGGTCATTAATAAATATGTTAAAAAGAAGAGGGCCCAATACTGACCCCTGTGGTACCCCACTGCTAACCGTGACCCAGTCCGAGTGTGCTCCATTAATAACCACCCTTTGTTTCCGATCCCTGAGCCAGCTCTCAACCCACTTACACATATTTTCCCCTATCCCCATTACTCTCATTTTATGTAACAACCTTTTGTGTGGCACCGTATCAAAAGCTTTGGAAAAGTCCATATATACTACGTCCACTGGGTTCCCTTGGTCCAGTCCGGAACTTACCTCTTCATAGAAGCTGATCAAATTAGTCTGACATGAACGGTCCCTAGTAAACCCGTGCTGATACTGGGTCATGAGGTTATTCCTCTTCAGATACTCCAGCATAGCATCCCTTAGAATGCCCTCCAGGATTTTACCCACAGTAGAGGTTAAGCTTACTGGCCTATAATTACCGAGTTCAGTTTTTGCCCCTTTTTTGAATATTGGCACCACATTTGCTATACGCCAGTCCTGTGGTACAGACCCTGTTATTATGGAGTCTTTAAAGATTAAAAATAATGGTCTATCAATGACTGTACTTAGTTCCTGCAGTACTCGGGGGTGTATCCCATCCGGGCCCGGAGATTTATCAATTTTAGTTATTTTTAGACGCCGCTGTACTTCCTGCTGGGTTAAGCAGGTGACATTTAATGGGGAATTTTTATCACTAGTCATTTTGTCTGCCATGGGATTTTCTTTTGTAAATACTGATGAAAAAAAGTCATTTAGCATATTGGCTTTTTCCTCATCCTCATCCACCATTTCACCCAGACTATTTTTAAGGGGGCCAACACTGTCATTTTTTAGTTTCTTACTATTTATATAGTTAAAGAATATTTTGGGATTATTTTTACTCTCTCTGGCAATGAGTCTCTCTGTCTCAATCTTTGCTGCCTTGATTTGCTTTTTACAGAATTTATTTAATTTTCTGTATTTATTTAATGCCTCCTCACTACCTACTTCCTTTAATTCTCTAAATGCTTTCTTTTTGTCCCTTATTGCGCCCCTTACAGCTCTATTTAGCCATATTGGTTTCCTCCTATTTCTAGTATGTTTATTCCCATACGGTATATACTGTGCACAGGTCCTATCCAGGATGCTAATAAATGTCTCCCATTTTCTTTGTGTATTTTTGTGTCTCAGGATATTGTCCCAGTTAATTGCACCAAGATCCTCTCTCATCCGTTGGAAATTTGCCCTCCTGAAGTTTAGTGTCCTTGTCACCCCCCTACTACCCATCTTATTAAAGGTTACATGAAAACTTATTATTTTGTGATCACTATTCCCCAAGTGACCCCCAACCCTTATATTTGATATGCGGTCTGGCCTGTTGGTTAATATTAGGTCTAGCAGTGCCCCCCTCCTTGTTGGGTCCTGAACCAGTTGTGAAAGGTAATTGTCTCTCATAGTTGTCAAAAACCGATTACCTTTGCTGGAACTGCAGGTTTCTGTTCCCCAATCTATTTCAGGGTAGTTGAAGTCCCCCATAATAATGACTTCTCCTTGAGTCGCAGCTTCATCTATTTGCTTTACGAGGATATTCTCCATTGCTTCCATTAGATTTGGAGATTTATAACAAACCCCTATCAGTAATTTATTATTTTTTCCCCCTCCCCTTATCTCCACCCACAGGGACTCTACATTTTCATTAAATTCACCTATATTATCACGCAGGATGGGTTTTAAGGAAGATTTTACATGTAGACACACCCCTCCCCCTCGCTTATCTGTACGGTCATTTCTGAACAGGCTATAGCCCTGCAAGTTAACAGCCCAGTCATGGCTCTCATCCAGCCATGTCTCAGATATCCCCACCATGTCATAATTATGCTCCAACAACATTAGTTCTAATTCATCCATTTTGTTGGCGAGGCTTCTGGCATTAGTATACATGCACTTGATGTTACTCTCTGTACCTCTATTCTTTCTTAAATTACTAACTGTTCTAACCCCACCCCCCATGCCACCGCCACCCCCAACTTCCTTATTTGTGCCCAGGTCTCTATCTGCACTATCTTCCCCTCCTATAAAATGAATACCCTCCCCCCCATTCCCTAGTTTAAACACTCCTCCAACCTTCTAACCATTTTCTCCCCCAGCACAGCTGCACCTTCCCCATTGAGGTGCAGCCCGTCCCTAGCGTAGAGCCTGTAGCCAACTGAGAAGTCGGCCCAGTTCTGCAGGAACCCAAACCCCTCCTTCCTACACCAATTCTTGAGCCACTTATTAACCTCCCTAATCTCCCGTTGCCTCTCTGGCGTGGCACGTGGTACAGGCAGTATTTCGGAAAATACCACGTTGGAGGTCCTTGCTTTCAGCTTGCAGCCTAATTCCCTGAAATCATCTTTAAGGACCTTCCACCTACCTCTAACTTTGTCATTTGTGCCAATGTGCACCATGACCGCTGGGTCCTCACCAGCCCCTCCCAGTAATCTGTCCACCCGATCAGCGATGTGTCGGACTCGAGCGCCAGGTAGGCAGCACACCGTCCGACGATCCCTGTCTTTGTGACAGATTGCCCTATCTGTTCCCCTAATAATTGAGTCCCCCACTACCAGCACCTGTCTGGCCTGCCCTGCTCTCCTATTTCCCCCCTTACTGGAGCAGTCACTCCTCCGGCTTTCAGAGGACATGCCTGGCTGCAGCAGTGCTACCCCTGTACTGGCACCCCCCTCATCTGCCAACTTAGCAAACTTATTGGGGTATGCCAGATCAGGACTAGCCTCCCTGGCACTCTTCCCTCTACCCCGCCTTCTATCTGTCACCCAGCTAACTGCCACACTGTCCTGCAGCTCCATCCTACCATCCCCCTCCTCATCTATCCCATTGAGCGTCTGCTCTGTGAGCAGAAGACTCCTCTCCATATTGTCTATGGATCTCAGTGTTGCCAGCTGCACATTTAGATCCAGTATCTGGGTTTCCAAATGCACAATGTGCTCACATCTCGCACAGCAGTATGCACCCTCGACCGGCTGATCAAGGACTGCATACATGTGGCAAGATGTACACTGGATGGCATTAACAATTGTGGAGCACATTTCCTAATGGGGATTGCAGCACACAGAAACGTTAATTAAAAATAAATACAAAGTATTAATTAAACCCCCCCAAAAAAAAAACCAAACAAAAAAAACAGAAGCAATTCCTCCCTTGGAAACTCCCTGATTCCAAAGTCACTGAATCACAAGTCACACACTTACCGCCGTTCACACTTACGCTCAGGTCACACTCAGCTCGCTCACACTCGCTGTGCTGAAGATTTATAGATTTTTTTTTTTTTCTCTCTATCTCCCCTCAACAGCAATCCACCTTGCTGTTCAGATGCACTTCCAAAAAGGACTTGAGCCTCAAACAGCTGCCCCTTATATCCCCTTAATTATGAGCCCCCACCCTAAGTTAACTCCTTATGAATATAGCTACTCCCAATTCAGCAACTCGCACAAATTCACACAGGTATTTGTTAAAGGCCTTCCAAATACCTCCTCACTGAATCACAAGTCACACACTAACCGCCGTTCACACTTACGCTCAGGTCACACTCAGCTCGCTCACACTCGCTGTGCTGAAGATTTATAGATTTTTTTTTTTTCTCTCTATCTCTCTCTATCTCCCCTCAACAGCAATCCACCTTGCTGTTCAGATGCACTTCCACATATATGTGTCCTCCACATATTTACCGGCATACACCATCCTTGCCATACACCTTGGGAGCCCTGGGGACCCCGCTTCACCTGTGGGAAGAGTCACAATCTTGCTGCTGCAACATCACCCAGGAAGACCCCTTTAAGCAGCGTCGGTCCCACTGACCGAGAACCACAGGTGGCGTCATGAATAGACTATATTAAACTCTTTAAAGACCTTTCCCCTTTTAAGTGAGCACCCAGGGCCACGGACCGGGTCACAGCCACCATGACATCCCCTTTAAGAGCAAGTAGAGGAGCTGCGGAGACACCATCACGTGTTTCTCAACGCAGGCAGTGAATAGCCAGGCCTTTCCCCGGGAAGGAACAACCAAGGGAAGGGCAGCATCCAATAAAGGAAAACATCCAATAAAGGAAAACCACCTATGCCAAGCATGGTATCCATCCACAGACAGCTGTTTCGGGGTTTTTGCCCCTCATCAGTGTGGAGTAGGAAACTGGCTATCAGGAGCAGTGCCTAGTTGAAAGACTATAAAGGCACGGATGATTGACCTCGTGGAGACCAAAACATCCAACACTGCGGAGACACCATCACGTGTTTCTCAACGCAGTGATCCAGAACACTGCCCCCAAATATGCAAATGCAAGTAGAGGAGCTGCGGAGACACCATCACGTGTTTCTCAACGCAGGCAGTGAATAGCCAGGCCTTTCCCCTTTTCTACTTGCATTTGCATATCTGACCCGGGAGGAGGAATGGTGGCAGCCGCAGACCCCATGGTACCCAGGCCCCGCGGTGGACACAGCCGCAGGCCCCATACTACCATTAGACCCCGCAGGGCCCGAAGCTCCTACAAGCCGGCCGGACCACGCCGCAGCTACAGCACCCATAATGCCGCTCTCCATGCCCTATATTCCTGGAGCAGCCTGGCTTCCACAATATTCCGAAGGTGTCCCATACATTAAGTAACTTTAAGGAAAGGCTCTGCAGCCTTTTTGAGGTATATCCCCTGACCGAGCATCAAAAGGTCAGCATCTTAACTGGCCAACTGATTGGCGTGGCCCTAAGAGAGGTAAAATCCTGGCCAGATATGGAAAAAGGAACTGTGCAGCAGATATTTAGCAAACTTAAAATCACCTTTGACACCTGCACCACTGCAGAAATTAAAATGAGGTTTTTCGGGTGCAAACAACGGGCACAGGATAGCATACGGGACTATGCCCTTAATCTGCAAGACGCACTACGGGCCATCAAACAGGTTGACCCTAACAGCATGCAGGATGGATACAAGCTCTTAAAGGAACAGTTAATTGAAGGGCCCCTGTCCAACAACTGCAGCGCCCCAGAGTCCTGGTCGTTGCAGTAATGTCGCTCTTCCACCAGGAGGAGTGATATTACGTCTGATGGTACTAAAGGAGTTCATCTTTCCAGGTATCACAAAACAGACACCACACTTCACACTCCAGTCCACCAGGGGGAGCCTTGTTTCTATCTATTAGGACACTCCTCACACTCGGGTAAAACTGGTGGGCTGGATAGAAAGTTAGGGAGAAGCTGACTGGGCTCGGCCCAGGCAAGACCTGTCAGGCAGACAGGGGGAGAGGAGGAACATCTGAGCTGCAGACAGAGGGTCCCTGTCAGGGGTGGGATCCTGACAGAGGCCTAGCACGAGACAGAAAGACACGGAGCTGCGCCTGCCCCACGTGCGGCAGCATCCTAAGGAAGGACAAGAAAGGAATTGTGTTGCAGGGAGTGAGAAACGAAGTCACAGCACAAGGAGACAACACCAGAAGTTCTGTCCTGTAAGAGGTTGCCTCCTTCTGAGGCGCGTAGCCGGTGGCCGGAATACCGAGGGAGTAATTGACTCCACGCATTGCTTCAAAGACTGGCAGGACAGTCAATTCCAAGTTGGCTGCCCGACCTTAAAACCTAAGAAGATACAGTGGCAAATTGTGGGGTCGGGGCGTCTCTAGGGTCCCTATAAACAAGCCTCAGGCCATCAGTCATACGGGTATGGCCTATCCATACCATCTGGGGGACAAAGAGGAAGAAATAACATCTAGAACATCTACGAAGGTTGTGAGGACTATCCCGTGGTGCTCAGCAGGGAGGTACTACAACACCCAGGCGCTAGTAGGAAGGCTACTGATTTCCACCTGGATAAGAGAATTCTGGATTTGCCTTCAGACCGGCCGGACTCTGCCTGCCCTGTGATCTGTACTCTGGACTGTGGATGCTGAAGTTTTCAGTAAAAGTTAAAGAGACTGCAACCTTTGTGTCCTCATTATTCACTGCGTCTTACATCGTCCACCATCACCACCTACACATCTGGGAAGCCCTGGGGACATACTTCACCTGTGGGAAGGTATATCATCTAGCTGCCATTCCATCACCCCAGCGGACCCCTAAGCAGCGTCGGTCACCCTGACCGAGTACCACAGGTGGCGTCATGAACACTAGACAAACTACACCTTTAATTGGAAGCCCCTCAAAGGGCCACGGACCGGGTCAGGCCACCGTGACATCCCCCGAAATGAAGGACCCGGTACCGAGTACCCCATTGCCCTTAACGTGGGGGCGCTCCAAACCTTGGCGTCATGAACAGGATCTACTTAAGCCTGAAGAATCGGGTCATGTGTGCCTAAGAACTGTGCCAGAGCTGTATTGGAACTGTGATTTGCTTAAGGACTGTGAATTGCCATTTTCCGCAAAAATTCCCGCCAAAACCGCCGCCATTACCGCACCACGAGGAGCGCAGGAGAAGAAGAAGGGTGTGTCATGGGAGGAGACTACCAAAGTGGCGCCAGAAGTGACGACCGCCCCCTCCGACTACTGCTACGAGATGACGACGTGCCCAGAAGTCAAGAAGGAGCTCCACCCCCAGAAAATGGAGGAGCAGTGTGCATGTGCGGCCGCCAACCTCGAGGCAGCGAGGGCAACCAGCGAGTACCTGAACGACATTGGAGTGACCCAGGACTGTCCCAGCCGACCGGAGGTGGACCCGAACCTGCCGCAGCTGGAGAATCCGGACTCCTTGGATCCCCCGGTGGAAGAGCCGAATCCCCCACTCCAGGACGCGGAGCCGACAGCAGTGAGGAAATGGAAGTCGGAACTGTGCAGGAAGACCGCATTGGAAGAACCGTGGTCCGAGCAGCAGCAGATTCCAGTGTCCTCATCAGCAGGGCGGACTGACATTGGTGGAACCACATCAGATGCAGGTATGGGAAACGCCCCTGCCCCACTGACCGATTCTGCTAGGGTGACCGCTCCCCGCCCCGACTGTGACCAACCACCTGCTGCCGAACTAGTCGTGACAGCTCTCGGCACGATGGAAGGGATACTGCCCCCGTTATCGACATCTATGGGCGAGCCGTTAGACGTGAGCTCTGAGGGGGTGATCTTCAAATGGGATGCCCCAAAGACCAACCCGGACGGGTCCAAACAGGAAGGGTCCTATATTGCCGTGCTCACCTGGGAGCAATACAAACAATGCCTAATTTCACATTGGAAAAATCGAAAGACAGAACAAAAAGACCCACCTAAGGTACAGAAGCTAACGACCCAACACGGTAATAAGAGCTCAGTGAAACAAGGAACCAGGGCCGGACTGGGACTAAAATTCAGCCCTGGCATTTGAAGTCACACAGGCCCACTTGTCGCATGGTGTATAATATCTTTGTACACTTGTAGGCTACAAGAAGTGAGGGGAGTGTAACACGACTATATAACATATAATTACAGCTGTATCCAGCATTACAGCTCAGTCCCCATAGAATGTAATACAGCACAGCCCCCATAGACTGTAATACAGCACAGCCCCCATAGACTATAATACAGCACAGCCCCCATAGAATGTAATACAGCACAGCCCCCATAGACTGTAATACAGCACAGCCCCCATAGAATGTAATGCAGCCAGCCCCCATAGAATGTAATACAGCACAGCCCCCATAGACTGTAATACAGCACAGCCCCCATAGACTATAATACAGCACAGCCCCCATAGAATGTAATACAGCACAGCCCCCATAGAATGTAATACAGCACAGCCCCCATAGAATGTAATACAGCACAGCCCCCATAGAATGTAATGCAGCCAGCCCCCATAGAATATAATGCAGCACAGGCCCATGTAATGGAATGCAGTCAGCCCCATAGAATATAATGCAACACAGGCCCATGGAATGTAATGCAGGCAGACACCATACAATATAATGCAGCACAGCCCCCATAGAATGTAATGCAGGCAGGCAGCCCCCATAGAATGTAATGCAGGCAGGCAGCCCCCATAGAATGTAATGCAGGCAGGCAGCCCCCATAGAATGTAATGCAGGCAGGCAGCCCCCCATAGAATGTAATGCAGGCAGGCAGCCCCCATAGAAAGTAATGCAGGCAGCCCCCATAGAAAGTAATGCAGGCAGGCAGCCCCCATAGAATGTAATGCAGGCAGGCAGCCCCCCATAGAATGTAATGCAGGCAGGCAGCCCCCCATAGAATGTAATGCAGGCAGGCAGCCCCCCATAGAATGTAATGCAGGCAGGCAGCCCCCCATAGAATGTAATGCAGGCAGGCAGCCCCCCATAGAATGTAATGCAGGCAGGCAGCCCCCCATAGAATTTAATGCAGGCAGGCAGACCCCCATAGAATGTAATGCAGGCAGGCAGCCCCCCATAGAATGTAATGCAGGCAGGCAGCCCCCCATAGAATGTAATGCAGGCAGGCAGCCCCCCATAGAATGTAATGCAGGCAGGCAGCCCCCATAGAAAGTAATGCAGGCAGCCCCCATAGAAAGTAATGCAGGCAGGCAGCCCCCATAGAAAGTAATGCAGGCAGGCAGCCCCCATAGAATGTAATGCAGGCAGGCAGCCCTCATAGAATGTAATGCAGGCAGGCAGCCCCCATATAAAGTAAAGCAGTCAGGCAGCCCCCATAGAAAGTAATGCAGGCAGGCAGCCCCCATAGAATGTAATGCAGGCAGGCAGCCCCCATAGAAAGTAATGCAGGCAGCCCCCATAGAAAGTAATGCAGGCAGGCAGCCCCCATAGAATGTAATGCAGGCAGGCAGCCCCCATAGAATGTAATGCAGGCAGGCAGCCCCCATAGAAAGTAATGCAGGCAGCCCCCATAGAAAGTAATGCAGGCAGGCAGCCCCCATAGAATGTAATGCAGGCAGGCAGCCCCCCATAGAATGTAATGCAGGCAGGCAGCCCCCCCCAATAGCTCCACAATCCAGTCATCACTCATTGATAAAAAAAAACACTCTACTCTCCTCGTGTCCCGCGCTGCTCTGCCCGCCCGGTCACACAGCAGGTGCGCGATGATATGACGTCATCGCGCACCCGCAGTGTCAGCGGCAGGCAGAGCGGGGAATGATGGGAGAGGGGGCGTCAGCAGACGCTCTCTCCTCCATCATTGCATTCAACTGTACCGGCGTCTATGACGCCGGTATAGTTGAATGCGGGGCCGGGAGTGCGCCGCGACAGCGTGGGGAGTGTGCCGACAGCGGCACATTCGAGCGGCCCACTACTGCCACCGGCCCTTCTGGCATTTGCCAGAACTGCCCTATGGCCAGTCCGGCCCTGCAAGGAACGGTATTAGCCTTTCACCCAAAAAGGGGTTGGGGCTTTATACAGGAGCCGGGACTACCGACTGAAGTCTTCGTTACCAGCTATAACGTGAAGGCCCAGTTCTGCGATGGATATGACAACCGAAACTTGTGCAGAGGGGACCGTGTGACTTACACCCGCCACCGGAGTGAACAAGGTTGGTACGCTAGGAACGTAAGGCGATGTGAACCCTCTGTAGCGCCCCCTGCTGCTATGACTAAGACTAACTCTGAACTGACTGACTCTATGTCCGCTGACTGCTACCCCAATTCCATCACCATCACCCAACTTTCCTGATCTTCCTCACCCTGCTTTTTCTTCCTGGTATGTCCGCTGACTGCTACCCCAATTCCATCACCATCACCCAACTTTCCTGATCTTCCTCACCCTGCTTTTTCTTCCTGGTATGTCCGCTGACTGCTACCCCAATTCCATCACCATCACCCAACTTTCCTGATCTTCCTCACCCTGCTTTGTCTTCCTGGTATGTCCGCTGACTGCTACCCCAATTCCATCACCATCACCCAACTTTCCTGATCTTCCTCACCCTGCTTTTTCTTCCTGGTATGTCCGCTGACTGCAATAACTGTTTTTTTGGGGGGTTTTTTTCTCCATTCCCCTGCATGTTTTCTCATTTTAATTCCTTGATGCCAATACACAGTTTTGGCTTTATCTTTCCATTTTGATCTATTTCCCCTTGCATTTTCCCTTCTGACTTCTAATTAATCCCCTCCTGTGTCTGTGACCAGTCTCCCTGCTGCCCCTCCCTCCTGATCACACCTGGCCTATTTCCTGAGCTCTTAGCCTGTTATAAATTCAGAGACACTGGTCTGTCTGGACCTTGGTCTGTCTCTATAAGGATGTCGCTAAAAGGATAACTGCAAATATTATAGCAGAAATATGCCAAAAGTGAACAGAAGGTAAGACTAACCACTGTTAATAACTGAACTAAATTTCATTCCATTTCCCCATACTTATTCTCATCATGCTGACATATGCTCTAACAGTTCTGGCTCCCTTGCTCCTCACTCTCCTTCGCTATCCTCAAACCCCAGCACCCCCTAACCAAGTAGTAATCTCTCCTTCCATCTTGCCTCCCCACCTGACCTCCTCCGCTGACCTGCTCCTTAACCTCAGATCTCTCCTAATAACACACAAAGCAAGCCGCCCACTCTCCTTCTCCCACCTACTCTGTCTCTCTCTGCTTTTCCTCAGTGCCGGAGACATATAGACATATCTCCCAATCTTGGACCCCCACAGCTCATACCTCCCATTACTACCCCCTCCTATCGCTCCCAACCCAATATAAACACCCGAAATCTTGCCCACCTCAAATCCGTGCCCATGACGCCCACCCCTTTGCACCCTCTCTCTGGATCACTATGGAATGCCCGCTGCATCTGCAATAAACTCCACGTGATTCATGACCTCTTTACCTCTCGTAATCTTTTCTTTCTGGGCATCACTGAAACATGGCTGACACCCTCTGACACAGCCTCCCCTGCTGCACTATGTTACGGTGGCCTCCACTTCACCCACAGTCCTCGCCCTGGCAACAAACATGGTGGAGGAGTGGGCCTTCTCCTTTCTTCCAACTGTACCTTTAACCCAATCCCACCTCTACCCTCCCTTATCCTCCCTTCTTTTGAAGTCCACTCTGTCCGCATCTACTCCCCCTACAACCTCCAAATGGCCATCATATACCAACCTCCGGGCCCGACCACTGCCTTTATTGACCAATTCTCCACCTGGCTCCTTAACTTTCTCTCTGCTGACATTCCTACCATCATCATGGGTGACTTCAATATCCCCATTGACACCCACCAGTCAGCAGCCTCCAAGCTTCTGTCCCTTACTTCATCTTTTGGACTTACTCAGTGGTCCTCCTCAGCCACCCACACAGACGGACACACATTAGACCTGGTCTTCACCCGTTTATGCTCCCTATCTAACTTCACCACCTCCCCTCTCCCTCTATCTGACCACCATCTGTAGCGCCCCCACTGCCGCAGGGCCGAGGGGTACCCGGTACCGGGCCTCTGAGTCTCTGCTCTGGGGTTGTCATGGTGGCTAGACCCGGTCCGTGACCCTGCTGAGGGGCGCCCAATAATAGGTGTGGATGGTGGTGGTGGTGCGGTGCAGTGCCGGCCACAGTAAATAACGAGGACACCAGGTTGCAGTCTCTTTACCTCTTTACTGAAGGCTTCGAGTTAGCCAATCCAGAGCACTGTTAACCGGGCTGTCTGAGACCGGCTGGTCCAAAGGCACATTAGGAGTTCCCCTTGACAGGTGAGAATCAGCGTCTACCTGCTAGCGCCTATGTGTTGTAGTCCTTCCCTGCTGAGCACCCCGGGATAGTCCTCACAACTGATTCTGTCTGTCTCTGATGTTCGTTCTCTCCGTCCCCCAGATGATATGGCTAGGACGCACCCGTATGACGGGGTAGGCCTGGAGTTCTTCCGGGACTCTAGAGTCGCCCCTCTCCCACAGCTGCCTCCGTTGTCTGCTTAGGTGTTTAAGTGAGACAGCCAACCTATAATTGGCTGTCCTGCCGTGGTTTGAAGTAATGCTTAAAGTCTCTTACTTTCTCGGCGTTCCGGCCACCGACTGTTTGCGCCTCAGAAGGATGTTGCCTCGATCTTTCAACACGACTCCTTCTGGTCCTATTGCCTCTTTGCTGTATTCCCGTTGCTCACTTGTTGCGTTGTTCTCTTAGGAGTCTGCCAGGATCCCATCCCTGACAGGTCCTCTCTCTAGCTCTTCCCAGTTACTTCTCCCCGTCTTGCTGTCCAACCCCCAGTTTTACCAGAGTGTGTGAGGAGTCGCCTACTCGATAGAACCACCCCCCCTGGTGGCCGGAGAGGGAAGTGTAGTGTGTGATACCTGATCAGGTGAACTCCCTTAGTGCAATCAGACGCAACATCACTCCTCTTAGCGGCAGAGCGATGTTACTGCAACGACCAGGACTCTGGGGCGCTGCACTCCCCCCCAGTTAAATCCAGTACTCCCGGACTGGGGAAATCAGAACAACAATACATGTTAACAGAAAACACACAAAATTCTGAAATATCATAAACAATTAAACATAACAGTGCTTCCCTTTGTGGGAGGTGAGGATTCTTGAACGTTGCAAAGGTTAGGTCATGCACAGTTTATGACTCTCAGTTCAGTGGTTGAAACAGCGGGGACCCCGGGTAAACAAAGGGGTCCCCTTCTAGAAGTTTTTGGAGCAATCACTGTCCATTACTCCGTTGTCCATTTTAAAACCTGTAACAAAAGATATGCACACAAACAATCGTTGACTAAATAGCAGCCCTCACTAATACCTCCAAGTTTTGTAGCGGAGGGGAGTTTGATTCTGAGTGCTGCGCGTAGACCTTCGCAGCGCAGGGGTTGCTACTGGCCTAACAGAGCCCACTATGCTTGCTACTGCTGGTGTAGTGCACTGCCTTCTAGCGACACTTCTAGTGAGTCTGGGTAGCACTGGCAGGCTGGGGTTCTCAGGGCTGCTGCTAGCAACAGTGGGTACGGCAGGCTCGCCGAAAGCAGAGGGAGGATTTGCCAGTTCAACGGTCGGCACGGCATCTTCAGGTAGGGCTTGTTGAGGTTGCGGGACCGGATGATCTGGTACCACCAGATGGGTTCGGCTGTTGGAACGTTAGAACTGGTACCACGATGGCCTGATTTATCTGAGTCCAGGACTGGGGAAAGTCACCAAGGACAGTGTGGATCATCTTCTCCTTTTCTACAGATGGGGAGGTTCCTGGATCCATTTCCCTCGCTCTCAGTTTATCAGGGCAGGCTTTAAGGTGGTCCCTGGATATCACTGTCGAGGTCTCCCCTCCATCCTTGCTGATGAGGCAAACCTTCGTGTTGTCGAAATCGGATGGCAGGACAGTATACGGTTCCGCTTCCCATTGGTCGTCGAGTTTGTGTAGCCTCCTCTTTCGTTTGAGTACGTGCTCACCAGGTGGCAAGGGAATTGCAGGGGCATGCTGGTTGTAGTCCCTTTCCTGTTTTTGCCTGGCCTGATCAAGGCTTCTTTCCACGCACTCCTGTACCTTGCGGTACCTTTGCCGCCTCTCGGTATCCCAATCGGCATCCGGCGAGGTATCCTCGGGGGTTAGGACCCCCATGTCCAGATCAACGGGTAACTTGCTAGACCTTCCTCGCATCAGGTACGCTGGAGTGCAGTTGGTGGAATTTACTGGGATGTGATTATATATGTCCACCAAGTCAGGCAACTTCGTTGGCCACAGGCTCCGTTCCTCTACGGGCAAGGTCTTTAGTAAGTCGATCACCAACTGGTTCATCTTTTCGCACATCCCATTGGTTTGGGGATGGTACGGTGTGGTTCTGATCTTCTTACACCCGTACAATTGGCAGAACTCTTGGAACACTTCCGCTTCGAATGCTGGTCCCTGATCGGTCAGTACCTTCTCCGGGTAGCCATGGGGCCTACAAAAGTACTGCTGGAAAGCCTTGGCGGCCGTCCTGGCCGTTAGGTCCTTGACAGGCACAACCACCAAAAATCTGAAGTAGTGATCCACGATGGTAAGAGCGTAGACATAGCCTGACCGGCTAGGTGTCAGCTTCACATGATCCAGCGCGACCAGTTCGAGCGGCCGCTTGTTGATGATAGGCTGCAAGGGAGCCCATTGGCTGCCACGGTCCCTCCTGCGTAGGCTACATGGACCGCACTCTCGACACCACTTCTCAATGGCTCTCTTCATGCCAATCCAATAGAACCTCCCTCGGAGTAGCCTCTCCAGCTTCTTCCATCCGAAGTGTCCGGCTCCATCGTGGTAGGCTCCCAGAACCATGGGCGCATCTCGCCTTGGCACTACTATGTGCCATACCAATTCGTGAGTACGTGGATCGATGCCTCTCCGGCACAGCTTGCCATCATGGATGAACAGTTTACTTCTCCCCTTCCACAGCTGTTGGGTCTCCTGTGGATCGTCTGGGCCAGGATGCAACCCTGCCTGCGTCAAGAGCTCTTTCACCCGACGGACCGCGGGGTCAAAATCCTGGGTCTCCGCCCATCCATGGTGGGGCAGGTGATTCAGCAGGGCATCCGGTTGGTTCTTGTGCCTGTTCTTCACATGATGGGAGTTCTGAGTGGCTTTGGGGCGATGGAATGCAGGCAGCTCCACCACTTCAAGTGCCTCCAGGTCTTCTCCCATTTCGGGCAAATTGGGCATTCGGGACAGGGCATCGGCATTCGCATTCTTGCGTCCTGCCCGGTACTTGATGGTGAAGTCGTAGTTGGACAGTCAGGCCATCCACCGCTGTTCCAAGGCCCCGAGTTTGGCGGTATCCAGATGCGTTAGCGGATTGTTATCCGTGAAGACGGTGAATTTCGCTGAGGCCAGGTAGTGTTTGAACCTCTCCGTCACTGCCCAGACGATGGCAAGGAATTCCAGCTTAAAGGAACTGTAGTTGTCAGGGTTCCTTTCCGTGGGACGAAGCTTCCTGCTGGCGTAAGCAATTACCCTCTCCTGGCCTTTCTGGACCTGGGACAGCATGGCCCCCAATCCTACATTGCTGGCATCCGTGTACAGCACAAACGGTTGGTCGTATTCGGGGTAGGCCAGTACCTCTTCTCCCGTCAGTGCCGACTTTAAGCAAGTGAAGGATCCCTCCAGCCCCTCGTTCCAATCAAATGGGGTGTTCCTCCCCTTGGTCTTCTTCGATTGGCCCACCAACAGGTCTTGCAAGGGCGCGGTGTTGTGAATTTGCTTTTTGCTCCCTCTAGTGGTTACTAGTTTTTTGACTCTGGTTTTTCTGTCATTCCTTTTATCCGCACCTGGGTCGTTAGTTAGGGGTGTTGCTATATAAGCTCCCTGGACCTTCAGTTCAATGCCTGGCAACGTAGTTATCAGAGCTAGTCTGCTGTGCTCTTGTCTACTGATCCTGGTTCCAGTTATATCAGCTAAGTCTGCCTTTTGCTTTTTGCTATTTGTTTTGGTTTTGTATTTTTGTCCAGCTTGTTCCTAATCTATATCCTGACCTTTGCTGGAAGCTCTAGGGGGGCTGGTGTTCTCCCCCCGGACCGTTAGACGGTTCGGGGGTTCTTGAATTTCCAGTGTGGATTTTGATAGGGTTTTTGTTGACCATATAAGTTACCTTTCTTTATTCTGCTATCAGTAAGCGGGCCTCTCTGTGCTAAACCTGGTTCATTTCTGTGTTTGTCATTTCCTCTTACCTCACCGTCATTATTTGTGGGGGGCTTCTATCCAGCTTTGGGGTCCCCTTCTCTGGAGGCAAGAAAGGTCTTTGTTTTCCTCTACTAGGGGTAGCTAGATTCTCCGGCTGGCGCGTGTCATCTAGAATCAACGTAGGAATGATCCCCGGCTACTTCTAGTGTTTGCGTTAGGAGTAGATATATGGTCAACCCAGTTACCACTGCCCTATGAGCTATATGGTCAACCCAGTTACCACTGCCCTATGAGCTGGATTTTTGTATTCTGCAGACTTCCACGTTCCTCTGAGACCCTCGCCATTGGGGTCATAACAGTTTGCCAGGCCAGTATTAAATGTTTAATGCATTGCAGAAGAGGGATTATAAGAAAGAAGATTCTGAGTTTTTTTTTTTTTTTTTTTTCTTCTTCCCCTTTACCTCAGAGTGGCTATGCTTGCTGCAGACATGAATGTCCAGACCTTGATTACAAGTGTGGACCAGCTGGCTACTCGTGTGCAGGGCATACAAGACTATGTTATCAGAAATCCTAGGTCAGAACCTAAAATACCGATTCCTGAACTGTTTTCCGGAGACAGGTTTAAGTTTAGGAATTTCGTGAATAATTGTAAATTGTTTTTGTCCCTGAGACCCTGTTCATCTGGAGATTCTGCTCAGCAAGTAAAAATTGTTATTTCGTTCTTACGGGGCGACCCTCAGGATTGGGCTTTTTCGCTGGCGCCAGGAGATCCGGCATTGGCTGATCTTGATGCGTTTTTTCTGGCGCTCGGTTTACTTTATGAGGAACCCAATCTTGAGATTCAGGCAGAAAAGGCCTTGCTGGCTATGTCTCAGGGGCAGGACGAGGCTGAAGTGTATTGCCAAAAATTTCGGAAATGGTCCGTGCTGACACATTGGAACGAGTGTGCACTGGCCGCTAATTTTAGAAATGGCCTTTCTGAAGCCATTAAGAATGTTATGGTGGGTTTTCCCATTCCCACAGGTCTGAATGATACTATGGCACTGGCTATTCAAATTGACCGGCGGTTGCGGGAGCGCAAAAACGCAAATTCCCTCATGGTGTTGTCTGAGCAGACACCTAATTCGGTGCAATGTGATAGAAAAACCGCAAATTCCCTCATGGTGTTGTCTGAACAGACACCTGATTTAATGCAATGTGATAGAATCCTGACTAGAAATGAGCGGAAAATTCATAGACGCCAGAATGGCTTGTGCTACTACTGTGGTGATTCTACACATGTTATCTCAGCATGCTCTAAACGTATAGCTAAGGTTGTTAGTCCTGTCACCGTTGGTAATTTGCAACCTAAATTTATTCTGTCTGTAACTTTGATTTGCTCACTGTCATCTTATCCTGTCATGGCGTTTGTAGATTCAGGTGCTGCCCTGAGTCTCATGGATCTCTCATTTGCTAAGCGCTGTGGTTTTACTCTTGAACCATTAGAAAATCCTATTCCTCTTAGGGGTATTGATGCTACACCATTGGCAGCAAATAAACCGCAGTATTGGACACAGGTTACCATGTGCATGACTCCTGAACACCGCGAGGTGATACGTTTCCTGGTTTTACATAAAATGCATGATTTGGTTGTTTTAGGGCTGCCATGATTACAGACCCATAATCCAGTCCTGGACTGGAAGGCTATGTCAGTCTCAAGTTGGGGCTGTCGTGGTATTCATGGGGATTCCCTGCCTGTGTCTATTGCTTCTTCTACGCCTTCGGAAGTTCCGGAGTATTTGTCTGATTATCAGGATGTCTTCAGTGAGTCTGAGTCCAGTGCACTGCCTCCTCATAGGGACTGTGACTGTGCTATAGATTTGATCCCGGGCAGTAAGTTTCCTAAGGGAAGACTGTTTAATCTGTCGGTACCTGAACATACCGCTATGCGTTCATATATCAAGGAGTCTCTGGAGAAGGGACATATTCGTCCGTCTTCTTCCCCTCTTGGTGCGGGATTCTTTTTTGTGGCAAAAAAGGACGGATCTTTGAGACCTTGTATTGATTATCGGCTTTTGAATAAGATCACTGTCAAATTTCAGTATCCTTTGCCGCTGTTGTCTGACTTGTTTGCCCGGATTAAGGGTGCCAAGTGGTTCACCAAGATAGACCTTCGTGGTGCGTACAACCTTGTGCGCATTAAGCAAGGTGATGAATGGAAAACCGCATTCAATACGCCCGAAGGTCATTTTGAGTACTTAGTGATGCCTTTTGGGCTCTCCAATGCGCCTTCAGTTTTTCAGTCCTTTATGCATGACATTTTCCGGAAGTATCTGGATAAATTTTTGATTGTTTATCTGGATGATATTTTGGTTTTTTCTGATAATTGGGATTCGCATGTGGAGCAGGTCAGGTTGGTCTTTAAAATTTTGCGTGAAAATTCTTTGTTTGTCAAGGGCTCAAAGTGTCTCTTTGGTGTACAGAAGGTTCCCTTTTTGGGGTTCATTTTTTCCCCTTCTGCTGTGGAGATGGACCCAGTCAAGGTCCGAGCTATTCTTGATTGGACTCAGCCCTCGTCAGTTAAGAGTCTTCAGAAGTTCTTGGGCTTCGCTAACTTCTACCGTCGTTTTATCGCTAATTTTTCTAGCATTGTGAAACCTTTGACGGATATGACCAAGAAGGGCTCCGATGTAGCTAACTGGGCTCCTGCTGCCGTGGAGGCTTTCCAGGAGTTGAAACGCCGGTTAACTTCGGCGCCTGTTTTGTGCCAGCCTGACGTCTCACTTCCCTTTCAGGTTGAGGTGGATGCTTCGGAGATTGGGGCAGGGGCCGTTTTGTCGCAGAGAGGCCCTGGTTGCTCTGTTATGAAACCTTGTGCCTTTTTCTCTAGGAAGTTTTCGCCTGCCGAGCGAAATTATGATGTGGGCAATCGGGAGTTGTTGGCCATGAAATGGGCATTTGAGGAGTGGCGTCATTGGCTCGAGGGTGCTAAGCATCGTGTGGTGGTCTTGACTGATCACAAAAATCTGATGTATCTCGAGTCTGCTAAACGCCTTAATCCGAGACAGGCCCGCTGGTCATTGTTTTTCTCCCGCTTTGATTTTGTTGTCTCGTATTTACCAGGTTCAAAGAATGTGAAGGCCGATGCTCTTTCCAGGAGCTTTGTGCCTGATGCTCCTGGAGTCACTGATCCTGTTGGTATTCTTAAAGATGGAGTTATCTTGTCAGCTATTTCTCCGGATCTGCGACGTGTGTTGCAGAGATTTCAGGCTGATAGGCCTGAGTCTTGTCCACCAGACAGACTGTTTGTCCCGGATAAGTGGACCAGCAGAGTCATTTCCGAGGTTCATTCCTCGGTGTTGGCAGGTCACCCGGGAATTTTTGGCACCAGAGATCTGGTGGCCAGGTCCTTTTGGTGGCCTTCCTTGTCAAGGGATGTGCGGTCATTTGTGCAGTCCTGTGGGACTTGTGCTCGAGCTAAGCCTTGCTGTTCTCGTGCCAGCGGTTTGCTCTTGCCCTTGCCTGTCCCGAAGAGACCTTGGACACATATCTCCATGGATTTCATTTCTGATCTTCCGCTATCTCAGGGCATGTCCGTTATCTGGGTGATATGTGATCGCTTCTCCAAGATGGTCCATTTGGTTCCTTTGCCTAAGCTGCCTTCCTCTTCCGATCTGGTTCCTGTGTTTTTCCAGAACGTGGTTCGTTTGCACGGCATCCCTGAGAATATTGTGTCAGACAGAGGATCCCAGTTCGTTTCCAGGTTCTGGCGATCCTTTTGTAGTAGGATGGGCATTGATTTGTCGTTTTCGTCTGCTTTCCATCCTCAGACTAATGGACAGACGGAGCGAACCAATCAGACTTTGGAGGCTTATTTGAGGTGTTTTGTCTCTGCTGATCAGGACGATTGGGTGACATTCTTGCCATTGGCTGAGTTTGCCCTTAATAATCGGGCTAGTTCCGCCACCTTGGTTTCGCCTTTTTTCTGCAACTCTGGTTTCCATCCTCGCTTTTCTTCGGGTCATGTGGAGCCTTCTGACTGTCCTGGGGTGGATTCTGTGGTGGATAGGTTGCAGCAGATCTGGAATCATGTGGTGGACAACTTGAAGTTGTCACAGGAGAAGGCTCAGCGCTTTGCCAACCGCCGTCGCGGTGTGGGTCCCCGACTACGCGTTGGGGATTTGGTATGGCTTTCTTCCCGCTTTGTTCCTATGAAGGTCTCCTCTCCCAAATTTAAACCTCGTTTTATTGGGCCTTACAAGATATTGGAAATCCTTAATCCTGTATCTTTTCGTCTGGATCTTCCTGTGTCGTTTGCTATTCACAATGTATTTCATAGGTCCTTGTTGCGGCGGTACATTGTGCCTGTAGTTCCTTCTGCTGAGCCTCCTGCTCCGGTGTTGGTTGAGGGCGAGTTGGAGTACGTGGTGGAGAAGATCTTGGATTCTCGCCTCTCCAGGCGGAGGCTTCAGTACCTGGTCAAGTGGAAGGGCTATGGTCAGGAGGATAATTCCTGGGTGGTCGCCTCTGATGTTCATGCGGCCGATTTAGTTCGTGCCTTTCATGCCGCTCATCCTGATCGCCCTGGTGGTCGTGGTGAGGGTTCGGTGACCCCTCACTAAGGGGGGGGTACTGTTGTGAATTTGCTTTTTGCTCCCTCTAGTGGTTACTAGTTTTTTGACTCTGGTTTTTCTGTCATTCCTTTTATCCGCACCTGGGTCGTTAGTTAGGGGTGTTGCTATATAAGCTCCCTGGACCTTCAGTTCAATGCCTGGCAACGTAGTTATCAGAGCTAGTCTGCTGTGCTCTTGTCTACTGATCCTGGTTCCAGTTATATCAGCTAAGTCTGCCTTTTGCTTTTTGCTATTTGTTTTGGTTTTGTATTTTTGTCCAGCTTGTTCCTAATCTATATCCTGACCTTTGCTGGAAGCTCTAGGGGGGCTGGTGTTCTCCCCCCGGACCGTTAGACGGTTCGGGGGTTCTTGAATTTCCAGTGTGGATTTTGATAGGGTTTTTGTTGACCATATAAGTTACCTTTCTTTATTCTGCTATCAGTAAGCGGGCCTCTCTGTGCTAAACCTGGTTCATTTCTGTGTTTGTCATTTCCTCTTACCTCACCGTCATTATTTGTGGGGGGCTTCTATCCAGCTTTGGGGTCCCCTTCTCTGGAGGCAAGAAAGGTCTTTGTTTTCCTCTACTAGGGGTAGCTAGATTCTCCGGCTGGCGCGTGTCATCTAGAATCAACGTAAGAATGATCCCCGGCTACTTCTAGTGTTTGCGTTAGGAGTAGATATATGGTCAACCCAGTTACCACTGCCCTATGAGCTGGATTTTTGTATTCTGCAGACTTCCACGTTCCTCTGAGACCCTCGACATTGGGGTCATAACAGCGCGGCCTTCTTGGTGAAGTCCTTAATGATCCTCCGGTAATAGCCTACCAGCCCGAGTAACTGCCGGACTTCGTGGAGGTTGCTGGGCTTTGGCCAGTCCTGGATCACCGTGACCTTGTCGGGGTCTGGGGCCACTCCTTCGGCGCTCACCACATGGCCCCGGTACTGCCCTTTAGGTTTCAGCAGATGACATTTGGACGGTTTCACCTTTAAGCCAAAGTTGGACAGGGCTTCAAACACCTCAGCCAGGTGCTTCAGATGGTCTTCGTAGGTCTTAGAGAAGACAATGACATCATCCAAATACAGCAGTACGGTTTCAAAGTTCTTGTGCCCCAGGCAGCACTCCATCATCCTCTGGAACGTCCCCGGGGCATTGCACAATCCGAAGGGCATGTAGTTAAATTCGCAGAGACCCTTCGGTGTCGTGAAGGCCGTCTTCTCCTTGTCCGCCTCCGCCACGGGAACCTGCCAGTACCCACTGGTGAGATCTAAGGTAGAGAAGTAGTTAGCAGATTTTAAGGCAGCCAGAGACTCCTCTATCCTGGGCAGTGGGTATGCGTCCTTATGTGTAATGCGATTCAACTGCCTGTAATCAACACACATCCTCATTGTACCATCCTTCTTTTTAACAAGGACTAATGGAGCTGCCCAGGGGCTACAACTGTCTCTCACCACTCCGGCCTCCTTCATTTCTCGGAACATGTCCTTGGCACACTGGTAATGAGCTGGGGGTACAGGGCGATATCTCTCTTTTATGGGTCGGTGATCTCCCGTGGGGATGTGATGTTGGATCCCTTTCACCTGTCCAAAATCTAAGGGGTGTTTGCTGAATACCTGCTCGTACTCGTGAACCACCCTGTAGGCCCCCTGTTTCTGATGGGATGGGGTAGAGTCAGTGCCCACATGCAATTCCCGACACCAATCTTTCGAGTGCCCTGCAGAACCGTTGTCCTCCGCCACGTTTGACGGGACCAAGGGTTCAGGTGTCTGTATCACACTATTATTGACAGCGAACAGTTTGGCGAGCGTGGCATACTTGGTGAGGTGGACCTCTTCCTCCCCACAATTGAGGACACGTACGGGCACCCTCCCCTGGCGGACGTCGACCACCCCCCGGGCTGTCAGGATAGTAGGCCTATTGTCTGAATATACGGGTTCTACCAAGGCCTGGTAGTCCTTACCCCTGAGGCCTATGGCTGCCCGACACCATATTAACATCTCACTCCTGGGGGGTATCGCGATGGGGTTTGAATCACTCACAGTGACACGACCAATCTCACCACCAGTCAGCTTTACCTGCTGTCTCTGCATCAGAGCTCTGATTTCTTTTTGCAGGGCGCGTTGTTCACTGTGGCCAGCGGTTTCTGCTACCTGTTGCAACAAAACAATAACTTCTGCAAGACAATTTTCTATCACATTAGTGCCGATAGTCATCATGGGATTACATTCTCGTCGATTAATATCAACAATCACAATCCCTTGGGCTTTCAATTCCACCCGCCCCACCTTGATGGTGACCTCTTTATACCTCACTTGTGGCAACGGCTGACCATTACTGGCTATTATGGTGAAATCCTCATCGGGGCCACGAGTAATATCGGTGTCCTCCCAATACCATTTATAAAGCACGTAAGGCATAGTCGTCACCTGAGAACCGGTGTCCAGCAAAGCGTTCATGGGGATACCGTCAACCACTACAGGAAGAACTGATAATATGCAAAACACGGCACTCTGCTGGATGGTGAGATATGGTGCTCAAGTAGGGTCTCCAACCCGTCAATCAATGTATACAATAAACTTGGCACTCAAATCGGTTGTAAGATGAAGTTAATTGACTTTATTGCACGTCCCAGATACAGTTTCAACAGTTAAACGTTTTCGGTCCCACTGGACCTTCTTCAGAACAATTTCCAATTTATCTGGTTAAGCTGGTTACAGCATGTTGAAGGAAAAGTCACCTTATAACGATAAACTGTGGAGCAATGCAATAAATGAAAAAACGAAGGGGCTCTAGGCGTACTAAGCCGCTAATGGAGTCTGTGGCCCATGATCAGGATGAGGAGCTCAGATCTGCGTGGCACTGGATCGCCAGAGAGGGACGTACTTCGTTTTTTCATTTATTGCATTGCTCCACAGTTTATCGTTATAAGGTGACTTTTCCTTCAACATGCTGTAACCAGCTTAACCAGATAAATTGGAAATTGTTCTGAAGAAGGTCCAGTGGGACCGAAAACGTTTAACTGTTGAAACTGTATCTGGGACGTGCAATAAAGTCAATTAACTTCATCTTACAACCGATTTGAGTGCCAAGTTTATTGTATACATTACAGGAAGAACTGGTCGCCCTCCAACGTATTTGGCTCTCCAATGCTGCGGGCCTGACCGTCCTACTCCTGGGGGTTGGCCCTTTGCCCCAGGGGTTGCTCGTTTAAAGGACAGTACCTTACAAGGTGGCCCACCTGATGACAGCGGCGGCAGATGGGTCGTCCGTCCCGATGAAAGCGATCGTCGTCCCGGCCTCTGGTCGGCGGAGTCCTCCTTTGTCGCATCCAAGGGACATCCTCTGGTCTGGAGGCCAGCTGGATCTTCTCCTTGGGGGCCTCCTGTAGGGACTGCACTGTCCGGGCCAGGGCAGCAACGCTCTTGGTCAGCTCCTGCATCTGGAGGCGGAGTCCTGCAGGGGAATCGTCCTCTAGGCTCTGGGCATCGGCCTCGGCGGCGACTGGGGCATCCGACGCCACCTCCTGGTGGTACGTGAGAGCGGGACGCCTGGGAGGTGCTGCACGGTTGGGCTGTCGCTCCTGCAACGCCTGGATTGCTTTATCCTTGAATTGCGCAAAAGTCAAGTCTGGATTTTGCATGGCCAGGAAGTGCAATTGGCCCCGTTGGTGACTGCACAGGAGCCCCTCAATGAACCGCTCCTTCAGGAGTTTATCCTCATCCTGCATGCTGTCGGGATCACTCTGCTTAATAGCCTGCAGCGCCTCCTGGAGATTAAGGGCATAGTCCCATAAGCTATCCTGCGGTCTCTGTTTGCATCCATAGAAAGTCAGTTTAATTTCTGTAGCAGTGCGGGTATCGAAGGTGGCTTTAAGCTTTGCAAAAACTTGCTGTGCAGTTCCCTTATCCGCAGCGGGCCAGGACTTCACTTCTCTCAGAGCCGCCCCGAAGAGTAGGCCGATTATCATATGAACCTTCTGAGGCTCCGTCAGGGGATAGAACTCGAGCAGGCTGCAGATTCCCTCTTTAAAATCATTTAATGTGTGTGACTCCCCGGAGTATCGCGGGAGCCAGGCCGCTCCGGGCAGGTACGGCATAGAGAAGGGCATTATGGCCTTTGTGGTAGCGGCAGTGTCTGACTGGCTGATGGGGGCAGCGGGCTCCGTGGCCACCAGTGGTGGTATTAGGGCCGTGGCTACGTCCGCTACGGGGACCGGAGCTGCCTCTGCGTTCACGGCTGCGACCGCCGCCTCCGCTTCCCCTGACTCAGACATGGCTGTCCCTTCCTCCCACTAACCTGCTGGAGGTCGGAGTTCCTCTTCCGGGGTTGGCACCTTACCGCGCTTTCTCGTTCCGCGCTTCTTTTTGACCGGTTCCGCCCACAAAACTAAGGCTCCTCCCTCCGTGCGCAGCGATGGCGAATTGTGGCGGGAACTCTTGTCGGCAATAACAATGCACAGTCTTTGCAATAAGTCACAGTCCAAGCACAATAAATCACAGTTCCAAGGCACACATGACCTGATTCTTCAGGCTTAAGTAGATCCTGTTCGTGACGCCAAGTTGTAGCGCCCCCACTGCCGCAGGGCCGAGGGGTACCCGATACCGGGCCTCTGAGTCTCTGCTCTGGGGTTGTCACGGTGGCTAGAGCCGGTCCGTGACCCTGCTGAGGGGCGCCCAATGAGAGGTGTGGATGGTGGTGGTGGTGCGGTGCAGTGCCGGCCACAGTAAATAACGAGGACACCAGGTTGCAGTCTCTTTACCTCTTTACTGAAGGCTTCGAGTTAGCCAATCCAGAGCACTGTTAACCGGGCTGTCTGAGACTGGCCGGTCCAAAGGCACATTAGGAGTTCCCCTTGACAGGTTAGAATCAGCGTCTACCTGCTAGCGCCTATGTGTTGTAGTCCTTCCCTGCTGAGCACCCCGGGATAGTCCTCACAACTGATTCTGTCTGTCTCTGATGTTCATTCTCTCCGTCCCCCAGATGATATGGCTAGGAAGCACCCGTATGACGGGGTAGGCCTGGAGTTCTTCCGGGACTCTAGAGTCGCCCCTCTCCCACAGCTGCCTCCGTTGTCTGCTTAGGTGTTTAAGTGAGACAGCCAACCTATAATTGGCTGTCCTGCCGTGGTTTGAAGTAATGCTTAAAGTCTCTTACTTTCTCGGCGTTCCGGCCACCGACTGTTTGCGCCTCAGAAGGATGTTGCCTCGATCTTTCAGCATGACTCCTTCTGGTCCTATTGCCTCTTTGCTGTATTCCCGTTGCTCACTTGTTGCGTTGTTCTCTTAGGAGTCTGCCAGGATCCCATCCCTGACAGGTCCTCTCTCTAGCTCTTCCCAGTTACTTCTCCCCGTCTTGCTGTCCAACCCCCAGTTTTACCAGAGTGTGTGAGGAGTCGCCTACTAGATAGAACCACCCCCCCTGGTGGCCGGAGTGTGAAGTGTAGTGTGTGATACCTGATCAGGTGAACTCCCTTAGTGCAATCAGACGCAACATCACTCCCCTTAGCGGCAGAGCGACGTTACTGCAACGACCAGGACTCTGGGGCGCTGCACATCTACTCACTTTCTTATCTCTGTCCTCCTTACCTGTCACCCATGTCCAGCACCATGCGCACCCACGCAGGAATCTCGCACACCTAGACACCCACACACTCTCTGACTCTATCCTACCACTGTCCTCTATATCCTCACTCCACGACACAGACACTGCCACTGCTTTCTACAATGCCACTCTTGCATCAGCTATTGACACAGTTGCCCCTGTCATGCATAGCAGAGTGCGACGAACCAATAGACAACCCTGGCACAATAACATCACTAAAAAGCTTCGGCAAGTGTCAAGAATTGCAGAACGGCGTTGGAAGAAAACGCATTCACAAGATGATTTCACTGCACTCAAACAAGCAACACTGGCATTCAAATCAGCTCTCACCTCTGCTAAACAGACCTACTTCACAACCCTCGTATCTTCCTTGTCCCACAACCCCAAACAGTTGTTCAACACTTTTAACTCCCTCCTCCGCCCACCACTGCCCCCTCCGACTTCCCTAATCGTTGCCGAGGACTTTGCCACGCACTTCAAAAATAAGATAGACCAAACAAGGCAAGTCTTTGTTGTCCAACCACCACAACCCCTTTGTATGAGAGACCAATGCCCAAACCCCATAACTTCACTCTCCAAAATCTCTGAAGGGGAGCTTGCTCATCTTCTCTCCAAATCGCACCTCACCACTTGTGCACTTGACCCCATCCCATCCCACCTCCTCCCCAACCTCAACACCACACTAATCCCATCCCTAACCCATCTCTTCAACCTTTCACTAACTTCTGGTACCTTCCCCTCTGCCTTCAAACATGCCACAATCACACCTATCCTCAAAAAGCCATCCCTTGACCCAAGCGCTACGTCCAGCTATCGCCCCATATCTTTGCTCCCATTTGCATCCAAACTCCTTGAGCAGCACGTCCATGCTGAACTTTCCTCTCACTTTGCATCTAACTCTCTCTTCGACAAACTACAATCTGGCTTCCGTCCCCACCATTCCACTGAGACTGCCCTGACCAAAATTACTAATGACTTACCGCCAAAGCTAACAGACAATTCTCTATACTCCTCCTCCTAGACTTGTCCTCTGCCTTCGACACAGTTGACCACTGCCTCCTACTACAGATCCTCTCTTCCTTTGGGGTCAAAGACATTGCCCTATCTTGGATCTCCTCATACCTTGCCAACCACACATTTAGCGTTTCCTTCTCACATACTACCTCTTCATCTCGCCCCCTCTCGGTGTCCCTCAAGGCTCTGTCCTAGGACCCTTACTCTTCTCAATATATACACTCGGCCTGGGACAACTCATAAGGTCCTATGGCTTCCAGTACCATCTATATGCCGATGACACTCAGATCTACCTCTCTGGCCCAGATGTCACCTCTCTGATCTCCAGAATCCCAGAGTGTCTGTCAGCCATATCCTCCTTCTTCTCCTCTCGCTTCCTCAAGCTCAATGTGGACAAATCTGAACTAATTATCTTTCCTCCATCTCGCATATCTTCCCTACCTGATCTATCTATCAAAATAAATGAAATCACACTTTCCCCTGTCCCCAAAATCCGCTGCCTCGGAGTAACCCTTGACTCTGCCCTGTCCTTCAAACCGCACATCCAAGCTCTCGCCACCTCCTGTCGCCTCCAGCTCAAAAATATTTCCAGAATCCGTCCTTTCCTCAACCCACACTCTACCAAAATGCTCGTGCATGCCCTAGTCATCTCTCGCCTCGACTACTGCAACATACTCCTCTGTGGCCTACCTTCTAACACTCTCGCACCCCTCCAGTCCATCCTTAACTCTGCTGCCCGACTAATTAATCTCTCTCCTCGCTACACTCCTGCTTCCCCTCTTTGCAAATCCCTTCACTGGCTCCCAATTTCTCAGCGTATCCAGTTTAAATTACTAACACTGACCTAGAAAGCCATCCACAATCTTTCTCTTCCGTATATTTCCACACTAATCTCTCAATATCTTCCCTCACGTAATCTCCGGTCCTCCCAAGACCTCCTCCTCTCCTCCATGCTTATTCGCTCCTCACCCAATCGCATCCAAGACTTCTCCCGAATATCACCCATCCTCTGGAATTCAGTGCCCCAACACATCCGGTTATCCACTACTTTTGGATCCTTCAAAAGAAACCTGAAAACCCATCTCTTCAAAGAAGCTTACAGCCTGTAAAGACCACACGGCCACCTCAACACTATTGGAGCTACTGCAACCCTCGACCTACTGTCTCCTTCCCCATAATCCTGTAGAATGTAAGCCCGCAAGGGCAGCGTCCTCTTCCCTCTGTACCAGTTTGTCGTTGTTAGTTTTGTTTACTGTAAGTGATATTTGTATTTTGATGTAACCCCTTCTGATGTACAGCACCATGGAATTAATGGTGCTATATAAATAAATAATAATAATAATAATAACTGACAAATCCTAACACTACCACCACGGTGTGCATCATTTCCACTACTGAACCTGCTACCAAAACTGACATTCGAATCCAGATTCCTAGTGACTTGACCGCACTTGAGAAACGAACCAACGACATTGACACCACATCAGATGAGGACACGGAACTGAAGCTTCCCCGGTCAAGAAGTGTTCATTACCGACTGATGTCTTGCAACCTGCTATAAGAATAAACCTCAAAACCACGGCTTGTAAATAGTTAACTGTTCATTCCTTCTTTGCTGCTTTAAAACCCATCCAGGGTTAACTCTTAAAGGGATCCCTTTGTTTACCTGGGAACCTTATTGTTTCAAGTTTTATCATTATTTTACACCAAAGAACTGCGGAATCATGAACTGTGCATGGTCACAAACTGTTGCTGTAAATAGTTTGCACCTTCTTAAAGGTGCTCTCTACTGGTTTTACATAGGAGGCTTTTACAGAGACTGCCTCTTAACAGAAACTGCTGTTAAATTATGCTGTAAAAATAACTGCTTTGCTTCACAGACCTGAAGAAAAACTCGTTGGTGCGGCAGAATTCTGGGTCAGGATTACACGTCTTGTAGCCCACCCAAGACCAACGTTCGGGGGTTCGTAACGGGTCCCTCATCTCTTACCACGTCATGTTGCCTTTAAGTAAACTTGCATATTGCTAATGTGATAATTTTGTACTACCTCTGAAAAGACTTGGGTTTCCTCTTAAAGGGAATATTTACTTATTGTACTTGGATAATGTTGCTTTAAGAAGTTAGATAGCCATAATGTTTTACATAGCGATAGTATGTAGCCAAAAATAGTGAATTGTTTGATAATGTTGAGAGTGAAATGTTTACTGGTGTACTTAGAATAAAATTGAGGACAAAAGAAATTGGAAGAAGGATACGGTGAGCCCGTAGTGGGGGTGAAGCCTGCTCTGCATTTCAATAAAGTGAACCCGTAGGGGTTAGTGAGTCCTCTAGAGAGCTTTAGGAAGTGAGTTAAAAGACTTTGCACTTAGAGAAGAATAAAAATGTTAATTTATTGTTGTGAAAATGCACTTGGTAGATAGAATACCTGTATGGGTAATTGCGTTCCATAGATAGATAATAACTGTTTCCCATTTGCCTTATGCACAATGTAAATATGTTCCTGTTTGTAACGTTCAAGTGTTCTCACCTCCCATAAAGGGAAGCATTGTTAAATTAACTTGTTTTATAGCATTTCAAAATTTTGCATGTCTTTTGATAACCTGTAATTGTTGTTTTCTTTTCCCAGTCCCGGAGTACTGGATTTAACGGGAGGGGGGGGGAGTGCAGCGCCCCAGAGTCCTGGTCGTTGCAGTAATGTCGCTCTTCCACCAGGGGGAGTGATATTACGTCTGATGGTACTAAAGGAGTTCATCTTTCCAGGTATCACAAAACAGACACCACACTTCACACTCCAGTCCACCAGGGGGAGCCTTGTTTCTATCTATTAGGACACTCCTCACACTCGGGTAAAACTGGTGGGCTGGATAGAAAGTTAGGGAGAAGCTGACTGGGCTTGGCCCAGGCAAGACCTGTCAGGCAGACAGGGGGAGAGGAGAAACATCTGAGCTGCAGACAGAGGGTCCCTGTCAGGGGTGGGATCCTGACAGAGGCCTAGCACGAGACAGAAAGACAAGGAGCTGCGCCTGCCCCACGTGCGGCAGCATCCTAAGGAAGGACAAGAAAGGAATTGTGTTGCAGGGAGTGAGAAACGAAGTCACAGCACAAGGAGACAACACCAGAAGTTCTGTCCTGTAAGAGGCTGCCTCCTTCTGAGGTGCGTAGCCGGTGGCCGGAATACCGAGGGAGTAATTGACTCTATGCATTGCTTCAAAGACCGGCAGGACAGTCAATTCCAAGTTGGCTGCCCGACCTTAAAACCTAAGAAGACACAGTGGCAAATTGTGGGGGTCGGGGCATCTCTAGAGTCCCTATAAACAAGCCTCATGCCATCAGTCATACGGGTATGTCCTATCCATACCATCTGCTGGACAGAGGGGAAGAAATAACATTTAGAACATCTACAAAGGTTGTGAGGACTATCCCGTGGTGCTCAGCAGGGAGGTACTACAACACACAGGCGCTAGTAGGAAGGCTACTGATTTCCACCTGGATAAGAGAACTCTGGATTTGCCTTCGGACCGGCCGGACTCTGCCTGCCCTGTGATCTGTACTCTGGACTGTGGATGCTGAAGTCTTCAGTAAAAGGTAAAGAGACTGCAACCTTTGTGCCCTCGTTATTCACTGCGCCTTACATCATCCACCATCACCACCTACACATCCGGGAAGCCCTGGGGACATACTTCACCTGTGGGAAGGTATATCATATAGCTGCCATTCCATCACCCCAGCGGACCCCTAAGCAGCGTCGGTCACCCTGACCGAGTACCACAGGTGGCGTCACGAACACTAGATAATCTACACCTTTAATTGGACGCCCCTCAAAGGGCCACGGACCGGGTCAGGCCACCATGACTTCCCCTGAACCGAAGGGCCGGGTACCGAGTACCCCATTGCCCTTAACGTGGGGGCGCTCCACAACCACAGGACTCAACTACGCATCCTGGCTTTGCAAAACACTGACCTGGACTTTGCACAATTTAAAGACAGGGCCATCCGGGTGCTGCATGAACCTCAGCCCAGCCGCACAGTGCCCCCTAGGTGTCCAGCCCTTATATACCACCAGGAGGTGAAACCCTGCCATCAGGTCCCTGTTGAGGCCGACACACAGATTCTGGATGATGACCCCTCCACAGGACTACGCCTCCAGGTGCAGGAACTGACTAAAAGCGTAGCTGCACTAGCCAGGACCGTGCAGTCCCTACAGGAACCCCCAAAGGAGAAGATCAAGCTGGCTTCCAGACCGGAGGACGTCCCCTGGCAACGACAGAAGAGGATTCCGCCGACCAGAGGAAGAGACGACGACCGCTATCATCAGGACGGACGACCCATTTGCCGCCACTGCAACCAGGCAGGACACATTGCAAGGTACTGTCATTTAAACGAGCGACCCCTGGGGCAGAGGGCCAACTCCCAGGAATAGGACGACCAGGCCTACAAAATTGGAGAGCCAAATACGTCGGAGGACGAATGGTTCTCCCAATAGAGATCGACGGCATCCCGATGAACGCTTTATTGGACACTGGCTCTCAGGTGACGACTATGCCTTACATTCTCTATAAATGGTATTGGGCTGACTCAGACATTACCCGTGGCCCAGATAGTGATTTGACAATAGTAGCCATTAATGGTCAGCCTTTGCCACAGGTGGGGTACAAGGAGGTCACCATTAAGGTGAGGCGGGTAGAATTGAAGGCCAAAGGAATGATGATTGTTGATATTGATCGACGTGAATGTAACCCCATGATGACCATTGGTACTAATGTCATTGAAAATTGTCTTGCCGAGGTTATTGTCTTGTTACAACAGGTGGCCGAAACTGCTGGTACCAGTGAGCAACGTGTCCTGCAAAAAGAAATCAGAGCCCTGGTGCAGAGACAACAGGCAGAATTGTCTGGTGGAGAAGTTGGACGTGTCACAGTGAGTGACCCGATCCCCATTGCAATACCCCCCAGGAGTGAAATGTTATTATGGTGTCGGGCAGCAATAGGCCTCAGAAGTAAAGATTACCAGGCCTTGGTAGAACCTGTGTATTCAGACAGTAGGCCCACTATCCTGACTGCCAGAGGGGTGGTTGATGTCCGCAAGGGGAGGGTACCAGTACGTGCCCTTAACTGTGGAGAGAAAAAGGTCCACTTACCCAGATATGCTACACTTGCTAAACTGTTTACTGTTAATAATAATGCTATACAGGCAACAGAACCTTTGGTTCCATCTAACCGGGCGGAGGACAATGTCTCTGCAGGACAAATGGAAGACTGGTGTCAGAAATTACACGTGGGCACTGATTCTACCCACCACACCAAAAGCAAGGGGTTTACCGGGTGGTCCATGAGTATGAGTGGGTATTCAGCAAACACCCACTAGATTTTGGGCAGGTAAAAGGGGTTCAACATCATATCCCCAAGGGAAGTCATACCTTCATACACCTCAGGTGTACACCTCAGGTCAGAGAGCGCGATGACGTGGTTAGTGCGCGCCTTATGCCTGAATGTCAGTGCAGAAGACGCTGAAGATGGAGCGGCGCCGGAACGAGGAGCAGGTGAATATTGAAAGTGCCAGGGGCCTGAGCGACGGAGAGGTGAGTATGTGATTTCTTTTTTTATCGCAGCAACAGCAAATGGGGCAAGTGTCTGTATGGAGCATCTTATGGGGCCATAACGTTTGTGCAGCACTATATGGGGCAAGTGTCTGTATGGAGCATCTTATGGGGCCATAATCAACGTTTGTGCAGTACTATATGGGGCAAGTGTCTGTATGGAGCATCTTATGGGGCCATAATTAAGGTTTGTGCAGCATTGTATGGGGCAAATGTCAGTATGGAGTATCTTATGGGGCCATAATGTTTGTGCAGCCCTATATGGGGCAAATATCTTTATGGTGCATCTTATGGGGCCATAATTAACGTTTGTGGAGCATTATATGGGGCAAGTGTCTGTATGGAGCATCTTATGGGGCCATAACGTTTGTGCAGCACTATATGGGGCAAGTGTCTGTATGGAGCATCTTATGGGGCCATCATTAAGGTTTGTGCAGCATTGTATGGGGCAAATGTCTGTATGGAGCATCTTATGGGGCCATAACGTTTATGCAGCACTATATGGGGCAAATATCTTTATGGAGCATCTTATGGGGCCATAATTAACGTTTGTGGAGCATTATATGGGGCAAGTGTCTGTATGGAGCATCTTATGGGGCCATAATCACGGTTTGTGCAGCACTATATGGGGCAAATAACTTTATGGAGCATCTTATGGGGCCATAGTCAACATTTGTGCAGCATTATATTGGGCAAATGTGTCTATGGGAGAAAAACCTACAAAAACAAGGATCCCTAAAATATAACCTTTATTAAAGATAAATAAAAAGAACTCTTTTCAACAACAATACAATGATACAGAAAACCACAAAATATGTACCTGTTGGGCCCTAGGGGAACGCTAAACTCCAAACTGCCTGACAGTGGGGGTAGGCACCCTAAATTACTGCGATAGGCGCCCCCACTCCTCGTCGGCTCACCCTCAAAAGTCCCCAGAGGTCCCTGTAATGCAGGAATCCTGGTGAAACCTAGAAAATCCCTGTCGGGAAAAAACTACCTGGCAGTGGAGGTTGGCACCCTAATTTGAAGCGGTAGGCGCCCCCACTCAGCGTCGACTGACCCTAGGGTCCCTCAAAATTCCCTACAATAAGGATAGAAAATGCAAGAAAAATGTCTCAATACACCCTGGCTCCCAGAAAAAAAAAAAATAAATAAAAGAGGAAAAAAAATATTATTATAACCCCCCAAAAAAATATTTATAATAAATGTCTCAAATATCACAAATGTAACATAATGGAAATTTTTTTTTTTTCCTTTCATACGTGAGAAGAAGGAATTATCCCAGAACAGTAGATTATGAATAAGAATGGAGAAAATGAACAAAGTACAGTAACTCTGATATTATCCGGGTAACCAGGATGTAATAAAAATAATATTGTCCCAGTAGTTCCATATAGCGTTCCTAGGTAATAGAAATTAATAAATGAAAACCAAGATATGCAAATGCAGAGTATAGATCGTCTCCTAAATCAGCATAACGGAGTTCTTTGAATAGCTATACTGCTAGTATAAGACACAATCATACTTCCCAAAAAAAAAGGAAATAGATAACCACCGATATTACATTACGGGTACATTTAGATGTGGACATTGCTCGTTTTGCAACATATGGGGGTCTCAAGTACCTTCAAAAGTTCAGTGACCAACAGGACGTTCTTCATGAGACAGTTTGCTAATTGTAGAACTGTAGGGGTAGTATATCTCTGCACGTGCTCTTGCCCCAAAGACTACGTGGGGAAGACCAAACATGAATTACGGGTTTGTATTAGCGAGCACCTTGGGGATATTAGGCATGGCAGAGACACACCTATTGCACGTCACATCAACACTGAACATGGAGGTGATTTTGGCTCTCTTCTGTTTAAAGTCATTGAGGTTATTCCCCCTTCAGTCAGACTAGGTGATTGGGACAATAAGATAATACAACGTGAAACAAAGCGGATTTACATACTGAGGTCCATGAGTCCTCTTGGCCTCAATGAACAATTGACCTTTACTAGTTTTATTTAGCTGCTTGTTTTGTTCTGTTTTTGGAAACTCTTGTTTTTGCCAGGTACATTTATACCTTCTATATATCTCTTCATCACATTTTTTTGATGATATATTGATTAAGTTCTTTTTTCATATTTTTTCACACTTTTGTTGTCCTTTTGTTTTGCTGTGGTACTTTTATTCATTCTCCCAGTGAAGTGTTATGTGTATGCTGTGAGATCTGATATATATACATTCTTTAAACATATGACAGATCTTCATGGCTCCGGTTTGATTGTGTATGCGCAGATAGTGCTACTTAATATTTATAGTTCACTTTTGTTTAATAAAACTGCTATTTAATTATTGGCTCATTTTATATACGCTATGCATAATGTTGTGGTTTACTCTGACTTTTTACGCATTGCTACGCCACTTGCTGTGGTTTGTTTATTATAATACCAGAGGCGTTCTTCTTATATATATCAACTACGTTGTTTTTTTTTGGTATATTTCTTCCTGCGCATGTCCCATTTTTTATGTGTCTTTCCATCTGGAACGCAGTGTGCGCTTCACCCGTACAGGTGACGCTTGTCCCGGCTATTACCATGTCATTTCCGGTAGGCCGGTCTTCACTTGGCGCGTCTCTTACTTCCGGCAGCTTCACGCGGATAATGGCTGCGCCTTATCTGTGGCACCATTATATCCACAGCTATCATTTACTACTGCTGAACCCGTGATGAACCCCCGTCATATCCATGGGGGGGAAACGCGTCGGGCATTGGGGAGCCTGCTGATTAGCGGTTCATTCATCAGCTCAATCCACACAATTGTGCCTTTTGGATATCAGGATGATACACCACAACTAAGAGATGAGTACTGAAATTGCTGGCTATGCTTTAAAGGGATGATTGTGTCCTATACTAGTGGTACTGACGGCTAGAGGAATTTTTGTATGCCGGTATAGGAAGTGATTTGCACTGCACGATGCACTTTATACTTTGTGGTTATCTACTAATCTAAGTCCCATATGACAATATTGTTACATTCTGCTGGGCATGGTTTGGAATGTTTTACTGATTAGCGCTCTCTTTAAAAATGTTTGACTCCATATAATTGTATATTCTGGGTATTAGGATTTGACACAACTAATCTGGGATTATTAATATCGGTGGTTGTCTATTTCCTTTTTTTTGGGGAAGTAAGATTGTGTCTTATGTTAGCAGTATAGATATTCAAATAACTCCGTTATGCTGATTTAGGAGACGATCTATACTCTGCATTTGCATATCTTGGTTTTCATTTATTAATTTCTATTACCTGGGAACGCTATATGGAACTACTGGGACAATATTTGTTTTACATCCTGGTTACCCAGATAATATCAGAGTTACTGTACTTTGTTCATTTTCTGCATTCTTATTCATAATCTACTGTTCTGGGATAATTCCTTCTTCTCATGTATGAAAAAAAAGAAAAAATTCCATTATATTACATTTGTGATATTTGAGACATTTATTATAAATATTTTTTTGGGGGGTTATAATAATAATTTTTTTCCTCTTTTATTTTTATTTTTTTGTTTTTTTGCTTTTCTGGGAGCCAGGGTGTATTGGGACATTTTTCTTGCATTTTCTATCCTTTTTGTAGGGAATTTTGAGGGACCCTAGGGTCAGTCGACGCTGAGTGGGGGCGCCTACTGCTTCAAATTAGGGTGCCAACCTCCACTGCCAGGTAGTTTTTCCCGACAGGGATTTTCTAGGTTTCACCAGGATTCCTGCATTACAGGGACCTCTAGGGACTTTTGAGGGTGAGCCGACGAGGAGTGGGGGCGCCTATCACAGTAATTTAGGGTGCCTACCCCCACTGTCAGGCAGTTTGGAGTTTAGCGTTCCCCTAGGGCCCAACAGGTACATATTTTGCGGTTTTCTGTATCGTTGTATTGTTGTTGAAAAGAGTTCTTTTTATTTAGCTTTAATAAAGGTTATATTTTAGGGATCCTTGTTTTTGTAGGTTTTTCTTGTGTTCTAGGATTCTATTATATTCTTTTGTGGTTTCTTTTAAATGTGTCTATGGAGCATCTTGTGGGGCCATTATTAACCTTTATGCAGGATTATATGGGGCATATTTTAATATGGAGCATCTTATGGGGCCATCATAAACTTTATGGAGCATTAGCATTATATTGGGCTCCTGATTCAATATGGATATTCAAAAAACACTTAACCTACTGATGTCTCAATTAATTTTACTTTTATTGGTATCTAATTTTACTTTTGACATTTACCGGTAGCTGCTGCATTTCCCACCCTAGGCTTATGCAGCGCCCCCACTGACGCAGGGCCGAGGGGTACCCGGTACCAGGCCTCTGAGTCTCTGTTCTGGGGTTGTCACGGTGGCTAGACCGGGTCCGTGACCCTGCTGAGGGGCGCCCAATAATAGGTGTGGATGGTGGTGGTAGTGCGGTGCGGTGTAGTGCCGGTCGCGGTCAATAACGAGGACACCAGGTTGCGGTCTCTTTACCTCTTTACTGAAGGCTTCTGAGTCCTCAATCCGGAATACGGTTAACCGGGCTGCGCAAGTCCGGTCGGTCCGTTGGCACCTCCAGAGTTCCCTTTGCAGGTGGAAATCTGTGCCTACCTTCCTGCGCTTGTGTGTTGTGGTCCTCCCCTGCTGTGCTTACGGGATAGCACCCACAACTGTTGTGTCTGTTTCTCGTGTTCCCTCACAACACGATTCTGATGTTCTCCCTCTACGTCCCCCTGATCTTATGGTTAGGACGCACCCGTATGACGGGGAGGCTCGGAGCTCTTCCGGGACTCTAGCGTCGCCCCACTCCTGTTGTTACCCCCCTTGTGTCTTCCTGGGTCTGGGTGAGACAGCCCGCCTGTAACTGACTGTCCTGCCGTAGGTTTGAAGTTTGGCCTGGAGCTCTATACTTCCTCGGCGTTCCGGCCACCGGTTATGCGCCTCAATAGGATGTTGCCTCGTCTTACAGCACGACTCCTACTGGTATTCTCCTTGTTGCGTTGATCTCGTTTCTCACTCAGCACAATAAACTTCGCTTCTTATCCTTTCTTGGGGTACCGCCGCTATATCGTGCAGGCACGGTCCCGTAACGTTCTCTCTGGTTGCTATGCCTCTGTCAGGATCCCACCCCTGACAGGGACCCCTCTGAATCTTCCCCTACAACACCCTCTGCCACAAGGTGTTGCCTGGTTCCAACCCAGTCAGCTTTCTTTCTAACTTCCTGCCTAACCCCCAGTTTTACCAGATTGTGAGGAGTGGCCTAATGAATAGAACCCTTAGCTCCCCCTGGAGGCCAGACTATGAAATGTATTGGTGTCTGTGGTACCTGGTCAGAAGAACTCCTTCAGTGCCATCAGACGTACCATAGCCCCCCATAGTGGCGGAGCTCCAGTACTGCAACGACCAGGACTCTGGGGCGCTGCACTCCCCCCCGGTTAAATCCAGTACTCCTGGACTGGGAAGAAAACAACAATACATGTTAGCAAAAAGACATACAATTTTGAAAATGCAAGTACAAGTAAACTTTTTAACAGAGCTTCCCTTTATGGGAGGTGAGGACACTTGAACGTTACAAACATGGTTAAATACTTTAAATAACAGACTATAAATAACTTCTTTTACCCAACCGGGTATTCTACTAAGTGCAAAATCTTTGAACAATAATTCAACATTGCCTTTAAAGACGTACTCGCTAAATCCACTAAAGACCTTCTTATAACACATTATAAGGCTATTCAACGTTTATGCATTCTCCTACTTTACATCTGCAGGACCGCCTGTCCTAACTGCTCCAGACCTACTGCTTCTCCTTTCTGCACAGGACCGCCCCTTTCCGCCCGGGCCTACTGTCCTTCCACTACTATACACAGTATAGAACATATCATTTTTCTTTCAGTTCAAGATCACTGAGCCATCTCTGTATGGCTCCTAGGAGGACTCACTAACTAACCCCGTACGGGTTCACTTCCTGCCCTCGTTCTTCTATCAACATCATTAAACATTTCTTACAATCAACTAGTTAGCTACATTTAACTTTCACATATCAGCATTATTACTTTTCCTTTTAGAGCATCATCATTCTCTAAGTACTATCAATGAACATCCCCTTTAAGAGGGGACCAAGTCTCTATGAGGTAGTGCAACTTCTCAAGCTGCAAGTCTGTTCGCAATAAGGACTCCGGTAATGTCTTCAAAAACAGTATCTTCGAAAAGAGTCCTTTTCTTGTATAAAACCAGTAGAGAGCACCTTTAAGAAGGTGCAAACTATTTACAACATCAGTTTTTGAATCATCCACCGTCCATGATTCGGCAGTCCTTTGATAACTGTGCAAAAATAGAAAACAAACAAAAAACAATAGGGATCCCGGGTCAACAAAGGGATCCCTTTAAGAGTTAACCCTGGACGGGTTTTAGCAGCAAAACAGTGAAAACGATGAACTTATTTACAATTCAATAAAGCATTTTTGCTTACTTAGTCTTCTTGTAGCTGTGCAGGAGGTGGTCTCCTTCCCGCGGCTGATGCGGTATCAGTACCGGTGGTTGATCTCTCAGGTGCCGTCAGATCACCCGGTGTCTGGATCTGAAGGCTAACCCTGTTTGCAAGCTCTGTAGCTGCCACAAGGCGGACGGTGGTGAGAGTAACAAGATCTGTCAAGCCCGGATCAGCCATGGTTGGGGCAACAGGTGACGCTCCTTCAGGCTCACAGCGTTGGACATTCCGAGCGCACCACCCTTGCGCACTCCGGTGGCGGGTGTAGGTCACCTGGTCCCCCCTTTGCAATGGGTCACCAAATTGGTTACAGCAGGGAGTTTTCACGTTGTAACTAGTAACGAAGACGTCAGTCGGTAGTCTCGGTTCCTGTATGGAGCCCCAACCCCTCTTCGGGTGGAAGGCCAGCACAGTTCCCCGCTTTACCACGTCTTTCCTGCCGTGCGCAGACTTTCTGCGTTGCGTTTTTGGCGTGTCAGGTTGTTCCGTCTCGTCTCGGTGTCTCCAATGCAGGATTAAACATTGTTTATACTGTTCCCAAGTGAGCACAGCAAGGGTGAGGCCGTCCTCCCGGGCTCCATCTGGCCCGGTCTAGGGGGTGTCCCACCGGAGGACCACCCCGTCTGGGCCCACATCTATGGGTTCTCCCATCTTGGTCGGTAGTGGAGGTACCTGCTTCCCCATTGCGTCAGGGGTGAGGATCACCCGCTCCACCGAGAAGAAACAGTTATTGTTGGGGGGAGGAGCGGTCACGGGAGCGGGATCGGTCAGGGGAGCAGAATCGGCCGGGGGAGTAGGGGCGCCGTCCATACCTGCGCTTGATGTGATTCTACCGATGTCGATCCGTTCCGTTGACGAGGACACTGGAATCGGCGGCAACCTGGACCGCGGCTCCTCCTCGGCGGCCTCCTGATGTGGCTCCGCTCTCCATGGTTCCGTGGTCGGGATAGGTAGGCTCGGCTCCTCCATCGGCGGCTCCAGTGAGTTCAGATCCTTCACCGGCGGTGGACGCGAGTCCTCCTCTGGTGGGTGAGGGCAAGCCAGGAACATTTCGCTGCTGCTCAGGTACTTGCTGCTCATCGTCGCTGTCTGGCATTCGGCGGCAATGCATGCACCTGGCTCCGCCATTTCTCCGAGGTCGAGCTCCTTCTTCGCCTCATTCCCGCCGTTGCAAATCAGGGGGCGGTTCTACTCTGCTGCTGGGCAAGTCGTCATCTCGCAGCAGGAGCCGGAGGGGGCGGTCGCTACTTCTGGCGCCGCTTTGGTAGTCTCCTCCCATAGCACGCCCTTCTTCTTCCTCTGCGCTCCCTGTGGTGCTGCAATGGCGGCTGGTTTTGGCGGGAACTTTTGGCGGCAAGTGGCAATACACAGTCTTTGCAATAAAACTCAGTCCAAGCACAGTAAATCACAGTTCCAAGGCACACATGACCTGATTCTTCAGGCTTAAGTAGATCCTGTTCGTGACGCCAAAATTGCAGCGCCCCCACTGCCGCAGGGCCGAGGGGTACCCGGTACCGGGCCTCTGAGTCTCTGTTCTGGGGTTGTCACGGTGGCTAGACCCGGTCCGTGACCCTGCTGAGGGGCGCCCAATAATAGGTGTGGATGGTGGTGGTAGTGTGGTGCGGTGTAGTGCCGGTCGCGGTCAATAACGAGGACACCAGGTTGCAGTCTCTTTACCTCTTTACTGAAGGCTTCTGAGTCCTCAATCCGGAATACGGTTAACTGGGCTGCGCAAGTCCGGTCGGTCCGATGGCACCTCCAGGGTTCCCTTTGCAGGTGGAAATCTGTGCCTACCTTCCTGCGCTTGTGTGTTGTGGTCCTCCCCTGCTGTGCTTACGGGATAGCACCCACAACTGTTGTGTCTGTTTCTCGTGTTCCCTCACAACTCGATTCTGATGTTCTCCCTCTACGTCCCCCTGATCTTACGGTTAGGACGCACCCGTATGACGGGGAGGCTCGGAGCTCTTCCGGGACTCTAGCGTCGCCCCACTCTTGTTGTTACCCCCCTTGTGTCTTCCTGGGTCTGGGTGAGACAGCTGTTATGACCCCAATGGCGAGGGTCTCAGAGGAACGTGGAAGTCTGCAGAATACAAAAATCCAGCTCATAGGGCAGTGGTAGCTGGGTTGACCATATATCTACTCCTAACGCCAACACTAGAAGTAGCCGGGGATCATTCCTACGTTGATTCTAGATGACACGCTCCAGCCGGAGAATCTAGCTACCCCTAGTAGAGGAAAACAAAAGACCTTTCTTGCCTCCAGAGAAGGGGACCCCAAAGCTGGATAGAAGCCCCCCACAAATAATAACGGTGAGGTAAGAGGAAATGACAAACACAGAAATGAACCAGGTTTAGCACAGAGAGGCCCGCTTACTGATAGCAGAATAAAGAAAGGTAACTTATATGGTCAACAAAAACCCTATCAAAATCCACACTGGAAATTCAAGAACCCCCGAACCGTCTAACGGTCCGGGGGGAGAACACCAGCCCCCTAGAGCTTCCAGCAAAGGTCAGGATATATATTTGGAACAAGCTGGACAAAAATACAAAACCAAAACAAAATAGCAAAAAGCAAAAAGCGGACTTAGCTGATATAACTGGAACCAGGATCAGTAGACAAGAGCACAGCAGACTAGCTCTGATAACTACGTTGCCAGGCATTGAACTGAAGGTCCAGGGAGCTTAAATAGCAACACCCTTAACTAACGACCCAGGTGCGGATAAAAGGAATGACAGAAAAACCAGAGTCAAAAAACTAGTAACCACTAGAGGGAGCAAAAAGTAAATTCACAACAGACAGCCCGCCTGTAACTGACTGTCCTGCCGTAGGTTTGAAGTTTGGCCTGGAGCTCTATACTTCCTCGGCGTTCCGGCCACTGGTTATGCGCCTCAATAGGATGTTGCCTCGTCTTACAGCACGACTCCTACTGGTATTCTCCTTGTTGCGTTGATCTCGTTTCTCACTCAGCACAATAAACTTCGCTTCTTATCCTTTCTTGGGGTACCGCCGCTATATCGTGCAGGCACGGTCCCGTAACGTTCTCTCTGGTTGCTAGGCCTCTGTCAGGATCCCACCCCTGACAGGGACCCCTCTGAATCTTCCCCTACAACACCCTCTGCCACAAGGTGTTGCCTGGTTCCAACCCAGTCAGCTTTCTTTCTAACTTCCTGCCTAACCCCCAGTTTTACCAGATTGTGAGGAGTGGCCTAATGAATAGAACCCTTAGCTCCCCCTGGAGGCCAGACTATGAAATGTATTGGTGTCTGTGATACCTGGTCAGATGAACTCCTTCAGTGCCATCAGACGTACCATAGCCCCCCATAGTGGCGGAGCTCCAGTACTGCAACGACCAGGACTCTGGGGCGCTGCACTTATACTCAAGTTATTAAGTTTTCCCAGTTTTTTGTGGCAAAATTAGGGGGGTCAGCTTATACTCGGGTCGGCTTATACTCGAGTATATACGGTAATATTTTTTCACTAGCTAAATGTGAGACAGCCTGTTGTATCCCACCTTGTCATTTAGTGCTGTGATGAAATGAAACTGTCTGCAGACCTTAGGCACATTAAACAAAAATTATAATTTTTCAGTTGCAAAAAGTTAGACAGCCTACCGTATCACACTTTGTTATTTTGGTGGGTTGAACTTGAGCTGTAGAGGCCTGATCCAGAGACCACCCCAAAATTCTTGTGTTTCTAATGTCATACAGTAGGACACCTGACTTTAAAATAGCTTGTAGCATCGACCTGTTGACCAGTCATTGGCTACAGCAGAACAAAATGAAGGTTCTGGAGTGGCCATCTCAGTCTCCTGACCTCAATATCATTCTTGGAAGATCTCAAGCACGCAGTTCATGCTAGACAGCCCAGGAATTAACAGGAACTGGAGGCTTTTTGCCAAGAAGAGTGGGCAGCTTTACCATCTGAGAAATTAAAGAACTTCATCCACAACTACCACAAAAGAGTTCAAGCTGTCATTGATGTTAGAGGGGGCAATACACGGTATTAAGAAATGGGGTATGTGAACTTTTGATCAGGGTCATTTGGATGTTTTGGATTGTCATTATGATTAAAAAAGAGAAAACACAATAGTTTGACAATAAATGGCTTCACCCAACCACTAACCATGAGTGGAGAAAAAGTTTTGGTGTTATTATTCATATTTTCTGAAAAAGGCCAAGAAAGCAAAAAGTCTGCCGAGGTATGTAAACTTTTGAGCACAACTGTATATATATTTACTTATTAACAATTATAGAGTATGTATGTGGCTAGAAAATAAATTTCAGTGGTCACACATCAGCAAAAGTGTGTTAGATAGAATTCAACATATAAGTTGATAAAGATCATTGCTCTGGTGATCCTTACTATGATTACTTGGAAAGGTATACATATTTAGACACAACGTGGGAATTAAAGATCACTGGCTTGGCATTTGGCAAATCACATGTTGTGCAGTAACTTAATCCATCAAGGGAAACAGAATACGGTATATTTATGCCACAATGGAAGGGTACTTGGCTATTTCATTTCTTTGAGCAGTATCTGGGGAGTAAGTTGTACTACTACCAAAATAATAGTTGTTATTGTTACAGAAAAAATGGTATTGATGATTTGTCCAGGGTGTGCTAGTCTTAAAGGATATTTAAAGGGAACCTGTCACCAGGTTTGGCCGATATAAGATACAGCCACTGTCTTTCAAGGCTTATCTACAGCATTCTATAATGCTGTAGATAAGCCTCCGAACCAACTTGAAAGATAAGAAAAATACGTTTTATTATACTTACCTGCAGGGTGGTCTGGTCCAATGGGTGTCACAGGTCCGGGTCCGGCGTCTCCCATCTTCTTGCGATGCCGCCCCCCTGCTTGCTCCACAGGCTCTCCGGCATCGCACTCCTACGCAGGCGTACTTATCTGCCCTGTTGAGGGTAGAGAAAAGTCCTGCAGTGCGCAGGCGCTGGGCCTCTCTGACCTTTCCCGGCACCTGCACACTGCAGTACCTTGGTCTGCCCTCAACTGGGCAGATAAGTACGCCAGCGCAGAAGCGCGATGCCAGGAAGCCATGAAGCAAGCAGGAGGGCGGCGATCATAAGAAGATGGGAGGCACCGGACCTGCGACAGCCATCGGACCGGTCTGTCCTGCAGGTGAGTACAATAAGGGTATGTGCACACGTTGCGGATTTCTTGCAGAAAATTCCTGAAGAAAACCGGAAATTTTCTGCAAGAAATCCGCATTTTTTTTTTTTGCGTTTTTTTTCCGTTTTTTTCGCGTTTTTTTAGCATTCTGCAAGCGTAATTAGCTTGCAGAATGCTAAAGTTTTCCCTGCGATCTGTAGCATCGCTTGGAAAACTGACTGACAGGTTGGTCACACTTGTCAAACATAGCGTTTGACAAGTGTGACCAACTTTTTACTATAGATGCTGCCTATGCAGCATCTATAGTAAAAGATAGAATGTTTAAAAATAATAAAAAAAATAAAAAAATGCTTATACTCACCCAGACATCTCACCGGCGTCCGTTCCGTATAGCTGGTCTGTGCGCACAGGACCTCCCGTGACGTCACGGTCACGTGAGCGGTCACATGACCGCTCACGACCAATCACAGGACAGTGACGTCATTCGGCGAGGTCCTTCAGCGCACACCAGGTACAGAAACCGAACGGCAGCGTGCGAGGAGGCGGCAAGACATCGAGGGTGAGTATAGGACTGTTTATTATTTTATTTCTTATTTTTTGACCACTTATATGGTGCCCAGTGCGTGGAGGAGAGTCTCCTCTCCTCCACCCTGGGTACCAACCGCATATAATCTGCTTACTTCCCGCATGGTGTGCACAGCACCGTGCGGGAAGTAAGCAGATCAATGGACCCCTAGGTGTGCGGAATCCCTGCAATTCCGCATTTTTAATGAACATGTTGCTTTTTTTTCCGCTATGCGATTTTTTCGCGGAAAAAATCGCAACATTTGCACCAAAAATGCGGAATACCCTGTAAATAATAGGAGGCATATGTTAGCGTTTTTTTTCGCGTTTTTATCACGTTTTTATAGCGAAAAAACGCGAAAAAAACGCTAACAATCCTGAACGTGTGCACATGGCCTAAAACTTATTTTTCTTATCTTTCAGGTCAGATTGGGGTCTTATCTACAGCATTATAGAATGCTGTAGATAAGCCCTGAAAGGCGGTGGCTGTATCTTATGTCGACCAAAACTGGTGACAGGTTCGCTTTAAATGCAAATATGACCTTGCCTGATGTTGCATGAAATTTGAGATTTCTGCAAGATCAATATTGCTAATAATGCCACTATATAAGGTGCTAATTAATATCTCCCTGCTATGCCTGAAAGATACATACTAATGGGAAAATACAGGTGCTTGTCACAAAATTAGAATATCATCAAAAAGTTAATTTATTTCTGTTCTTCAATATAAACAGTGAAACTCATATATTATATGGAGCCATTACAGAGTGATCTATTTCAAGTTTTTATTTCTGTTAATGTTGATGATTATGGCTTATCTCAGTAAATTATAATTTAAAAAAAAACACCTGCAAAGGCTTCCTAAGCATTTAAAAAGGTCCCTTAGTCTGTTTCTCTAGGCTCCACATTCACGGGGAAGACTGCTGATTGACACACTCCACAAGGAAGGTAAGCCACAAAAGGTTATTGCTAAAAAAAAAGCTGGCTGTTCACAGAGTGCTGTATCCAAGCATATTTATGGAAAGTTGAGTGGAACGAAAAAGTGTGGTAGAAAAAGGTGCCAAAGCAACTGGGATAACTGCAGCCTTGAAAGTACTGTTAAGGTATGGCCATTCAAAAATTTAGGTGAGATTCACAAAGAGTGGATTGCTGTTGGAGTCACTGCTTCAAGAGCAACCACATACCGACGTATCCAGGACATGGGCTACAAGTGACGCATTCCTTGTGTCAAGCCACTCATGACCAATAGACAACGCCAGAAGCATTTTACCAGTTCCAAGGAGAAAAAGAACTGGACTGTTACTCAGTGGTCCAAGGTGTTGTTTTCAGATGAAAGTATATTTTGCATTTTATTTGGAAATAAACGTCCCAGAGTCTGGAGGAAGAGTGGAGAGGCCACAATCCTAGCTGCTTGAGGTCTAGTGTGAAGTTTCCACAATCAGTGATGGTTTGGGGAGCCATGTAATCTGCTGGTGTAGGTCAAGACCAAAGTCAGCGCAACCGTCTACCAGGAAATTTTAGAGCACTTCATGCTTCCCTCTGCCGACAAGCTTTTGGAGATAGAAATTGACTTGACACCTGTCAACACTGCTAAAAGTACCAATATCTGGTTTAAAAACAACAGTATCACTGTGCTTGATTGGCCAACAAACTCGCCTGACCTTAACCGCATAGATAATCTATGTGGTATTGTCAAGAGGAAGATGAGAGACACTAGACCCAACAATGCAGACAAGCTGAAGGCTGCTATCAAAGCAACTTGGGCTTCCATAACACCTCAGTAGTGCCTCCGGCTGATCGCCTCCATGCCACGCCGCATTGATGCAGTAATTGATGCAAAAGTAGCCCAAACCAAGTATTGAGTGCATTTACTGAACATACATTTCAGTAGGCCATTTCTGATTTTAAAATCATTTTTTAAGCTGGTGTTATAAAGTATTCTAATTAACTGAGATAATGACTTTTTTGTTTTCACTGGCTGTAAGTCATAATCATCAACATTAACAGAAATAAACACTTGAAATAGATCACTCTGTTTGTAATGACTCCATATAATGTATGAGTTTCACTTTTTGTATTGAAGAACTGAAATAAATTAACTTTTTGATGATATTTTAATTTTGTGAGAAGGACCTGTACCACAATACTGATTTTTACTAAACATGACTGTACTAAGACCAATATTACCATTAGCAATATATTTCAAACAAATACCACCAGACCACGACCACATATTATCAGCATGTATTGATAGTATTGATAATACCACCATGCTAATCATGAATCAAAACTACTGTATAAGACTGATACTACCGCAATGCAGTGTCCATATATCAGTTCTACATCGGTGGTCTGCAGACCACATTGGAGTATAGTATACAGATAGATCAAATGACTCATCGGTGATGGTCTTGATATTTGTGGTCATGAACACTTTTTCTATCCATGATTCATCTGTACAGAACACACAGACTTCTTTGGCTTATCAGTTTTACAGCACCTCCTCACATTCCTCTGCCTCACATAAACCATGTAGTACTATAACCAGTACCATAGGCAGAAATAGCATTAATACAAAGCAACTAGGGATGGGCGAACCAGAACTGTAAAGATCTGGTCACAAGGTCTCGAACACAGGTTTCCATGGGAAACCTGTGTTACAGTTTGGGTCCAGGGCCTGTAAAAGAATAAAATTAACAATAAACATTATAATTCTACTTACCTGTCCAGCGACGCGTCCTACCGTGCTGCATCTGCTTCTGGGGCCACTCATTAACTTCCGGCGGTATTCACTGCTCTTGACAGTCTTCGGCTTTTTCCGGCAGTGTATGTGCCGCACGAACACTGCCGTAAAAAGCCGAAGACTGCCGAGTGCAGGGAATACCGCCGGAAGTTAATGAGTGGATCCGGAAGCAGTTACAGTCGGGAGACAGCGGAATGGGAGGACGCGTCGCTGGACAGGTACTGTAAGTATAATTATAATGTTTAGTATTAATTTTATTCTTTGTTTTTCAACCCCCCCGCCACCCCATCCCATATCTGTAAAGTCCAAGCTCGGGGTTTGGATGCAATTTCGCATCATCTCAGGCCCTGAGCTCGAACTTTACAAAAAAACTCGGGCGAACCCGCCAATCCCGATCATCGGGGGGTTTGCCCATCACTAAAAGCAACCTCAATAGGTGGTGTGGTACAACAACATTATATAGTTACATAGGATGAAAAAAAATACCTAGGTCCATCAAATTCAACTTTCTTCACCAATTGTACATTTTATCACTAAATGAACTATAAACCACAATGTTATGTGTACTGGGGAAATCATTCAGCCCTTTTTTAAAAGCTGTTATAGTGTCTGCCATTACTACCTTTTTTGGTCGGCATTCCACTGTCTGACTAGTCTAACTGTAAAGAACCCTTTCCTATTTAGCTGCTGGAGTCGCCTTTTTTCCACCCATGATGAATGCCCCCTTAGCGCAGTCTTTGGAAGGAAAAAGTCATGTGCCAGTCCTTTGTACTGACCACACATACATTTCTACATGTAAATGAGATCTCCTCTGAGGAATCTTTTTTCTAAGCTAAACAAGGCCAACTTTTTAAACCTTTCATCATACGAGAAGCGTTCCATCCCTTGTAATAATCTAGTTGTCAGTCTTTGAATTGATTGTAACTTCTGAATATCCTTTTAACCCCTTAACGACCGCCAATACGCCTTTTAACAGCGGCAGTTAAGGGTACTTAAACCACAGCGCCGTTAATTTATGGCGCTGTGGAAAAAGTGAATAGTGCCCCCCAGAGTCGGATTTTCTCTGGGGTCTCGGTTACCGGGGGTAGCAGAGACCCCAGAGAACATGATTTGGGTTTTTTTTACCAACCCCCGGGTTGCGATCGCCGGTAATTAACCGTTTACCGGCGGTCGCAAAAAAAACCCAAAAGCGCGATTTCCCATTTCATTTCTCTGTCCTCCGATGTGATCACACATCAGAGGACAGAGAAATGGGGTCCCCGATCGCCCCCTGATAATCACCTGTCTCCCCTGGTGCTCCTCGTGGCTCCCGATGGGCGCCACCATCTTGTTCCGGCCAAAAAATGGCAGGCGCATGCGCAGTGCGCTCGCCGGCTGGCATCCGGAAGATTTTTGGGGTCTCGGCTGCCGTGGGTAGCCGAGACCCCAAAGAACATGATCGGGGTCAGTTTTTACCGACCCCTGTTTTGCGATCGCCGGTAATTAACTGTTTTCCTGTGACCGCAAAAAAAAAAAAAGCGATGTGTAATTCTCTGTCCTCTGATGTGATCGCACTTCAGAGGACAGAGAAATAGGGGGATTCGGGGACCCTGTTATACTTACCGGTGTCCGTGGGTCCTCCTGTGTCCACTCCTGGCCGCCGGCTTCTTCCTCCGGTAAGAAAATGGCGAGCGCATGCGCAGTGTGCCCGCCATGATCTGCCGGCCGGCAGCTAGAGGAGTTGGGGCAAAATTTAGGGTTAGGGTTAGGGTTGGGGCTAAAGTTAGGGTTAGGGTTGGGGCTAAATTTAGGGTTAGGGTTAGGGTTAGGGTTGGAGCTAAAGTTAGGGTTAGGGTTGGGGCTAAATTTAGGGTTAGGGTTGGGGCTAAATTTAGGGTTAGGGTTAGGGTTGGGGCTAAAGTTAGGGCTAGGGTTAGGGTTGGGGCTAAATTTAGGGTTAGGGTTAGAGCTAAAGTAAGGGTTAGGGTTGGGGCTAAAGTTAGGCTACGGTTGAGGCTAAAGTTAGGACTAGGGTTGCGGCTAAAGTTAGGGTTAGAGTTGGGATTAGGGTTAGGGTTTGGATTAGGGTTGGCATTAGTGTTTCGTTTGGGATTAGGGTTAGGTTTGGGATTAGGGATAAGGTTAGGGTTGAGATTAGGGTTCTGATTAGGGTTATCGTTGTTTTGGGGTTAGGGTTGTGATTATCGTTAGGGTTGTGATTAGGATTATGGATCGAGTTGGGATTACGGTTAGGGGTGTGTTGGGGTTAGGGTTGGAGTTAGAATTGGGGGGTTTCCACTGTTTAGGTACATCAGGGGGTCTCTAAACGCCACAGCCAATTTTGCGCTCAAAAAGTCAAATGGTGTTCCCTCCCTTCTGAGCTCTGCCGTGCGCCCAAACAGTGGTTTACCCCCACATATGGGGCATCAGCATACTCGGGATAAATTGGACAACAACTTTTGGGGTCCAATTTCTCCTTTTACCCTTGTGAAAATAAAAACGTGGGGGCTAAAAAAACTTTTTTGTGGAATAAATTTTTTTTTTATTTTCACGACTCTGCATTATAGACTTCTGTGAAGCACTTGGGCATTCAAAGTTCTCACCACACATCTAGATAAGTTCCTTGGGGGGTCTAGTTTCCAAAATGGGTTCACTTGTGGGGGGTTTCTACTGTTTAGGTACATCAGGGGCTCTGCAAAGGCAACATAACGCCCGCAGACCATTCTATCAAAGTCTGCATTCCAAAACGGCGCTCCTTCCCTTCTGAGCTCTGCCATGCGCCCAAACAGTGGTCCCCCCACACATGGGGTATCAGTGTACTCAGGACAAATTGGACAACAACTTTTGGGGTCCAATTTCTCTTGTTACCCTTGTGAAAATAAAAATTTTGGGGCTAAAGAAACTTTTTTGTGGAAAAAAATGTTTTTATTTTCACGACTCTGCATTATAAACTTCTGTGAAGCACTTGGGCATTCAAAATTCTCACAACACATATAGATAAGTTTCTTGGGGGGTCTAGTTTCCAAAATGGGGTCACTTGTGGGGGGTTTCTGCTGTTTAGGTACAATGGGGCTCTGCAAGCGCAACATAACGCCCGCAGACCATTCTATCAAAGTGCATTCCAAAACGGCGCTCCTTCCCTTCCGAGCTCTGCCGTGCACCCAAACAGTGGTGCCCCCCACACATGGAGTATCAGTGTATGCAGGACAAATTGGAAAACAACTTTTGGGGTCCAATTTCTCTTGCTACCCTTGTGAAAATAAAAATTTGGGGGTGAAAAGATCATTTTTGTGGAAAAAATATGATTTTTTTTCATGGCTCTACATTATAAACTTCTGTGAAGCAGTTGGGGGTTCATAGTGCTCACCACACATCTAGATAAGCTCTTTGGGGGGTCTATTTTCCAAAATGGGGTCACTTGTGGGGGGTTTCTACTGTTTAGGTACAGTCAGAGCTCTGCAAATGCAACATGATGCCCGCAGACCATCCCATCAAAGTCTGCATTCCAAGCGGCGCTCCTTCCCTTCCGAGCCCTGATGGGTGCCCAAACAGTGCCCCCCCCACATATGGGGTATCAGCGTACTCAGGACAAACTGTTCAACAGGTTTTGGGGTCCAATATCTCCTGTTACCCTTGAGAAAATAAAAAATTGCAGGCTAAAAAATAATTTTTGAGGAAAAAAAAAGGATTTTTTATTTTCACGGCTCTACGTTATAAATTTCACTGAAGCACTTGGGGGTTTAAAGTGCTCACCACACATCTAGATAAGTTCCTTAAGGGGTCTAGTTTCCAAAATGGGGTCACTTTTGGGGGGTTTCTACTGTTTAGGCACATCAGGGGCTCTCCAAACGCGACATGGTGTCCGATCTCAATTCCAGCTAATTCTAATTTCTCCTGTTAACATTGTCAAAATAAAAATTTTGGGGCAAAAAAATCATTTTTGTAGAAAAAATGCGATTTTTTATTTTCAAGGCTCTACGTTCTAAACTTCCGTGAAGCACCTGGGGGTTTAATGTGATCACCATACATCTAGATAAGTTCCTTAAGGGGTCTAGTTTCCAAAATGGGGTCACTTGTGGGGGGTTTCCACTGTTTAGGCACATCAGGGGCTCTCCAAACGTGACATGGCATCTGATCTCAATTCCAGCCAATTCTACATTGAAAAAGTAAAACGGCACTCCTCTTCCAAGCTCTGCGGTGCGCCCAAACAGTGGTTTACCCCCACATATGGGGTATCGACGTACTCAGGAGAAATTGCACAACAACTTTTGTGGTCTAATTTCTCCTGTTACCCTTGTGAAAATAAGAATTTGTGGGCGAAATGATCATTTTTGTGTAAACAAATGCGATTTTTTATTTTCACGGCTCTATGTTATAAACTTCTGTGAAGCACTTGGGGGCTCAAAGTGCTCACCACCATCTAGATAAGTTCCTTAAGGGGTCTAGTTTCCAAAATGGTGTCACTTGTGGAGCGTTTCCACTGTTTAGGCACATCAGGGGCTCTCTAAATGTGACATGGCATCCGATCTCAATTCCAGCCAATTCTGCATTGAAAAAGTCAAACGGCGCTCCTTCACTTCCAAGCTCTGCGGTGCGCCCAAACAGTGGTTTACCCCCACATATGGGGTATCGGCGTATTCAGGAGAAATTGCACAACAAAATGTATGGTTAAATTTCTGTTTTTACACTTGTGAAAATAAAAAAAAATGGTTTTGAAGTAAAATGTTTGCAAAAAAAAGTTAAATGTTCATTTTTTCCTTCCACACTGTTTCAGTTCCTGTGAAGCACCTAAAGGGTTAATAAACTTCTTGAATGTGGTTTTGAGCACCTTGAGGGGTGCAGTTTTTAAAATGGTGGCACACTTGGTTATTTTCTATCATATAGACCCCTCAAAATGACTTCAAATGTGATGTCCCTAAAAAAAATGGTGTTGTAAAAATGAGAAATTGCTGGTCAACTTTTAACCCTTATAACTCCCTAACAAAAAAAATTTTGTTTCCAAAATTGTGCTGATGTAAAGTAGACATGAGGGAAATGTTATTTATAAACTATTTTTTGTGACATATATCTCTGATTTAAGGGCATAAAAATACAAAGTTTGAAAATTGCAAAATTTGAAAAATTTTCGCCATATTTCTGTTTTTTTCATAAATAATCGCAAGTAATATCGAAGAAATGTTACCACTAACATGAAGTACAATATGTCACGAAAAAACAGTCTCAGAATCAGCAGGATCTGTTAAAGCGTTCCAGAGTTATAACCTCATAAAGTGACAGTGGTCAGAATTGTAAAAATTGGCTCGGTCATTAAGTACCAAATTGGCTCTGTCACTAAGGCAGGGCCGGACTGGCCATAGGGCAGTTCTGGCAAATGCCAAAAGGGCCGATGGCAGTAGTGGGCCGCTCGAATGTGCCGCTGTCGGCACACTCCCCACGCTGTTGCGGCACACTCCCGGCCCCGCATTCAACTATACCGGCGTCATAGACGCCGGTACAGTTGAATGCAATGATGGAGGAGAGAGCGTCTGCTGACGCCCCCTCTCCCATCATTCCCCGCTCTGCCTGCCGCTGACACTGCGGGTGCGCGATGACGTCATATCATCGCGCACCTGCTGTGTGACCGGGCGGGCAGACTGTGACTGCTGAGGCCGGAGCCAGGAGCAGCGCGGGACACGAGGAGAGAGGTGAGTAGTGTGTTTGTTTGTTTTTTTTATCAATGAGTGATGACTGGATTGTGGAGCTATTGGGGGGGGGGACTGCCTGCCTGCATTACATTCTATGCGGGCTGCCTGCCTGCATTACATTCTATGGGGGCTGCCTGCCTGCATTACATTCTATGGGGGCTGCCTGCCTGCATTACTTTCTATTGGGGCTGCCTGCCTGCATTACATTCTATGGGGGCTGCCTGCCTGCATTACATTCTATGGGGGCTGCCTGCCTGCATTACATTCTATGGGGGCTGCCTGCCTGCATTACATTCTATGGGGGCTGCCTGCCTGCATTACATTCTATGGGGGCTGCCTGCCTGCATTACTTTCTATGGGGGCTGCCTGCCTGCATTACATTCTATGGGGGCTGCCTGCCTGCATTACATTCTATGGGGGCTGCCTGCCTGCATTACATTCTATGGGGGCTGCCTGCCTGCATTACATTCTATTGGGGCTGCCTGCCTGCATTACATTCTATGGGGGCTGCCTGCCTGCATTACTTTCTATGGGGGCTGCCTGCCTGCATTACATTCTATGGGGGCTGCCTGCCTGCATTATATTCTATGGGGGCTGCCTGCCTGCATTACATTCTATTGGGGCTGCCTGCCTGCATTACATTCTATGGGGGCTGCCTGCCTGCATTACATTCTATAGGGGCTGCCTGCCTGCATTACATTCTATGGGGGCTGCCTGCCTGCATTACATTCTATGGGGGCTGCCTGCCTGCATTACATTCTATGGGGGCTGCCTGCCTGCATTACATTCTATGGGGGCTGCCTGCCTGCATTACATTCTATGGGGGCTGCCTGCCTGCATTACATTCTATGGGGGCTGCCTGCCTGCATTACATTCTATGGGGGCTGCCTGCCTGCATTACATTCTATGGGGGGCTGCCTGCCTGCATTACATTCTATGGGGGCTGCCTGCCTGCATTACATTCTATGGGGGCTGCCTGCCTGCATTAGATTCTATGGGGGCTGCCTGCCTGCATTACATTCTATGGGGGCTGTGCTGCATTATATTGTATGGTGGCTGCCTGCATTACATTCTATGGGGGCTGGCTGCATTCCATTCCATGGGCCTGTGCTGCATTATATTCTATGGGGCTGGCTGCATTACATTGTATGGTGGCTGTGCTGCATTATATTGTATGGGGCTGTGCTGCATTATATTCTATGGGGCTGGCTGCATTACATTGTATGGTGGCTGTGCTGCATTATATTGTATGGGGCTGTGCTGCATTATATTCTATGGGGCTGTGCTGTATTACATTCTATGGGGCTGTGCTGCATTTAATTATATGGGGCTGGCTGCATTACATTCTATGGGGGCTGTGCTGCATTACATTCTATGGGGCTGGCTGCATTACATTCTATGGGGGCTGTGCTGCATTACATTCTATGGGGACTGTGCTGCATTAAATTCTATGGGGCTGTTCTGTATTACATTCTATGGGGCTGGCTGCATTACATTCTATGGGGGCTGTGCTGTATTACATTCTATGGGGGCTGTGCTGTATTACATTCTATGGGGGTTGTGCTGTATTACAGTCTATGGGGGCTGTGCTGTATTATAGTCTATGGGGGCTGTGCTGTATTATAGTCTATGGGGGCTGTGCTGTATTATAGTCTATGGGGGCTGTGCTGTATTACATTCTATGGGGACTGAGCTGTAATGCTGGATACAGCTGTAATTATATGTTATATAGTCGTGTTACACTCCCCTCACTTCTTGTAGCCTACAAGTGTACAAAGATATTATACAGTCACCATGCGACAAGTGGGCCTGTGTGACTTCAAATGCCAGGGCTGAATTTTAGTCCCAGTCCGGCCCTGCGCTAAGGGGTTAAAATGTGATGACCAAAACTGGATCCCATATTCTAGATGTGCCCCACAAGTGATTTATATAGGGGTAACAATACATTGGGATCACAGACTTTATCTCTACTGTATTAAAATCTTGTTTGCTTTTGCAGCTGCTGCTTGACATTGAGTACTGCTGTTCAGCTTACTTGAAACCAGAATACCCAAGTCCTTCTCCTGTTTTGTAGTGTATACTCCCATTTAATGTATATGCAGCAATAGGATTACTCCGTCCTAGGTGATTTACACTACATTTATCTACATTAACTCTCATACGCCAAGTGTTTGCCCATTCAGACATCTTATCCAGATCTATTTTGTAATATTGTACTGTCAAGGTCAGTTTTTAAAATTTTACATAGTTTGGTGTCATCAGCAAAGGCTGACACTTTACTCTCAATCCCATCCACAAGGTCCTTAGTAGAAAGGTTAAACAGAATTGGTCCTAGTACAGATCCTTGCGGTACCCCACTGCTGACTATTTTCCATTTAGAGAATGTACCATTTACAATGACTCTTTGTTCCTGAAGGAGAAGATGGCAACACTGGTGGCCGAACTGGAAGTGACACCTCTTGTGACACGACATTCCCCAACTAAGCACTTCACCGAACCTCCAGTCGAGAATGAGCTCATGAGTATTCAGACATGGAAGACCTAAAAAAAGTGGGTGAAAAATATCCAGCAGCACATAGAAAGCGATTTGCACTGAATGCAATGCTCCTCTCTGGAGTTCTACTGATTCAGTGACGACTTAAATGACTTCAGATTGGTCCTTTCTTTCACTGGCTAATACTCTCAGCGGATTCTTGAGTCGTTGGACAGTCCACCATGGCCTGCTGTAAGAAATTTCCCGTTGAACCTGAGTCCTTGAGTCCAGATACGCTGTGTCGATAAACTGGATATCTCCACAGGAAATGGATAAGATAATAGTCAGGGGTGAAGAATCTCCACTCACACCCACAGACCCTATGTTTTGGAGTGTTTTAGACCTCTCAGGGCAGCAATAAATAAAGTGCTCCACGCTACTGCAGTCAAAACATACTCCCTTGTCATGACCACGTTCCAGCTGCTGCTCTGCCAGCATAACACGATCACCCTACATGGGTTAAAAGTAGATAGCAGTCTCTAGGAACTGGAGATCAATTGGTCTCTGGGAGGACGTAGGCAAACGTGAAGGTTTCCTTTCACGTGTCACCTCTTTGGTCTGCTCTTGAAACCTGAGGTCGTTCTGGATTGCCATGGAGATTAATTAGTCCAGAGTGTCAGGGATGTCATGACCAGTCAATTCATCCTTGATCCTTCTTGATGATCCCTCCCAAAAGGCGGGTGCTTAATATTTGGTTCAGAATCCTTTGTTTGCAATTACAGAGATCAGACATTTCCTGTGGTTCTTGACCAAGTTTGTACACACTGCAGCTTGGTTTTGTCTCACTGCTCCATATAGATCTCCAGATCTTTCAGGTTTCAGCACTGTTGCTGGGAAAAATTGAGTTTCAGCTCCATCCATGGATTTTCCAGAGATGGGGAACATTGCCTGAGCAGAAGGAATCAACTGTTTTTCCAGGATAACCTTGTATGTGGCTTGATTCATATGTCCTTCACAAAGAATTACCTGCCCAATTCCAGTCTTACTGAAGAATCCCCAGATCATCACCGATCGTCCACCAAATTTCACAGTGGGTGCAAGACACTGTGGCTTGTATGCCTTTCCAGGTCTCCGTCTAACCATTCGACGACCAGGTGTTGGGCAAAGCTGAAAATTAGACTCATCACCAGAGAAGATTACCTCCAGTCCTCTATGGTCCAATCCTTATGGTCTTTAACAAACTTCAGCCTGGCTCTCATTTTCTTCTCATTGATAAAAGGCTTTTTTCTAGCTTTACATGACTTGAGTCCTGCCTCTAGGAGTCTGTTACGAACTGTTCTTGCAATGCACTACACCCCAGCTGCCATTTGCCATTCCTTTTGTAGGTCACTTGATGTCATCCTGTGGTTGCTGAGTGATATTTGAAGAATATGACGGTCATCCCGGTCAATGGAGAATCGTTTTCGCCCTCTGCCAGTCTGTATCTTTGTTGTTCCGAATATCTGCTGCTTGACCTTGTTGTAATAGACTGCCGTCTTAGAAATTTTAAGGATGGAGGCAACATGACACTCATTGTGTCTCTCTGCTAGTAAAGCCAGAATTGAGCCCTTCTTTTCCTCACTCAAGATTTTTCTTTTCAACTCCATGGTTAAAAGTTATTTTTTCATTCCTATTACTTTTGGGATATTACTAGCACTTGTTTTGCCATCCAACTTGTCCTATTGCAAGAGGATTGAGAACACCACAGCAGTGTTTTTTTAGACTTTACTTCGTTAAATAAGATTTGGTTCAGGTGATCACCCAATCAGAAGCACATTAAGTAGAATGAGGTGTACTCTGGTTGGAATTCAACTGACACTGGAATGGAATGGCTGTCAGACATGTAGAGAAGCTGATTTTTATAAAACTGTGCAGTGGTCTCATAATTTTTGCCAGAGCTGTATATATACTATGTGTATGTGTATGTATATGTATATATACTAGCTGAAGAGCCCGGCGTTGCCTGGGCATAGTATCTAACTGTAGTTAGTTATAACAAATTATAATGATTATATTGCACATAAAAACTCTTTGTTGAAGCTAAAGGTTTTTTTAACACAGTATTAACCCCTTAACGACTACCGATACGACTTTTAACTGCGGCAGTTAAGGGGCATTATTCCTCCTGCACCTCATGTTCCTTCTTTTTACACAGCTTCCTCCTGCACCTCACGCTCCTCCTTTATACACAGCATTTTTCTGCAGCACAGCTTTTCTCCTTAAGGCTGTGTGCATACATTCCGGATTTTCATATTTTTTCGCTATAAAACCGTGAAAAAAACGCTCACATTAAGCATCCTATTAATAGAATGCAATCCGTATTTTGTATGCAGATGCTGCGTTTTTTTCCGGAGCAGAAACACATTCCGGAAAAAAACGCAGCATGTTCATTAATTTTGCAGAATGGCGGGGATTCTGCACACATAGGAATGCATTGATCCGCTTACTTTCCGCATGGGGCTATACATGTGCGGATGGTACCCAGGGTGGAAGAGAGGAGATTCCCCTCCAGGGACCGGGCACCATATCACTGTTAAAAAAAAGAATTAAAATAAAAAATAGTGATATACTCACCCTCCGATGGCCCCCGGAGTCCTCCCGCCTCTCAGTGGTGCACGTGGCGCCTTCGGTTCCCAGGGATGCTTTGTGCGAAGGACCTGGGACGACGTTGCAGTCACATGACCTTGACGTCATCCCAGATCCTTCACACAAAGCAGCCCTGGGAACGGAAGCCGCCGCATGCACTGCTGATTAGATCGGGGGCCATCGGAAGGTGAGAATAACCATTTTTAATTTTTTTTATCATTTTTAACATTAGATCTTTTTACTATTGATGATGCATAGGCAACATCAATAGTAAAAAGTTGGTCACGCTTGTCAAACACTATGTTTGACAAGTGTGACTAACCTGTCAATCAGTTTTCCAAGCGATGCTACAGATCGCTTGGAAAACGCTAGCATTCTGCAAGCTAATTACGCTTGCAAAATGCTAGTGTTTAGCGGGAAAACGCATGCCAATTCCGCATGCGTTATACCCGCGGCAGGGAGTTCCGGAATTGCTGCGAAAATTTCAGCGGCAATTCCGGACGTGTGCACATAGCCTTATAGTCGCCTCCTCCAGCAGCACCTCACACTCCTCTCTCATATACAATTGGAAATACTTTATCCCGAGAGAAATTGCACTAATTACAATAAAGTGTATCGTATACACATGCTACCTCTTCTGCAGCTCCACACTTTTCTCCTTAAGACCTCATTCACACGTTATTTGGTCAGTATTTTTACCTCAGTATTTGTAAGGTAAAACTTGGAGTAAAACAATCAGAGGAAAATATATTAGAAACACGTCACCGCTTCTGTATTTTTCTCCCACTCGTGGTTTCAGCTTATAAATACTAAGGTAAAATACTGACCAAATACTGATCGTCTGAATGTGGCCTTATACGCAGCCTCCACCTGCAGCGCCTCACTCTACTCTAACACAGCCTCATACTGGCGCAGCACCTCACTTCTCTCATTTCCCCCTCACTTCTCTCATTTCCCCCTCACATCTCTCATTTTCCCCTTACTCCTCTCATTTTCCCCTTCACAAGTCTCATTTTCCCCCTCACTCCTCTCACTTTTTCCCCTCACAACTGTCATTTTGACCTCACACCTTTAATTTTCCGATCACTCCACTATTTTCCACTCACTCCTCTCATTTTCCACTCACCTCTTCGTTTTCACCTCACACCTCTCATTTTCACCTCACTCCACTATTTTCCCCTCACTCCACTATTTCCCCTCACCCATCTCATTTTCCCCTCACTCCTCTCATTTTCACTTCACTCCTCTCTTCCTCTCACACGTGCACAGCAACTTCCTGTTATGAGCACAGGGGTGTAATCCATGAGGCTCCTTCCTTTCCCTTGACATCATGCCTCACAGGAGCAACTCATTCTTGACACGATGGAGCTAGATGTGGCCTGTGCCTGCTGTGCATTGATACTCTGAAGGCAACGGCCCTGATTGTAGCTTGCAGCAGCTGGGACGTAGCAGCCGGTGAGTTTTGCGGGGTGGCTTTTGAGGTGAATGTGTCTCCACATGTGTGTTAACAACATGGGGGGCTATGTGGAGTGGGCGTGGCTTGATACACACACACACACACACACATACACTCAGCTTTATATATATATATATATATATATATATATATATATATATATATATATACAGTGCCTACAAGTAGTATTCAACCCCCTGCAGATTTAGCAGGTTTACACATTTGGAATTAAATTGGCATTGTGACATTTGGACTGTAGATCAGCCTGGAAGTGTGAAATGCACTGCAGCAAAACAGAATGTTATTTCTTTGTTTATTTTTTTTTAAATTGGGAAAAGTCTTTTCAGAGGGTCATTTATTATTCAACCCCTCAACCCACCAGAATTCTGTTTGGTTCCCCTAAAGTATTAAGAAGTAGTTCAGGCACAAAGAACAATGAGATTCACATGTTTGGATTAATTATCTCTTTTTCCAGCCTTTTCTGACTATTTAAGACCCTCCCCAAACTTGTGAACAGCACTCATACATGGTCAACATGGGAAAGACAAAGGAGCATTCCAAGGCCATCAGAGACAAGATCGTGGAGGGTCACAAGGCTGGCAAGGGGTACAAAACCCTTTCCAAGGAGTTGGGCCTGCCTGTCTCCACTGTTGGGAGCATCATCCGGAAGTGGAAGGCTTATGGAACTACTGTTAGCCTTCCACGGCCTGGACAGCCTTTGAAAGTTTCCTCCCGTGCCGAGGCCAGGCTTGTCCGAAGAGTCAAGGCTAACCCAAGGACAACAAGGAAGGAGCTCCGGGAAGATCTCATGGCAGTGGGGACATTGGTTTCAGTCAATACCATAAGTAACGTACTCCACCGCAATGGTCTCCATTCCAGACGAGCCCGTAAGGTACCTTTACTTTCAAAGCGTCATGTCAAGGCTCGTCTACAGTTTGCTCATGATCACTTGGAGGACTCTGAGACTGACTGGTTCAAGGTTCTCTGGTCTGATGAGACCAAGATCGAGATCTTTGGTGCCAACCACACACGTGACGTTTGGAGACTGGATGGCACTGCATACGACCCCAAGAATACCATCCCTACAGTCAAGCATGGTGGTGGCTGCATCATGCTGTGGGGCTGTTTCTCAGCCAAGGGGCCTGGCCATCTGGTCCGCATCCATGAGAAGATGGATAGCACGGCCTACCTGGAGATTTTGGCCAAGAACCTCCGCTCCTCCATCAAGGATCTTAAGATGGGTCGTCATTTCATCTTCCAACAAAACAACGACCCAAAGCACACAGCCAAGAAAACCAAGGCCTGGTTCAAGAGGCAAAAAATCAAGGTGTTGCAGTGGCCTAGTCAGTCTCCTGACCTTAACCCAATTGAAAACTTGTGGAAGGAGCTCAAGATTAAAGTCCACATGAGACACCCAAAGAACCTGGATAACTTGGAGAAGATCTGCATGGAGGAGTGGGCCAAGATAACTCCAGAGACCTGTGCCGGCCTGATCAGGTCTTATAAAAGACGATTATTAGCTGTAATTGCAAACAAAGGTTATTCCACAAAATATTAAACCTAGGGGCTGAATAATAATTGACCCACACTTTTATGTTTAAAATTTATAAAAATTTAACTGAGCAACAAAACTTTTTGGTTTGTAAGATTTATGCATCTGTTAATAAATCCTGCTCTTGTTTGAAGTTTGAAGGCTCTAACTTATTTGCATCTTATTAAACCTGCTAAATCTGCAGGGGGTTGAATACTACTTGTAGGCACTGTATATACGTGTGGCGTCCCAGGGTCCTGGTCATCACAGTGGCATTGCTTTCCTCCAGGAGAGAGTGATACTACACTCGGAGGCAAGGAAGGATAACTGCATCCATTTACCACAAGCTTGCAACACATTCACACTCCAGGCCATCAGGGGGAGCTTTTGATCCTATTTACTAGGTGACTCCCCATATATATAACTGGTAGTCTGTAGGGAAAGTTAGTCTGTTCTGGACGGAGTCAGTTCCAGACAGCCGTCTGAGGAGGATAGAGGGTTCAAGGAGCTGTGCATGCCCTAAGAGCTGCAGCTCCCAGAAAGAGACACATAGGAAGCCGAATACGTTGCAGTGAGCATGCAGGAAAGCAAAGCACGGGAGATGATACCAGAAGGGGACCAGCCCCGAGCAGGCTGCCTCCTTCTGAGGTGCAGAGAGCCGGTTTCCGGAACACCGAGGTAGTAAGGACCTCTACGCCTTACTTCAGAGACCGGCAGGACAGCTAATTGCACTTTACCTGTCCGCACCTACACCCAGGAGGCACGGTGACACCCCACAGAGCCGGGTTATCTAAGAGACCCTATAAACAGGCTCAAGTCACCAGTCATACGGGTTTTGTCCTATCCTATATGGGGGACAGAGAGAGAGTGAAACACCACATCTGTGAGGATCTTACGAGAGGCTTAGCAGTAAGGGACTACACCACTACAGCGCAAGGGAAGGCTATTGATTTCCACCTGGACAAGGGGACTCTGGACTTGCCTCCAAACCGGCCGGATCCTGCCTGCCCTGTGATCTGGTGCTCTGGACTGTGGCTGCTGAAACCAACAGTAAACAAGGTAAAGAGACTGCAATCCTGTGTCCTCGTTCTTCATTGCACCTCTCACCATTCTACTATCTACACACTGGGAAGCCCTGGGGATATACTTCACCTGTGGGAAGGTATACCATCTAGCTGCCATAACATCACCCCAGTGGACCCCTTAAAGCAGCGTCGGTCACCCTGACCAAATACCACCGGTGGCGTCACGAACATAAACTTTATTCCCTTTAAAGACCTTTCCCTTTTACATGGGTGCCCAGGGCCACAGACCAGGTCGCAGCCACCGTGACATCCCCCTGTGAACACCGGACCCGGTACCGAGTAACCCCTAGCCCGCGGGGCGACTCATATACACTGTATATATATGTACAAGATAGTGGTATTTACAGGAATAGGTGTGTGTCACACAGACAGAAGTCTGTTGCGTTCTGAATCCAGGACAGGTTGCTGGGGTTTGTAGTCCCACAAGCCTGTTTTCTTAGTAAAGGGCTGGATTAAGGGTTACTGGTTAAACGCACACCTCCCAAGGGGTGTGCTCATGTGATGTCAGGAAGTCCTATATTTTGCCTGTTTGTAGAACATGGGGAGGATGCCCATGTGTGAGAGAAGAGCTGGCTAGTGCTCCTTTCAGTCCAGGAAGTAGTTGATGGTCAGTTAGTGGATGGCGCTATAGAAGAAGAAATCCTGGAAAGTGCTGGTGGAGCAGGAGTCCACAATGCTCAGGGAGAGCAGACCAATACGAGATTCACCTCCAGAGAGGCTGGAAACAAAAACAGCATCATGGGTGAAGAACAGGAGAAGGTTGAAGACTCCAAAGACCCTGAGAGGGAAAAGTTGGAGGGAGCGAAAACCTTTGAGGATGGCACTGCTGGGACCCAGGTGAAGGCCGAGGGGGCAGAAGCAGAGGAATCCACCAAAGAAGTGAGACCTGAAGCAAGTACAGTACCTCTTTGGGTGATGGAAGCTCACCCAGTCCAGAGGATGGAAGAGGTGAGCTAAGGAGGCTCAAGGAGACTATACACGCCCATTTGAAGCAAGAGAAGCTTCGGAGACAGGCTGCTGAGGGCCGAGTGAGTGTATTGGAACGAGAGGTGTCCAAGCGCAAAGGCCCCCTGGCAGAAAGCCAGGGAATGAATACAGCAGCCCTGAAGAAAATGGAGCGGCAGGTGTCTGCACTGGACAACCAACTCGAAGAGAAGGAAGTCTGGCGAGAGTCGAGGCGGGAGATTGAGCTCGGCGATCATCTTGGTGCAGTGGAGAAGGGTGAGACTCCCTGACTCAAATGCCTTGTAGAATTCCCGGAAGACCTGAGAGAGAAGTGTGACGGAGAGTCTGTGTATTATGACTTTGAGAAGACTGTGGAAGCTTGAAGAGTGTACTAGTCCCCAGAAGCTAAACAGCTGGTGGTTCTGTCCACATCTGAAGTAACGGCGGATCGAGTGGCTATTCTGAGGGACATGCACTTGAGGTGTGTGCATGAAGCGGTTGATCCGGTGGAAGAACGAGGAAGATGCTAGGTGGCTGTAGCTTATGAGAAAACCTCAAAATCTACTATAAGATGTTGTCCAGGTGCCAAGCGCTCTGCTGGGAGAAGTCGTTGGGTCCAACGGGCGACTCCTGCAGGAAATGGTAAATAAATCGGGGGATGACGAGAGTGAAAATTCCTTATAAAGATGAAGCAAAGGTACTCAGGGAAGTGGGTATGGTACCATTCTTCATGGTGGGGACAGGGGAGAGTCTTGGGAATATGTGGATTCTCCTCACATATAGGCTGGCTCATCCTAAAGAACTACAGCCATTAAGGCTGGAAAGAGCCAAGATCGAGAGTCAGAGTCGCTGCCAAAGATGGAAGCGATCTTTGGAGCATGGTACCCAATGATGTGGAGGTCCTCCCAATAATAGAAGGGCCACAGCAGAAGCTATAGACAGCTCAGCTGGTGCAACGGGTGTCTAGGCAATGGAGGAAAACACCATCTGAGAGCTTGCCAGAGATGTCCTGAGGATAGGGGGCATAAGATAAGAGACCTACTAGTGTGTGTGATGATACCAAGTCGGTCCTGAACCTAAATTCGGAGAGAGGTGAACCACACTGCTGTATTGACCGCCAGGGGTGGGGAAGGTTTAACAAAGTCATGACTTGGCATTGGGGAATGACACAATCTGGTACCACAGGAAGTGGGTGACAGTGATGGATGGTAATTCTCTAAAGGAACCGGTCACATTGAGGGATCAGGTTCCAGGAGCCAATGATTATAGTAGATGGAGAGGGTCCCCTAGATTGGTAGCTCAAGACGACAGGGACGTCTTTTCTCGGGGCCTTGGACTGTAGTCATGTGTTCAACCCCACTGGCTTGAACAGAGGGGGAGGGTATATGATGTACCAGTTAGTGGTATTCACAGGAATAGGTGTGTATCGCACAGACAGAAGTCTGTTGCGTTCTGAATCCAGGACAGGTTGCTGGGGTGTGCTTCTGTGACTTCAGGAAGGTCCTACATGCTGCCTCTTTGCAGCATATGGGGAGGATGCCCATGTGTGAGAGAGGAGCTGGCTAGTGCTCCTTTCAGGCCAGGAAGCAGTGAGAGTCCAGGCTACTGACAGGACCTATATGAAGCCAGGCTGGGAAAACCTGAGGAGCAACTGTTAGGCTATGTGCACACGTTGCAGATTAGCCTCAGGGATTTGTGCGGATTCTGCATCTCTTGGCAGAAAACGCAGGTGCGGATTTGACGTGTTTTTTATGCGGCTTTTGTGCGGATTTGCTGTGGATTTTATGAGGATTTACTGAGTTTTTTACCCCTGCAGATTTCTATAATGGAATGGGTACAAAAACGCTGCAGATCCGCACAAAAGAAGTGACACGCTTCTTCTTTTAATCCGCATGGAATTTTCCGCACCATTAGCACAGCATTTTTTTTTTTCCTATTGATTTACATTGTACTGTAAATCACTTGCGGATCTGCAGCGTTTCTGCACGGCAAAAAACGCTGCGGATCCGCAGGAAATCCGCAATGTGTGCACATACCCTTAAGCAGATAACCCAGAGCCTGGGGAACTGTGTGTGTTTGGCTCAGACCAAGCCTGAGTACTGGACTCTAACCGAGTGTGAGTGGCCATGGGCCTGATCGAACAGAGCCATGTTATGGACACTGTTGTTTTGTTTTGCCGGATCTGAAGGCTGTTTATTTTGTGTTTGTGCTGCTGGGTTTTATGGAGTAATAAACCCACATGAACCTTTAAAGAAAGACAGTCTTGCCGTCTGTTTTATCGCTGCCAAGTGACTGTACCCCAACCTGCTAGTGAGCGCTATCTCACAATATATTTATATATATATATATATATATATATATATATATATATATATATATTCAACTTTTGAAGATGGAAAGGAGGGACAAAGTTTGCGGCGCACAATGCGAGCCGCGGCAAATTTTAGGCCACGCCTCTGACCACACCCATTCATAATTAGTCACACCCAAATCAACGTCCCAACCACACCCATTTAGCACTGCTGATCACACTGTTTCATATACAATAATTAAACAAAAAAATATGGCCACACAGTGCTCCATACCGTATAATGGCCACACATGATGCTCAATACTGTATAATGGCCACACATGATGCTCAATACTGTATAATGGCCACACAGTGCTCCATACTGTATAATGACTGCACATGATGCTCCATACTGTATAATGACCCAACATGATGCTCCATTCTGTATAATGGCCACACATGGTGCTCCATACTGTATAATGACCCCACATGATGCTCCATACTGTATAATGACCGCACATGATGTTCCATACTGTATAATGACCGCAGATGATGCTCCATTCTGTATAATGACCGCACATGATGCTCCATACTGTATAATGACCGCACATGATGCTCCATACTGTATAATGACCGCAGATGATGCTCCATTCTGTATAATGACCGCACATGATGCTCCATACTGTATAATGACCGCACATGATGCTCCATATTGTATAATGACCGCACATGATGCTCCATTCTGTATAATGACCGCACATGATGCTCCATACTGTATAATGACCGCACATGATGCCCCATATTGTATAATGACCGCACATGATGCTCCATACTGTATAATGACCGCACATGATGCTCCATACTGTATAATGACCGCACATGATGCTCCATACTGTATAATGGCCACACATGATGCTCCAGACTGTATAATGGCCACACATGATGCTCCATACTGTATAATGACCGCACATGATGCTCCATATTGTATAATGACCGCACATGATGCTCCATACTGTATACTGGCCGCACATGATGCTCCATACTGTATAATGACCGCACATGATGCTCCATACTGTATAATGACCGCACATGATGCTCCATACTGTATAATGACCCCACATGATGCTCCATACTGTATAATGACCGCACATGATGCTCCATAGTATAAAATGACCCCACATGATGCTCCATACTGTATAATGACCGCACATGATGCTCCATACTGTATATTGACCGCACATGATGCTCCATACTGTATAATGACCGCACATGATGCTCCATACTGTATAATGACCCCACATGATGCTCCATACTGTATAATGGCCGCACATGATGCTCCATACTGTATAATGACCACACATGATGCTCCATACTGTATAATGACCGCACATGATGCTCCATACTGTATATTGGCCGCACATGATACTTTGTACCGCATAATGGCCACACATAGCTACTCCTACACACGCAGCTGCGCTCCGTACACTTTGCACACACGGCTCCGCTCCATACACACACGCTCCGCTCCATACACCTCGTACACACGCGGCTCCACTCCGTACACCTCGTACACATGCGGCTCCACTCCGTACACCTCGTACACACACGGCTCTGCTCCATACACCTCGTACACACACGGCTCCGCTCCGTACACCTTGTACACACACGGCTCCGCTCCGTACACCTCATACACACACGGCTCCGCTCCGTACACCTCGTACACACACGGCTCCGCTACGTACACCTCGTACACACACGGCTCTGCTCCGTACACCTCGTACACACACGGCTCCGCTCCGTACACCTCGTACACACACGGTTCCGCTCCGTACACCTCCTACACACACGGCTCCACTCCGTACACCTCGTACACACACGGCTCCGCTCCGTACACCTCGTACACACACGGCTCTGCTCCATACACCTCATACACACATGGCTCCGCTCCGTACACCTCGTACACACACGGCTCCGCTCCGTACACCTCGTACACACACGGCTCTGCTCCATACACCTCATACACACATGGCTCCGCTCCGTACACCTCGTACACACACGGCTCCGCTCCATACACCTCGCACACACGGCTCCGCTCCATACACCTCGCACACATGGCTCAGCTACATCCACACTGTAAACACCTCCTGACCCCACACACGGCAGCTTACCTCAGCCACCATCGCAAGTTGGCAACCAGCACAGCCGTACTGCAATCCACGGAGGTCCCGATCATGTGACCCCTGACTCCTCCCCCCTGTGACCTCATCACAGGTCCTCCTCTCCTGTGAGCAGGGAGCAGCCAATATGTGGTGTGCTGTGCTCAGGCAGCTCTGCGGGTGCAGCGATGAGGCTGACCGGCTGATATTGCACGCACACCTCCCAACCACTGCAGGACAACTAATGTCCCGCCCGGGATCGCGGGGCTGACTGTCAAAATCAGGACAGTCCCGCTGGATCCGTGATGGTTGGGAGGTAGGCTATATAAATAAATATATATATATATATATATATATATATATATATATATATATGTGGTTGGTATCACTTTATATTATACTATGCATTTAATTATTCACATTTACATTCACACACATACATGCTGTACACACTGTGGTGAACACTCTCTTTACTCACATCTTAATATTATTGAATAGTCTCTGTCCTTAGGAAGGATACCTCTAATTAGGTGTTGACCTATTAATGCATTTGCATTCCACTGTGGAACGCTTTATACTTCCATGTTTTTCCAAGATGTTTGCGTTCCACTTTGGAACGCATGGCACTTTTGGTTTCAATATGACGTTTGTGTTCCAACACGCGTGGGGAAATAGCTTTTTGTTTGTGGTCAGTACTATACTATTAACACGCTTTATCATGTCCTATATATGGGTCACTGCATATACTGTAGTTCTTATTTCTGAACTTGAGGCCATGTTCACACGGTCAGTATTTCGTCACTATTTTGCATCGGTATTTGTAAGCCAAAACCAGGAGTGGGTGAAAAAATGCAGACATGGTGACGTGTTTCTATTATACTTTCCCTCTGATTGTTCCACTCTAGTGATGAGCGATCATGCTCGGGTGCTAACCGAGTGACTTTGGCGTGCTCCAATAATATGTTGGAGTGCACGCGCCTGCATGTCTCACGGCTGTTTGACAGCTACAACACATACAAGGATTGCTGTTTTTTTGGACAATACCTGCACATGTGTTGTGGCTATCGAACAGCCATGAGACATGCAGGCGCGCGGACTCAAACATATTATTCAAACACGCCAAAGTCACTTGGTTAGCACCGAGTATGTTCGGATAAGGCATTCACTTATAATTCGCTAACCACTATTCCCCTCCTGATTTTGGCTTACAAATATTGATGTAAAATACTGATCAAATACTGAATGAATGCAGGGCTGCCACCAGGAATTTCAGGGCCCATACTGGCAAAATTTTCGGTCCCCCTTGAGACTCCACCCCAGCTACACTTCCACCCCTCGAACCTTCCATAGTCCCACCACCCACTCTTTGAAAAACTCCACTTATGCACCACGTTCTCACCAATTACACATTAACTGTTCTCATTGAACATCATATCGCATATATAGCCAGCAGCTTTTCTTTTCGCCAAAAGATTTTTTCAGTCGCCACCACTACAGGGTAGACTCTTTTGGCTGGGCCCAACTCTACTCTAACCTATTAAAAATGTCTTAAAATATTCAATGCTATTTTAGGTCTCTTTTTATATTTCTTTAAGGGAATACGTCATATACATCTTTTAAAATGATCAATAATACCACATACAAGGAACAAATACCACCACACCGTGACCAGATCACATATTACCACCACAAAGTGACTGAATAATGCCACATATAAAGACAAATACCGCCACAAGATGACCAGACAACATATTACAACAGAAGCTTTGTATATAGTATCAGTGTACAGGTAATGCAGTGATAACCAGTGACATTATACACAAGAGCTCTGTATATAATATAGTGTATAGTGTCGGTGTACAGGCAACACACTGGCTCTGCAGGGACATCTGTAGTTGAAGTAATTCAGCTTCACTTTTTTTCTTCATCCAGTGCAGACCACCATCACTTCTTCTAGCCAGGACTCGTCTCTGCAGAAAATCTGTATATTTAATTGTCTAAGGTCCACTTCCATCTGTTTGTCTGTCTGTCGCGGAAATCCCGCGTAGCTGATTGGTCGCGGCCGGCTGGATGCGACCAATCAGTGACAGGCACAGCGAATTGGCCCCTCCCTACTCCCCTTCAGTCAGTGCCCCCTCCATACTCCCCTCCAGTCAGCGCCCACATAGCGTTTTAGCAGTCTGTTAAACGGACTGCGTTACACCGCGGCATAACGCAGTCCGTTAATGCTGCCATTAACCCTGTAAGTGTGACCAACTTTTTACTATTGATGCTGCCTATGCAGCATCAATAGTAAAAACATATAATGTTAAAAATAATAATAATAAAAAAATCATTATAGTCTCACCTTCCGGCTTCCGAGGCAGCCTTTCCCGCTCCTCGCGACGCTCCGGTCCCAAGAATGCATTGCGGCAATGACCCCAGATGACGTAGCGGTCTCGCGAGACCGCTACATCATCACGGGTTATTGCCACAAGGCATTACTGGGAATGGAGCGTCGCGAGGAGCATCGCTAAAGGCCTGGGCTGGATCCGGGGGCCGCCGGAAGGTGAGTATATAACAATTTTTTATTTTAATTATTTTTTTAACAGGGATATGGTGCCCACATTGCTATATACTACGTGGGCTGTGTTATATACTATGTGGGCTGTGTTATATACTGTGTGGGCTGTGTTATATACTGCATGGGTTCTGTTATATACTACGTCGCACTGCTATATACTACGTGGGCTGTGCTATATACTACGTGGCTGTGCTACATACTACGTGGCTGTGCTATATACTACATGGCTGTGTTATATACTACGTGGGCTGTGTTATATACTGCGTGGGCTGTGCTATATACTACGTGGGCCGTGCTATATACTACGTGGGCTGTGTTATATACTGCGTGGGCTGTGCTATATACTACGTGGGCTGTGCTATATACTACGTGGACTGTGCTATATACTATATGGGCTGTGTTATATACTGCGTGGGCTGTGCTATATACTACGTGGGCTGTGTTATATACTGCGTGGGCTGTGCTATATACTACATGGCTGTGCTATGTACTACATGGCTGTGCAATATACTACGTGGCTGTACAATATACTACGTGACTGTGCTATATACTTCATGGCTGTGTTATATACTACATAGCTGTGCTATATACTATGTGGCTGTGCTATATACTACGTGGCTGTGTTATATACTACGTAGCTGTCCTATATACTACGTGGCTGTGCTATATACTACGTGATCTGTGAGACTCTTTCGCCCAGGGCCCTCGAAAACCTGGAGCTCGCCCTGGCTTCACTGATTGGTCACGCCTGGCCGGCCGCGAACAATCAACGACAGATGCGCTGCGAATTGGCGCAGAATTTGAACCACGCTTCGCTAATTGGTCACTGCCGGCCGAATCCTGTGTATTCATTGCATTATTCTGAAATCTTCATAAATAAACTACATATATATTCTAGAATACCCGATGCGTTAGAATCGGGCCACCATCTAGTAACACATAGTTATCTATAGCTGATCTTTTTCAGAGCACATTCCCCACTTTTTCTCCAACTTCTACCCTACACCAGAGGAAGAAAAAAAACAACATCGTGCTGCCCTGCACAGTAACAGGACTCCCCATCAATTCATCATCATTTTTTCTCCCCCATCCTCAAGTCATCACCAATTGCTGTACCCCACACCCCAGTCTCAATTCATCACCATTTTCTGTCCCTCATCCCCCAGTCACAATTCATCACCATTTTCTGTCCCCACCCTCCAGTCTCAATTTGTCTCCATTTGCTGTACCCCACCCCCCCAATCTCAATTCATCACCATTTGCTGTCCCTCCAGGTTAGAATTCATCATTATTTGCTGTCTCCACCCCAGTCTCAATTCATCACCATTTACTTTATTCCACCCCCAGTCTCAATTCATCACCATTTGCTGTCCCCACCCCCTAGTGTCAATTCATCACAATTTTATATTTCCCACCTCAATATCAATTCATCCATACCTCCCAACTTTTGAAGATGGGAAAGAGGGACAAAGTTTGCGGCACGCAATGCGCGCTGCGGCAAATTTTAGTCCACGCCTCTGACCCCACCCATTCATAATTAGTCTCACCCATATGCACGTCCCAACCACACCCATTTAGCACTGCTGATCACACTGTTTCATATACAATAATTATAAACAAAAAAATATGGCCACACAGTGCTCCATACTGTATAATGGCCACACATGATGATCCATACTGTATGATGACCACACATGATGCTTCATACTGTATAATGGCCACACATGATGCTCCATACTGAATAATGACCACACATGATGCTCCATACTGTATAATGACCACACATGATGCTCCATACTGTATAATGACTGCACATGATGCTCCATACTGTATAATGACTGCACATGATGCTCCATACTGTATATTGGCTGCACATGATGCTCCATACTGTATAATGGCCACACAGTGCTCCATACTGTATAATGACCACACATGATGCTCCATACTGAATAATGACCACACATGATGCTCCATACTGTATAATGACCACACATGATGCTCCGTACTGTATAATGACTGCCGATGATGCTCCATACTGTATAATGACTGCACATGATGCTCCATACTGAATAATGACCACACATGATGCTCCATACTGTATAATGACCACACATGATGCTCCGTACTGTATAATGACTGCCGATGATGCTCCATACTGTATAATGACTGCACATGATGCTCCATACTGTATATTGGCTGCACATGATGCTCCATACTGTATAATGGCCACACAGTGCTCCATACTGTATAATGACCACACATGATGCTCCATACTGTATAATAACCGCACATGATGCTCCATACTGTATAATGACTGCACATGATGCTCCATACTGTATAATGACCCCACATGATGCTCCATACTGTATGACCGCACATGATGCTCCATACTGTATAATGACCCGACATGATGCTCAATACTGTATAATGACCGCACATGATGCTCCACGCTGTATAATGGCCCCACATGATTCTCCATACTGTATAATGACCACACATGATGCTCCATACTGTATAATGACCGCACATGATGCTCCATACTGTATAATGACTGCACATGATGCTCCATACTGTATACTGGCTGCACATGATGCTCCATACTGTATAATGACCGTACATGATTCTCCATACTGTATAATGACCACACATGATGCTCCATACTGTATAATGACCGCACATGATGCTCCATACTGTATAATGACTGCACATGATGCTCCATACTGTATACTGGCTGCACATGATGCTCCATACTGTATAATGACCCGACATGATGCTCAATACTGTATAATGACTGCACATGATGCTCCATCCTGTATAATGACCACACATGATGCTCCACACTGTATAATGACCACACATGATGCTCCATACTGTATAATGGCCCCACATGATGCTCCATACTGTATAATGACCCCACATGATGCTCCATACTGTATAATGACCGCATATGATGCTCCATACTGTATAATGACCCCACATGATGCTCCATACTGTATAATGACCACACATGATGCTCCATACTGTAATGACCGCACATGATGGTCCGTACTGTATAATGGCCCCACATGATGCTCCATTCTGTATAATGACCACACATGATGCTCCATACTGTATAATGACCGCACATGATGCTCCATACTGTATATTGGCCGCACATGATACTTCGTACCATATAATGGCTATACATAGCTACTCCTACACATGCGGCTGCGCTCCGTACACTTTGCACACATGGCTTCGCTCCGTACGCACGCGCTCCGCTCCATACACCTCAAACACCCGCGGCTCCACTCCGTACACCTCATACACATTTAGCTCCACTCCTTACACCTCATACACACACAGCTCCGCTCCATACACCTCATACACACACGGCTCTGCTCCATACACCTCGTACACATTCAGCTCCGCTCCATACACCTCGTACACATTTAGCTTCGCTCCATACACCTCATACACACACGGCTCTGCTCCATACACCTCATACACACACGGCTCCACTCCGTACACCTCATACACACACGGCTCTGCTCCATACACCTCGTACACATTTAACTCCGCTCCATACACCTCATACACACACGGCTCCACTCCATACACCTCATACACACACGGCTCTGCTCCGTACACCTCATACACACATGGCTCTGCTCCGTACACCTCATACACACACGGCTCCGCTCCATACACCTCATACACAGACGGCTCTGCTCCGTACACCTCATACACATTCAGCTCCGCTCTGTACACCTCATACACATTCAGCTCCGCTCCATACACTTCGTACACATTCAGCTCCGCTCCATACACCTCGTACACACACGGCTCTGCTCCGTACACCTCGTACACATTCAGCTCCGCTCCGTACACCTCGTACACATTCAGCTCTGCTCCATACACCTCGTACACATTCAGCTCTGCTCCATACACCTCGTACACATTCAGCTCTGCTCCATACACCTCATACACACACGGCTCTGCTTTGTACACCTTATACACATTCAGCTCCGCTCCATACACCTCGTACACATTTAGCTCCATATACCTCATACACACACGGCTCCGCTCCATACACCTCATACACACACGGCTCCGCTCCGTACACCTCGTACATACACGGCTCCGCTCCATACACCTCATACACACACGGCTCCGCTCCGTACACCTCGTACACATTCAGCTCCGCTCCATACACCTCGTACACACACAGCTCTGCTCCGTACACCTCGTACACATTCAGCTCCGCTCCATATACCTCGCACACATTCAGCTCCACTCCATACACCTCATACACACGGCTCTGCTCTGTACACCTTGTACACATTCATCTCTGCTCCATACACCTCATACACACACGGCTCCGCTCCATACACCTCATACACACACGGCTCCGCTCTGTACACCTCGCACACACACAGCTTCGCTCCATACACCTCGTACACACACGGCTCCGCTCCATACACCTCATACACACACGGCTCCGCTCCATACACCTTATACACACATGGCTCTGCTCCATACACCTCGCACACACACGGCTCCGCTCCATACACCTCGTACACACACGGGTCCGCTCCATACACCTCATACACACACGGCTCTGCTCCATACACCTCGCACACACACGGCTCTGCTCCATACACCTCACACACACACGGCTCCGCTCCATACACCTCGTACACATGGCTCTGCTACATCCACACTGTACACTTCCTGACCCCACACAAGGCATTACTTACCTCATCCTGCAGCACCATGTGGCAGGTTGGCAACCAGCACAGCCGAGTCCTGCAATCCATGGAGGTCCCGATCATGTGACCCCTGACTCCTCCCCTCCTGTGACCTCATCACAGTTCCTGTGCACAGAAAGCAGGCAGCCATACGGAAGGGTAAGGGCCCGGGGCATGGCTTAACACAAGGGGGCATGTCGGCTGCTTCTCCTGCTGTCTGCGGGCAGCAGAGTATCCCATGCTGGACAGCGGGGCAAAGGCTCAAAACCGGGACAGTCCCTCACAATGAGGGACGGTTGGGACCTATGATTCATCACCATTTGCTGTCCCCATCCCACAATCTTATTTCATCACCATTTTGCTGTACCCCATCCCCTAGACACAATTCATCACCATTTGCTGTCCCCACGCCCAGTCTCAATCATTTCTTGTCCCCTATTAGCCAACATCAATTCATCACCATTTGCTGTTCCCATCCCCAGTCTCAATTCATCACCATTTGCTGTCCCCACCCCCAGTCTCAATTAATCATTTTTTACTGTCCCCCATCCCCCAATCTCAATTAATCACCATTTAATGTGTCACTTCCCCTTGAGAAAGCACATGGGCGAAAATCGTATAGGTGCGGTCAGCGCGGTGGTATCTGTGATTTCCCTATAACAACAATGGGTAAGCATTGATTTGTAATTTCTTCATATGGGCAGTCCCAGCGATAGTTCCCATCATCCGGGTATATGTGTACATTTATGATTATGACTTTGCACTGTGTTCCAAGTTATTATGCAAATTGGCTTTAAGTGTCAAAACGATTTAATTGTTTTGTTTTTCAAATAAACTCATGGATGGCATTGTGTCTCAGGGCTCAATGGATCACTGAAATCAATCTTAAACACATGTGATAATTAGTTTTCCAGGTGATTCTAATTAAAGGAAAACTACTTAAAAATGATGTTCCACATTATTAAGCAGGCCACAGTTTTCAAGTAACATGGGAAAGAAAAAGGATCTCTCTGCTGCCGAAAAGCATCAAATAGTGCAATGCCTTGGTCAAGGGATGAAAACATTAGAAATTTCCCGAAAACTTAAGCGTGATCATCGTACTGTTAACAGATTTGTGGCTGAATCTGAGAACTGTCGTGTTAGTGCTGATAAAGGCATAATGAGGAAGGTTTCTGCCAGGCAAGTTCATCGGATAAAGAGAGCAGCTGCTAAAAAGCCATTACAAACCAGCAAACAGATATTTGAAGCCGCTGATGCCTCTGGAGTCCCTCGAACCTCAAGGTGTAGGATCCTTCAAAGGCTTGCTTTGGTTCATAAACCTACTATTCGGCCACCCCTAAACAGTGTTCACAAGCCGAAACGGTTGTAGTAGGCCTAATTTTCAAACAGTCTTGTTTACTGATGAGTGTCGAGTAACCCTGGATGGTCCAGATTGATGGAGTAGTGGATGGTTGGTGGATGGCCACCATGTCCTAACAAGGCTGCGACGTCAGCAAGGAGGTGGAGGAGTCATGTTTTGGGATGGAATCATGGGGAAACAGATAGTAGGGCCCTTTAAAGTTCCTGAAGATGTGAAAATGACCTCTGCAAAGTATATAGAGTTTCTGACTAACAACTTTCTTCCATGGTATAAAAAGCAGAAACGTGCCTTCAGGAGTAAAATCATCTTCATGCATGACAATGCACCATCTCATGCTGCAAAGAAAACCTCTGAGTCATTGGCTGCTATGGGCATAAAAGGAGATAAACTCATGGTGTGGCCACCATCTTCCTCTGACCTCAACCCTATAGAGAACCTTTGGAGTATCATCAAGCAAAAGATCTATGAGAGTGGGAGGCAGTTCACATCAAAACAGCAGCTCTGGGAGGCTATTCTGACTTCATGCAAAGAAATACAAGCAGAAACTCTCCAAAAACTCAGAAGTTCAATGGATGCAAGAATTGTGAAGGTGATATCAAAGAAGGGTCCTATGTTATCATGTAACTTGGCCTGTTAGGATGTTTTGGAGTTAAATAGCTTTTTTGTTCAGTGAATGTGACCTCCTAAGGGTATGTGTCCACGTTCAGGATTGCTTCAGGCTTTGGTCAGGATTTTATGCAGGTAAAATCCTGACCAAAAATGCACCTGAGGTCACTGGCAGGTCACCTGCGGTGTTCCTGCGTGTTTTGCTCATTGTAGCAACATGCTGCGTTCTGAAAAAAACGCAACGCATGTGCGTTTTTGCGGGAAAAACGCATGCGTTTTTTTGTGTAAATCAAGTTTATTGAGTTGCATGTAAATAACACAGTTATAATCAGATGTTTAAATGCAGATATAGGCATAATCATGGTAAAATTGATACAAAAATGAACAATTGTATACTAAAGGTTTCAACTTTCAAACATTCAAACATTGATCAACAAATCATTAGGATTATAACTTCGTGGACAAGTTACCTCTGTCGGAGGTCTGATAGTAAGAAAAAGTTGCTGAAGATGTACATATCACAGGCTCTCGCTATTCGGTCAACGACCAGCCCCAGGTGGGGCCAAGCCGCCGAACGGAAGCAAGAGTGCTTAGGCTCGTCCGGGCGCTCAGCGCCAGTAATGGACTCCACACGAGGCCCGGGCAAGCAAGAAGAAAGCAGAAAGAGAAGTTAGAAAGGAAAGAAAGAGGATAAGAGGAGGAAGAGAGGAGGAAGAAGAGAAAAAGAGAAGAAAAGGGAGGGTGGAGAGATGAGAGGTGAGGAGGAGGGGTGGGTGGGGTAGGATAGGAAGGATCTGGCCTTCAGTCCCAACCAAATTGAGATTATTGTACTTTTAAGTTAAGGTATGATTGTTAATGAATTGTTTACTGCCTAGGAGAGCTATGATTATGGGTCACAGGGGGACCAGTGGGGTCAATCAGTAGCCAAGTGTTAAATTCCTCGGATTCTCTAAAAGCGATCCAGGGAGACCAAGTGTTGAACACTTTGTCTGTGGTTCTAGTTTCCTGGCTGATCAATTGCTCCATCCTGTAAATGCGGTTTAATTCAACCACAAAGTCAGCACGTGAGGGGGACGTCGACTGTTTCCAGAGACGAGGGATCACGTTACGTGCGGCTGTTAGGAAATGTCGCAGTAAACTTTTCTTGAATTTGGCGATGGAAAGGTCACATACAGACAGCAGGGCCAGTTCTATGGTGGGTTGGACTCTATGGAGAGATAATCTAATATATAAAGCTGAATGTGTGTGTGTGTGTATGTATGTATGTATGTATGTCCGGGATTGGCATCTGAACCGTAGCAGCTACAGCCACAAAATTTTGCACAGTCACACGTCTGGACCCCGAGAGCGTCATAGGCTATGTTGTGAGGTGAAATTTTAACCCCGCGCTTTCCAATTCACCAAACAATTTTGCCCCTATCTACATAATGGGGAAAAAGTGAAAGGAAAAGTGTTGGAGGCGTCGCAGCTACAGGCACAAAATTTTGCACAGTCACACGTCTGGACCCTGAGAGCGTCAAAGCTATATTGTGAGGTGAAATTTTAACCCCGCGCTTTCCAAGTCACCAAACAATTTTGCCCCTATCTACATAATGGGGAAAAAATGAAAGGAAAAGTGTTGGAGGCAAATTAACAGCTGCCAGATGTGAACAAGGGGGACTTAAAGAATGACAGCGATGGCACCAAAGAGTATATACTGTACAGTTGCTAAGGTGGGGCCCCAACATGGGATAATCACACCACCACGGGGATATGAACACACACACAAAATGCGCCACACACTACCACGTGCTCGAACACATATACCACCCTCAGTGCACATTTCACCACACATACACCAACCTCGCCACATAAAAGTAGAAACACAAAAGTCGCCGCTCAAAACTCGCCACGCGCAAAACTCTCCACATGCAAAACTCGCCACACGTGCAAAACTCGCCACACGCAAAACTTGCACACGCAGAAAAATTGCCACACGCAGAAAAATTGCCACATGCACAAAAGTTGCAACACATGCAAAAGTTGCCTCACACAAAACTTGCACATACTCAAAAGGCACCACACATAAAACTCGCCACGCGCAAAACTCGCCATGCGCAAAACTTGCTGCACACAACTTGCTACACTAACCTGTCACATGCAACTCGACACACAAAAAGTTGCTACACGCATGTCGCCACACAAAACTCATCTCACAAAAGTCCCTACATGCATGTCGCCACACGCAACTCAACACACACAACTTGACACACGAAACTCGCCCTAAAACACACACAAGTCTGGTATCCTTCAAAAATAAAAATCTGATTAATAAGCAGACAAACTACAAGAGCAACAAATGTACCATATAGGAATCCGGCAGCTGTCAGTCACATGACCAGTCTATTATGTGTATGTGTGAGCTAATATATACTGCCAGGGGGTGGGCTTACTGTTGGCTGGGGATTTATCAGGCTGCCATTTTAGCTTACAAATACTGAGGTAAAAATACTGACCAAATAACGTGTGAACGAGGGCTAATACAGGAGGAGATGGCATACAGCTATATACTATATACAGGAGATGACACACAGGTATATACTATTTACAGGGGAGATGACACACAGGTATATACTATATACAGGAGGAGATGACACACAGATATATACTATATACAGGAGAGATGACACACAGGTATATACTATATAGAGGAGGAGATGACATACAGGTACATACTACATACAGGAGGAGATGACATACAGGTATATACTATATACAGGAGGAGATGACACACAGGTATATACTATATACAGGAGCAGATTACCTACAGGTATATAGTATATACAGGAGGAGATGACACAGGTATATGCTATGTATAGGAGGAGATGACATACAGGTATATACTATATACAGGAGATGACACACAGATATATACTATATATAGGTGAGATGACACACAGGTATATACTATATACAGGAGATTACATACAGGTATATCTAATATATAAAGCTGAATGTGTGTATGTATGTATGTGTGTATGTCCGGGATTGGCATCTGTACCGTCGCAGCTACAGCCACAAAATTTTGCACAGTCACACGTCTGGACCCCGAGAGCGTCATAGGCTATGTTGTGAGGTGAAATTTTAACCCCGCGCGTTCCAATTCACCAAACAATTTTGCTCCTATCTACATAATGGGGAAAAAGTGAAGGGAAAAGTGTTGGAGGAAAATTGACAGCTGCCAGATGTGAACAATGAGGACTTAAAGAATGAGAGCGATGGCGACAAAGAGTATATACCGTACAGTTGCTAAGGTGGGGCCCCGACATGGGATACTCACCACACACGGGGATATGAACACAAACACAAAATGCGCCACACACTACCACGTGCTTGAACACATATACCACCCTCAGCACACATTTCACCACACACACACACCAACCTCGCCACATAAAAGTCGAAACACAAAAGTCACCACTCAAAACTCGCTACATGCAAAACTCGCCATATGCAAAACTAGGCTCACGCAAAACTCGCCACACGTGCAAAACTCACCTCATGGAAAACTCACCTCATGCAAAACTTGCACACACAGAAAAATTGCCACATGTACAAAAGTTGCACCACATGCAAAAGTTGCCTCACACAAAACTTGCACATACTCAAAATGCACCACACATAAAACTCGCCACGCGCAAAACTCGCCATGCACAAATCTTGCTGCACACAACTTGCTACACTAACCTGTCACATGCAACTCAACACACAAAATGTTGCTACACGCATGTCGCCACACAAAACTCATCTCACAAAAGTCGCTACATGCATGTCGCCACACGCAACTCAACACACACAACTTGACACATAAAACTCGCCCTAAAACACACACAAGTCTGGTATTGTCCTTCAAAAATAAAAATCTGATTAATAAGCAAACTACAAGAGCAACAAATGTACCATATAGGAAATACGGCAGCTGTCAGTCACATGACCTGTCTATTATGTGTATGTGTGAGCTAATATATACTGCCAGGGGGGAGGGCTTCCTGTTGGCTGGGGATTTATCAGGCTGCCAATAGCAACCAATCACAGCTCAGCTTCTATTTTGCTACAGTTAATTAACCTGAGCTCTGATTGGTTAATATAGGCAACAAAGACATTCTCAGTATAACAAAGCTAATATATGTTGTGAAATGCTTCTATTTGCTTAGTTTTTGCCTTTTAATAATTACATTTCTATCTATTTGTTTTGTGGTTTTTGTGTGCAGAATAAATTTTTGTTAACACATTCTATTTTGCTAACAGCAGTCATTAACCCGGGCGAAGCCGGGTAGTACAGCTAGTCTAATATATAAAGCTGAATGTGTGTGTGTGTGTATGTATGTATGTATGTATGTATGTCCGGGATTGGCATCTGAACCGTCGCAGCTACAGCCACAAAATTTTGCACAGTCACACGTCTGGACCCCGAGAGCGTCATAGGCTATGTTGTGAGGTGAAATTTTAACCCCGCGCTTTCCAATTCACCAAACAATTTTGCCCCTATCTACATAATGGGGAAAAAGTGAAAGGAAAAGTGTTGGAGGCGTCGCAGCTACAGGCACAAAAATTTGCACAGTCACACGTCTGGACCCCGAGAGCGTCATAGGCTATGTTGTGAGGTGAAATTTTAACCCCGCGCTTTCCAATTCACCAAACATTTTTGCCCCTATCTACATAATGGGGAAAATATGAAAGGAAAAGTGTTGGAGGCAAATTAACAGCTGCCAGATGTGAACAAGGGGGACTTAAAGAATGAGAGTGATGGCGCCAAAGAGTATATACTGTACAGTTGCTAAGGTGGGGCCCCGACATGGGATAATCACCACACCACCACGGGGATATGAACACACACACAAAATGCGCCACACACTACCACGTGCTCGAACACATATACCACCCTCAGCGCACATTTCACCACACATACACCAACCTCACCACATAAAAGTAGAAACACAAAAGTCGCCGCTCAAAACTCGCCACGCGCAAAAATCTCCACATGCAAAATTCGCCACACGTGCAAAACTCACCTCATGGAAAACTCGCCACACGCAAAACTTGCACACGCAGAAAAATTGCCACACGCAGAAAAATTGCCACATACACAAAAGTTGCAACACATGCAAAAGTTGCCTCACACAAAACTTGCACATACTCAAAAGGCACCACACATAAAACTCGCCACGCGCAAAACTCGCCATGCGCAAAACTTGCTGCACACAACTTGCTACACTAACCTGTCACATGCAACTCGACACACAAAAAGTTGCTACACACATGTCGCCACACAAAACTCATCTCACAAAAGTCCCTACATGCATGTCGCCACACGCAACTCAACACACACAACTTGACACACGAAACTCGCCCTAAAACACACACAAGTCTGGTATTATCCTTCAAAAATAAAAATCTGATTAATAAGCAGACAAACTACAAGAGCAACAAATGTACCATATAGGAATCCGGCAGCTGTCAGTCACATGACCAGTCTATTATGTGTATGTGTGAGCTAATATATACTGCCAGGGGGAGGGCTTACTGTTGGCTGGGGATTTATCAGGCTGCCATTTTAGCTTACAAATACTGAGGTAAAAATACTGACCAAATAACGTGTGAACGAGGGCTAATACAGGAGGAGATGACATACAGTTATATACTATATACAGGAGGAGATGACACACAGGTATATACTATTTACAGGGGAGATGACACACAGGTATATGCTATATACAGGAGGAGATGACACACAGATATATACTATATACAGGAGAGATGACACACAGGTATATACTATATAGAGGAGGAGATGACATACAGGTACATACTACATACAGGAGGAGATGACATACAGGTATATACTATATACAGGAGGAGATGACACACAGGTATATACTATATACAGGAGCAGATTACCTACAGGTATATAGTATATACAGGAGGAGATGACATACAGGTATATGCTATGTATAGGAGGAGATGACATACAGGTATATACTATATACAGAAGGAGATGACACACAGATATATACTATATATAGGTGAGATGACACACAGGTATATACTATATACAGGAGATTACATACAGGTATATCTAATATATAAAGCTGAATGTGTGTATGTATGTATGTGTGTATGTCCGGGATTGGCATCTGCACCGTCGCAGCTACAGCCACAAAATTTTGCACAGTCACACGTCTGGACCCCGAGAGCGTCATAGGCTATGTTGTGAGGTGAAATTTTAACCCCGCGCATTCCAATTCACCAAACAATTTTGCCCCTATCTACATAATGGGGAAAAAGTGAAGGGAAAAGTGTTGGAGGAAAATTGACAGCTGCCAGATGTGAACAATGAGGACTTAAAGAATGAGAGCGATGGTGCCAAAGAGTATATACCGTACAGTTGCTAAGGTGGGGCCCCGACATGGGATACTCACCACACACTGGGATGTGAACACAAACACAAAATGCGCCACACACTACCACGTGCTTGAACACATATACCACCCTCAGCACACATTTCACCACACACACACCAACCTCGCCACATAAAAGTCGAAACACAAAAGTCACCACTCAAAACTCGCAACGCGCAAAACTCGCTACATGCAAAACTCGCCATATGCAAAACTAGGCTCACGCAAAACTCGCCACACGTGCAAAACTCACCTCATGGAAAACTCACCTCATGCAAAACTTGCACACACAGAAAAATTGCCACATGTACAAAAGTTGCACCACATGCAAAAGTTGCCTCACATAAAACTTGCACATACTCAAAACGCACCACACATAAAACTCGCCACGCGCAAAACTCGCCATGCACAAATCTTGCTGCACACAACTTGCTACACTAACCTGTCACATGCAACTCGACACACAAAATGTTGCTACACGCATGTCACCACACAAAACTCATCTCACAAAAGTCGCTACATGCATGTCGCCACACGCAACTCAACACACACAACTTGACACATGAAACTCACCCTAAAACACACACAAGTCTGGTATTGTCCTTCAAAAATAAAAATCTGATTAATAAGCAGACAAACTACAAGAGCAACAAATGTACCATATAGGAAATACGGCAGCTGTCAGTCACATGGCCTGTCTATTATGTGTATGTGTGAGCTAATATATACTGCCAGGGGGGAGGGCTTCCTGTTGGCTGGGGATTTATCAGGCTGCCAATAGCAACCAATCACAGCTCAGCTTCTATTTTGCTACAGTTAATTAACCTGAGCTCTGATTGGTTAATATAGGCAACAAAGACATTCTCAGTATAACAAAGCTAATATATGTTGTGAAATTCTTCTATTAGCTTAGTTTTTGCCTTTTAATAATTACATTTCTATCTATTTGTTTTGTGGTTTTTGTGTGCAGAATAAATTTTTGTTAACACATTCTATTTTGCTAACAGCAGTCATTAACCCGGGCGAAGCCGGGTAGTACAGCTAGTTTGTTATAAAGTGCAAAGATGCCCACCCAGAAGTCGTGAATAGGCGGGCAGGACCACCAGACGTGGGAATAGGTACCTCTATCTCTCCAGCATCTCCAGCAAGTGTCGGGGGTGGTGGGAAACATAAGGTGAACACTAGACGGACATCTGTACCATCTGGCAAGAAGTTTGTAGCTTCTTTCTTGGTAATCTGAGCAAAGTGAGGATCTAAAGGTAAATAGCAGACTCTTGAGGCGTTCCTCCGGAGTCAGTTGCGTGTTTAATTCATTGTCCCATTTCACAAAGAATGTAGGGGGGTTAAGTGAAGTTGGTTGACAGCCCTGGAACATTCCATATAAGAATGAAACTGTGCGGGAGAAGGGACCCCCACCCAGGCACATGGACTCAAAAGGAGTTAGCTGTCTAAAGATGTCAGCCCGCCTAGATAATACAGTGAGATAGCTTTTGATTTGCTCATAGAAAAACCATGAGCCCTGTGGCGGTCCTCCGTCAGCAAAGATAACCCCCAAGGTCTTGATTGAGGTTCGGTCTACGTAGTCATGAACCACTGGACAACTGTCTCTATGTTTGTGAAGGAACATGATCCTGTCCTGACCTGCTGGAAAGTCTGGATTTTCAAAGATTGGTGTCATGGGGCCTGGTATAGAGGAAAAGTTTAATTTTTGGATGCCATGTTTAACAAACTGAGTTAGGTGTCTAGTAATGAAGGGCTGGTCATCTCCTCGAGTTCCCTTAGTGCCCTCTCTCCAGAAGTGCGCCGCCGAATCATGTCCCGAGAGTGTCAGCTCAAGGCCCACCCATCTCTTACTTGATTTATGATGGAACAGATCAAGGACGCAGGTTCCAAGAGAGGCATAGCTATAGAGTAAGAAATCCGGGAGGCCCAGCCCTCCGGACCGTTTATTCCTGCACAGAAGGTGATATGCCAGCCGTGGGCGTTTACCGGACCACACAAATCTAATTATCGCTGATTTGAGCCTGGAGAAGAAGGAGGCTGGAAGGTACAAAGGGATGGTCTGGAAGAAATAGAGTAGGCGGGGTAAAAGATCCATTTTGATTGCATTAATTCTTCCAAGCCAAGATAAGTGAAGTTTGTTCCACCTCTCCAGGTCAATCTCTGCGTTGTGCAGTGCAATTTTATGATTAGCATCGTATAAAAGTGAGGACTTAGCGGTTAAGTGTATTCCTAAATAGGCCAGGGAGTCTGATCGCCATTTGAATGGGAACGAGGAGCATAATTGTGATACTAAGGGGGGTGGTAGCGAGATATTTAGCATTTCGGATTTATGTGTGTTAATTTTAAAGTTACTAAGGGCACCATAGTTGTTAAATTCTAATAAAATGTTAGGAAGGCTAGTGATGGGGGAGGTGACATACATGAGTAAGTCGTCAGCGAATAATGCTAATTTATGATCTTCTAATTGGAACTTCATTCCTGCTATAGAAGGGTTGTTGCGAATTGCGACTGCCAAGTGCTCCATAGTTAGCACATAGAGTAAGGGGGACAACGGGCACCCCTGTCTCGTGCCGTTCCGTATGCAGAAAGGGTTAGACAATGAGCCGTTTACCCTGACCTGAGCTGAAGGGGACTCATATAAGGCTTTTATACTCCACAAAGCTTTTTTTTGTAGTCCGATGCCTTTGAGTGTTTGGCACATGAATTCCCAATCTACTCTATCGAATGCTTTTTCAGCATCTATCGATAGTAAACACAGAGGGTCGCCTTTTTTGTTGGCTCTGTCAATCAGGGAAATAGATCTGATGGTATTGTCCCTAGCCTCCCTTCCGGGCACAAAGCCCACCTGGTCTTGGTTAATTAGGAGGGGTAAGAGGCTATTAAGTCTCTTTGAAATCATTTTGGCATAGATTTTGACATCGATGTTTATAAGTGAGATGGGGCGGTAGTTGCTACAGAGCAAAGGATCTTTACCCTGTTTTGGAATAACCGTAATATGAGCCATAAGGGCCTGGGGGGGAAAAGAGCCGCCTGAGAGAATATGGTTACATGTTGTTAGAAAAGGGGGGCACAGTAGATCTGAGAATAGCTTATAGAAGCCTGCTGTGTAGCCATCTGGACCAGGACTCTTGCCCAGTCTCATGTCTTGAACCACAGAAGTGACCTCGTCCAGGGTAAAATCCCTCTCCAAATCCTCCAAGCGCTCTGGAGGAATTGAGGGTAGTTTGTTGAGTTTGATGTATGCGTTAATTTTCTCTTGGAATGCAAGGGTGGGGAGATCTTTAAAACGGCCTTTAATGTTATATAGGGAGCTATAGTAATCAGAAAAGCTAGATAAGATTTCTTTGGGGCTGTGGACTGTTTTACCCTTGGCATCTTTAATGTGTGGTATGAATGTCTGTGGGCCTCGTGGATGTAAGGCTCTCGCCAGGAATTTTCCGTTCCTGTTCCCCAGGAGATAAAATCTGCTTCTAATTCGTTCTCTAAGACAACGTGACCTCTGGTCCAGAATTGTAAGTAGTTTCTGTCTAGCTGTAGACAGGCTCGTCAGAGTAAGGGGGGACAGGTCCTGCTTATGTTGGGTCTCTAGTTTGTGGATCTGTGAGGAGAGGTCAGCTATGATGGCTAGGCGTTCTTTTTTAAGACGGGCTCCCTGAGAGATCAGTATGCCACGCAGGACGCACTTAAGGGCCTCCCATTGTATTGAAGGGGGTGATGAATCCCCAGTATGGTTTGCCACAAAATCTGTGATTGCACCCTTTACCGCTGACACACAGATCGGGTTCTGTAATAGACTTTCATTTAGACGCCAGGAAAAGCTAGATCTTAATGAGGGATCCAGCCGTATTGAGAAGTATATGGGTGCATGGTCGGACCACAATACAGAGCCTATATCTGCCGTCACCTCAAGATCCAGTAAACACTGAGATATAAAAAAATAGTCAATTCTAATATATGTAGAATGTATATGGGAGTAGAAACTGTAGTCTTTTGTGCCTGGGTGGAGAGCCCTCCATATGTCCACCAACCGCAAATCATATAGTTGTTTCCTCACTTTTTTAATTGAAGAAGGTGGATATGAGGTCCTGCCCGACGAGACATCGACCGCAGGATCCATTGGAAGGTTGAAGTCGCCTCCGAGGATTATCGGAAGAGCGCCTGCAAATTTCTCCAAGAGTTGTCTGCATGTGCCACCAAATCTTTGCTGGCCCTGGTTGGGAAAATATACGTTTGCCAATATTATTACACGTGATCCCCACGCCACCTTCAAGAAAACATATCGGCCCTCCGTGTCAATTGATGAATCGAGAATCTCAGGGAGAAAAGTTTTGTGAAAGCCTATTGATACTCCTTTGGATTTAGAGTGAGGGTTAGTGCTATGGAACCACTTAGGGTAATAGTGTGAAGAACAGTTAGGGGTCGCGCCAGTTTTAAAATGAGTTTCCTGGAGCATTAAGATTGATATATGTTGTTTATGGCTGGAGTACATGAGTTGACTCCTTTTCTCAGGAGTGTTCATCCCTTTGACGTTGTGAGAGCAGAGATTAATTCCAGCCATGTCAGAGTTGAGTGTCCGAGGCAGGATAATGTGGGGCGTGAGACCAGATCCTAGGAGATTTTAGGTGTGGATGTTGAAACGGGCGTATTATAGGGAGTTGGAGGAGAGGGTGGGTGAGAGGGGGGAGGGGAAAAAAGAGGAGGAAGAAGTAGCAAGAAAACTGAGAGTAAGAGAGAAGAACTAAGTATATGCTAAGTGAGTACTTAAGGTGTGTAGCCATGGTGTGGCCTTCCGGTGGGAAACCACCTGGAGAACCACAAGCGGGGTGGGAAGAAGCCGTCGGGGAGAACTCGCCCTCGGCCTTCACCCCCGCAACCTGAGCTATAAACAGTTGTAATAAACTTTAGTAAACAGCATCTGAGTCTGATTAAACTATGGTTAGGTTTTCCTTGGGCATAGGAAGCGGGGAAGGGAAAAGAGAGGAAGAAAAGAAGAAAAGAAAAAAAAAAACAAAAAGGAGGGGGAAGGGGGAAGGGGGGGAAGGGAGGGGGAAGGGGTAAGGGGGGAAGGGAGGGGGAAGGGGGGAAAGGGGGGGGAGGGGGAGTGAGGAAGGGAGGGGGGGAGGAGGGGAGGGGGGAGGGAGGAAGGGAGAGAGGAAGGGAGGGGGGAGGGGAAGGGGGGGAGGGGAGGAAGGGGGGGAAGATTAATAGGAAAACCAACAATTCACTAACACAATCCCAGAGTCTAGTAAACAGGGCTATAAACTGTTAAGAAGTTACGCACGACAAGACGTGTACAGTTCGAATCTAGATCGGTGTGTAGATCAGTGGAACTTATATCCATCTATAAAAATGTAAAAAAAAACATCACAGGAGAGGAGAGCGTTTGACGAAGGCTCCTCTCAGGTTGGATCTGGAAGGGGGCCAGTCTTCTTGTGCTGCTTGGAATGCTGAGCTTTTAGCCATCTTGGAGGGATATCTGGGAGTTGGGGCGAGCGCGGCCAATCCGGAAGATCAGTCATTGGTAATTCAAAGGTTCCTAGAAATTTGGCCAGGTTGCCCAGGTTGCGGAAGATAGCCGTCTTCCCGCCTTTAAAGGCAATCAACTGGAAGGGGAATCCCCATCTATAAGTAATGTCTCTGTCCTTGAGAAGAGACAATAAGGGGCGTAGGGCTCTTCTGAGCTGTAATGTGCGCCTAGATAGGTCGGACAGTAGTAAAATCTGAGTTCCACGGTAGTCGATGGTGCCTCTCCGCCTGGCAGCCAGCATGATGGCCTCCTTAGTTTTATAGTAATGAACTCTGCAGATGATGTCTCTAGGTCTCGATTCTGATGTCGGTTTGGGTCCCAGGGATCTGTGTATACGGTCAAACTCGATTGAGCCGCCTTCAGCACCATCGAGGAGGTCAAGGAATATTTTCTGAACAGTAGAATCCAAGTCTGGGGGACCCACGGACTCAGGGAGGCCGCGAATTCTGATGTTGTTGCGTCTGTTGCGATTTTCTAGGTCCTCCATTCCTGTCGCAAACTCCTCCAGTCTCTGAGCGTGGCTAGCTATAACCTCTCTGTGGGTTTGTAATTCTTGTAAGATATGGTCCTGGGACTTTTCTACCTCTTCCACTCGAATTGTGAATTCTGATTTGAGAGCTTGTAGCTCTTTTTTGTAGGAGTTTTCGATACGACAGGCAAAAGCCTCCAAGTCTGATTTAGTAGGGAGAGATCTGATGAATTTACTGAGTTCGGAAACAGACACGTCATCCGGGAGCTCGCCACCATCATCCCCTTCATTGGTCATTCTGTCAGGGGAGCCCTGGTGGGTTGGTGGATCATATGTGTTAGAACTATCGCCTGAGGACTTAGTGGAGGATTTGGATCTTGTATTCCTGTGTTGGCCATTTGTATTAAGAAAGCGATCCATGTTGCCAGGAAGAGGGCCAGAATCTGAAGGCAGACCAGGGAGCTTTTTGTTCTTGCCCATGCGCACCTGAGAAACTTTAGTTGCTAATAGGTGGTTGCGGGGGAGATTTGGAGGGCATTTGTGCCTACATTAGATAGGCAGTCCCCTCAGCAGCAGGTTCCTCTCCCCTATAGGAGTCCTGGGTTCTGTGGGGGGGTTAGGCCCGAGGCTTCATGTCCTGTAAGCGGTGCAGTAGGACAGTCTGAGTTATGAATAGGCCAATATATATGTAAAGAATGTTCAGTGCCTATAGGCAGATGGATTGAGTCCTCTTATCTGAAAAATTGCGTCCCTGAATGGACAAATTAGGCAGATTAAAACTGCTATCAGAGGAGCTCAAGGGGTATGCGTCCTGCTCCCTCTCAAAACTGTTTTTAATCACCGCTGCTGGCCCCTCATGGTCCCGGGGGGCAGAGAGAAGCCCCAGTGGAGCACAAATCACAACAGGCCCTATGTGGAGCTGAAATTAGACTCCAAAACCTGCCGCCCACCGCCCCAGGGGACACAGGGCGACTCTGAGACTGTTATGAAAATTAATTAGCTGGTGAAGCTGATGTAGGGGTCTGGAAGGTACCCCAGCCGTGCTGCAGACTTCTCCCCCGACAGATGCGATGTAGACTAACCTTAGGGGGGTTCCCCAGATGCCAATCCGTTGGTCAGTAAGATCGAAGGAGCAGCGCCCGGGAGTCTCTCTCCACCGGCGGCGTGAAGAAGCGGGTGGGCGGTAACAGACAAGCGGCTTTCACTCACCGATCAGTGCCTCCAGCGATCGCGGTAGTAGCGACGCCTAGTTAGGCGTCGGGCAGACCAGTGGGAGGCAGCTCCGGAGCGCTCAGTGGCCGGGTGGGTATGCGCGATCGTCAGTCCAGGTGCGCCGGGACCTCTGCAGTAATGGCGGCCGGGAGTGGTGGCGGGCGGGAAAACCGCCGACGGAGCCGTGATCTCTCTTCCGCCACAGGGTCCTCCGCTACCTCAAAGCCCCGGGGGCTCCCCTCCAGCTCCAGTTGCACACGGGAGAGGACTGGTGAAGTTACCTCTTCCGGCAGAGGGAAAGGAGCACAGCACACCACAATGAAAGGGCAGGCTGGATGTGAGACCGCCCAGGCCCCAGGCCTGTCCTTAGGCCTCAAGATCTTGTGGCGTCCGAGATGAAGATCAGAGACCAATATGGCAAGATACTGCCTCCAGGGACCAAGGACAAGCTGATAAAGCCTGTAGATGTAGTGGATTGGCTTTTTAAAACTAAGAAAAAGGTGGATTATAAAGTCCAGCAGAGGAGCTCAGGGAGAGCACGTCTTGCTCTCTCAGCAGCTGGCCACCCTAGCCACGCATGCGTTTTTTAATGCACAGTGGACACGGGATTTCATTAAATCCCCTCCACTATGCTGTAACATCTGGACGCTGCGTTTTTTACGCTGCGGCCCAACGCTGCGTCAAAAACGCAGCGTTTCCTGAACGTGGACACATACCCTTATGCTGCAAATTCCACAAATAAGCATTTTCAGTTCTTTAAAACATATCAAATGTCTAGAAATTCTACTGTGCCTAATAATTTGGAACAGTGCATTTTGAGGTTTTATTCATTTTGGAGATTATACTGTTAATATTGGAAGGTTTCTTCAATAAAATTCGATGTATACTCTAACGGGTGATGACTTTTATTAGACTGACTGTCATTTGGACGGTTGGACCGACCATTTAGGAAAATCCGAGAAAAATATCATTTGCATAATAATTTGGAACATAGTGTATAAGGCTACTGTATGTGCACACGTTGCGGATTGGAGTGCAGAATTTTCCGCACAAAATCCGCATCTCCTGGCAGAAACCGCACGTGTGGATTTGCCGCAGATTTGTCACAGATTTTGTGAGGTTTTGATGCGGAATTAATGCGGATTTTGTGCGGATTTTCTGTGTTTTTTTCCACTGCGGATTTCTATAATGGAAGGGTGCAGAAACGCTGCAGTTCCGCACAAAAGAAGTAACAAGCACTTCTTTTCAATCCGCAGTGGATTTCCCTATTTATCCCTATATACATTAGCACAGCTTTTTTTTTCCCCTATTGATTTACATTGTACTGTAAATCACTGTGCGGAACTGCAACGTTTCTGCGTGGAAAAATCCGCTGCGGATCCACACAAATTCCGCATCGTGTGCACACAGCCTAAGATGTTTGGTTGATTCTATATATGGGATTTATATACATTTGTACATTATGTAATGCAATGTGACGGTGTTGACATATTACCACTGCTCTGTATGGATTTTGGCTTGGTATAGTCTTCTTTTGACAGCCTCACATTTTTGTTATGTGTGTTTTTAGAATAATTTTTTCAATAAACCTTATTTATTCGATCATCCACTATTGATTTATTTTTCAATATGTAAATGGAGAGGCAAGCACAGTAATTAGTGATGAGCGAGTATACTCGTTGCTCGAGATTTCCCGAGCATGCTCAGGGGGGTCTCCGAGTATTTGTAAGTGCTCGGAGATTTCGTTTTTGTTGACGCAGCTGCATGATTTACATCTATTAGCCAGCATAAGTACATGTGGGGGTTGCCTGGTTGCTAGGGAAACCCACATGTAATCAAGCTGTCTAACAGATGTAAATCATTCAGCTGCGGCGATGAAAACTAAATATCCGAGCACTAAAAAATACTCGAAGGGCCCCCGAGTGTGCTGAGGAAATCTCTAGTAACGAGTATACTCGCTCATCACTAACAGTAATGCCTCTAGCCAATATTATTATTTATTTATGCTGTTGGAATCTCTATTCTGATATTCATCTATGGTCTGCACTTTATTTAATCTCACTATGTTATGACTATAGATGTGATACTGTTTATGCACTTTATAGATATACCCCTGTTGGTTTATTTGTTGATATAATATATTAAATTATACATACACATTTGACTGTATTTATGCTATGCATATTGTATGGACCATCCTTTTTTACTTTTTAGCACAGCAGGATATACATAAAAAAACACTTCCCTCTCACCCCCAATGGGGGTGGTCTTTGTTGTCCTTTCTCATTCTCGGGTCCTGGTTGTTTGAGGGTTCTGCGCAGGATCTTAGTTGCATTGCGCTTTTCTGGACAGAGAGCTCAGATGTTGCTCCTGGGATCTGTTGTAGCCATTCTTCCAACTTAGGGGTCACTGCTCCAAGTGCTCCTATCACCACTGGAATCACTGTTGCTTTCACCTTCCACATCTTCTCCAGTTCTCCTTTGAGGCCCTGGTATTTCTCCAGCTTCTCATATTCCTTCATTCTGATGTTGCTGTCACTTGGCACTGCCACATCTATTATCATTGCTGTCTTCTGATACTTGTCTACTATCACAATGTCTGGTTGGTTAGCCAACACCTACTTATCTGTCTGGATCTTGAAGTCCCACGGGATTTTAGCCCTTTCATTCTCCACCACTTTTTCTGGGGTCCCCCACTTGGACTTAGGGGGAGTTAGCCCATATGCTGTGCAGATGTTCCTGTATACAATTCCTGCTACTTGGTTGTGGCGTTCGGTATACGCTGTTACTGCTTGCATTTTGCATCCTGCCACTATGTGTTGGACGGTTTCTGAGGTTCCTTTGCATAGTCTGAACCTTGGTCTTGTCTTGTGTGGTAGAGTACTGCTTCTATGGATCTGGTACTTAGTACTTGGCCTTGTGCTGCTATGATTAGTGCCTCTGTGCTGTCTCAGAGTCTAGCTTTCTCCAGCCATTGGTAGGATTTCTCCATGTCAGCCACCTCCATTATCTGGCGATGGTACATCCCATGCAGCGACTTGCCGTGCCATAGCGCTTCATGTTCCTGTTCTTCCTTCCAGATCTGTTGTTGATGCTGCCATAGGCTTTCTCTCAGCATCTCTGCCATTTTTCTGATACTCCTTGTTTCATCTGTGATCGTGGCTTGGGTGCTTATCAAGCCACGTCCACCCTCCTTTTTGTTGGTATACAATCTTTAGGCCTATAGGCCCCTATTTATGACAGTGGAGTGAAAAAAATCATGTAAAGGGTGAGGCAGAAAGGATATATAAATGTGAGATATAAGATGTTCTAATATCGAACTAATGTCTTTCACATTAACTTATCCCTTGAATGTTTGTCTAAATAGACTAGCCTATAACAACAGGAGGACTTTCTACATATGTTCATTGTCCTTTAATAATAAGACGGCGGGAATTACCACACTGGAACCAAAGATTGGTGTTCCCACAGTATGGCAAATTATCCCTCTGTCCCTCTCTCTTGGGAGGATACACGTGCTCAGTGCTTCAACAATTTTATAGCACTTGACAAGAAAAAGAAAGGTGGCTAATTTAACAGGGTAGTAATGAATATTAGATAGAAAGTAAAGAACAATGTGGCGATGGAAAAAAAGAGAGCAAAATGATAGCAGTAGAAATTCATATATATTTTTATATGTGGTCTATGGAGATATACAGTATATAACGTGCATACGTTTCAATACAAAAAGCCAAAATAATGCTTTGGTAATTCAGGCAAATTTACTAATTAAGATATTCAAATATACCCATAAGTTTTTGTGCCACTGTTCTCCCATATGATTCTTACTGCCCACATGCTCCAAAAGAATACAATATCATAAAGTGGTCTATTGGCCATTTACCAGATCCAATGGCCTTTATTTCAAGACATAGTCTTTGTGCTCAAAAAGAGGCCAGAAGCATGACTCCACCCCCACAGATAATGTCACAAAATGATATGTCATGCATCATGACCTCTTATTATAAGTTCATCATCATAGATAACATAGAAATACCATAAACCATAACCACCTATTTTGGTAAAGACCAAAACAAATTGTAAACTCCCCTGTCCACAACAACTCAACGCCTTTCCCCTCTTTTGAAGTTCATTAGGAGTTAGATAAGAAACAAGGAGTACTTAGCTCATGGTTATTCAAGTTAATTCAGACCGGGCTCAGTGGCCAAACGTTAGCTGGTGTCTAGAGACAATCCCCTCTGTGGTGTGATGCTGCATATCATATATCTCTCAGTGCTACAAAATTGTTCAAGCACTAAGCACATGTATCCTCCCAAGAGAGAGCGACAGAGGGATAATTTGCCATACTGCGGGAACACCAATCCTTGGTCCCAGGGTGGTAATTCCTGCAGTCTGATTGATTATTAAAGGACAGGGACAGTTCAATGAACATATGTAGAAAGTCCTCCTGCTGTTATAGGCTAGTCTATTGAGACAAACATTCAATAAATAAGTTTATGTGAGAGACATTAGTTCGATATTAGAACATCTTATATCTCACATTTATATATCCTTTCTGTCTCACCCTTTACATGATTCTTTTCACTCCCCTGTCATAAATAGGGGCCTATAGGGCTAGCAGGGTGAGCTGTCGACGAGCGGGGGTGCCATTGCGCAGGTTATAGGGTCTCAACCTCTGCCGTCAGGTAGGGTGGATTAGGCTATTTGGCAGAGTCAGGCACCCCCCTGTGTTGTTTTAATCTATTATATTTTGGTATTGGTGTAGTATTCACGTTGTACAATTTTGTTTTTAATGAACTGAAATAAAGATGATATTTTATTTTCAAGTATAAGAGTTTATGGTGAGCTATTTGAAACTACTCTTATTAGCTATTTTTGTGATACTGTGAAAGGTGTTAGACTTAGGGTGGAGACCTCCATACATTGTGAGGAGCTTTCGTGTCTTCACATCTGCAGCTTCCATCTCTTCTTTTGGCCAGCACACTATACCAGCAGGGTATCTGATAACTGACAGGGCATGTGTATTGATGGCATAGATTTTATTCTTCCCATTGAGCTGGCTCTTCAGAACTGGTCTTATCCTTTGATCCTTTGATGGTATTTGGATGTTGATGCTTTCCTTGCCTCCTCATCATGGTTACCATTTCCCTGTGGGATGTTGAGTTATTTGTAGCATGTCTGTACATCTGCTATGTGTCACAGAGGTACATGGGTACCCTGATGAAGGAGTGTGTTACACTCTGAAACGCGCTGGTTAGCTTCTTGCCCCAGCAAGGCTCCGTAGGCCTGTGACGTCACACGTTGCTTGTCAGCGTCGACCATCTTTCCTCTGTGTAACCAGAGACGCCTCCGGCCGGGACGTTCCTGGCTCTGCACAGACTAGCAGCATCCTCTGCCTGCCGCGGCTATGACTAGCAGGCGTGCGCCCACCCGATCGTTACTATCCAGGGGTCAACAACGTCCCCATACCTGCAATCATTACTGAAGTGCAGACCACCATCTCCGGCGCACTTACCACGAGCAGCCTCATAGCAACCCGCGCCAGCACATGACATCCCGCCTGTTACACTCTGTTACGGTAAGAGACACATTTTGAATCCTACTAAAGTATGCAAATGTGAGATACGTAATAATTGCGGTACCATACTCGAATGTGAGTGTATTTTGAGTGCATTTTTTAACAGGCAAAGAGGTAGCACACTAGGAACTATCGTGCGGTACGCCACATTATATACCTAGGCGTGCATCAAAATCCGCAAGGGGCCAAGTAGGGGAGCAGCTCACGAAACAAGCAGCAAGTAGTTATACTCTAGGAACTTGTAGCGCGGTATTTGCATTATATTCAGTTTGTTTTTAATTTTGGCAGAGTGGGCACAGTTCCTGCCTAAATACCTGCAGCACTTGGGCATTTACCAGTGTAGTGCCAGTGTGTTTTAGTATTATATTATACTTGTGCAAGTATGTTAGCACAGCTGAGAACAGTTTGGCTGATTAGAGAACCTATAAACCTGACCTTCCTTTGAGCTAGTTGAGAACCTGGAGCATTACATTTGTTGGTTCCATTAAACTCTCAAAATGGCCAGAAAAAAAGAACTTTCATGTGAAACTTGACAATCTATTCTTGTTCTTAGAAATTAAGGCTATTCCATGCGAGAAATTGCCAAGAAACTGAAGATTTTCTACAACGGTGTGTACTACTCCCTTCAGAGGAGAGCACAAACAGGCTCTAACCAGAGTAGAAAGAGAAGTGGGAGGCCCCGCTGCAGAACTGAGCAACAAGACAAGTACATTAAAGTCTGTAGTTTGAGAAATCGACGCCTCACAGGTCCTGAACTGGCAGCTTCATTAAATAGTATATGTAAAACGCCAGTGTCAACGTCTACAGTGAAGAGGCGACTCCGGGATGCTGGCCTTCAGGGCAGAGTGGCAAAGAAAAAGCCATATCTGAGACTGGCTAATAAAAGGAAAAAAACATTAATATGGGAAAAAGAACACAGACATTGGACAGAGGAAGATTGTAAAAAAGTGTTATGGACAGATGAATCCAAGTTTGAGGTGTTTGGATCACACATAAGAACATTTGTGAGATGCAGAACAACTGAAAAGATGCTGGAAGAGTGCCTGATGCCATCTGTCAAGCATGGTGGAGGTAATGTGATGGTCTGGGGTTGCTTTGGTGCTGGTAAAGTGGGAGATTTGTACAAGGTAAAAGGGATTTTGAATAAGGAAGGCTCTCACTCCATTTTGCAATGCCATGCCATACCCTGTGGACAGCGCCTTATTGGAGCCAATTTCATCCTACAACAGGACAATGACCCAAAGCACACATTCAAATTATGCAAGAACTATTTAGGGAAGAAGCAGGCAGCTGGTATTCTATCTGTAATGGAGTGGCCAGCGCAGTCACCAGATTTCAACCCCATTGAGCTGTTGTGGGAGCAGCTTGACCGTATGGTACCCAAAAAGTGCCCATCAAGCCAAAGCAAGTTGTGAGAGGGGCTTCTGGAAGCATGGGGTGAAATTTCTACAGATTACCTCAGCAAATTAACTGCTAGAATGCCAAAGGTCTGCAATGTTGGAATTGCTGCAAAGGGAGCATTCTATGACAAAAGCAAAGTTTGAAGGAGAAATTTCTTATTTCAAATAAAAATCTTTTTTTCGAACATTGTCAATGTCTGGACTAGATTTTCAATTAATCCGATTAATAAAAGTATGAGATTTCATGGAAAACACAACATTGGGTGACCATAAACTTTTGAACGGTAGTATTTATATATATGTATATATATGTGTGTGTGTGTGTGTGTGTGTGTGTGTGTGTGTGTGTGTGTGTGTGTGTGTGTGTGTGTGTGTGTGTGTGTGTGTGTGTGTGTGTGTGTGTGTGTGTGTGTGTGTGTGTGTGTGTGCATCTTTTAGCGGTATTTCTATGTGATTACATCAGTGCTTCTCACCATTGGATGCAAACCTAGTTAATTTATTTGGGGCAATCTTTCCCTGTCATGATTTTATGTATTTACAGATTTTATAAAGGTCATTTATATTAATTTGATAATTTTTGGTCATGTATCTTTTTGTAAGCTGCAATGGTTATTATTTTCAATAATCACTTTTAGGCCACGTTCACACGTTTAGTATTTGGTCAGTTTTTTACCACAGTATCTGTAAACCAAAACCAGAAGAGGGTGATATATACAGAAGTGGGGACGTGTTTCTATTATACTTTTCTTCTGATTGCTCCACTCCTGGTTTTGGCTTACAAATCCTGAGGGAAAATACCGATCACATACTAAATTTGTGAACCTGGCCTTAATTTGTTATGCTGTAAGCTGATCGTAAACACATTCTGGCAGTCTGATGAGACTTGCAGTTCCACTATACAAATGAATGCAAGTCATAAATGTGTAGGTAGATTATTGCATCAGAAGAGGTTATGTGTTGCACAATGTCCAGTAATTGTGGCCTTCGTTAAGGACTACATCCATCCTTTTCCAACAATAACTAATGCTGGCACGTCTGATGTCAGTACAAAGGACTCCTCCTCTGGAGTCACGCAGCGCCCCTAGCGTTCTTCTATGGATTAGCAGCCCAGATGAGCAGCTTTCCCCAGCCGCAGAAACCATTCTGCCCGTGTCCCTCCCATGCCTGCTTGCCTGCCTTCCCTTCTAGATCCACAGAGCTCACTGAGGTACAGTAAATCTACATTTACAGACTAGTTCTTGTTGTAGTGGTGCATGCTGTAGACACGGGGCTGTAGGCTATATGTGCTGGAGCCAGGCAGGAGTCCATAATGGCAGACCTGCTGCGCAAGCCTTCCATTTATTCTCTAGATAGAAGCGATGCTATGACGTGTTTTATGTCATCTGAGTAGTAGATGGCATAGGGTAGGTGTGGGCACCCCAGAACTTTCCTCTTCTGCCACCCAATGTGAATAAATGAGCATTGTAGCTGTGGCCCTGTTATGTGATGGGCAGGCTCTTTGTTCTCTGCATAAGGAAGAATGAATTGTGATTTTCTGCCAGGGTTTCATGCCTGGCAGCAGTATGCCAGGCTACGCATGGCAGTGCCAGGAGCATTCCCTGTGTAAGATGTAAGATGATGCCATGCTAGTGGTTAGCATTAGTACTTCAGTGTAACAAGGGGGTGTCTAATGCCCCCTGCCCCCTGGTTCTGCTGCAAATGTCACTGGGAGGCCATACAATGCCTCTTCTTACATGTGGAGTATGCTCTGCCTGTTTACAAACATGGATGGAGGGTTGGATACATTGGAAGTCAGCAGGGGAAGCGCAGGGCTTTGTTCTCTGTGATGGCTCCATGGAAATGATGGACAGATACATGGATAAAACAGGGAGAGTGATGATGCCAGGACCAGATGACATTGTGGTGAGGATGTGGCTGTGTTACATGTTCTGTAGCGGAGAGGTGTAGCTTTCAGTGAAGCAAATGGTGAAATAAACAAAGGACACCAAAAGTGTCACAACATAAATATAGTGTCAATTTAAGAATAAGAACTTCTGATCCCTGACATTGGGACACCCAGAGGGCACACAAAGGGCATCCAAACAGCCAAGAGGAGATACCTGATACCGTTCTCTGCGCCCATGTTCATAGGAAGCAAAAAAGCCTGTTTTTAAGAGGTCAAAGAGGTGGATCTTCATCCCATTGGCTTTCTGCTTGTGTTTTGTGGGCTATCGAGTGGACGTGCAGCTTTTAATAGGACACCAGGTCCCCTCTAAGGGAACATTATTATTAGCATTGTTGTATGAAGCTTGAAAACTACGGTGCATTGTTGTATTCTTACTTTGTAGGTACACTGCCATAGCTTGAGAAGGAAGGTATGCTCAACCACAGGCAATGACACTCGAAAAGATAGGTTACCCCTTTTTTGGCGTATCTTTTGTTTGGTTTGACTTCCAGGTGTATGGCTCACATTTGTTTTTCTCGGATCTGCTCTATAAACACAAGATCCGGTATGTAAATCCAGTAGGTACAGCCAACCACACTGTTTGGCACTGCTCCTTTATAGTCAGCACAGTAGTGCAGCACCTCTATGTAGTTTACATTCATATATGGGTTTTCGGTTTTGTTTTTAACACACTAAGCTTACAACTGCATGTGGCATTGTAAAATAAACGATGCGCTCCGTTATTGACCTTTCACCAAATTCTTCGTGTTGGACTGGACACATAATAATGGCTGCAGAGCGAATAAAACATTTTGTGAATTTTGCTTCTCCTTGCAGAGAGATTAGCAATCAAAGTATTTGGCATCTAATGACTTCACTTTTGTAAGGTCCAAGTGGGTGTTATCAGATAGCAACTCCTACAGGGAGAAGTACTGGCCCCCAATGAAAACACCCTCTTAGGGTATGTGTACACACTGCGGATTTTGCTGCGGATCCGCAGCGGACTTGACGCTGCGGATCCGCAGCAGTTTTCCCAAAGTTTACAGTACCATGTAAACCTATGGGAAAAAAAAACGCTGTGCACATGCTGCGGAAAATTCCGCGCGGAAATGCAGCGGATTATTTTCCGCAGCATGTCAATTCTGCGGATTCCGCAGCGGTTTTCAACATGCACCAATAGGAAAGTGCAGTTGAAAACCCGCCGAGGAATCCGCAGAAGAAACCGCGAGAAAATCCGCAGTGAAAATTGCAGTGGTTTTGCACTGCGGATTTTCCAAATCCGCTGCGGAAAAATCCGCAGCAGAATCCGCAACGTGTGCCCATACCCTTAGACTTAAAGTTAACTCATCAGGTGCCATGTCAGGTAATATCTCCGCAACGGAGAGGAGAAATGAAAAACAAACAGAAACGTTTTATTGCGCTCTGCAGGCACTACTGTATCGTGTGTCCAGACCAATGTGTGAAATGTAGTGAAAAGTCCTCTGGTCATTGCTTAACTACCAGTCTCTGTTTGCTGTACAAGTATGTGACCACTCCATCCATGTTTTTAGTGAACTGCTTTTTTAATTATTCTGTGGAATGGGCGGTCAATATCAGGTCAGATGGGATTTGGAACCTGGCATGGTCACAAAGCTGCTGTTAGCAGGTCCCATGGCTTCCAGAAGCACATACTATACAGAGTTGGAACATCACAGCTTGGGACTTTGTGCAGTGACCGCTCCGGAGTGCTGCAGCCCATCACCTATTCCCTTCAGAACCCAATACTGACTCTACAGAATGAATCAGGCTGTGGTTTTCCAGCGCCATACTCTGTATACTTCCAGCAGCTGCAGGATTGGCTTACACTCTATGTGGGAGTCTCTAGTGTAGGACACACATATCTGATGTTGCAATGTTGAATTCCTGGAGAGGTGAAGGCCAAAAGAACACATTTTAGCCTCCATCTAGAAAATAGGGGCCTTTAAAAGAACCTGTAACCATTTTTTTTTCATATTGAACTGGACAGTTGATATAATAGGCGCTGCAGAGCAGAATAAAACTTTTATTTTTTCTAATTTCGCCTCTGTTGTGAAGATAATAGGAATCAAAGAATTCAGCACCTAAACATTTAATTATTTTTAAGCCCAAATGGGCATTACCAAATATATTTAACTGGGGGGTGGGGGTTCTGACACTGATCAATTGTAAGCAGGCAACAACACGCGGGAAAACAGAACACGTCCCCGCTATATCTTAGATCAGGCTGAGTGTGAGACATGTACTGACCATCCGCCTGCTCTCCTCACTGCAGTTACCACATGTGCTGGAGCACAGCAGACCTGAGTGTGACTGAGACCTTTCAGCTCAGTGTAATATGCTGCCCAGAAGCTCCCATGTTACATATAGAAACTTATACTGTGCAGGATATTTATTTGTAAGATGTCTTTGCATAGAAAACTGGATGTGATTTACTTAATTCAGTTAGTATAAATATAATAGTTTTTATAGTTGGTGGTTCATATTGTGAATCCTAGGTGATCTCAATTGTATCAAATGTGAAATGCCTAAAGCAGTCATGATATTTGTAGCATAGATCAACACATGGGACGTGAGTACATTTTCTATTTACCCCCTTCCCTGCCGCTAATACGCTATATACCTTTGGCAGCAGGTAGGCCCATACATCTTTTTTAAAAAAGTGCAAAGATAAAGCCACATGGGAAGAAATTAAAAAAGGCAACATATGTAACATTTTAATCTCTTAAAGGGTTTTTCCATATAGACCTATTTGCACCCCAGGGTTTTCTCCACAAATCTATGTTCCTGTGCCATTTTAAGAGGTCGAGCCAAAAGAACTAGGATATTCGCAGGATTGTATCCAGTATACGCTTATAAGGGTATGTTTCCACAGTCAGGAAACCTTCAGGATTTGCTGCGGATTGGACGCTCCGTTCAGCCGCAGTGTCCAATCCGCAGCATCCAGATGTTACAGCATAGTGGAGGGGATTTTATGAAATCCCGTCTCCACTATGTGTGCGGGGCCACACAATTTTCCAATTTTCAAACTTTTAATTTTTGTGCCCTTAAATCAGAGAGATATATCACACAACATAGTTAATAAATAACATTTCCCACATGTTTACTTTACATCAGCACAAATTTGGAAACATAATTTTTTTTGTTAGGCAGTTAGAAGGGTTAAAAGTTGACCAGGAATTTCTCATTTTTCCAACAAAATTTACAAAACCATTTTTTAAGGACCTCATCACATTTGAAGTGACTTTCAGGTACCTATATGACAGCAAGTACCCGAACGTGACACCATTCTAAAAACTGCACCACTCAATGTGTTCAAAATAACATTCAAGAATCACAGAATCATAGAATGATAGAGTTGGAAGGGACCTCCTGGGTCATCTGGTCCAACCCCTTGCTCAAAGCAGGATTCACTAAATCTTTCCAGACAGATGTCTGTCCAGCCTCTGTTTGAAAACGTCCATGGAAGGAGAACTCAGTCACCACCTCTCGTGGCAGCCTGTTCCACTCATTGATCACCGTCACTGTCAAAAGTTTTTTCTAATATCTAATCTGTGTCTCCTCCCATTCAGGTTAATCCCATTGCTTCTAGTCTTTCCTTGTGTAAATGAGAATAAAGATGATCCTTCTACAATGTGACAGCCCTTGAGATATTTGTAGACAGCTATTAAGTCTCCTCTCAGTCTTCTTTTTTTGCAAGCTAAACATTCCCAAATCCTGCAACTGTTCCTCATAGGACATGGTTTGCAGACGGGTCACCATTCTGGTCGCTCTTCTCTGAACTTGCTCCAGTTTGTTGATGTCTTTTTTAAAATGTGGTGCCCCAAACTGGACACAGTATTTCAGATGAGGTCTGACCAAAGAGGAGTAGAGGGCAATAATGACTTCGTGTGATCTAGACTGTATGCTTCTGTTAATACATCCCAGAATTGTATTTGCCTTTTTTGCTGCGGCATCACATTGTTGACTCATGTTCAGTTCATGATCTATTAGTATACCCAAGTCTATTTCACATGTGCTGTTCCTTAGCCCTATTCCTCCTATTCTGTAAATGCTTTTTTTCATTTTTGTTGCCCAGATGTAGTACTTTGCATTTTTCCTTGTTAAAAACCATTCTGTTAGTTGCTGCCCACTGCTCCAGTTTATTTAAATATTTTTGAATCCTCTCTTTCTCTAGTATTAGCGATCCCTCCTAGCTTTGTGTCATCAGCAAATTTAATTAGTGTACCCTCAATTTCTTCATCTAAATGATTGATAAAGATGTTGAACAATACAGGGCCCAGGACAGAACTCTGTGATACCCCACTTGAGACATTCTTCCATCTGGATGTGCAGCCATTTACGACCACTCTTTGGGCCCTGTCATTGTTGTGGATTCTGTTTTTGGGCTCCCTCTGGTGGTTACAACTGGTACTGGGTGACTTTGGTGGGTTGCGGTCTCTGGTTTCCACCTGTCCATCAGAGGCTGGGTGTTTCCTATTTAACCTGGCCTTCCTGTCATTCCCTTGCCGGCTATCAATGTATCAGTGTGTCTCTGTTACCTTTGCTACCTGCTCCTAGGCCTTCAAGACAAGCTAAGTCTGGATTTCCCTGTTTCATGTTTGCTTTCATGTTTTTTGTCCAGCTTGCAGATATGTAATTCTCTGCTGCTGGTTGCTCTAGTGGGCTGAAATTACCACTCATGTACCATGAGTTGGCACATGAGTTTAAGTAATTTCAGGATGGTATTTTGAAGGGTTTTAAGCTGACCGCGCAGTTCACCTTTTGTATCCTCTGCTATCTAGCTTAAGCGGGCCTCATTTTGCTGAATCTGTTTTCATAACTACGTTTGTGCCTTCCTCTCATTTCACCGTCATTATATGTGGGGGGCTGCTATTTCTGTGGGAATATTTATCTGGAGGCAAGATAGGTCTGTGATTCTTCTGATAGGGGTAGCTAGATCTCCGGCTGGCGCGAGACGTCTAGAGTCCCCCCAGGAACGTTCCCCGGCTGCTGTTAGTTGAGTGTTGAGGTTCAGGATCGCGGTCAGCTCAGGTTCCATCACCCTAGAGCTCGTCCTGTTTTTGCCCGTGTTATGTGTTTAATTCCCTGCCATTGGGAACATGACAGTCATTAAGCCAGTTATGAATCCACCTAACAGTTGCCTTGTCCATTCCATACTTAGTAATTTTTTCAATAAGGACGATGTGAGATACTTTTTCAAATGCTTTGCTGAAGTCAAGATATACTATATCTACAGCATTTCCCTGATCCACCCAGTCAGTGATTTTGTCATAGAAGGAAATTAAGTTAGTCTGACATGACTCATTAGTTACAAACCCATGCTGACTCTGGTTAATCACTTCATTCTTATCCCGGTGCTTACATACATGTTGTTTAACCCCTTAATCCCATATGACGTACTATCCCATCAAGGTGACCTGGGACTTAATTCCCAGTGACGGGATAGTACGTCATATGCGATCGGCCGCGCTCACGGGGGGAGCGCGGCCGATCACGGCCGGGTGTCAGCTGACTAGTGCAGCTGACATCTGGCCCCGGCACATTAACCCCCGGCACACTGCGATCAATCATGATCGCAGTGTTCCGGCGGTATAGGGAAGCATCGCGCAGGGAGGGTGCTCCCTGCGTGCTTCCCTGAGACCCCCGGAGCAACGCGATGTGATCGCGTTGCTCCGAGGTCTCTTACCTCCTCCTCCCTGCAGCAGGCCCGGATCCAAAATGGCCACGGGGCTGCATCCGGGTCCTGCAGGGAGGTGGCTTACCAAGCACCTGCTCAGAGCAGGCGCTGGTAAGCCTGCAGCGCTGTAAGTCAGATCGCTGATCTGACAGAGTGCTGTGCAAACTGTCAGATCAGCGATCTGTGATGTCCCCCCCGGGACAAAGTAAAAAAGTAAAAAAAAAAAAATTTCCACATGTGTAAAAAAAATAATTCCTAAATAAAGAAAAAAATATATATATTATTCCCATAAATACATTTCTTTATTTAAATAAATAAAAAAAAAATAAAAGTACACATATTTAGTATCGCCGCATCCGTAATGACCGACCTTATAGGTCGGTCATAGGTCATAGGACTGTCCCACTAGTTAACCCCTTCAGTGAACACCGTAAAAAAAAAAACGAGGCAAAAAACAACGCTTTATTATCATACTGCCGAAACAAAAAGTGGAATAACACGCGATCAAAAAGACGGATATAAATACCCATGGTACCGCTGAAAACGTCATCTTATCCCGCAAAAAACGAGCCGCCACACAGCATCATCAGCAAAAAAATGAAAAAGTTATTGTCCTCAGAATAAAGCGATGCCAAAATAATTATTTTTTCTATAAAATAGTTTTTATCGTATAAAAGCGCCAAAACATAAAAAAATGATATAAATGAGGTATCGCTGTAATTGTACTGACCCGAAGAATAATCCATTAATTAATTATCCATTTTACCAAACACGGAACAGTATAAACGCCCTCCCCAAAAGAAATTCATGAATAGCTGGTTTTTGGTCATTCTGCCTCACAAAAATCGGAATAAAAAGCGATCAAAAATGTCACGTGCCCGAAAATGTTACCAATAAAAACGTCAACTCGTCCCGCAAAAAACAAGACCTCACATGACTCTGTGGACCAAAATATGGAAAAATTATAGGTCTCAAAATGTGGAGACGCAAAAACTTTTTTGCTATAAAAAGCGTCTTTTAGTGTGTGACAGCTGCCAATCATAAAAATCCGCTATAAAAGTAAATCAAACCCCCCTTCATCACCCCCTTAGTTAGGGAAAAATAATAAAATTAAAAAAATGTATTTATTTCCATTTTCACGTTAGGGCTAGGGTTAGGGTTAGGGTTGGGGCTAGGGTTGGGGCTAAAGTTAGGGTTAGGGTTGGGGCTAAAGTTAGGGTTAGGGTTGGGGCTAAAGTTAGGGTTAGGGTTGGGGCTAAAGTTAGGGTTAGGGTTGGGGCTAAAGATAGGCTTAGGGTTTGGATTACATTTACAGCTGGAATTAGAGTTAGGGGTGTGTCAGGGTTAGGGGTGTGGTTAGGGTTACCATTGGGATTAGGGTTAGGGGTGTGTTTGGATTAGGGTTTCAGTTAGAATTGGGGAGTGTCCACTGTTTAGGCACATCAGGGGCTCTCCAAACGCGACATGGCGTCCGATCTCAATTCCAGCCAATTCTGTGTTGAAAAAGTAAAACAGTGCTCCTTCCCTTCTGAGCTCTCCCGTGCGCCCAAACAGGGGTTTACCCCAACATATGGGGAATCAGCGTACTCGGGACAAATTGGACAACAACTTTTGGGGTCCAAGTTCTCTTGTTACCCTTGGGAAAATAAAAATTTGGGGGGCTTAAAATCATTTTTGTGGGATAAAAAAGATATTTTATTTTCACGGCTCTGCGTTGTAAACTGTAGTGAAACACTTGGGGGTTCAAAGTTCTCACAACACATCTAGATAAGTTCCTTGGGAGGTCTAGTGTTTCCAATATGGTGTCACTTATGGGGGTTTCTACTGTTTGGGTACATCGGGGGCTCTGCAAATACAACGTGACGCCTGCAGACCAATCTATCTAAGTCTGCATTCCAAATGGCGCTCCTTCCCTTCCGAACTCTGCCATGCGCCCAAACAGTGGTTCCCTCCCACATATGGGGTATCAGCGTACTCAGGACAAATTGGACAACAACTTTTGGGGTCCAATTTCTCCTGTTACCCTTGGGAAAATATAAAACTAGGGGCTAAAAAATCATTTTTGTGGAAAAAAATTTTTTTTTTATTTTCACGGCTCTGCGTTATAAACTGTAGTGAAACACTTGGGGGTTCAAAGCTCTCAAAACACATCTAGATAAATTCCTTAGGGGGTCTACTTTCCAAAATGGTGTCACTTGTGGGGGGTTTTAATGTTTAGGCACATCAGGGGCTCTCCATACGCAACATGGTGTCCCATCTCAATTCCAGTCAATTTTGCATTGAAAAGTCAAACGGCGCTCCTTCCCTTCCGAGCTCTGCCATGTGCCCAAACAGTCGTTTACCCCCACATATTGGGTATCAGCGTACTCAGGACAAATTGCACAACAACTTTTGGGGTCCAATTTCTTCTCTTACCCTCGGGAAAATAAAAAATTGAGGGCGAAAAGATCATTTTTGTGAAAAAATTTGATTTTTTTTATTTTTACGGCTCTGCATTATAAACTTCTGTGAAGCACTTGTTGGGTCAAAGTGCTCACCACACATCTAGATAAGTTCCTTAAGGGGTCTACTTTCCAAAATGGTGTCACTTGTGGGGGGTTTCAATGTTTAGGCACATCAGGGGCTCTCCAAATGCAACATGGCGTCCCATCTCAATTCCAGTCAATTTTGCATTGAAAAGTCAAATGGTGCTCCTTCCCTTCCGAGCTCTACTGTGCGCCCAAACAGTGGTTTACACCCACATATGGGGTATCAGCGTACTCAGGACAAATTGCACAACAACTTTTGGGGTCCATTTTCTCCTGTTACCCTTGGTAAAATAAAACAAATTGGAGCTGAAATAAATTTTGTGTGAGAAAAAGTTAATAAGCCTCCTTACCTTGACAAGCCAGCTGGTATGTCACTCTCCATAAGGAGAAACGTTACCCCTTGGACCCCATTTTTATTAAAACATTCCAAAAATTCCTGTGAAACACCTGAAGGGTTAATAAACTTCTTGAATGTGGTTTTGAGTACCTTGAGGGGTGCAGTTTTTAGAATGGTGTCACACTTGGGTATTTTCTATCATATAGACCCCTCAAAATGACTTCAAATGAGATGTGGTCGCTAAAAAAAATGGTTTTGTAAAAATGAGAAATTGCTGGTCAACTTTTAACCCTTATAACTCCCTAACAAAAAAAATTTTGGTTCCAAAATTGTGCTGATGTAAAGTAGACATGTGGGAAATGTTACTTACTAAGTATTTTGTGTGACATATCTCTGTGATTTAAGGGCATAAAAATTCAAAGTTGGAAAATTGCAAAATTTTCAAAATTTTCACCAAATTTCCATTTTTTTCACAAATAAGCGCAAGTTATATCGAAGAAATTTTACCACTATCATGAAGTACAATATGTCACGAGAAAACCGTGTTAGAATCGCCAAGATCCGTTGAAGCATTCCAGAGTTATAACCTCATAAAGGGACAGTGGTCAGAATTGTAAAAATTGGCCCGGTCATTAATGTGCAAACCACCCTCGGGGCTTAAGGGGTTAATAATTTGCTCAAAGATCTTTCCTGGTATGGAAGCCAGACTCACCGGCCTATAGTTCCCTGGGTCCACCTTCTTCCCCTTTTTGAAGATAGGAACGACATTTGCTCTTCTCCAGTCTTCTGGGACTTCTCCTGTTCTCCAATAATTTTCAAAGATTATGGAGAGTGGTTCAAAGAAGTTATTAACCCTTCAGTTGCTTCACTAGAACTGAAGCAATGTGGAAGGAAAAAATGAACATTTTACTTTTTTCACAAAAATTTTTAATTTAGACCCAAACTATTTTTATTTTCACAAGGGTAACAGGAGAAAATGGATCCCAGAATTTGTTGTGCAATTTCTCCTGAGTACGCCGATAGCCCATATGTGGGAGAAATCTACTATTTGGGCGCACGGCAGGGCTCGGAAGAGAAGGAGCACTGTTTGAATTTTTTAACACAAAATTGTCTGGAATCGAGAGCAGATGCCATGTCGCATTTGGAGAGTCCCTGATGGGCCTAAACAGTAGAAACCCTCCACAAGTGACCCCATTTTGGAAACCACACCCATCAAGGATTTCATCCAGATGTATAGTGAGCATTTTGAGCCCGCAAGCACAACACACAATTTGATAACATTAGATTGTCATATTGAATATGTTGTCAGTTGAGCGCAAATGCTCGCTACTCCAGTTTGCATTAGGTGCCTGTTTTGCGGCTGTTAGACACCCAAAAAAACCATGTGGGGAGTAGCGATACTCTGTGCATACCCGAGCACCAGATGCAAATTCGAGTAGTGAGCACTTGCGCTCAACACTAGCCATCATATCGTCATTTTTTTTTATTTTGAAAAAGAACAATTTTAACTCCAACCCTAAACCTAACACAAGCCTAACCCCAACCCTAACTCTAACCCTAACTGCAAAGAATGGAAAAAATATATATATTTTATAAGTTTTTTCTAACTAAGGGGGTGACAAATGGGGATTTGGTTTTCAATTTTTTTTATTCTGATCACTGTGAGAGAGTCTATCACAGTGATCAGAAAGAACTAATAGGAAAAATTCCCTATTGTTGCCGGGTACTGGCCGGCAGATCTGCTGGCACTGTTACGTATAAAGAGACAGAGTCCAAGTTCAACTTAAAACAGACAACTTTACTGGTTTCTTTTCTCAGCACATCCATGTCTATTGCAGCATCAACATAGGGTTCCACACAGTTTATATCCTTCGCTTTCCCTGTGCTTTCCCTCATGTCCTTCAGCATGTTCCCGGATCGTACTGTCTTGTCCGGTATCGCAGCGTCCTCCCTGTCCAGCTTCACGACACTTAGGAGTTCCCATGTCCGCTTCACAACAGACAAAAGGGCAGATGCCCACGTAGTAAGCTGCCACATGATAGAGCCACCAGCGTTCCTGTGTTGCTGCAATTCCTGATCTCCTGGCCTTGGACGTCTGGGCTTCTAGCTTCCAACGGGGCCCACTGTGTTGCCCCAGGCTTCAGGGCCTTCTGGGACTGCCTGGGCTCTCTGGCCCTCCTGGGCTGTCTGAGCTCCCTGGCCCTTCTGACAAACAGCAGGAAGCTTACTATCTTATCCCACAGTTGGCCCCTCCTATGTTAACTAGTTCCTAACTCTATGTCCCTATCTCTATAGTATTCTAACATGCCCCCCTCTAGTGGCTAAACTACTTACTACGCTTTCCCTAATATTCTATATACATATAGCAGCATACAGGGCAAAATTAACTTATCCAGACAAATAAGATATACATGACAATATTTACAGATCAATAATCACTTAACCGGGACATGTTTGGGGTCAAGGCAGTCTCTGTGACCCCCTACATATCGGCAGTCATTAAGGGGTTAATAGTGTTGTTCCTATCCTTGCAGTACACAGAAAGGCGAGCCTTCGTACACCGCATGGTTATCTTATAATTTATGTCATAACATGCTAGCCATACACGGTTAGTACCATCTGCAGTCCTTTTTCCCCTCCCTTTAGTCCCTTTCAGTATCCTGCTGTTATCTAGGTACTTAGTTGTAGCCATTTATTGGCTGCAGAGGTCACATGGGTAGTCGGGGACGTAGTTGCTGCACCACAGGGAAAAAAGACTGTTGGGGAGGACATGGCAGCACTGGAATAAATGGCACATTTATCAGGTGGCTAGTAGGTCTCTTATTGTTGTATCGCATTTTCCTCCTTTGGCCAATTTCTTCTGATATTGGAAAACTCCTTAATAATAAGGGAATGTTAAAGGATTTGTCCACTACTATTATGAAAGGCTCCAGAATGGTGTAAAGATAAAAAATAGTTACTGTACTCCCCTCCTGTGCTGGTGGTTCTCCTTTGCTCTCAGCACTGTGTGCCCTATTGCGGCCACTATTTAGCTGCTGCTTCTTCTGCTGGGATGAAGTATGAAGATTGCATTGCAAAACTGCAATAAAACAGTCTGCATTTTTTCATATGTGGTTTGATGCAGTTTTAGGCTACTTTTACAATTGCCATGTTTTTTGCAGCCCGTTTTTGCGTGTCTTTTTTGCGGGCCGTGTCGCCACAATTTCCATAGTCTGCTGCAATAACGGACCGCAAAAAACTTGTGGCTCGATGTTTTTCAGGTTTCCAATACTATGAAAACAGTATCGGAAAAAAAAAATGGCATCCGCAAAAACGGAAGCCACGGTGCACCGCAAAAACAAACTTCCATTGATTTTCAATGGGGGCCGTGTCCGTAAGCCGTGAAAAAGATCAGGCGGGTCTGATCTTTTTTCACCGCCGTAAATACGGCCCTCTGTGAAATTATTGCGGCCGGTTTTTGCGGGCCGGTATGTGTAAGGGTACCGTTTCACAGTGGCACTTTGGTCGCTACGACGGTACGATCCGTGACGTTCCAGCGATATAGTTACGATCTCGCTGTGTCTGACACGCTACTGCGTTCAGGGACCCCGCTGAGAATCGTACGTCGTAGCAGATCATTTGAAACTTTATTTCGTCGCTGGATCACCCGCTGTCATCGCTGCATCGGCGTGTTTGACGCCGATGCAGCGATGTCTTCACTGGTAACCAGGGTAAATATCGGGTTACTAAGCGCATGGCCGCGCTTAGTAACCCGATGTTTACCCTGGTTACCATTGTAAATGTAAAAAAAAAACCCCACTACATACTTTCATTACGGTGCCTGTCACGTCCCTGGGCGTCCGCTTCCCTGCACTCCTCCTGCATCCTGTGTCAGCGCCGGCCGGCCGTACATCAGAGCACAGCGGTGACGTCACCGCTCTGCTTTACGGCCGCGCTTACACAGGATGCAGGAGGAGTGCAGGGAAGCGGACACCCGGGGACGTGACAGGCACCGGAATGTGAGTATGTGTTTTTTTTTTTTACATTTACAATGGTAACCAGGGTAAACATCGGGTTACTAAGCGTGGCCCTGCGCTTAGTAACCCGATGTTTACCCTGGTTACCCGGAGACCTCGGCATCGTTGGTCGCTGGAGAGCTGTCTGTGTGACAGCTCTCCAGCGACCACACAACGACTTTCCAACGATCACGGCCAGGTCGTATCGCTGGTCGTGATCGTTGGAAAGTTGCAGAGTGTGACGGTACCCTAAGAGAAGCCTTATCATCAAAACAAATGCAACTTAAGATTGTCCAGTAGGTGATCATTCTGTAGGGATAGACTGCTATTGACAAGAGGCATGGTAATGACTAGTTGTCAATGTATTCATACATTCATGGTCGGACTGGGGTGCCAAGGGCCCACCAGTAATATGACTCTGGGGGCCACTGTTCAGCTACATGAAAATATTACTTTATGCTCATTCACAAATGTACCTATGCTTCTATAGAGTAAATGGTGGTTTGCTGAATGGTGAGATAATGGCTAAGGGTACATTTCCACTGGCGAGGAAAACGGACGAGTGCAATCCGATAAAAAATCGGATTGCACTCGGACCAATGTTATTCAATAGGTGTCTTTTCATTTGCGATTTTTTTCTCAGCCGAAATCGGACTGAGAAAAAAATCGCAGCAAGCTGCGTATTGCTGCGATTCTCGGACGAGACTCGCCAATGCAAGTCAATGGGTGCGAGAAAAAAATCGCACAGCACTCGCACCATGCGAGTACTGTCCGATTTTTACGCACCGGTGTCCTTTGAAAAGCCGGTAATTCAGCGCGGTGTACAGTAAAATCACACTGACAGGTTAGAATAGAGTAGATATATACACATAGAATGTGTATATATACATATATATATGTCAGTGAGACACCTATATATGTATATTTATATTTAATGCAGCGCTAGATAGCATAAAAGCCGCTAATTCAATTACCGGCTTTTTCTTTCTCCTTCCCAAACCCGACAGGATATGAGACATGGTTTACATACAGTAAACCATCTCATATCCCCCTTTTTTTTGCATATTCCACACTACTAATGTTAGTAGTGTGTATGTGCAAAATTTGGCCGCTGTAGCTGCTCAAATAAAGGGTTAAATGGCGGAAAAAATTGGTGTGGGCTCCCGCGCAATTTTCTCCGCCAGAGTGGTAAAGCCAGTGACTGAGGGCAGATATTAATAGCCAGGAGAGGGTCCATGGTTATTGGCCCCCGTGGCTACAAACATCTGCCCCCAGCCACCCCAGAAAAGGCACATCTGGAAGATGCGCCTATTCTGGCACTTGGCCACTCTCTTCCCACTCCCGTGTAGCGGTGGGATATGGGGTAATGAAGGGTTAATGTCACCTTGCTATTGTAAGGTGACATTAAGCCAGATTAATAATGGAGAGGCGTCAATTATGACACCTATCCATTATTAATCCAATTGTTTGAAAGGGTTAAAAAACACACACACACATGATTTAAAAGTATTTTAATGAAATAAACACAGCGGTTGTTTTAATATTTTATTGCTCTCTCAATCCATTTGCTGACCCTCGCTTGGCAAAACAATAAACACACAATATACATACCTTCTGCTGACCCGTCACGTCCCACGAAGTAATCCATCTGAAGGGGTTAAAATAATTTACAAGCAGGAGCCCTGCAAATGCAGCTGTGCTCCGTGCCTGTAATCCCCGGCGAATGAAGGAAATGTAGGTCATTGACCTACATTTCCTTCAGTCGCGGTGATGCGCCCCCTGGTGGATGTCCTCATATGACCTGGAGCGTGGGAAAAAGTTCCCAGGCTGCAGTTCATGAGAACATCCACCAGAGGGCGCATCACCACGACTGAATGTAAGTATAGATCACTCTGCTTTCCTTTCAGCACCCGGGGATTACAGGCACGAGCGAGTGGTTTATCGCAGCTCTGCCTGTAATATTAGTTAACCCCTTCAGATGGATTACCTCGTGGGACCTGACAGTTCATCAGAGAGGGTATGTATATTGTGTGTTTATTGTTTTGCCAAGCGAGGGTGTTGCTGATGGATTGAGAGAGCAATAAAATACTAAAACAACCTGTTTGTTTCTTTCATTAAAATACTTTTAAATCGTGTGTGTGTGTTTTTTAACCCTTTCAAACAATTGGATTAATAATGGATAGGTGTCATAATTGACGCCTCTCCATTATTAATCTGGCTTAATGTCACCTTACAATAGCAAGGTGGCATTAACCCTTCATTACCCCATATCCCACCGCTACAGGGAGTGGGAAGAGAGTGGCCAAGTGCCAGAATAGGCGCATCTTCCAGATGTGCCTTTTCTGGGGTGGCTGGGGGCAGATGTTTTTAGCCACGGGGGGGGGGGCAATAACCATGGTACATCCCTAGGCTATTAATATCTGCCCTCAGTCACTGGCTTTACCACTCTGGCGGAGAAAATTGCGCGGGAGCCCACGCCAATTTTTTCCGCCATTTAACCCTTTATTTGAGCAGCTACAGCGGCCAAATTTTGCACATACACACTACTAACATTAGTAGTGTGGAATATGCAAAAAAAAGGGGGATATGAGATGGTTTACTGTATGTAAACCATGTCTCATATCCTGTCGGGTTTGGGAAGGAGAAAGAAAAAGCCGGTACTTGAATTAGCGGCTTTTATGCTATCTTGCGCTGCATTAAATATAAATATACATATATAGGTGTCTTACTGACATATATATATGTATATATACCTATTCTATGTGTATATATCTACTCTATTCTAACCTGTCAGTGTGATTTTACTGTACACGGCGCTGATTTGCCGGCTTTTCAAAGGACACCGGTGCGTAAAAATCGGACAGCAATACGGATGTCATACTGATGTCATACGGATGATGCGATTAAAAATCGCATTGCACTCGCATGACAATCGCATACGTTACATCCGTTTTTTCGGTCCAGATTACGGACCGATTTGTCTCTCGCCAGTGGAAATGTACCCTAAGTCTGTACCTACTGAAGCAAGTAGATTGTGCCATACTGTTCATACAGTGGGGTGAGGAGCCCACTTCTGCACACCTGTGGACTAGTCGAAGCTTGGATATATTACCACTTTTTTAGTAACTGAAATGACAATCCATGGCAATTCAGGGATTTATATTCACACCTTTATATAGACCTTCATCATCTGGTGGGGTTGCAATATGCCTTGGGTCCAGGAGGTCTTCTCTTATTTTAGGAGCCACTTAGTTTACGTGTATCATTTACGTGTTCTAACTGCATTTCTCATGGAAAGAACACTTACCTGTTATGGTCTATGTCAGGTACGGACTGGGGCTGAAATTCAGCCCTGGCATTTGAGATCACACAGGCCCATGGTGTCCCGCCCCGAGCACCAGATGGGATATATTACTAATATTACCTTGGATGGTGGAAAGCAAGATTTACTACAAGACCAATATTTCTAATGATATCAATGTCACAACTCTTAACAGTATGGGTGTCTTCAGTGGCGTAACTTGAAACTCATGGGCCTCGATGTGAAAGCTCCAACAGGGCCCCCAAATATTTTAAATGTTTAATAGCAATAGTCTTTTTCTATAGGCCAAAGGGACTTTTCGGGCCCCCTAGGCTCCAGGGCCCGGGTGTGATTGTAACCCCCGCACCTGTTGTAGTTACGCCCCTCGGTGTCTTGAGAGCACTGATTCTGTTAACAATGTAGCAGACGAGGCGGCCCACGACCAGACAGGTGGCCCACGACCAGACAGGCCCTTCTGGCATTTGCCGGAATTGCCAGATGGCCAGTCCGGCCCTGGCCTATGTGTATGTTCACACTTCTACCTTTTTGATCGATTTGTTCACAGATTTCCCATTCAAACCAATGTGTCCTTGAAGAAAACGTCTGCCGTTCACGTGTGAGCCGGGCGCTGCTTTTTACTGTTAATAGGAGAAACTTGGACTTTTTTTTCTCTTGCATGTGAGAAAATGGATGTCACAATGATGGTAAAGATGGAAACACAGACCCAAATGGCCTAGGTCTGAGTGTGCTTTATCCGATTATGGTCCGTGTGCCCGTTCCCACTGTCAGTGCGGCAGCAGAGGTTTTATTGCACCTCCTGGGGTCGTTGTAAGGATTGTTGGGGGAAACATAATGACTAAAGCAATGCACTGGCTGTTTGCCATAGCAACCAATCACATTCATGCTTTTATGGTCCAATTCGTCTTTGAAAATTGAAAGCTGCAACCCGATTGGTCGCTGTGTGGCTGCTCCTTCGCTGTTTTCCGTTGCTCCAGGCCTCTTCCCTCATGCTCGGCCATCTAAGCATAACCGAACAGCGGAAAGTGAGGAAATCTGCTCCCATGTGAGAACACACAGCACTAGAAGCAGCCTACTTAATGGGTTAAAGGTCTCCGCGAGAGGCCCACACTACTGTGCTCCTTAGCAACAGTAACCATGGTGAGGCCGTGCTCCATGGAGGGGCGAGATTTCCTTCCCATAGAGCTAATGGGCGGGAATGTTTAGAATGACGTCACGACATTCCAGCCAATAGCAGCTAGCTCTGGTGACGTGGTTCCCGGGACGGCGCACACAGCGTGCATTGGTGGGTAGCGCTGCCCCTGTATTCTGGAGGGTATATGGGCGCCCGGACCGGCGATATATCGCGACACTACGGCTGTAGGGGGACACTGAAAACTGTGAGTGTGAGCGAAGTGTGTGCGCTGCAGGGAGTGTGGCGGTGACGAGCGCCTACTGCTCTGTACAGGCCGAGGAGGACAAAGGGAACAGTGGGGGATGCAGGGAGCTGTGTGAGGAGAGATGCAACATGGCTCCTCCGTGCTCCGCACAGCCCCCGTCCGCGCAGCGTCACTGGCCCAGCTGCCACGGGGCAGGCTATTGTTCTCTGGTGGCAGCTGGGCCACGACTCCCACATTCTTCTGCTTTGCCTTCATGACTGATGCAGTTTTTAGTCGTTTTACGATTTTCTGCAAATTGATAAATTCTGCAGAAAAATCCACACAATTTAGTGTACATGCATCACTGTGGATTTTCCTGCAGGTTTCTTGAGAAATTCAGCTGGAATTTCTGCACCATATCGAGATCCTGTGACCAGATCCCTAAGGTGGGGGTGCACAACCTGCGGCCGGGGGTCACGGGCCCCCAATACACCTGTGCGGCCCTCAACCATCCGCATAGTGTCATGGAGAAGACCCCTGTGCAGCAGCGTGGTCATGTGTGGGCCAGCCATGTTTTGGCAGAATTGGTCCTGACACATAAAGGAGTAGGTGAGACTAGTGCGGTTCTATTAATTTCTGGGAGAAGGGAAACATTGGACTGTTTCGGGGTCTGTCGTATCCTACAATGCAGAGTGCAGGGTCTCATCCAGCTGTCATACTCATTATAGAGGGGCACCCCAACCCTCCTGATAGGTGGGAGACCTATAAATGGGACCACCCCTATCAGGTGCATGTGTATTGTACGTACTTTCTATATGCAGTGAACGTCTCCAGAGGTAATACTAATATTGTGGCCATGGGCTTGTTTGATTGGACCCAAAAAGGTTGTGTTTTGCTCTAATATGTTTGGGGGCTCCGGCTGACTGATCTTTGGAGATGTAGATTGGACTTGTCCAATTTCAGACTGCCGATTCCATTGTTTTTCCCAAGATAATCCGCTGGCAGAGATGCGTCAGTTTCCTTTTTTCACCATGTACGTGAGATTCTTAAATTCTGTTCTACTGTAATATTCACTTTTTTTTTTTTTTTTTACAAAAGTCTACTTGGCAGGAGATACATTCAATGCAAGTACTTATGTCCCCCCCCAAAATTGAGAAAAGTATTCCAGGAGTGATACCTTTATTGGCTAACCAGAGAAATTAACATTTGCAATGTAGCCAATAAAGGTATCACTCCTTGAATACTTTTCTCAATTGTTTAGGGGACATAAGTATTTACATCGAATGTATCTCCTGCTGAGTAGTCTTGTACAAAAAAAAAAAAAAGTGAATATAAGTGACAGAACTATCACTAATACGATCATTCTATGCACATAGTGCCCGATACATCAAGACTGGTGCTGTTCATGCTGGTCTTGATGAGGGAATGTGCTGGATTCAGACAATCCTACTTCAGTCCCTGCTGGCTATAGGCTGTGCATTATCCAATCGGAGGCCAGCAGCTGACTGGGGGCGCATGGCAGTGATGTCATGCACTTGCACGCTGAAGTCAGCTACGTGGATTATAGGCTGTGCATTATACTATGTGGCTGGCTACGGGCTGTGCATTATACTACGTGGCTGGCTATGGGCTGTGCATTATACTACGTGGCTGGCTATGGGCTGTGCATTATACTACGTGGCTGGCTATGGGCTGTGCATTATACTACGTGGCTGGCTACGGGCTGTGCATTATACTACGTGGCTGGCTACGGGCTGTGCATTATACTACGTGGCTGGCTACGGGCTGTGCATTATACTACGTGGCTGGCTACGGGCTGTGCATTATACTACGTGGCTGGCTACGGGCTGTGCATTATACTACGTGGATAGCTACGGGCTGTGCCTTATACTACGTGGCTGGCTATGGGGCTGTGCATTATACTACGTGGATGGCTACCGGCTGTGCATTATACTACGTGGATGGCTACCGGCTGTGCATTAAACTACGCAGATGCCTCTTTAGTTTCCTGTGGTCCATGTACTACCTTTATGTGCTGTATTATATTGTGGAAGTGGATTTTTTGTTTAGATGTTAGGCTACGTTCACATTTGCGTTGTGCGCCGCAGCGTCGGCGCCGCAACGCACAACGCAAACAAAAACGCAGCAAAACGCATGCACAACGCTGCGTTTTGCGCCGCATGCGTCCTTTTTTTGATTGATTTTGGACGCAGCAAAAATGCAACTTGCTGCGTCCTCTGCGCCCGGACGCGGGCGCCGCAGGGACGCATGCGGCGCAAAACGCAAGTGCGACGCATGTCCATGCGCCCCCATGTTAAATATGGGGGCGCATGACGCATGCGGCGACGCTGCGGCGCAGACCGCAAATGTGAACGTAGAGTTAGCTATTTCCATAGAACCAGTGTTTGGTTTTGGAAACAAGACTTTTTAAGTCATAACAAAGACCCCATTTTTTTTTATTTATTTTTTATAAAAGGGAGTTTTCCATTTATTGATTTTTACAATACACGCAAGACGTGTAATATCTGAAACTCAAGCTAATAAGATCATTCTTTATGATGTACTTTGTAGGTAAACTGATGGACCCCAGTAGGAGTCAGCTGGACACAGACTTCTCTCAGCAGGAGGCACCATGCTTCATTGTAGAAGACTCACAGCCAGAAAGTTTGGGAACAGAAGTAGATCTGGACCATGCACGCTTCGGTCTGCTTGCACAACATCTTCCACAGCTGGAATCACAAGTAGAAAGCCCGGTCATGGTAAGAATTGTAAATATCCAAACAAAAAAGGTGTTAAACTGCACCCATAGGCTATGTGCACATGTAAGAAAAGAGGTGCAGAATTATCTGCACAAAATCTGCATCTGGCAGAATCTGCAGCTACGTTTTTAGTGCGTTTTTAGTGCAGATTTTATTTCTATAATGGAGGGGTGCAGAAACACTGCAGAACTGCACAAAAGAAGTGACATGCACTTCTTTGAAATCTGCAGCGTTTCTGCGCAGATTTTTCTGCACCATGTGCACAGCTTTTTTTTTTCACATTGATTTACATTGTACTGTAAATCACAGTGCAGTTCTGCAGCGTTTCTGCTGCAGAAAAATCTGCTGCAGATCTGCACCAATTCTGCACTAAATCTGCATCGTGTGCACATACTTTTAATCGTCCAAGTCTTTCAAGACCAAGAGGAGCACGTCAAAACCAGGGAATCCATCCCAGAGTGTGTTCCATATCCAGATAAATCAAAACACAGCGCCTCAAACTACTGAAGATTAAATCTTACATTTTATTCTGCCTCCTGTGCCACAGGAGGCTGAATAAAATGTAAGATTTAGGCTATGTGCACACGTTCAGGATTTCTTGCAGAAAATTCCTGAGAAAAACCTGAAATTTTCTGCAAGAAATCTGCATGCGTTTTTGCCGCGTTTTTGGTGCATTTTTTTCCGGACATTTCCCAATGCATTTTATAGTGGGAAATCCGCAAAATTAATGAACATGCTGCGTTTTTTACCACGATGCGGTTTTTTTTTCGGAAAAAAATGCATCGTGCACAAAACATGCGAAATTCATTCTAAATGATGGGATGCATATTGTATGCTGTTTTTTTGCGGTTTTATAGCGTTTTTATTGGGAAAAAACGTGAAAAAAACCGCGAAAAATCAGCAACGTGTGCACACCTTAGGGTATGTGCACACGTCCGGAAAGTATGCATAAATTTCCTGAGAAAATCCTGAGGTTTTCCGCAGGAATTCTGCATGCGTTTTTGTCGCGTTTTTTCTTCCGGAGGTTCCCAATGCAATAATATAGTGGGAAATCCGCTGAAAATCCTCAAAATTAATGAATATGCTGCGTATTTTTACGCATGCGTTTTTTTTTAACGGGAAAATACCCCACATATGCACAAAAGCTGCAGAAACCATTAAAAATGATGGGATGTTTAATGTATGCGTTTTTTTAAGTGTTTTTGCCGCCGAAAAAACGTGCAATAAACGCGAAAAATCCGCAAATAAGCCGGAACGTCTGCACATACCCTTAGGGTTTTTCGCAGAAAAAAACGCACCATGTGCACAAAACATGCAGAATGCATTCTAAATGATAGGATGCATAATGTATGCGTTTTTAATGAGTTTTTATAGCGCGAAAAAACCTGAACGCGTACACATAGCCTTAATCTTCACTATAGTTTGAGTCGCTGTTTTTTGATTTATCTGGATATGGTAAGAATTATAGTCCTACTTATTTTATTCTTCTATTTTGATGTAATTATTATAAATGCATTAAAGGGAACTTGTCACCCCCAAAATGGAAGTCTAGCTAAGCCCACCGGCATCAGGGGCTTATGTACAGCATTCTTTAATGCTGTAGATAATCCCCCGATGTATCCTGAAAGATGAGAAAAAGAGGTTAGATTATACTCACCCAGGGGCGGTCCGATCCGATGGGCGTAGCGGTCCGATCCGGGGCCTCCTATCTTGATAGGATGATGTCCTCTTGTCTTCACGCTCCGGCGCAGGCGTACTTTGCCCTGTTGAGGGCAGAGCAAAGTACTGCAGTGCTCAGACGCCGGGCCTCTCTGACCTTTCCCAGGCCCTGCGCACTTCAGTACTTTGCTCTGCCCTCAACAGGGCAGACAAAGTACGCCTGCGCTGGAGCGGCGGCATGAAGACAAGAAGAGGACGTGATCGTAAGAAGATGGGAGGCCCCGGACCGGACCGCGACACCCATCGGACCGGACGCCCCTGGGTGAGTATAATCTAACCTTTTTTTTTCCATCTTTCAGGATACATCGGGGGCTTATCTACAGTATTCCACAATGCTGTAGATAAGGCCCTGATGCCAGTGGGCTTAGCTCAACTTCCATTTTGGGGGTGACAGGTTCCCTTTAAGACTTGTCAAATGGTATAGTATTAATGAAAATAATGCTTCTAATAAAATGTGTGCCAATTACTATGGTTTAAGTGAATTTACTGTTAAATTCTGGTCTGCAAATGTTACATTTACAGAGTGATTTGGTGAGGAAATTATCACACAAATAGTCTGACCTATATACTTTCTCAAAAAAATAAATGCAACACTAAAATCTCATATCCTAGATATCAGTGAATGAAATAAAACCTAACAATGGCAATAAAACCTAAAAATGATCAATGTACAATTGTGGCCAAAAGTATTGACACCTTTGTAATTCTGTCAGATAATACTCAGTTTCTTCCTGAAAATGATTGCAAACACAAATTCTTTGTTATTATTATCTTCATTTAATTTGTCTTAAATTAAAAAACACAAAAGAGAATGAAGCAAAAAGCAAAACATTGATCATTTCACACACAACTCCAAAAATGGTCCAGACAAAAGTATTGGCACCCTCAGTCTAATACTTGGTTGCACAACCTTTAGCCAAAATAACTGCGACCAACCGCTTCCGGTAACCATCAATGAGTTTCTTACAATGCTCTGCTGGAATTTTAGACCATTATTCTTTGGCAAACTGCTCCAGGTCCCTGATATTTGAAGGGTGCCTTCTCCAAACTGCCATTTTTAGATCTCTCCACAGGTGCTCTATGGGATTCAGGTCTGGACTCATTGCTGGCCGCCTTAGAAGTCTCCAGTGCTTTCTCTCAAACCATTTTCTAGTGCTTTTTGAAGTGTGTTTTGGGTCATTGTCCTGCTGGAAGACCCATGACCTCTGAGGGAGACCCAGCTTTCTCACACTGGGCCCTACATTATGCTGCAAAATTTGTTGGTAGTCTTCAGACTTCATAATGCCATGCACACGATCAAGCAGTCCAGTGCCAGAGGCAGCAAACAACCCCAAAACATCAGGGAACCTCCGCCATGTTTGACTGTAGGGACTGTGTTCTTTTCTTTGAATGCCTTTTTTTTTCCTCCTGTAAACTCTATGTTGATGCCTTTGCCCAAAAAGCTCTACTTTTGTCTCATCTGACCAGAGCACATTCTTCCAAAACGTTTTAGGCTTTTTCAGGTAAGTTTTGGCAAACTCCAGCCTGGCTTTTTTATGTCTCGGGGTAAGAAGTGGGGTCTTCCTGGGTCTCCTACCATACAGTCCCTTTTCATTCAGACGCCGACGGATAGTACGGGTTGACACTGTTGTACCCTCGGACTGCAGGGCAGCTTGAACTTGTTTGGATGTTAGTCGAGGTTCTTTATCCAACATCCGCACAATTTTGCGTTGAAATCTCTTGTCAATTTTTCTTTTCCGTCCACATCTAGGGAGGTTAGCCACAGTGCCATGGGCTTTAAACTTCTTGATGACACTGCGCACGGTAGACACAGGAACATTCAGGTCTTTGGAGATGGACTTGTAGCCTTGAGATTGCTCATGCTTCCTCACAATTTGGTTTTTCAAGTCCTCAGACAGTTCTTTGGTCTTCTTTCTTTTCTCCATGCTGAATGTGGTACATACAAGGACACAGGACAGAGGTTGAGTCAACTTTAATCCATGTCAACTGGCTGCAAGTGTGATTTAGTTATTGCCAACACCTGTTAGGTGCCACAGGTAAGTTACAGGTGCTGTTAATTACACAAATTAGAGAAGCATCACATTATGTTTCGAACAGTGCCAATACTTTTGTCCACCTCCGTTTTTATGTTTGGTGTGGAATTATATCCAATTTGGCTTTAGGACAATTCTTTTTGTGTTTTTTTCATTTAAGACAAATTAAATGAAGATAATAATACCAAAGATTTTGTGTTTGCAATCATTTTCAGGAAGAAACTGAGTATTATCTGACAGAATTGCAGGGGTGTCAATACTTTTGGCCACAACTGTAAATCACAACTAATATCCCACGGAGGTCTGGAGTTGGAATGATGCTCAAAATCAAAGTGGAAAATGAAGTTATAGGCTGATCCAACTTCAGTGGAAATTCCTCAAGACAAGGAAATGATGCTCAGTAGTGTGTGTGGCCTCCACGTGCCTGTATGACTTCCCTACAATGCTTGGGCATGCTCCTGATGAGGCGGCGGATGGTTTCCTGAGGGATCTCCTCCCTGACCTGGACTAAAGCATCCGCCAACTCCTGGACAGTCTGTGGTGCAACGTGACTTTGGTGTATGGTGCGAGATGTGATGTCCCAGATGTGTTCAATAGGATTCAGGTCTGGGGAACGGGCGGGCCAGTCCATAGCTTCAATGCCTTCATCTTGCAGGAACTGCTAACACACTCCAGCCACAAGAGGTCTGGCATTGTCCTGCATTAGAACCCAGGGCCAACCGCACCAGCATATGGTCTCACAAGGGGTCTGAGGATCTCTTCTCGGTAGCTAATGGCAGTCAGGCTACCTCTGGCGAGCACATGGAGGGCTGTGCGGCCCTCCAAAGAAATGCCACCCCACACCATTACTGACCCACTGCCAAACCTCTCATGCTGAAGGATGTTGCAGGCAGCAGATCGCTCTCCATGGCGTCTCCAGACTCTGTCACGTCTGTCACGTGCTCAGTGTGAACCTGCTTTCATCTGTGAAGAGCACAGGGCGCCAGTTTCTAACCATTTGTGCAGACACATGCACATTTGTGGCCTGCTGGCGGTCATTTTGCAGGGCTCTGGCAGTACTCGTCCTGTTCCTCCTTGCACAAAGGCTGAGGTAGCGGTCCTGCTGCTGGGTTATTGCCCTCCTTTGACCCTCTCCACGTCTCCTGGTGTACTGGCCTGTCTCCTGGTAGCGCCTTCAGCCTCTGGACACTACGCTGACAGACACAGCGAACCTTCTTGCCACAGCTTGCATTGATGTGCCATCCTGGATGAGCTGCACTACCTGAGCCACTTGTGTGGGTTGTAGAGTCCATATCATGCTACCACGAGTGTGAAAGCACATCCAACATTCAAAAGTGACCAAAACATGAGCCAGAAAGCATTGGTACTGAGATGTGGTCTGTGGTCCCCACCTGCAGAACCACTCCTTTATTGAGTGTGTCTTGATAGTTGCCAATAATTTCCATCTGTTGTCTATTCCATTTGCACAACAACATGTGAAATTGATTGTCAAACAGTGTTGCTTCCTAAGTGGACAGTTTGATTTTACAGAAGTTTGATTTACTTGCAGTTATATTCTGTTGTTTAAGTGTTCCCTTTTTATATTTTTTTACTCTGTCGCCTCATTGGGGGGCACAGGACCATGGGTGTTAGGCTGCTGTCCACTAGGAGGCGACACTATGCATAATCTTGAAAAGATTAACCATGGCTCCTCCTCTGCAGTATACACCCCTGGACGGCGTCAGTCTTCTCCAGTTTTTGCTTAGGCATAGGAGGCACACCTAAAATTTTTTATTTTTTTTTTTACTCTGTTTTTTCCGACGGGATAACAGATGAAGAAAAGTCGGTCTCCTGGGAGACTCCCGGCATGGCTCCTTCCTTGGCCCCCTATTACGGGGTGCCCGGTTGAAGTCGAGATGGCTATTCCCCATGTCGCTCCTTCCCCTGTCCCTCGGGTGCTGGTTCGAAGTCGAGACCCCCCTCTCCTTCCCCAATTTCTTTTGGTCTCTGGGTTGAGGTTGAGGCGAGGATAAAGCCCCCTGATGGTGACAGCAGCACCCTCCCTAATCCCCCTCTGGGGGCATTAGGTTGAGACGCCTCAGGTAGGGCCTGTACAGGCCGCACTCTGCAGCTCCCAGCATGGGGCAGCACACCGCGCCTGCATCCAGGGACCCCAGCCCAGCTGCAGGCTCCTGTCGGGGCCGGGGTGAGTGCAGGCAGGCATGGCACAGACAGACACAGGGCTCCCTGCGCCCCTGTCTCTGCGGCAGCACTAGCTCTATACTGCCTCAGGGGGACCCCTCACAGGGCCCCCCTTCTGCTTATAGCCCCACCGCTATCCTGCCATTAAATCCGGGGGGGGGGGGGGGGGTGTCCGGTTCAGATCCGACCCCCTCCCGGACTTTCGCGCCAGCCTGGAGCCTTTCTGGGCATCAGGCATCTAATTTAGGCCCCGGCTTCAGCCTAGCTGAAGCCGCCGCCTCCTCTCTGCCCCCCCCGGCCCGCCCCCCCGGATGACAAATATGACACTCTACAGTGTCATAGAGGGGGCGGATCGAGACAGAAAAGGTGCATTTTTACACAGCTCTGCCTCCCTTTTTCAGCTCTCCGCCCCCTTCTCCCCCTTCCTGGCAGGACCAGGCCAGCCAGTCTCCGGGGGGCACAGGACTGTGGATCTTCGGCGCTGGACCTAGGGGCAAACTGGTGGGGTAAGATCACAGCTTGGTTTTTTTAATCGGCTGTGAATCCATATTTCCAATAAGGCTCCCCTATAGGTTCCTCTGCACCTGTAGGGTCCGCTGCATAGCCAGCCCTTCTGCACTCTGTGCACTATGCCGGGCTCAAGGTCCAAGAGAACCAGGCAGGACTGCTATTATGCATTCTGCACAGTCTGCAGGACCGCTCTCCCCAGTGGCAGCACGTACCCGCACTGCCAGGACTGCATCGAGACTACTGTGTCAGAGCCCCAAGAAGCCCCTACCAATGCTTCGATGTCTAATACCACGCCGGAATGGGTCACTCAGATGTCGCAATCTATGACGCAGTCTATAGATAACCTAACCTCCACATTGCTTCAGGCTCTGCAGAGTCATGCCTCGGCTATGACCGTTACCCAGCAAAGGGAGAGCTTGACTCCGGAACAGGACAACTCTGACACATCCACATCTAGGTCAGGACGCAAGCGGACCCATAGGTCAGGACGCAAGCGGACCCATAGGTCATGCCCATCTGCGTCATCCCATAGCACACGGTCATCCCCTTCTAGGGAGGGACACCGTAGTTCCATGTCATCTAGACCGTCCCCTTCCAGGGGCAGACAATGCAGATCTCCGCAATCCCCGACCAGAGAAGGCCTCCGCCCCAGCTCACCCAGCAGGGGACACCTCAGTGATACATAGGATTCGGAAGGCATGTGTGACTCTGACAAGGAAACGGAGGGGTCCCTGAACCCAATCCCCCCCCTAGAAATACAGCGCTAGTTGAGGACATAATCTCTTCCATCCATCGAGTGCTGGACATTTCTGATCTGCCACCAGAGGCCCCAGAACACAAGATTTCCTTTGAAGGAGCTCTGAAGCCCCCTAAGGTTTTCTCTAACCACTCAGAGTTTAAGGCGATCCTTAAAAAGCAGCTCTCACAGCCTGAGAAAAAATTCGCCAATCGCAAATATCTGGAGGCGAGGTACCCCTTCCCGCAGAAGGACACCAAGGAATGGACAGATCCACCTGAAGTGGACCCCCCAGTTTCTAGGCTAGCAGCACAGACCCTCCTTTCACTGCCGTATAGCTTAACCCTCAAGGACGCAGCAGACCGGCAGGTAGAACGCATGGCTCGTTCAATTTTCGAGGCTGCAGGGGCATCCCTGGCTCCCTGTATTCACTTCAGTTTGGGGCTGTCAAGGCCATTATAGCCTGGGCCAAAAATTTACAAGCTGGCCTCCAAGCATCCGCTCCTGCGCCGTCGGACCAAGCGGTTCAAATAGCAGTCCTAGCAGATTACATGCTTCATGCAGCTCTGGATTCAGCAAGGGGTGTAGCGGGGATAGCATCAGACGCCATCACAATTCGGCCTATCCTCCTGGCTGCGGGAATGGAAAGCGGACGCAGCCTCAAAGAAGTCCCTCACGCACCTCCCCTACCTCTGGGCGACTTTTCAGTGAACAGTTGAACACTATTATATCCAACGCCACCGGGGGTAAGAGTACCTCTCTTCCCCAACTGAAACCTAAACGCACTTACAAGATGCGTAACCAAACTCGATTCCGATTCTTTCGGAACTCCTCGGGCTGTTCTGTCTCGCGTTCAGCACAAAATCGTAATCGTTCCCCACGCAGGGACAACTCACGATTGACGCAAATTTTGGGACAAGACCTGGCAGTCAAAATCAGGCCAGTCTAAGCCCAGAGGAGGAAAAATCTCAGATTTTCTCCTTATCATGACTCACGGACTCCGGAAGACACCACACCCGTAGGCGGCCGACTTTTGCTCTTTCATCAAGTCTGGCTGCCTATTACAGAAGACAGGTGGGTCAGGGAACTAGTGTCTTCTGGATACAAAATAGACTTCACCTCCAACCCACCGGACCGATTCTTCCTCTCTGTCCCCCCAAAACCACCAGCCAAGGCTCGTGCCTTCCACCAAGCGGTCTCCTCGCTTTTTCAAGCAGGAGTCATAGTACCGGTCCCTACGGCCAAGCGCTTCCGAGGGTTCTACTCCAATCTATTCGTAGTTCCCAAGAAAGGCAGCGTACGGCCCACACTGGACCTAAAACAGCTCAACAAATATGTACGGGTCCGTCACTTCCGCATGGAGTCCCTTCGGTCCATCATTGTGTCCATGGAGAAAGGAGAATATCTCGCCTCCATAGACATACAAGACGCATACCTGCATATACCTATTGCACCTGCCCATCAGAGATTTCTCAGGTTCGCAATCGACCAGGAACACTACCAGTTCGTGGCTCTCCCGTTAGGACTCGCTACGGCTCCCAGAGTGTTTACCAAGGTCATGGCAGCCACCATGGACGTCCTGCACTCCAGAGGCATAGTAGTCGTTCCATACCTGGACAATCTACTCAAGGCTCCCACCTTCAAGGACTGCGAGCTCAGCGTCTCAATCACAACTGACACTGAGTCGCATGGGCTGGTTAGTCAACATACGAAAGTCATCGCCAACCCCGAGTCAGTCTCTGACCTTACTGGGAATGCTATTCAACACTTCCAGGGGTCTAGTGCTCCTTCCCAGGGACAAGGCACTGGCTCTCCACCTAGGAGTTCGCACCCTCCTCCGCAAACCCCCTAGATCTTTCCGGTTTGCCATGAGAGATCTCGGCAGGATGGGGGCAGCAATAGAAGCGGTCCCATTTGCCCAGTTTCGCCTCAGGCCTCTCCAACTAGCCATTCTCAAGTCCTGGGACAGGAATACTTTTTCTCTCGACAGGGAGTTCCAGCTAACGTCGTCAACCAGGAGGTCCCTGCACTGGTGGCTCAAGCCAACCTCGCTAGCAAAGGGGAAATCCTTTCTCACAGGTCAATGGAAGGTTCTGACCACCGATGCGAGCCTGATGGGTTGGGGTGCGGTGCACATACACCACAGGGCACAGGGCAAGTGGTCCCCAGTGGAAGCGACCATGCCCATCAACATCTTGGAAATTCGTGCCATCCTCCTGGTATTGAGGGCCTTCCATCACCTACTGGCAGCCTCTCACATCAGAATACAGTCGGACAATGCCACGGCAGTGGCATATGTGAATCACCAAGGGGGGGACCCACAGTGCCCAGGCGATGGAAGAAGTCACACATCCTCCACTGGGCGGAGGACACAGGGTCGGTTCTCTCAGTGGTCCACATTCCGGGTGTGGACAACTGGGAAGCAGACTTCCTCAGCCGACAAGGAATAGACTCGGGAGAGTGGTCTCTCCATCCCGAAATTTTTCGCCAGATCTGCCATCGCTGGGGGACCCCGGATGTAGACCTAATGGCATCCCACTTCAATGCCAAGGTCTCCAACTTCATGGCCAGAACACACGATCCACGGTCGCTCGGAGAAGAAGCTCTGGTTCAGGACTGGACCCAGTTCCAGCTTCTGTACATTTTTCCACCTCTCCCCCTGATATCCAGAGTGGTAAGGAAGATCAAACAAGAGGGAGTTCCAACCATCCTAATTGCACCGGACTGGCCCAGACATACATGGTACGCTGACATAGTACTACTTACAGCAGATGCCCCCAGGCGCCTATCTGACCGCCCGGATCTTTTATCACAAGGCCCGTTCTACCACCAGAACTCGGGCCCCTTAATTTGAAGGTGTGGCCCTTGAAACCTGTATTCTAACCCAGGCAGGGCTCTTGCCGGACGTCATTAGAACCATGATCAGGGCACAGTAACCAGCCTCTGCCAAGATCTATTACCGTACCTGGAAAGCTTTCTTTACCTGGTGCGAATTTCGTGGCCAGACCCCATTCCTTTATTCCCTCCCCAAGCTACTTGGTTTTCTCCAATGGGGTCTGGAGGCCAGGCTGTCCCTGGGCTCGCTTAAGAGCCAGGTGTCAGCCCTCTCAGTGCTTTTTCAAAGGCGCATTGCTACCAAGCCGCAAGTAAGGACATTCCTTCAGGGGGTTTCCCGATTGGTTCCCCCCCTACAGACGACCACTAGAAACGTGGGACCTCAACCTGGTCCTGACAGCATTGCAGGAACCACCCTTCGAACCCCTTAAAGGGCCACTGTCACCCCCCTCCAGCCGTTATAAACTAAAAGAGCCACCTTGTGCAGCAGTAATGCTGCAGTCTAACAAGGTGGCTCTTTTAGTTTTTGATTCAGTTATTTCCTCAATAAAGCGTTTTAAAATTTGTACAAAATAACCTGTCCTTAGACCTGGAGGCGGTCCGAAGCTTCCTCGGTGAATCTCCCAACGGCCGTCACTCTTCTCTTCTGGGGATGTGGTCGCCGCCCCCTGCGCGCTGTTTCTTCTTAAATCCGGCGCCTGCGCTGTGCGTGCCTGCCTGGGGCAGGCGCAGTCTTCATTGTCCGTCATAGGTCAGATGCAGGGTGCCTGACTGCGCCTGTGCCGGCAGTGCGGCCACCCTGTTGCTGAATCCCCGCCCCGCACTGTTATTCATTATGCACAGTGCGGGGCTGGGGTTCCTGGGCATGCGCGCTGCGCTGTTCAGACGCTCCCCCAGCTCAGACGCTCCCCCGCCTTCCAGCGTTGTTATTTGCGGCTGCTTCATTCCAAACGCTGGCAAGGAAACCTGTATATTACGGCAAAGCTGGAAGGCGGGGGACCGGGGGAGCGTCTGAACAGCGCAGTGCGCATGCCCAGGAACCCCAGCCCCGCACTGTGCATAATGAATAACACAGTGCGGGGCGGGGATTCAGCAACAGGGTGGCCGCACTGCTGGCACAGGCGCAGTCAGGCACCCTGCATCTGACCTATGACGGACAATGAAGACTGCGCCTGCCCCAGGCAGGCACGCACAGCGCAGGTGCCGGATTTAAGAAGAAACAGTGCGCAGGGGGCGGCGACCACATCCCCAGAAGAGAAGAGTGACGGCCGTTGGGAGATTCACCGAGGAAGCTTCGGACCGCCTCCAGGTCTAAGGACAGGTTATTTTGTACAAATTTTAAAACGCTTTATTGAGGAAATAACTGAATCAAAAACTAAAAGAGCCACCTTGTTAGACTGCAGCATTACTGCTGCACAAGGTGGCTCTTTTAGTTTATAACGGCTGGAGGGGGGTGACAGTGGCCCTTTAAGGAGGTCCCGTTCCGCCTTCTATCCCAGAAGGTGGTTTTCCTGGTGGCAATCACCTTGTTACGCAGGGTGTCTGAACTTACAGCACTCTCCTGCAGACGGCCCTTTCTGGCTTTTCACCAGGACAAGGTAGTCCTCCGTACGGTCCCATCCTTCCTTCTGAAGGTTGTGTCCAACTTCCACCTCAATGAGGAAATTTCTCTGCCTTCCCTTTGTCTGGTCCCGGTTCATAGAGTGGAGAAGGCTCTGCATACGCTTGACCGTGTCAGGGCATTGCGTATATATGTCTAGGACTGCGTCCTTCCGGAACTCTGATTCTCTTTTCCTTCCTCCGGAAGGCGGCCGCAAGGCTCTGCCAGCTTCCAAAGCTACCCTTGCCAGATGGATCAAATCCACCATAAAAGAGGCCTACCGCCTTAAGAATTCTCCTCTTCCAGCCGGTATTACGGCATTCTACACGGGCGGTAGGGGCCTTCTGGGCCATTCGGCACCAGGCTTTGGCACAAGAAGTGTGTAAGGCAGCCACTTGGACTAGCCTACACACATTTACTAAACACTACAGAGTTCATACCCAGTCCTCCGCGGACGCGAGCCTGTGTAGATGTATTTTGCAGGCGGCGGTGCCCCAAGTGTAGGGGCCTGTCTACACAATACTCGTCCATTGCTTCCCACCCAGGGACTGCTTTGGGACGTCCCACGGTTCTGTGTCCCCCAATGAGGCGACGGTAATGGAGATTTGTGTACACAACGTAAAATCTCTTTCTCTTAGCCTCTAATTGGGGGACACAGCTCCCACCCTGTTGCCCTTTCCGGGCCGTTGTTACTGTTGAGTTCTCATATTGTTTTCTTGAGCTCGTACATAGTTGCCTTCTTATATGCATGGTTATGTTGTTCATATTACGTTCCTCCTAATGCTTTTGCACAATACTGGAGAAGGCTGACGCCATCCAGGGGTGTATACTGCAGAGGAGGAGCCACGGTTAATCTTTTTGAGATTATGCATAGTGTCGCCTCCTAGTGGACAGCAGCATAACACCCATGGTCCTGTGTCCCCCAATTAGAGGCTAAGAGAAAGAGATTTTACGGTGAGTACACAAAAATCTCCTTTTTTAGCAGTGTATATAATATGTAGGTATCGGTGGACCTGCCTACCTCACTTACAAGTGCTTTTCACTAAATTAGAATATCATCAAAAAGTTAATTTTTTTCAGTTCAATACAAAAAGTGAAACTCCTTTATAGAGTCATTACCAACAGTGATCTATTGCAAGTGTTTTTCTGTTAATGTTGATGGTTATGGCTTACAGCCAATGAAAACCAAAAAATCAAAGTCATTATCTCAGTAAATTAGAATAATTAACAAAAACACCTGCAAAAGCTTGCTAAGCGTTTAAAAAGGTCCCTTAGTCTGTTTGCGTAGGAGGCAATCATTGACACTTCCCAAGGAGGGTAAGCCACAAAAGGTAATTGCTGAATCCCAGCCCCGCAGTGACTTATGATTTATTCACATTGCGGGGCTGGGATTCACAGGCAGGGCGGCCGCGCAGTCAGCTGGGCTGCATATGAGGAAAGACGGCCAGCGCTCACTGCGCCTGCACCAGGCAGGGGAAAAGCGCGCAGGCGCCGGCTACTTTTGAAAACAGTGGTGAGGAGGAGGCGGCGCCCGGCGCCAAGAAGATGTGAGTGACAGCTGTGTGCTGTCTGAAGCAGGGGGGAAACGCCGGCCCACTTGACTGAGGAGCAGGTATTTTAGACAAATTATAAAACTGATTATTTCTCAAGTTACAGCACCCAGACCTAAAAGAGCCACCTTGTCAGAACAGAATGCAGCATTACTGCTGCACAAGGTGGCTCTTTTACGATACGATACGATACACTTTATTGATCCCGTGGGAAATTATGGTATCACAGCAGCACAACTTAAATCAGAAAAATCATAAAACGAATTAATTGACATGACAGTGTAGTTGACAGAAGAACATTATACATTAGAATAGGACATACACAACGAGTGAACTGAAATGTAGAGAAATAAAGTAGACATTCACCTTGATGATTTAACCCTAATGTTATTGTTGTACATTCCCATAGCATTTGGCACAAACTATTTCCTATATTTTTCCTTCTTACACCTCAGAAGTATTAGCCGGTTACTGAAGGTGCTCTTCTGTCTCATGAATAGTTTGAAACGACTGGGGGGGGGGGTGACAGGTTCCCTTTAAAAGCCAAAACCTCAAAGAGATGAATCTGACACCCTTGGGTCTACAATAGACAAGCAACCCTGTGAAATGCCAAATATAATTTATCAGGATTCCATATCCTCTCTAAACCACCTCCAATAAGATCACAAAATATCAATATAAATACAAAAGCCTAATAAAACAGAAATCCTGATAGTATAAAAACCTGCCTGAGGCTAGTGTGATGAAATCACAGCCGAGGATAACAAGGTCTGTGAGGCCACAAATATGAACAGGGCAGTATCAAGTAAAATATCTATATTTGCAGATGATACAAAACTATGTAAAGCAGTCAATACATGAGAAGATAGTACTCTGCTACAGATGGATCTGGAGAAGTTGGAAACTTGGGCCGAAAGGTGGGAGATGCGGTTTAACAATGATAAATTTAAGGTTATACACATGGGAAGAAGGAATCAATATCACCATTACACACTGAACGGGAAACCACTGGGTAAATCTGACATGGAGAAGGACTTGGGGATCCTAGTTAATGATAAACTTACCTGGAGCAGCCAGTGCCATGCAGCAGCTGCCAAGGCAAACAGGATCACGGGGTGCATTAAAAGAGGTCTGGATACACATGATGAGAGCATTATATTGCCTCTGTACAAATCCCTGGTTAGACCGCACATGTAGTACTGTGTATAATGGAACTAGAGCGAGTACAAAGCAGGGCAATAAAATTAATAAAGGGGATGGGGGAACTCCAATACCCAGAGAGATTAGCAAAATTAGGATTATTTAGTCTAGAAAAAAAGACTGAGGGGCGATCTAATAACCATGTATCTAATATATAATTGCCTAGAATACTACTTCCTGCAATTTGTGCCAACTTCCGTGGCTTTGTCCGGAGCTAATGTCCGGAGCTAATGTCCGGAGATAAGTGACGTCACCAGTGTCCTACACCCAGGCAGAGCACAGGGGCCCCAGGCAGAGCACAGGGGCCCCAGGCAGAACATGGGGCCCCAGGCAGAGCACAGGGGCCCCAGGCAGCATATGGGGCCCCAGGCAGAGCACAGTGGCCCCAGGCAGAGCACACACCAAATCGGAGGCCGAGGGGCCCCGCCAACCAAATCGGAGGCCGAGGGGCCCCGCCAACCAAATCGGAGGCCGAGGGGCCCCGCCAACCAAATCGGAGGCCGAGGGGCCCCGCCAACCAAATCGGAGGCCGAGGGGCCCCGCCAACCAAATCGGAGGCCGAGGGGCCCCGCCAACCAAATCGGAGGCCGAGGGGCCCCGCCAACCAAATCGGAGGCCGAGGGGCCCCGCCAACCAAATCGGAGGCCGAGGGGCCCCGCCAACCAAATCGGAGGCCGAGGGGCCCCGCCAACCAAATCGGAGGCCGAGGGGCCCCGCCAACCAAATCGGAGGCCGAGGGGCCCCGCCAACCAAATCGGAGGCCGAGGGGCCCCGCCAACCAAATCGGAGGCCGAGGGGCCCCGCCCACCACAAGTAAGTGCGGCCGCAAAAGTAAGTGCGCCCCCGGGTGCAAAAGTAAGTGCGCCCCCGGGTGCAAAAGTAAGTGCGCCCCCGGGTGCAAAAGTGCGCCCCCGGGTGCAAAAGTAAGTGCGCCCCCGGGTGCAAAAGTAAGTGCGCCCCCGGGTGCAAAAGTAAGTGCGCCCCCGGGTGCAAAAGTAAGTGCGCCCCCGGGTGCAAAAGTAAGTGCGCCCCCGGGTGCAAAAGTAAGTGCGCCCCCGGGTGCAAAAGTAAGTGCGCCCCCGGGTGCAAAAGTAAGTGCGCCCCCGGGTGCAAAAGTAAGTGCGCCCCCGGGTGCAAAAGTAAGTGCGCCCCCGGGTGCAAAAGTAAGTGCGCCCCCGGGTGCAAAAGTAAGTGCGCCCCCGGGTGCAAAAGTAAGTGCGCCCCCGGGTGCAAAAGTAAGTGCGCCCCCGGGTGCAAAAGTAAGTGCGCCCCCGGGTGCAAAAGTAAGTGCGCCCCCGGGTGCAAAAGTAAGTGCGCCCCCGGGTGCAAAAGTAAGTGCGCCCCCGGGTGCAAAAGTAAGTGCGCCCCCGGGTGCAAAAGTAAGTGCGCCCCCGGGTGCAAAAGTAAGTGCGCCCCCGGGTGCAAAAGTAAGTGCGCCCCCGGGTGCAAAAGTAAGTGCGCCCCCGGGTGCAAAAGTAAGTGCGCCCCCGGGTGCAAAAGTAAGTGCGCCCCCGGGTGCAAAAGTAAGTGCGCCCCCGGGTGCAAAAGTAAGTGCGCCCCCGGCCCCGGGTGCAAAAGTAAGCGTGCCCCCCAGTCCCGTGTGTGAAAAGTGCTGCTGTAAAGCTGGTAGCGCTGTTCAAGCACCATGTATTTCCTTCAGGAAATGCCCATCTAATATATAATTGCCTAGAATACTACTTCCTGCAATTTGTGCCAACTTCCGTGGCTTTGTCCGGAGCTAATGTCCGGAGCTAATGTCCGGAGCTAATGTCCGGAGATAAGTGACGTCACCAGTGTCCTACACCCAGGCAGAGCACAGGGGCCCCAGGCAGCCTATGGGGCCCCAGGCAGAGAACAGTGGCCCCAGGCAGAGCACAGGGGCCCCAGGCAGAGCACAGGGGCCCCAGGCAGAGCACAGGGGCCCCAGGCAGAGCACAGGGGCCCCAGGCAGAGCACAGGGGCCCCAGGCAGCATATGGGGCCCCAGGCAGCATATGGGGCCCCAGGCAGAGCACAGGGGCCCCAGGCAGCATATGGGGCCCCAGGCAGAGCACAGGGGCCCCAGGCAGCATATGGGGCCCCAGGCAGAGCACAGGGGCCCCAGGCAGCATATGGGGCCCCAGGCAGAGCACAGTGGCCCCAGGCAGCATATGGGGCCCCAGACAGAGCACAGTGGCCCCAGGCAGCATATGGGGCCCCAGGCAGAGCACAGTGGCCCCAGGCAGAGCACAGGGGCCCCAGGCAGCATATGGGGCCCCAGGCAGAGCACAGTGGTCCCAGGCAGAGCACAGGGGCCCCAGGCAGCTTATGGGGCCCCAGGCAGAGCACAGTGGCCCCAAGCAGAACATGGGGCCCCAGGCAGAGCACAGGGGCCCCAGGCAGAGCACAGGGGCCCCTGGCAGAACATGGGGCCCCAGGCAGAGCACAGGGGCCCCAGGCAGAGCACAGGGGCCCCAGGCAGCATATGGGGCCCCAGGCAGAGCACAGTGGTCCCAGGTAGAGCACAGGGGCCCCAGGCAGCCTATGGGGCCCCAGGCAGAGCACAGGGGCCCCAGGCAGCCTATGGGGCCCCAGGCAGAGCACAGTGGCCCCAGGCAGAGCACAGGGGCCCCAGGCAGCATATGGGGCCCCAGGCAGAGCACAGCGATATTTTGGACCACTGTGCGGTGTTTCAGACCCCCTGTGTGATGTCTGGGGCCCTGTTCTTAAGTATATTAAAGATTAAAGTAACGTATATTAAAGTATATTATAGATCAAATTTGACACGTTTATGAGCACCATTGAGTGATATACTCAAGAATGACATAATTTTTCAACATTTTATGGTTTCAAACTGTAAACACTCAGAGTTTTTTTTACTTCAACCAGAAAACCTTAACGGTTCATAAAAAACTTGACTGTTCAGGATATGATAAAAGTCATAGTATTCTGAATCTTTAACTTATAAAGATACCTTTACATGGGGTGATTATTGGTTCCAGAGAGGCTTTCGGCCGATAATCGTACACATGGCTGGTGACAGGACAATACAATATAAACGTTCAAAGGTAAACACTGATAACATTAAAATCTAATATATAATTGCCTAGAATACTACTTCCGGCAATTTGTGCCAACTTCCGTGGCTTTGTCCGGAGATAATGTCCGGAGATAAGTGACGTCACCAGCGTCCTACACCCGCTCAGGGTGGACAAAGATATATGCCTTCGTGGTGCGCGGCACTTTTTTGATTGGTTGCCGCCACAGAAATGTGCCGTACTGTCAAGAATTGTCAAGAGCTGGTGAGTGCAGCCATTTTTTGTTCTTTCTTACTATTATTTATTAATTGTATTATTCTTGCATTTGAATAAATAAAGTATATATGGATTCTAGACTCCCGATTCTTTAGAATCGGGCTGCCATCTAGTAAGTATATAAGGGGACAATACAAATATCTCGCTGAGGATCTGTTTATACCATGAAAGGTGACGGTCACAAGGGGACATTCTCTGCATCTGGAGGAGAGGAGAAGGTTTTTCCATGCTCATAGAAGAGGATTCTTTACCGTTAGGGCAGTGAGAATCTGGAATTCCTTGCCTGAGGAGGTGGTGATGGCGAACTCAGTCTTCCTGGAGCGTAACAATATTGTATCTTACAGTTATTAGGTTCTTTAGAAGGACGTAGATCTGGGGATTTATTCTGACGGAATATAGGCTGAAGTGGATGGACAAATGGCTTTTTTCGGCCTTGCTAACTACGGTATGTTACTATGTTAAGTCAAGAATTGTTGGAATATAGGAAAGCAGGGTGCATGGCAAATGTGCAAGGGAAGGGAGGAAATCATGCATAAATAAGATCCCCAGGAGTGGTGGAGATCCCAAGACAATTGTGAGCTGCCCATTCACATAAATCCATGAGGATGGAAAGGAATCATGGTGAAGAGTTGCCAAGAACAACAGGGATGTGAGAAGATGCCCCACGTGTATCGCTGTCATCATGGGAGGTGAACATTTTCTACTACTTCAGGGGCTTTGCAAGTGGCACCCATAAACTATTTCTACCAAATAGCATTTCTTCCCTCCTGATCCTTGCTGTGTGTCCAACTGGAGTTTGCTGTGTTCAAGAAAAATTGCTTTATAAATTGTGGGGTTAATTTTCTCTTATTACCCATTTTGAAAATGAAAATTGTGAGGGTGAGCGCATCATTTTAGTGGACAAAAAAAAATCTTAATTTTTCATTTTCGTGAAAATGAAAACCACCACTGTTGCCGTGATGGTGGATAGTGTATTAAAACTTGTACTAACGCGATGTATTTTGAGGAGCTTGGATCCCTTTGTCGAGTGAACAGAAGCATTATGTATGAATCTCAAGGGCCAAATGATGAAATTAATTGTTTATATCCAAAATTACCGTATATACTCGAGTATAAGCCGACCCGAGTATAAGCCGACCCCCCCTAATTTTGCCCCAAAAAACTGGGAAAACTTATTGACTCGAGTATAAGCCTAGGGTGGAAAATGCAGCAGCTACCGGTGAATTTCAAAAATAAAAATAGATGCTCCGTACCGTTCATTATGGCCCCATAGCTGTGCCATATAGTGCTCTGCACCATTCATTATTGCCCCATAGCTGTACCATAGAAAGCTGTGCCATATAGTGCTCTGCACCGTTCATTATTGCCCCATAGCTGTGCCATATAGTGCTCTGCACCGTTCATTATTGCCCCATAGCTGTGCCATATAGTGCTCTGCACCGTTCATTATTGCCCCATAGCTGTGCCATATAGTGCTCTGCACCGTTCATAATTGCCCCATAGCTGTGCCATATAGTGCTCTGCACCGTTCATAATTGCCCCATAGCTGTGCCATATAGTGCTCTGCACCGTTCATAATTGCCCCATAGCTGTGCCATATAGTGCTCTGCACCGTTCATTATTGCCCCATAGCTGTGCCATATAGTGCTCTGCACCGTTCAGAATTGCCCCCATAGCTGTGCCATATAGTGCTCTGCACCGTTCATAATTGCCCCATAGCTGTGCCATATAGTGCTCTGCACCGTTCAGAATTGCCCCCATAGCTGTGCCATATAGTGCTCTGCACCGTTCATAATTGCCCCATAGCTGTGCCATATAGTGCTCTGCACCGTTCAGAATTGCCCCCATAGCTGTGCCATATAGTGCTCTGCACCGTTCATAATTGCCCCATAGCTGTGCCATATAGTGCTCTGCACCGTTCAGAATTGCCCCATAGCTGTGCCATATTGTGCTCTGCACAGTTCAGAATTGCCCCATAGCTGTGCCATATAGTGCTCTGCACCGTTCAGAATTGCCCCATAGCTGTGCCATATAGTGCTCTGCACCGTTCATTATTGCCCCATAGCTGTACCATATAGTGCTCTGCACCGTTCAGAATTGCCCCATAGCTGTGCCATATAATGCTCTGCACCGTTCAGAATTGCCCCATAGCTGTGCCATATAGTGCTCTGCACCGTTCAGAATTGCCCCATAGCTGTGCCATATAGTGCTCTGCACCGTTCAGAATTGCCCCATAGCTGTGCCATATAGTGCTCTGCACCATTCAGAATTGCCCCATAGCTGTGCCATATAGTGCTCTGCACCATTCAGAATTGCCCCATAGCTGTGCCATATAGTGCTCTGCACCGTTCAGAATTGCCCCATAGCTGTGCCATATAGTGCTCTGCACCGTTCAGAATTGCCCCATAGCTGTGCCATATAGTGCTCTGCACCGTTCAGAATTGCCCCATAGCTGTGCCATATAGTGCTCTGCACCGTTCAGAATTGCCCCATAGCTGTGCCATATAGTGCTCTGCACCGTTCAGAATTGCCCCATAGCTGTGCCATAGAAAGCTGTGCCATTGCTGCTGCTGCTGCAATAAAAATAATAAAACACATACTCACCTCTCTTGCTTGCAGCTCCTCAGCGTCCCGTCCCGGCGTCCCTCTGCACTGACTGATCAGGCAGAGGGTGGCGCGCACACTATATGCGTCATCGCGCCATCTGACCTGCACAGTCAGTGCGGAGAGACGCCGGGAAGATGGATCGGCGCCCGGCGTGTGGAACGCAGACAGGTGACTATGACATACTTACCTGCTCCCGGCGTCCCGCTCCTTCCCCCGGACAGCTGGTCTTCGGTGTCGCAGCTCTTCCTCTGTCAGCGGTCACCGTTACCGCTGATTAGAGAAATGAATAGGCGGCTCCGCCCCTATGGGAGTGGAGTCCATATTCATTTCTCTAATGAGCGGTCCCACGTGACCGCTGACAGAGGAAGAGCTGCGGCACCCGGAGACCGTGGGACGGGCAGGGGGAGCGCCAGGAGCGCCGGAAGCAGGTAAGTATGCCTCAGCGCCCTCTCCCCCTCACCCGCCGACCGTGACTCGAGTATAAGCCGAGAGGGGCACTTTCAGCCCAAAAATTTGGGCTGAAAATCTCGGCTTATTCTCGAGTATATACGGTAGGTAAAAGCTTAGCCTCTGGACTCACTGAGAGTTGTGTGTTTATGAAGGTGAGCTGACCTCCAGAGCTGTGCTCTTGTTAAACAGAGCTGAACTGTCATGTCGGACGCTGTTCAGACCAGGCCGTTCGACAGACTGCGGTAATTCCGCTTTTGTCCACTATTTGCTCATTGGCGTCGGCTAGATTTTATCTAGCTGTTCCGGGGTTAATTTACCTGATCCTCGGATTGGAAGCTGGGCCATGCCCATTGCCTTTAAATAGTTCTCTTGATCATTGGGCGCCGCCGATTATAGCTTCTGTCTTGTGCGTTGTTATCTCAGTCTGGAGTGGAAAGCTGGTTGTTGGAGATTCGTTGCTGGTGGTGTATTTTCCTTTGTCTTATTTACTCCTTCCTATATTTGTATTTATTTTGCCCTGCACATTTATAGTGTATTCCTGAGTGACTGCGGCGTGGTGTATATTTTCCTTTATCCTTGTCTGTGCTAACTGTGGGTATTGGAGTATTACCTCTTCACTGGGTGGTGGGCGGAGGTTTCAGCCTAGTTTGAAACAGGAGACAGGGTGAGGTTCGAGGCCTGGACATGCACACCATCAGTGTAAACTCCAAGTAGAGGGTCAGTCAGGATTTCCCTAGTCTGAGGGAAATTGCAGGGGCCCCGGTTATTAGCTCTCGCTCACCTAGTCTCCCCGTGACATGAACACTGTTTGCTGAGCGGGCGGACCCTGCAGTTAAACGGACTGTAATAAGGGCTGTTTGTCTATGCCAGCAAGACTGAATATGTTTTTGTTTTGGACTGGTTTATGTGGCATGTTTTTAATAAACCAGTCAAAGATTTAAATGAAAAACATTTCTTGGAGTACCTTGTTAAGCGGCCGAGTAAGCCGATCCACCACAATATGAAAGAAAATAAAAAGTTCATATTTCCCCCCTTTTCCCCCCATTAAAGATAAAAAAAAAAAAATACATATATATATGGTATCAGCCGAAAAAGTCAAATTTATTAAAATATAAAAATTACCCCAGCTGTAAGCACTGTGAACAGATAAAAATTCAAAACGCCATATGTGCAATTTATTTGGTCTCCTCCAAACCGTAAAAAAATGTTGCAAGAAGCCATCAAAATGTCATATTTATCCCCAAAATGGTTTTAATAAAAATGTCCTCTCACCTCGCAAATAAATAAGCCCTCACACAGCTCTATCAACTGAAAAATGAAAACGTTATGGATCTCGGGAAAATGGTGACACAATTAAAATATATATATATATATATACAGAGTGGGCCATTTATATGGATATACCCAAATAAAATGGGAATGGTTGGTGATATCAAATTCCTGTTTGTGGCACATTAGTATATGGGAGGGGGAAAACTTTTCAAGATGGGTGGTGACATGGCGGCCATTTTTTTAAATTGGCCATTTTGGATCCAACTTTATTTTTTTTTATGGGAAGAGGGTCACGTGACACATCAAACTTGTTGAGAATTTCACAAGAAAAACAATGGGGTGCTTGGTTTTAATGTAACTTTATTCTTTCATTAGTTATTTACAAGTTTATGACCACTTATAAAATGTGTTCAAAGTGCTGCCCATTGTGTTGGATTGTCAATGCAACCCTCTTCTCCTACTCTTGACACACTGATGGCAACACCACAGGAGAAATGCTAGCACAGACTTCCAGCATCCGTTGTTTCAGATGCTGCATATCTCGTATCTTCACAGCATAGACAATTGCCTTCAGATGACCCCAAAGATGAAAGTCTTAAGGGGGTCAGATCGGGAGACCTTGGTGGCCATTCAACTGGCCCACGACGACCAATCCACTTTCCAGGCCACCAAGGTCTCCCGATCTAGCAGCGGGATTTAACTAGTTAATAGTCGCGGGAGTATCGCGATTCCACCCACGTCTATTGCGGGCACATGTCAGCTGTTCAAAACAGCTGACGTGTCCCGGCTTTGATGTGGGCTCATCGCCGGAGCCCGCATTGAAGCTGGGGTTCTGCCATCGGACCTACTACTCTGTCCGATGGCAGAAAGGGGTTTAAAAAAAAAAAAAAAAGTTTTTGTGATGTCATTTCTAGGTTCAACACCACCTTTTTCATGCTGATGCAATAGCATCTGGGTAATATGATTAGGGCTTGGTGTCAGCAGCTGTCATTGACACACTAGCTCTAGGCTTAGTAATGAAAAGGTGTCAGCCAGACACCCTCATTACTAACCCAATAAGTAAATACAAACACACACAAATCTACACACATATTGTCACCAGCCTATGTTGGAGCGTTAACAGAGCGAACGTACATAGGCTGTAACCAGACAGCAACTGTTAATTTTAAAGAAGAAAGAATGGAAAAAAAAATTGCAAGGGCTCTTGCGTAATTTTAATAACCAGCAGAGGGAAAGCCGACGGCTTAGGGCTGTAATTAATATTTTGGGAAGGAGCCAATAGTCATAAAGATTCCCAGTCTATTAATATCAGCTTGCAGCGGTTTGCTTAGACTTTACTGGCTAGTTATCGGGGGGACCCCACAAAAAAATTGACATGGGGTCCCCCTATAAAATCTAACAAGCAAAGGCTAGGCAGACAGTTGCAGGCTGATAATGGTCTAGGGAAGGGCTTGGATATTGGCCCCTCCCAGACTAAAAACATCAGTTCTCGGCTGCCCAAGAGCCAAATCTGCGGCTTAGCCTCGCTCTTCCCACTTGCTCTGTAGCGGTGGCAAGTGGGGTTCATATCTGTGGGGTTGATGTCACCTTTGTATTGTATTGCGAAAACGCATCGTGTGCACATAGCCTAAATGCTGAAACAGCCTGGTATGAATTAGCCTAAAGGGAACTTGTCATCAGGTTTTTATACAAACTAGTCAGTCTTCTTTCAGTGACCTGCATTTCCCACCCGAGATCTAGTGCAAGCACCATTCATCAGGACATGTATGGTAATTTCCTAATGACGACGGTTGTCTGTGTGTGGTGCGATTTGCATAGTTTGCAGATTGTGCCAGACACTGACCATCTTCTTCAGCCCTGCTGCTTAATCCCATGCCGGCAATGCTAGTGAAGAAGACTGCACGATCTGTAAACTATGCTGATCACCCCAGACACTGACAGTCTTCATCAGGACCTTATTTTGCATGCACCACCCCTGTGTATGACCATGCTTGCACTATATCTCTGGCAGGAGAGGCAGTAAATCTAGAAGTGCGGGGCCCACTCCTTTCACTTTGCATAACAATTTAACAATAAAGTTCTCTAAAACGTAAACCCACATTTCTTTCACTTTTCAGAGTCCGTGAAATCTCTTTTGGCCCTGATCTGAGGAAAATAAGCTGCCTAAAAATTCTGTACATCTTGATAAACACTGGTGATATATTTTTGCCGCACTGTCCCTGATTACACAAATACACATCACCTGACATGTCTCATCCAATAAGCATTCAAGTTTATACAGCTTGGAGTTGGAAAATCTGCATAAAATGATGATTTGGTCAAAGCACTCACTTTCCTAATAATTGTGCATACAGTGTATGTAACAGTATGTGTGCAGGGGGAATGGCTGGATACTTTTATCTGCTGCTATGATTGCGTTGTGATCACATTGTTGGTGAGCTCCCTCTGTCCTATGAGTTATCTTGCCCCAAGCCTCTGTGCACTCGTGACTAATTTTATGACTACATGTACAGTAAATATTTATTCAGTATTTTCTCTTTATAGGATTTTGTGCCTGGTAAACCCTCCATTGGTGTGAAAGATCGCCTAGAAATATGTGAGCCTTCAAAAGAAAATCATCTAGGTAATGTGATAAGAGCGGCCTTCCTACAAAACGCTGGTAACTGCATCACTTAGTATAGAGCATAGATTATATAACACATATCAATGATTGTTTTTGTTGACAACTATGTAGGAGCAGGCTTTATGGTGGTTTTTTTTTTGCCCGACATTCTGTTATGTAAGTCGTAGTTATGTCTATGGATGGGTAAATTGTCAGCGAACCTTCTGGCTATGTTCACATATTGCGTTTTTTTTTTTTTAATGCTGCGTTTTACAGTACAAGTCTCATGCCACAAATTGGTTTTATTTTCTTGACTTAGGCTACGTTCACACTTGCGTCTTATGGCGTACGTCGCAATGCGTCGTCCTGCAAAGTTGCCCGCAGGATGCGTTTTTTTCTCCATAGACTTGCATTAGCGACGGATTGCCACACGTCGCATCCTTCGTGCGACGGATGCGCCGTGTTTTGGCGGACCGTCGGCACAAAAAAACGTTCCATGTAACTTTTTTTTGTGCGTCGCGTCTGCCATTTTCGACCGCGCATGCATGGCCGAAACGCCGCCCCCTCCTCCCTGGACTGCAGAATGGGCAGCGGATGCGTTGTAAAACTGCATCCGCTGCCCACGTCTTGCAGATATTTCACAGCGTCCGTCGGTACGTCGGCCCAACGCATTGCGACGGCTCGTACCGACGGAAGTGTGAAAGAGGCCTAATTTGGAAAACTGCATTTTTTTGAAAACTGCAGGATGTCACATCTGTCAGCATTTTTTTCTGTATATTTGCAGCATTTTTTCACTCATAGGAAACAGAGGTAGTGCAAAAATGCAAGGTATCACTTTTTGCTGAATTTTTGGTGCAAAAACCAAAGTGGAGTGAAATCATTTTTTTTTTTTTTAGGGGGGGTACTAAACATTATCAAAAAGCACAAGAGACAACAAAGGCGCAGCAGCAAAAACTCAGCAGAACCTGCTTTTTGTAAGCAGCTTCTTTACTGGCAAGAGAGCAGGTTTTGCCTGAGGGGAAAAAGGCAGCAAAAACGCAAAGTGTGAACATGGCTTTAGCAGTAGTTTTGCAGGCTGCTCACTGTTTTCATTCTTGTTTTGTTTCTTTTTTTTTAGGTTTAAGTTCAAATATGATGAAAAAATAGAAGGATATCATTGTAATTTTGGAGTTATAGGTGACATGCAAAATACATCACACTGCAGAATATCCAGGTGTTAAAAAGTCAGTGAAAACTGAGACATCTGCAGTGGGATCCATTGTGCATTGTTTATCATAATTAGAGGCTATTGACCAATTTTTGTAAAGGGAGTTTTCTGACCATTTCTGGTAGCAAAAGGAGATTTCCTTCTCCTGAGCTCCTTTCTTAAATCAAACGATCCAATCCTTATATTTCCTGATATCTGCCCTTGGCCTAGAGTTGTGTCTTTCTTAGATAGTCATCTGGTCCCATTGTAACCTGTGAGTATACCTAAGAGCTCATTCCCACTTGCGATGCAATCGGATGAGTTCAATCTGATAATAAATCGGATTGCACTCACCCCAATTTTTCTCTATGGAGCAGCTAACCGGTGCGATCATTTTTGCATGCTGATTCGGCATGCGAAAACAATTGCAGAATGCTGTGATTCCACCTGAGAGTCGGATCGCATGCACCCATATAAGTCTATGGGTGTGAGTGAAACATCGCCCTGCCCTTGGATATCACCGGAGTTCAGTGCTATTCCCGCTGACGCCGGTAGCAGAGGAGATGGAGAAATTACTTTCTCCATCTCCTCCGCAGCCGTGCTCCGATCCTGTCATGCAAGTGGATTGAAGCACACAGCACTGACACTCGGCTCCCAGAGCAGGAGCCAAGGGTCATTAGCACATCACATCCGATGCTCTGGCATGAGAGAATCATCAGATGCCATACGCTAATGGGACCCATAGAAGCGTTAAGCGATCGCAAAATGGCTCTCTCCTCTGCATAGCTCCCCTGCTACCTGTACGCCGCACCTTAATATCGTTTGATGTCACATTCTACCATGGAATAAAATTACACATCAATAAGGAACTGGGCGAGTGTCCCAATTCTTCCAATTTCTTATGATTTATTTTTCAATTTAATTGTATGGATTATTGATTACATTAAAGGTGGAAAAGTTCTGAAATGATTCTTGGTATGATTTTTCTTTGCGTGACATACATCTGGTATTTTAACAGGGGTGTGTAGAGTAGATCTAAAAAGTCTGTCAGCCCGAAGTTTCAAAATAACAAACTTTGCAACATGATTCGGTGCAATAACCAAACTGTGGTCACATTGGTGACTTCACTTCGGACAGAACATTGCTGCTGTGACCAGCGATTGGCCAATATTATCTGATGTCATTGTGTACTGGCTGACTGTTTTGTCCGTAGTGATGATACACTAGGGGTGCAGATTTTGATGCAGTTTTTTTCAAACACTGGCATGGATAGAAAAAAAAAATCAGACTCTCCTTACAAGTCTTTATGATTTCAAGCCTGGGTTCGGCTCCATAGAAATACACCAGAAGCTGCACATGTCAATCCACATGCCAGTTTTGCACTGGACATAGTTTGTATGTGTTCAGATTGTGATTTTCTTAGATAAGGCACAACTTTTGTACATTTTTGTAAGATAGAGACTGTAATTTATCTACTTCTGCCACTAATGTCTGTGAGTAATCTGTGCTAATAAATATGAATTTATTTTTATATATAGTGTCTATGGAAAACTTGCATGCACCAAGTGGTGATCGTGTCCTTAGCCAAATAATTGAGCATATTCCTCGCCCAACAAACAGAATCAGGTACCTGATTTACTACTGTGAAATGTATGTTACAATTCAGCTGTAGAGATATAAACTGTTGAACATTTCCAGCACTGAGACTGAAATTCAGGGTAATTTAATCAAAGTAATTTAGTGGTCCCTAGCTTCTAGTAAAACTGTAAAAATTCTCATAGTAGTAGAAATACAGTTGCCTGTTTCATTCTCTAAACCCTTCGCGATTTCCTTAAAGAAAACTCACCAAATTTTTTGATGTTGAAGTAGAGAAAACTAAAATGTGTGTATGTGTGTATGTATGTATGTATGTATGTATATGTATATATATATATATATATATATATATATATATATATATATATATATATATATATATATATATATATATATATTTTTATGTTCGACTCTGTTGCAGAGATATTATCAGTTCAAAGTATATGTCACCTAATGAGTTAATTTTGGTTAAGTCCCAGTTGGTGGTGTTAAATTTTTTTCACTAAGTGTGTACATTTTTTCCCAACTGTATGAGGTTGACCAATCAGAAGTAGGCAGCAACCCACGGGAAAAAGCATAACGCCCCACAATAGCTCAGTACAGGCTTCTCCTGTGTGTGACACATGACTGTTTGATCTCACTGCAGAGTAATTAAAGTTACTGTGTGATCAACAGACTTGCATGTCGTTACTGACACCTTTTTGAGCTTTTCATTTTTTCATATTTAATATGATACAGCTAAAATCATCTGCAATGCCCCTTACTGACTGCCAGGAGAGATGAAAGCTCAAAGGTGTCAGTAATGATACGCAGATCTGCTGGGCTCACAGCAACTTATAATGTATTTAGAGCACAGCAGGCTGTCATTACATGTTCATGCTTATAATGTGTTTTTTTTTTTTTCTTTATGTAATGTTTATCTTATCAAAGTAGATGAAATTTTTTTAAATTATTTTTTTACTTTATGAAATCTCAGCACTTGCCATACTTATAGCGTTTTCAGAACATGACACCTGATAAATGGTGAATCAAGCGCTGGAATGTAATCTAGTTGGTGTCTTGAGATTATTACAATATATGAAAACTCAAATATACTCAAAACTGTAAAACTTTTCATGTTGATGAAATGTCTGTGATTGGTAAAATAGTATTTAAATCTATACATAATCTTTAATATGTGGATGACTACTTTTGTAATTATAAAGGGACAAACCGTTTTATCTATAGGATACATCAGAGCTATTATACTTCCAAATTCAAGGTCTAATGTTTTATGATTATAATGTTCTAGATTTTCTAATAATTGATACTAAATGACCCTTTTTTCAGTGAATTTAACTGTGAAGAAAGTAATGAACTCGAAGGGGCGGGTGACTGCAGTACACAGTCACTACAAGCTGAAGGTAACTAGTAGTGAGCATTTTGTTTTAAAAGCAAGTAAATCTTGGTCTCAACTTTTGACTTCGGCTAGTGTTGGATCAATTCTTATGTACCATATATACTCGAGTATAATACGACCCGAGTATAAGCCGAGGCACCTACTTTTGCCACGGAAAACTGGGTAAGCTTATTGACTCAAGTATAAGCCAGGTATGCATTGTCCCCTCATCCCTGTCTTTGTATGTGTGGCTCCCCCCATTCTGTCCTGGTATGTGTGGCTCCCCCCGTAGCTGTCCTGGTATGCGTGGCTCCTCCCGTAGCTGTCCTGGTATGTGTGGCTCCTCCCGTAGCTGTCCTGGTATGTGTGACTCCTCCCGTAGCGGTCCTGGTATGCGTGGCTCCTCCCGTAGCGGTCCTGGTATGCGTGGCTCCTCCCGTAGCGGTCCTGGTATGCGTGGCTCCTCCCGTAGCTGTCCTGGTATGCGTGGCTCCTCCCCCGTATCTGTCCTGGCATGCGTGCCTCCTCCCGTAGCTGTCCTGGTATGCGTGGCTCTCCCCTATATCTGTCCTGGTATGCATGGCTCCCCCCTCATGTCCTTGTATGCATGCTTCCTATTACAAAAAAAAAAAGCAAGCAAACAAAATAAAAACAAACATACATCCTGCTCACCCTCCAGCGTGCCCTCGCAGCACCTTGTTCCAGTGCCAGCAGCTCTTCCTGTGCTGAGCGATCATGTGGTACCGCTCATTAAGGTAATGAATATTCCCTCCACACCTATGGGAGTGGAGATGCCTGCATTTTCATTACCTTAATGAGTGGTGCCACGTGATCGCTCAGCATAGGAAGAGCTGCTGGAAGTCGGCACCAACGAGATGCTGCGAGGGCACGCTGGAGGGTAAGTAGGATGTCTTCTGGAAGCCTGCGGGTGTCACTGTGCACGCTATAAGAGAAATTAATATTCATTTCTCTTTAGCAGCAGTACAGGCTTTAGCCACAGCCGCCGGCTCCTGCCTCTGTGACCCGCTGCTCCGCTGTGACCCGCTGCTCCGCCGCTCCCCCTCCCCCGCCTGCTTTCTGGGACAATTGACTCGTGTATAAGCAGAGGGGGGTGTTTTCAGTACGAAAAACTGTGCTGAAAAACTTGGCTTATGCCCGAGTATATACGTATTGTTTTTTTTGTTTCCTTTTCATTTCATACAAAAAAATACAAAGTTGCGTTTAAAAATGGTCACACAATGTATGTAACTGTCCAATAGGCTGTAGAAATATATTTGAGTCATTGATTTTTTTTTTAGCCACCCAAACTATGACTTGCGTGAATTAGGCATCAAGAAGCCAGGAACTGGAAAAAATGGTCATCTAGTCAGTCTAGTTGTTCTGGGCAAGAAGCAAACAATGTGGACTGTACCACAGAGTGGCTTGTGAAAGTATTCACCCCCTTGACATTTTTCATGTTTTGCTACCTTACAACCTGGAATTTCACATTTTTTGGAGGGTTTGCATCAATTCATGTAAAGAATATGCCTACAGCTGTGAACATTGGTTTTTATTTTTATCGTGAAGCAAACCACAAATAGGACAAAATAACTGAAGGCTTCAGTGTGCAGAACTATTCACCCCGCTACAGACAGAACTTTGTAAAACCTCCTTTTGCAGCAATTACAGATGCAAGTCGCTTTGATTAAGTCGCTGAGCTTTCCACATCTTGTCACTGGGATTTTTGTACACTTGTCAAGGCAAAATTGCTCCAGCTCCTTCAAGTTGTAGTTTCCTCTGGTGAAGCAATCTTTGTCTGACCACAGATTCTCAATTGGATTAAGGTCTGGGCTTGGACTAGGCCACTTCAAAACATTTACACATTTCCCTGTAAACTGTTCGAGTGTTGCTTTAGTAGTATGCTTTGATTCATTGTCTTTTTGGAAGGTAAACCTCCGTCCCAGTCTGAAATTACTGACAGACTGAAACAGGTTATGCTCAATAATATCCCTTTTTTTTGCAACATCTATCTTCCCCCTCAACTAGGACCATTTTCCCTGTCTCTGCCCCCGAAAAACATCCCCACAGCATGATGCTGCCACCACCATATTTCACTGTGGGAATGGTGTTCTTGTGGTGAGCTGTGTTGGTTTGGCGCCAGACATAGAGGCTACCTTGGTGACCAAAAAGTTCAGTTTTGGTCTCAACTGACCACTGCACCTTCCTCTATACATTTAGGGAGTCTCCCACATGTCTTTTGGCAAACTCAAAACGAGCCATACAATTTTTGTGTTTAAGTAAAGAATTTTTTCTGCCCACTCTTCCATAAAGGCCACCTCTGTGGTGTGTATGGCTTATTGTGGTTGTACGGACAGATACTCCAGTCTCTGCTTTAGGATTACTTTTGGTTTCTGTGGTGCCTCTCTGATTAATGCCCTCCTTGTCTGGGCTGAGAGTTTTGGTGGGCGGTCCTCTTTTTTGCAGGTTTGTTGTGGTACCATGTTCTTTCCATTTCATCATGGATTTGATGGTGCTTCAGGGGATCATCAGAGATTGGTATATATATATTTTTTTTTATAACCCAACCTTGACTTGCACTTCTCAACAACTTTGTCCCTGACTTTTTTGAGATCTCGTTGGTCTTCATGGTGTTGTTTGGTTAGCGGTGCCTCTTGCTTAATGGTGTTGCAGTCTCTATGACCTTTCAGAAAAGGTAAAGTGTATATACTGACAGACCATGTGAGACCTAGAATACACACTGGGGGACTTAGGCCTCTTTCACACTTCCGTCTCTAAGCTCCCCTCAAAATCCGACGATTTTTGAAAAAAAACGGACCCAGCAAATTTTTCTGCTGGATCCTGTTTTTTCCCATAGACTTCTATTAGCGCCAGATGGCCATCCGTTTCATCCGTCGTGCACTGGATCCGTCGGAAAATTGCTGTCCGTCGGGCTGGGACAACGCACAGAGGAACGTTTTTTCTGTGCGTTGGAAAATCGCCCAGCGACGGATCCTGCGCTGCCCGTCGTTGGCTATAATGGAAGCCTATGGGCGCAGGATCTGTCGTGAGACCGCTTCGTCATCAGAGGTCATTGTAACGCAAGGCATTACTGGGAACGCCAGCTGCCGGGAGCATCGCGAGCATCGGTAACGCTGCGCGAGACGCCGGCAGGTGAGAATATTGCAATTTTTTTTTTAAGCATGGGTTGTGTTGTGTACGCGTTTTTGCAGTGGAAAACCGCTGCGAAGATGCACACACAACGGGTGCACATAGCCTCGACGGGTTCGTCAGAAAAACGGGCCCAGTGAAACCGTTTTTTACAATCTGCACAGGATCCATTATTTCAACATTTTGACGGATCCTGTGCAGATTGTAAAAACCGAACTGTGAAAGAGGCCTTACTTTCACAAAGCATGTGACTTATGAAGGTAATTGGTTGCACCAGAAATTTTTATGGCCTTCATACCAAAAGGTGTGAATACTATGCACATGCCATTTTTTAGTTATTTGATCCCATAAATTAAATTTATGCCTATATGTTTATCACTTCACTAATTTAGACTGTTTAGTCCTGATCACACACAAATCGGATTACAAAAACATTTTAACACAGGTTCTAATGTAACAAATTAGATCATAAGCAAAGAGGGATGGGGAAGGGGGTGGGTTGAATACTTTTGCAAGCCACTGTATAACTGTTCTCATTATTTTTGGCTCCTTGTATAAAAACAAATACCCAATTGTGAATACACACCAACACCAGATTATAAAGTATATAATACAGAGGCACCCAGGGGAGGTGCCTGTCCCTATGTATTGCCTGTCTCACCCTGCCTGACAGCGGAGGTTGGCACCCTATGTCCTGCGCTGTGGCGCCCCCACTCGACGGCGGCTCTCCCTGTCTGCCCTATTATGCCCAATCGTGGCAGGGGAGTGAAAAAAGATGCCTAAAAGGGTGAGAAAGATGGTCATAGGGGAATATGCCGTTTGCTTGTGGGTCCTGTGATAAAGCTAGCTAATACTGGTCTAATTACTAGGCTAGCTATACTCTGTTCTCTAGAACTCTACATACATTGGTGAGCTTCTGTATATTTGTTAATGTTGATGCTTGTCGTACTGAAGAGTCTTCTTGTATTGATCTCTAACTGCTTAATAAATACACAGAGGCTAAATAGACATCATAATAAGAACCTATTGTCTATAAGTAGACGAAAGTAGAGTAGAAAATAGTTAGAACAATATCTTATCTTATTCTTATTATATCAGATATAAATGCCAATGTGGATACAACATATCCCAACCTAACTATTCAATGGTAAAGGTTGTCCAAAACACTTGACACTTGATAGTGTCAGCAGTTACCAATTATAGTGGCATATTAAATATTGCCATACAGTACACAAACTGGAAAACCCCTAGGCATAATGTACACAGAGACACATCATATTCACTCCTTTACTTATAGTGGTACAGTAACAGGCAAACACTGCAACCCACGGTAGTGCAACAAAACCACACTAAAGCACTGCAAATGACGGTAGTGCAACAAAACCACACTCAACGCATTTCCCCTCTACTGAGGTTCATCAGGAGTAGATAGTTCAAACATAGCCAAAAGGCTTAACCTTGTTGCAGAACATAGATGCAAGGTAACCAACAATACGCTTAGCAGCGATATTGATAAGGCAGGCATGATGGCCGGACTCAGCGAGACAATGCTCCCCTGTTTATGATGCTTGGCGTTCTACTCCCCCCCACCCTAATACTTATATAGTCTACCTGATCACCAGATAGGCTGCACCTATGGCGGAATAGGTGCGCACGTGTCTCCTGATTAGATGTATTAACCGCGCTATACTGACCCCCTTTGCGCATGTTCGGAAGCTCATCATATAGCAGGCATAGTGTGCGCAATCTAGCAGTCGGGCAGTATCCTTGTCATAGTATCCATGTGCGCATGACCGGAGATGTCTGTACTTGGTCAATAGTGCGCATGACGGGAAGCGCCGATGCGGTATCCTAGCTACAATGTGCGCACACACATATCAGGAGTAACCAGGTACGGTGTGCCCCCGGAAAACTACCCCTACTATAACAGTTCCGGATCTCTAGATCACGATGTCACATGAGTCCGGAGCCCCGCGTGATAAAACAATGCAGAAGGTAATCAGTGTGCAGAACACAAAATAAAGAAATAAAATGGTACTGCATATATCGATAATGCTGCACATAACCGTATATCTCTAATGAAGTTATTATGCTGCATAGTAGCCGGAAAAGTATAATATATCAGTATATCAGATTATTTTTTATTTATTTATCTGATATACTGATATATTATACTTTTCCGGCTACTATGCAGCATAATAACTTCATTAGAGATATACTGTTATGTGCAGCATTATCGATATATGCAGTACCATTTTATTTCTTTATTTTGTGTTCTGCACACTGATTACCTTCTGCATTGTTTTATCACGCGGGGCTCCGGACTCATGTGACATCGTGATCTAGAGATCCGGAACTGTTATAGTAGGGGTAGTTTTCCGGGGGCACACCGTACCTGGTTACTCCTGATATGTGTGTGCGCACATTGTAGCTAGGATACCGCATCGGCGCTTCCCGTCATGCGCACTATTGACCAAGTACAGACATCTCCGGTCATGCGCACATGGATACTATGACGAGGATACTGCCCGACTGCTAGATTGCGCACACTATGCCTGCTATATGATGAGCTTCCGAACATGCGCAAAGGGGGTCAGTATAGCGCGGTTAATACATCTAATCAGGAGACACGTGCGCACCTATTCCGCCATAGGTGCAGCCTATCTGGTGATCAGGTAGACTATATAAGTATTAGGGTGGGGGGGAGTAGAACGCCAAGCATCATAAACAGGGGAGCATTGTCTCGCTGAGTCCGGCCATCATGCCTGCCTTATCAATATCGCTGCTAAGCTAAGTATTGTTGGTTACCTTGCATCTATGTTCTGCAACAAGATTAAGCCTTTTGGCTATGTTTGAACTATCTACTCCTGATGAACCTCCAGTAGAGGGGAAACGCGTTGAGTGTGGTTTTGTTGCACTACCGTCATTTGCAGTGCTTTAGTGTGGTTTTGTTGCACTACCGTGGGTTGCAGTGTTTGCCTGTTACTGTACCACTATAAGTAAAGGAGTGAATATGATGTGTCTCTGTGTACATTATGCCTAGGGGTTTTCCAGTTTGTGTACTGTATGGCAATATTTAATATGCCACTATAATTATATTGGTAACTGCTGACACTATCAAGTGTCAAGTGTTTTGGACAACCTTTACCATTGAATAGTTAGGTTGGGATATGTTGTATCCACATTGGCATTTACACTCACCGGCCACTTTATTAGGTACACCATGCTAGTAACGGGTTGGACCCCCTTTTGCCTTCAGAACTGCCTCAATTCTTCGTGGCATAGATTCAACAAGGTGCTGGAAGCATTCCTCAGAGATTTTGGTCCATATTGACATGATGGCATCACACAGTTGCCGCAGATTTGTCGGCTGCACATCCCAAAGATGCTCCATACAAGGCAGGATGGATCCATGCTTTCATGTTGTTTACGCCAAATTCTGACCCTACCATCCGAATGTCGCAGCAGAAATCGAGACTCATCAGACCAAGCAACGTTTTTCCAATCTTCTACTGTCCAATTTCGATGAGCTTGTACAAATTGTAGCCTCACTTTCCTGTTCTTAGCTGAAAGGAGTGGTACCCGGTGTGGTCTTCTGCTGCTGTAGCCCATCTGCCTCAAAGTTCGACGCACTGTGCGTTCAGAGATGCTCTTAGGCCTACCTTGGTTGTAACGGGTGGTGATTTGAGTCACTGTTGCCTTTCTATCAGCTCGAACCAGTCTGCCCATTCTCCTCTGACCTCTGGCATCAACAAGGCATTTCCGCCCACAGAACTGCCGCTCACTGGATTTTTTTTCTTTTTCGGACCATTCTCTGTAAACCCTAGAGATGGTTGTGCGTGAAAATCCCAGTAGATCAGCAGTTTCTGAAATACTCAGACCAGCCCTTCTGGCACCAACAACCATGCCACGTTCAAAGGCACTCAAATCACCTTTCTTCCCCATACTGATGCTCGGTTTGAACTGCAGGAGATTGTCTTGACCATGTCTACATGCCTAAATGCACTGAGTTGCCGCCATGTGATTGGCTGATTAGAAATTAAGTGTTAACAAGAAGTTGGACAGGTGTACCTAATAAAGTGGCCGGTGAGTGTATATCTGATATAATAAGAATAAGATAAGATATTGTTCTAACTATTTTCTACTCTACTTTCGTCTACTTATAGACAATAGGTTCTTATTATGATGTCTATTTAGCCTCTGTGTATTTATTAAGCAGTTAGAGATCAATACAAGAAGACTCTTCAGTACGACAAGCATCAACATTAACAAATATACAGAAGCTCACCAATGTATGTAGAGTTCTAGAGAACAGAGTATAGCTAGCCTAGTAATTAGACCAGTATTAGCTAGCTTTATCACAGGACCCACAAGCAAATGGCATATTCCCCTATGACCATCTTTCTCACCCTTTTAGGCATCTTTTTTCACTCCCCTGCCACGATTGGGCATAATAGGGCAGACAGGGAGAGCCGCCGTCGAGTGGGGGCGCCACAGCGCAGGACATAGGGTGCCAACCTCCGCTGTCAGGCAGGGTGAGACAGGCAATACATAGGGACAGGCACCTCCCCTGGGTGCCTCTGTATTATATACTTTATAATCTGGTGTTGGTGTGTATTCACAATTGGGTATTTGTTTGTATTATTTTAGAGGTATTTAATAAAAGTTGTATTTTATATTTATATTAGAGGTCAGCGGTGAATACATGACAATAGACTCTAATAATTGATCATACTTCTACTGTGAAATTTTTTTTCTCCTTGTATAAAACATGGACGTGTGCAGTGTGGAAGCCTGTTCCTTATCAGGAAGCATAACTGATCTGACAGTTTGCCTTTAAAAGGCAAATTGTGGACATGTTGAAATTGACAGGAGATTCACTTTGAATGGGTGACACATACAGTATATACCTACAGCGATATATTTCTAAAAGCAGGGCATCATAATGACTCGCACTCTATGCATACTTGCCAGATTCTGGAACATCACAGATGACATTTGGAGTACTGGAACTATCCCAGAGCCAGGATTTGGAAGGTCAAAGCACAAGGGAGGAGGATGGAATGGTATTACAAGACATAACAACAAACTCTGAACCTCAGACACTTGAATGTAACAAAGCAGGTATGAGTTCTCTCAACTTGTGACATGCTTCTCCTTGAGTGGAGTTTTCTTGAGAATCGAGTCGCTATCTTTCTCTCTCGATCCACTGTTTCAAGTAGCACTCACTGTTTATATGAGCGATAGTATTTGTAAATGTCTTAAAATGGTAATTTTGGCCATATTGGGTCTATCTGTTTCATATACATAAATCTTGTAAATGTGACACACTGACACTAGTGAGAAATATATCAAAACTGGTTTTCATGTTTTCAGAACAAAACGGCGAAGACATGGGCATAAACTTGGTGACTGATGTCCTTTTAAAATTGGTTGGGAATCACATACAAGTGCTTCTCTCTAAATTAGAATATCATCAAAAAGTTAATTTATTTCAGTTCTTCAATACAAAAAGTGAAACTCGTATAGAGTCATCACAAATACAGTGACCTATTTCCAGTCTTTATTTCTGATAATGTTGATGATTATGACTTACAGCCAATGAAAACCCAAAAGTCTTTGTCTCAGTAAATTAGAATTAACAAAAAACACATGCAGAGGCTTCCTAAGCATTTAAAAAGGTCCCTTAGTCTTTTTCAGTATGCTCCACAATCATGGGGAAGACTGCTAACTTGACAGATGTCCAGAAGGCAATGATTGACACTCCACAAGGAGGGTTGGCCACAAAAGGTTATTGCTAAAGAAGCTGGCTGTTAAGAGTGCTGTATCCAAGCATATTAACCCTTTCACGACAGCGGTGAGCCCACATCAAAGTCGCGACATGTCAGCTGTTTTGTACAGCTGACATGTGCGCGCAATAGCGGCGGGTGAAATCGTGATTCACCTGCCTTTATTAACCTGTTAAATGCCGCTGTCAAACGCAGACAGCGGCATTTAACCAGCCCTTCCGGCCGGGCTGCCGGAAATGACCTCATCGCCGACCCCCGTCACATGATCGGGGGTCGGCGATGCATCAGGATGGTAACCATAGAGGTCCTTGAGACCTCTATGGTTACTAATGCCGGCCTGCTGTGAGCGCCCCCCTGTGGTCGGCGCTCACAGCACACCTGCATTTCTGCTACATAGCAGCGAACATCAGATCGCTGCTATGTAGCAGAGCCAATCGGGTTGTGCCTGCTTCTAGCCTCCCATGGAGGCTATTGAAGCATGGCACAAGTTAAAAAAAAATGTTTTTAAAAATATGAAAAAAATAAAAAAAATAAGTTTAAATCACCCCCCTTTTGCCCCATCCAAAATAAAACAATAATAAAAAAAAAATCAAATCTACACATTTGGTATCGCTGAGTTCAGAATCGCCCGATCTATCAATAAAAAAAAGCATTAACCTGATCGCTAAACAGCGTAGCGAGAAAAAATTTTGAAACTCCAGAATTACGTTTTTTGGTCGCCCCGACATTGCATTAAAATGCAATAACGGGCGATCAAAAGAACGTATCTGCACAATTGTGGTATCATTAAAAACGTCAGCTCGAAACACAAAAAATAAGCCCTCACACGACCCCAGATCATGAAAAAATGGAGACGCTACGGGTATCAGAAAATGGCGCTTTTTTTTTTTTTTTTTTTAGCAAAGTTTAAAGTTTTTTCACCACTTAGATAAACAATAACCTAGACATGTTTGGTGTCTATGAACTCGTAATGACCTGGAGAATCATAATATCAGTTTTAGCATTTAGTGAACCTAGCAAAAAAGCCAAACAAAAAACAAGTGTGGGATTGCACTTTTTTTGCAATTTCACCACACTTGGAATTTTTTTCCCATTTTCTAGTACAAGACATGGTAAAACCAATGATGACTTTCAAAAGTACAACTCGTCCCGCAAAAAACAAGCCCTCACATGGCCATATTGACAGAAAAATAAAAAAGTTATGGCTCTGGGAATGAGGGGAGCGAAAAACGAAAACACAAAAATGAAAAAGGGCCACGGCATGAAGGGGGTTAATGGAAAGTTGAGTGGAAGGAAAAAGTGTGGTAGAAAAAGGTGCTGCAGCCTTTGAAGAATTGTTAAGAAAAGGCCATTCAAAAATTTTTGGTAGATTCACAAGGAGTGTACTGCTGCTGGAGTCATTGCGTCAAGAGCCACCACACACAGACATATCCAGGACATGGGCTACAAGTGTCGCATTCCTTGTTTCAAGCCACTCATGAGCAATAGACAACGCCAGAAGCGTCTTACCTGGTCCAAGGAGAAAAAGAACTGGGCTGTTGCTCAGTGGTCCAAGGTGTTGTTTTCAGATGAAAGTAAATGATGCATTTCATTTGGAAATCGAGGTCCTAGAGTTTGGAGGAGTAGTCGAGAGGCCACAATCCAAGCTGCTTGAGGTCTAGTGTGAAGTTTCCACAATCCGTGATGGTTTGGGGAGCCATGTCACCTGCTGGTGTAGGTCCACTGTGTTTTATCAATAAATTTTAGAGCACTTCATGCTTCCCTCTGCCGACAAGCGTTTTGGAGATGGAAATGTCATTCTCCAGCAGGACTTGGCACCTGTCCACCTTCCAAAAGTGCCAATACCTGGTTTAAAAACAACAGTATCACTGTGCTTGATTGGCCAGCAAACTCGCCTGAGAAATGGGCTATTGTCAAGAGGAAGATGAGCCACCAGACCCAGCAATGCAGACAAGCTGAAGGCTGCTATCAAAGCAACCTTAGCTTCCATAACACCTCAGCAGTGCCACAAACTTATCGCCCTCCATGCCACGCCGCATTGATGCAGTAATTGATGCAAAGGAAGCCTCAACTGAGTATTTATTGTATTTATTGATTATACATTTCAGTAGGCCAACCTTTTCTGATTTTAAAATCATTTTTCAAGCTGGTGTTATAAAGTATTCTAATTTACTGAGATAATGACTTTTGGGTTTTCATTGGCTGTAAGCCATAATCATCAGCATTAACAGAAATAAACACTTGAAATCGATCACTCTGTAATGATTCTATATAATGAGTTTCACTTTTTGAATTGAAGAACTGAAATTTAACTTTTTGATATTCTAATTTAGTGAGAATCACTTGTACAAGTAGCTTTCAAATAATTTTTTGTTAAGCTTTAAAAGGCCTCTGTCACTCAACATACTTTGCATAAACTGGTGTTAAAAACAAAATATGAAATATGATAAATATGCTTCTTATGGACCTCATCATTCTAAACCGATGCCACTTGTTCTCATCATTCAGAAGAAAGGATAAGCTGAGGGGAGATATTGAGAGAGTGTTTTGCAGCTTTTAGTAAGTGTTTTTTGCCCCAGAACTGGATTCAGTTAGACAGCTCCCTATCCATGTATAATGACCTCCACACTTCTGATTTTTCTGAACATGTGCTACTGGAGCAGACATCCCTCATTTCTCATTGAGCTGGCTTTGGGGAAAATAATGGCAGCCAGTCTCCACCCACTAGCTCAGAAAAAAACAGAAAGACGTGTAGCCAACATAGAGAAAAAGTGATATAAAATGCAGACAGAAATATTGTTTATATAAACCCAACATACCGTACTCTGAGAAGTCGCCAGTAACGGGTTCCGTTTGATATGGATTTCTCACTAGGTTTACAATATGGACTGTATGCAGTATTGCATTCATCTCATAGACCTGATATGGCCGGCGCACTTACTTTGAAAATCCTTATCAGAATGGCTCATCCTTTTTGAATATTTTCCTGATGTGATCGTATGAACACAGCCCAAGAAATGTTATTTCCGTTGTTAATTAAAAACGATGTAAAAAAAGTGTATTTATATCTTCACATTTACCTCGTTTCAGAATTTCGTGAGATTGATGCTCAAGCTAGAGAGCGAGCGAGTGTCGCAGAACACATATTAGAAGATGAGGTCAAACGGTATTTTTTTTTCTTTCATTAAACTGGGAAAATGGTCATAAATAGGCCACATCTACCACTAAACATCCTTTTTGATCATAAAGAAACCCTGCCACCTTTACTTTCCTTATTTTAATGATTGTATTTTTCGGACTGTAAGATGCACTTTTTTTCCTCAAATTTTGGAGGAATGTGGGAGGTGCTTCTCATAGTTAGGATGTACCTTATCTTAGTCTGGCTGTGGATGGGGTGGTGGCGTGCGGCAGCGACAGAGCAGTGGGTCACAAGAGGCAGTAGCTGGTGGCTGCAGCTAATGCTGTGCCTGCTGCTAAAGAAAATCAATGTTCACCGCTCCTCACGCCCATAGTCCCTCCCACCTCTCGGTGCCAAATACAGTACTTAATCTGATAATATTTGTCTAATTACCTTCTTCGCACCCCTAGTTGGTACAAACAGGGACTGATACTTGTATATTGGTTGGAAACATTTTTGGAATGGTAAAGATGGCAATATGGTTTGTTCCAGATGTAGTTATTAATTACATTATTTGCTTTTGTTGTGGAGATGTTCCCTAGAAGGGTGGGTGGAGGTGGGGGTTTTGTTTTTCATGTCTGTATTGTTTTGTATTAAAAGTTAATAAAGACTCATTTATAAAAAGATGATAATATGGTCTTTATCTTTGTAATTGGGTCATTCCATGTCAAGTGAACCAATGATTTTTACCACTATATTTTTAATTCTTTTGAGATTTTGTTATTTGGTAATAGTGTCAGAGAATGCAAAATGTGAAGAAGAAAAAAATTCTAGATTTTTTTTTAAAATTTTTTATTGATTTTCAAAGTTCGGAAAAAGTGCGAATTTCGGTGTTGCCTGCCTTTACATTTCTCCCCATAACTCAGGCTAGAAAAGAGATAGAGAAACAAAATAAACACCATTCTACTCAGAATTGTACAGGCTTTCACCAGATATGTCACAAGAGTATCGTTGATAATATTTTACCTATGCGAACGCAAGCGCAAAACTTTAAAACGCATTTCCGAAAAAAACGTTTAATTTAAAAATTTCAAAAACTGCACATGTGCCTGCTATGCTCCGATTCACATCTGTACCAAAATACAAGCTGGGATCGTGATGGGATCATATTTTAAAAAATAAAACTATTACAGTGTCAGTTCAAAAATCTTGATTTCAGATCTGCTCAGCTTGTGGTCTAACAGTGTGAGGTCTATATTTACCAAATAATCCATGATTGCTAGATATTACGGTATTATTTATTATGTTACAGAGTATTAGAAGCAGGAGAGGACAGAGGAGAAGCTTTGTTAGGGCTGAGAATGACCAGGGGTAGACGGTGACTACAGAGCAGATGACAGGCCGGCAGCTCGGGCCGTATTCACACCAAATCTGAACACCCAGGCAACTCCTCAAATGGAGGGAGAAAAATATTCTTAACATCCAGTTCATGTATTGTACAAACCAGGACTACAAAGAGGAGGAGGAGAGTTTGTTATATCGGTTACAGGAAGCGGAACCCATCACAGGGACTCAGCAATACCGGACTGTCATCCCATGTAGTGGAAATAAAGACCGTGACGTCCATGACGTGGTAGAAGGCGGCACAAGATCGGCCATGGATGACACAACTGGCTATGTGACCTGTGAATATGATCGGCGCTGGCGGCTACTGGACTCTCCAAAGATTGTGAAAATTAAGACGTAGAAGTGACTTTTCTGCACCTTCTGGTCCAGCGCCGTCCTTTGTGTATCCAAGAAAATCAGACATTGTAAGGCTACGTTCACACGATCAGGATTTCCATCCTTTTTTTTTCCTGCCCGTTTTTGGAAAACGGCAGCTAAATTCCGCAGTGAATTTGAGCTGCGTTTTCTGATCCTTTTTCTTCAGCGTTTTCCACTGCGGGTTTCCAATAGCAGTTTCCTATTGGAGCTGCTGGAAAACCGGTGCGGAATCCGCTGAAAGAATTGACATGCTACTTCTTTTTTCCGCTGGAAAATCCGCGCGGATTTTCCAGCGGAAAAACGGATCGTTAGCACAGCGGTTTTGGTTTTCCATTGGGTTACATTGTACTGTAACCAACATGGAAAACTGATCCGGATCCGCAGCTGAAAATCCGCTACGGATCCGGATCAAAATCCGGATCGTGTGAACGTAGCCTAAAAGTGAACAAAAAACAGACATAACTCAGGTGGAGCCGAGCACTATGACAGCCGCACATACTCTGACACAGAAGGAAATGGCCATTGCTAGTGAGCGCTTATGGGCAAGATGACATTTCATCCTCTAGAAGGGACACATTGATGATAGAAGGCCAGTGTAAAAAACCTACTATTAATTGTTTGATTAGTTCATATTTTATAGAACAAGGATTTAACTACTGTACTATTCTTCTTAAACACTTCAGAAATGACATGTTTAGTGATATAGTAGAAAAAAAATTGTTCCATGTATAAATAGGTGGTAGAAATATTGGCTCTTTTAATCTTGTTTTTAACATATAATTAGGATCAGACTGTATTTAGAAAACCACACTTGAGGATGTGATCACCTTTTATCTTTTGGCTTGTTCAATGAATTCAGGTTGAAAATGCTGAGCAAGTAGTTATGATGATTAAGGGTACTTTCACACTGGCGTTTTTTGTCCTCCGTCGCAATGCGTCGTTTTGGTCAAAAAACGCATCCTGCAAAAGTGCTTGCAGGATGCGTTTTTTCTCCATAGACTAACATTGGCGACGCATTGACACACGTCGCAACCGTCGTGCGACGGTTGCGTCATGTTGTGGCGGACCGTCGGCAGCAAAAAACGTTGCTTGCAACGTTTTTTGGTACGTCGGGAACGTCTTTTCCGACTGCGCATGCGCGGCCGGAACTCCGCCCCCTCCTCCCCGCACCTCACAATGGGGCAGCGGATGCGCTGAAAATCTGCATCCGCTGCACCCGTTGTGCAGCGCAAACAACGCTAGCGTCGGTACGTCGGCCCGACGCACTGCGACGGGCCGAATACGATGCTAGTGTTAAAGTAGCCTAAGATGCATTTATTCTGGCACTTTGTTTTTTGTGTTTCTTTATTGTTACATATAAATGTTGAATGCAGTAAGTTGTAATTTGAAAGGAAAAAAGGAAGAAACTCACAAACATAAAATCAGATGATTCAAGGCTTAAAAAAAAATACAAATGTGATAGATCCCAAGTTGAATCCCTGTACAAATGTAAACAAGGACACAAGTAACACACATGCATGTTTTCACAATTTTAAAACATACGTTTTTTTCAGAATTGCGCATCAAAATTTTTAATTTGATTTCTCCAAAACAAAATATAAAGAAACATAGTCTTGTGACATATCAAATGAAAGCCGGTACCGTTCTGAGAAAAATGATGCCTCTCCCACCTCTATATCTTAATTCTAGCCCGAGATATGATACAAAATGTAAAGCCATACCAGGCCAAAATCCATGCTTTTTCAAAACTTTAAAAATCTGTAAAAAATTAACTGATGAAGAAAAAAATTCTAAACTTTTAATTTGTAATTAACTAAAGTTGTACTTCATAAAAACAAAAAATAAAAAAAATCTAAAGACGTAAGGTAAAAAAAATATTCATATTTGGATCACTTGATATGGAATGACCCAATTTTTCAGTACGCTAAATGTTTCTATAAACAAAAAATGTATGTCGTTTTTGAAAGTTAAAGTGAACATGTCAGCAGTAACGTACAGACAGTGTCAGGTTGACGCTCTTAGGGCTCATACTCACATGCTATATTGCTATGCCACCGTACGCTCCGATCAGAGTGTTGCGTGCAGTGCCGGGTATTGACGTGCAAGACTCATCCAAGTTTCTCGCATGTGAGTATGAGCCATTATACTGATTAAAATGATACCTTTGTTGATGAAAGCCCTCTCGGGGTTGTTTATTTGTAGTTTTCAGTTAATGAGATTCTTGTGCTTCGGGGCGGCCTGTGGGGGGTACATTATATGGTGCTCTGCTTAGATATTCATCAGTATGGTTTATGACAGGTGATGGATTCTATTGTGCATGTGCCGCTGGCACCATTTTGCCAGGTGTAAATGTTTTTTTCTCCTTCGCCACATTGGGGGGCACAGGACCGTGGGTGTATGTTGCTGCCACTAGGAGGTTTGACACTAAGTTAATACAAAAAAGTTTAGCTCCTCCCCTGTAGTATACACCACCTACTGGCTCTAGAGACAACCAGTTCTTGCTTAGTGTCCGTAGAAAGTTAGGCGTCCTGTTCGCCGACCGCTGCAGACACGATTCCGGTCCTTTTGCAGCAATTTCGGCTGGTTCTCTACGGACAATTAGTCTCGCTCGGGACGTCCCGCTCAAAGGGACAAAAGTCCACAGGCATTGGGCAAGACCAACCACTCGTGGAAGTCCCGCTCTGGACAGGCCAGATCTAGGGGATCTAGGTCCCAGAGATTCTCGGCTAAATGACTCGCGACGTGTTCCGGACGACACCAGAAGAGTAGGTGGCCGCCTACTCTATTTCCGCCATGTCTGGCTCGCCGTCATCCACGACGAATGGGTCAGAGATCTGGTGTCCTCCGGATACAAAATCGAGTTTGCTTGCCACACCCCAACCCAGTTCTTTGCCTCTCAGCCCCCAAAGAGGGAACCAGAACTCGGGACGTATACCTTCACATTCCGATCTTTCCCCCTCACCAAAGGTTCCTGCGATTCGCCATTTGCGGAGAACATTTTCAATATACAGCCTTGCCCTTCGGCCTTGCTACCGCCCCCAGGGTGTTCACAAAGGTCATGGCGGCTGTTATGTACATTCTACACTCCTGTGGTTTGGTCGTCTTGCCCTACCTAGACGACCTCTTGATCAAGGCACTGTCTTTCCAGGCCTGCGAGGAGTGCGTCTGCATTTCTTTGGATACTTTTTCTCGGCTAGGTTAGTTGATAAACCTGAACAAATCTTTTCCGGTCCCAGCTCAGCGGATTTCCTTGCTGGGCATGATCCTGGACACTTCCCGAGCGTTGGTGCTTCTCCATCAGGACAAGGTCCTTGCCCTTCCTCAGGGGATCCGAGCGCTTTGTCAACCATCTCCTCGTTCTGTCCGTTTCGGCATGAGGGTCCTTGGGAAAATGGTGGCTGCAATGGAAGTGGTCTCATTCGCTCAGCTGTATCTACGTCCCCTACAACAAGCGATTTTGGACGCATGGGACAGGAGGAGCCCCTTCTTTCTCAATCGCCCGTGCCGACTTTCCCTACCGGCCAAATGGGCACTTAGGTGGTGGACGTTTCGGTCCTCCCTCCTTCAAGGGAAATCCTTCCTCCCGGTACATCGGCATGTGGTCACTACCGATGCCAGCCTTCTGGGTTGGGGTGCAGTCTTCCATCATCACACGGCTCAGGAGTGTTGGTCTCTTCAGGAGTCATGTCTTTCGATCAATATCCTGGAGATTTGTGCGAGTTGGCTGTACCTGCGGCGGTTCCATCGTCTCCTGGCAGGCCGTCCCATCCGAATTCAATCAGACAATGACCACAGTCGTGGCTTACCTCAATCATCAAGGAGGCACCCGCGGCAATGCGTGAGGTGCAACACATCCTTAATTCATCCCGGGCGTGGAAAACTGGGCTTCCGACTTCCTCAGCCGTCAAGGCCTGGCCTCGGGAGAGTGGTTGCTCCTTCCGGAAATTTTCCAGCAGATCTGCCTTCGCTGGGGGACACCGGATGTGGATCTGATGGCATCACGGTTCAATTCCAAGGTGCCCGAGGTTGTAGCTCGGACCTGGGAGCCATCGGGGTGAACACGCTTGTCTTTCCATGGAGCAGTTTTCGCCTTCCCTACCTGTTTCCCCCATTGCCTTTGATCCCGAAGGTCATCGGGAAGATCAAAGCGGAAGGGGTTCCGGTAATCCTAGTTGCTCCAGACTGGCCACGCCTGGCATAGTACGCAGATTTAGTTCAACTGGTCCCAGATACCCCCTGGTGACTACCAGATCGACCGCACATGCTTTCCCAGGGCCCAATTTACCACCAGAACTCAGGGGCCCTGTGTTTGACGGCTTGGCCGTTGAATCCTGGGTTCTAACCCAAGCTGGTTTCTCCCAAGAGGTGGTATCTACCATGATTAATGCTCAGAAGCCAGCTCATCTGGAGAACCTTTTTTAAATGGTGTAGAGGCCAAGGTCCACCTCCTGTTTTTTTTTTTTTTTTTTCCATTCCCACCATTCTAGATTTTTTTCAGGACTGGCGCTGGGCTCCCTCAAGGGACAGGTTTCTGCCTTGTCCGCCTTGTTTCTGCGTAAGATCGCTTCCAGACCGCAGGTGAGAACTTTCTTTCAGGGAGTCATGTGGTACCTCCCTACAGAGTGCCCTTAGATGTCTGGGACCTTAACTTGGTTCGAGGTGTCCTGCAGGAATCTCCTTTCAAACCGTTACAGGATCTCTCCCTCTCCCTCTCCCTCTCCCTCTCCCTGTGTTAACCTCAATCAGAAGAGTTTCAGGATTGTCTGCTCTGTCTTGCTGAGCTCCCTTTCTGACCTTTCATCAAGATAAGGTGGTTCTCAGGCCGTCCCCGCCCTTCCTACCAAAGGTTGTGTCTTTCTTAGCTCCGGTGCACCGTGTGGAGAAAGCTCTTCACACTTTGGACCCCGTGAGAGCTCTCAGAAGGTATGTTTCGAGAACGGCCTCTTTTCAGCAGACAGAGGCGCTGTTTGTGCTCCCAGAGGGCCACCGGAAGGGATTGACCGCAGTCGACGATCGCCAGATGGATATGTTCGGCTATACAGGAAGCTTACCGTGTCAGAGGCAAACCTGCCCCGGCGGGAATCAAGGCACACTCCACTCTGTCAGTAGGTGCTTCGTGGGCCATTTGGCATCAAGCGTCAGCAGAACAGGTTTGCAAGGCAGCGACCTGGTCTAGCTTGCACACTCAGGCTTCAGCGGATGCGAGTCTGGGAAGACTAATTCTTCAGGCAGCGGTGGTGTATCTTTAGACAGCGGGTACCTGGGGTTTAATCTGTTGTGTTATTTCCCCACCCAGGAACTGCTTTCGGACGTCCCATGGTCCTGTGTCCCCCAATGTGGCAAAGGAGAAACAGGGATTTTTTTTTACTCGCCATAAAATCCTTTTCTCCGAGCCACTCATTGGGGGATACAGCACCCACCCTGTTGGCTATTATTGTTCTCAGGTTTGACATGTTGTATCTATTGTTAGTATTCATAATCTCCTACTGCTTGGTCACTAAACTGGTTGTCTCTAGAGCCGTTGGGTGGTGTATACTGCAGAGGAGGAGCTAACCTTTTTGTATTCACTTAGTGTCAGCCTCCTAGTGGCAGCAGCATACACCCACGGTCCTGTGTCCCCCAATGAGTGGCTCTGAGAAGATTTTACGGTGAGTACACAAAAATCCCTGTTTTTCTAAGCCTTACAGTAGCCAACCACATTATATGCTTATGTAAAAATAGGGGGAAGGTCACTAAGATCAGTGACCTGTCATAAGCCCATACAGATGCATATGTAAGCAGAGCACCACATCAAGCCCTGCCGACAGGCCACCCCGAGAACCAGACTCTCATTAACTGAAAACTACAAATACGGATTAAACAACCATAAGATGGATTTCATCAACCCAGGTCTCATTTTAATCAGTATAATGGCACCGACCTGACACTGTTTGTAGTTTACTTAGCAAAATCTTGCTGACAGGTTTGCTTTAAGCTAAGGTGTCATGTAAATTACAATTACCAGGACCTGTCAGATCAGATGCTGTAATCGCGACCCCCTTTGCATCCTCCTCATTGCTCTAATAACCTGGCCAGTGGGAACATCAGTCATGACCAAGGGAACTTGATTACCGCAACTAAGGCCCGTCTGATCTGGGTGAACCTATGCATTAATAGATTAGTCCAAGGTAATCCACATACGGCAAGGACAGAAAATAAGGTTATGTGCACTTTTTTGTGTGTGTGTTTTTATATGGATTTCTCCTTCGCCTCATTGGGGGACACAGACCGTGGGTGTATGCTGCTGCCACTAGGAGGCTGACACTAAGTGAAACAAAGAAATTTAGCTCCTCCCCTGCAGTATACACACTCCTGCTGGCTCTCAGCTAACCAGTTCTTGCTTAGTGTCCGTAGGAGGCACACGGACTGGTCTGCTATTCAGACCCAAAGAACTCTTTTTACATTTACCTTTTACAACGGACGAAGGGGGCGACGGATTCTTTCATGTTCGGATCTCCCCAGAACCAACAACAGGCGAGCACGGGAGTTTTACCTCTCCGTATCCTCTCCTGCGACGTGGGAAGCCACTGCCTGAGCTGAATCTAGGGGCGACGGGCCCCTTCAAGGGCACCGATCTCCCCCCTCCCTGATCAGACGAGCACTGGAGTGGCACCTCCATGTATCCTCTTCTGCAGCCAGGCCTATTGCCGGACATTCAGCCATGCCCACCAGGTTTTACCCTCGGCTGTACAGAGGCACTCTACAGCGTGGCGTCCGAGCAGCCCCCACTGCACCACCACTATTAAGAGCGGATGGTACAAGGAGGCGGACGGTTCCTCTCCTCCTCCCTGCTAAAGGGACGATGGATTGAGGACTTTTCTTATCCCTGCACCATCCAAACAGCAGCAACAGCACAGGATCTTTTTCTACCTTCTGACCTGCAAAAAAAACACCAGAACACAGGCATGCTTACCTGTTCAAGGCCTCCAACAATTGCACTACCCAGGGTGCACCAGGCCCAAGTAAAGATAGCAAACAACACAGGTGCAAATAATACCGATGCAGCCAACCTACAATCAGGAATTGGCTGCTTGGAGCACCCATGCAAAAAAATAGTCTGTATGTGGCATGTTCACACAGGAATGCACAGTATATGGCTCAGAGCCTATTAATGACGCCATAAATATAGCGGGCTAACCATGATGCATCCTGTGTGAACAGAGGCCACAGTGTACAGAGCCATCTAGGGCCCAGGCGCACCCTGGAAAAATGTACAGTGCACCAAAAACATAACAATGTATGCAAGGTATTGGTTGATATTATGGCCACAATATTGAAGCTGCCAACCCACGTCAAGGGTCCTTGTATCTTGGCAGTCCTAATCTAAAAAAACACCATTGGAGGAAAACCTCTATTAAGAGCGGATGGTACAAGGAGGCGGACGGTTCCTCTCCTCCTCTCCTCTCCTTCCTCTCCTCCTCCCTGCTAAAGGGACGATGGATTGAGGACTTTTCTTATCCCTGCACCATCCAAACAGCAGCAACAGCACAGGATCTTTTTCTACCTTCTGACCTGCTAAACAAAGCTGCATACTGGGGTAAGTGCCGGGACTCGAGCGGTTGGAGGGCTCTGCGCATTTTCCCCCGTTCGGCGCCGGCTGGCTTAAAAAATTTAGCCCCCGGCTTCGGGTTTGTGTAGGCCGCAACCTGGAACTCCAGCCCATGCTAGGCTGCACTGCAGGCTCCGCCCCCCTATTCAGGCGCCTCTCATTCAGGACGAGAGCTCTATTCTCGGCGGCCATCTTCATCCTCTTGCCATTTCCGGACACGAGCTCATCCGGAAGTGGCTGCTGCATCGCACCGGCGGTATCCAGCACTGAAGACAGCACTATTCCAGACGGGGGACTCAGAATCTCGGTAAGGAGAATCCTCCCTCCGCACCCCTCCCCCGCACGCACCCCGGCAGCATAAAGGGACTAGCGTTCCCTATTTTTAATACCTAAGACCTGCAATCTCTGGTTGTCCAGCAAGCTCCGGTCTTAAAGGCACGGGTCTTAAGGGTACATGACTGCATTCCCTGGTCTTAAAGACGCATGCCCAGTAGTCACTGGGCTTATAGGTACATGTCCAGCTTTCCCTGGCTTTGTAAAAACACATGACCAGCATTCCCTGCTCTTAAAGGTTCCCTAGTTTAAAAGGGCACATTACCAGCATTGTCTGCTCTTTAAGTCATGACCAGCCAGAAGCCGGTCACCTCTTCCCAGAGTACCTAGTTCCCCACAAGGGGCTTCACCTCTGGCGTAATCCTTGAAAAATGCCCCGGTCCTAAAGACATATGACCAGCATGCCCTGGTCTTACGAACATGGCCAGTATACCCTGGTCTTAAAGGCACATAACCAGTATGCCCTGGTCTTAAAGGTACGTGACCAGTATGCCCTGGTCTTACGCACTTGACCAGCATGCCCTGGTCTTAAAGGCACACGACCAGCATGCCCTGGTCTTAAAAGCACATGGCCAGTATGCCCTGGTCTTAAAGGCACGTGACCAGTATGCCCTGGTCTTAAAGGCACGTGACCAGTATGCCCTGGTCTTAAAGGCACGTGACCAGTATGCCCTGGTCTTAAAGGCACGTGACCAGTATGCCCTGGTCTTAAAGGCACGTGACCAGTATGCCCTGGTCTTAAAGGCACGTGACCAGTATGCCCTGGTCTTAAAGGCACGTGACCAGTATGCCCTGGTCTTAAAGGCACGTGACCAGTATGCCCTGGTCTTAAAGGCACGTGACCAGTATGCCCTGGTCTTAAAGGCACGTGACCAGTATGCCCTGGTCTTAAAGGCACGTGACCAGTATGCCCTGGTCTTAAAGGCACGTGACCAGTATGCCCTGGTCTTAAAGGCACGTGACCAGTATGCCCTGGTCTTAAAGGCACGTGACCAGTATGCCCTGGTCTTAAAGGCACGTGACCAGTATGCCCTGGTCTTAAAGGCACGTGACCAGTATGCCCTGGTCTTAAAGGCACGTGACCAGTATGCCCTGGTCTTAAAGGCACGTGACCAGTATGCCCTGGTCTTAAAGGCACGTGACCAGTATGCCCTGGTCTTAAAGGCACGTGACCAGTATGCCCTGGTCTTAAAGGCACGTGACCAGTATGCCCTGGTCTTAAAGGCACGTGACCAGTATGCCCTGGTCTTAAAGGCACGTGACCAGTATGCCCTGGTCTTAAAGGCACGTGACCAGTATGCCCTGGTCTTAAAGGCACGTGACCAGTATGCCCTGGTCTTAAAGGCACGTGACCAGTATGCCCTGGTCTTAAAGGCACGTGACCAGTATGCCCTGGTCTTAAAGGCACGTGACCAGTATGCCCTGGTCTTAAGGTCACATGTTCAATCCGAAGCTGGTCACCCTAACTGAGCTCTGGAGCCCTCCGCCGCTGATCCCAGTTTATCTGAGTACCTAGTCCCCCTCAGTGGACTTTGTCACTAACTGCAACCCATGGTTTCTCTGACCAAGAGATCGAATCCCTCTGTGAACCCTCTGTGGCTCGGAGTGCTCGCAGCACCGATATACATGGTCCCTCTCCTACAATGGGAGCCGTCGGCTAGCAGGCAAGTATTCTAGAAAAATGTACAGGCGTCTAGAAAACGGAAGTTTTAATTTCCTGATCTCTCCCCTCTATGATTTGTTGAGAACAACGCCCTGAATATGGATCAGATATTGTCTTGGATTGCCAGAGCTTCAGAAAAAGAGGGACTCGCCTATTTATATCAACAAATTGACGAGCGGTTCCCTGGACAGAAGCCTCTACGTGGGATGCCATACCTGGTCTGATTTTTAATGGCGACTGGTCCTTTAAAGGGCACCGATTTCCTCACCCCCCACACACCATCAACAGATTAGCACATGCAGTGTCGCCTCCATGTATCCTCTTCTGCATCTAAGCCTATCGCCAGACAACCTGCCCTGGCGTCCGAGCACCACTATTTAGCGGCTGATGCAAGAAAGCGGACGATTCCTCCCTGTTAAGAGGATGGTGGATCGAGGGTTCCTAATTTTCTACTCTGCACGACGATGGCAAGGCACTGTATTTTCCTGACCTGCTGATGCAGCCCCGCATTCTGCCACTTGGCAGACTAACCGGGTAGAATTTCTTATGGTATACCTACCAGTGTCCCTGCCCGATGTATCATCAATTAATATACCACAGACGGTCGGATAGCAAATCTGGTTCGTTCCGTCTTGTGGCTTCGGGTTCAGCGCTCTACCCTTCCTTAGTCGTCTCATGGGTTGCTGGACCAATAGTCTCCTGGTCAGAGGCCTTAACTACTTCGTTTCACACAAGTAACCTTTCCCCGAAGACCGTACAGCTGGCCAATCAAATCTTCTGAGCGGGAGACTAACAAGGGATCGTATCTTTTCTACAGACCCAACCAGCAGTGGAAGCGTTGTCCAGGACAGTCTAGATCTAAGGGATCTCGGTTCCAAAAAGGGGGAATGAAAATTAAGACCAATCCTGGACCTCAAACTTCTAACAACCTTTGACAAGGTCCTCCTTTTTCAAATGGAGTTCCTTCGCTCAGCCATTACTTCAACAGAAAAATGTGGAGTTTCTGGCATCCATCGACATTCGGGATTTTTACCCTCACATTCCTATTTTTCCCCTCTTCAATAATCCCTTCGCCTTCCATTCGCGAACAGCATTTTCGAGTCACGACCTTGCCCTTCGGCCTGGCTACCGCACCAGAGTGGTCGCAAAGGTCATGGCGGTTGTCATGTGCCTCTTGCACCTAGAAGCATGGTCGTCCTGCCCTATTTGGTCGACTTTCTAGCCGCTCTTCCAGGACTACGCTGAGTCGTCTATATCACTTGCAATACCTTCTCACTTGGGCTAGCAGCTAAACTTAGATGAGTTTTTCCTCATTCACAGCCCAGCAGATCCTTTTTGAGGATGATCCTGCACAAGAAGGATGGTAATCCTCTCTCGAGTCAAGGTCGTGGCCTTTCAACAGGGAGCTTGGCACTTGGTCACTCATTCCCTCGGTTCATTCAACTCGCTAGGAGGGTTCTGGGGAAAAAGACGACAATGGGAGCAGTTTTCTTTCGCTCCGCTCGTTTTCAGCAAATCAATCAGGGTTTCAAAGGGCAGTCTCTAAGCTCCTTCCTCATCTAGAGCCTTCTCCTGGTCCAATGTTTATTAGGGAATACCAATGCCAGTCTTCTTCTCCCGATCATTGCACTGGGGATCCGATCGGTACGGCTAATCCTACAGCAGGTCCACTGCCTTCAGGCGGGTCAACCATCCGTCTTCAATTGGATAATGTCACGGCTGTGCCATACGTCAACCATCTAGCAGGTACCCACAGTCAAGCGCCGTGACCGAGGTACCTCGCACTCTCTGATGAGCCGAGATCTATCACTTGGTGGTCTCAGCAGTACATATCTCTGGAGTAGAACACTGGGCCGCAGACATATTCAGCCGTCAGGGTTTTCTCCTCAAGTGAGTGGGAACTTCACTCGGAAGTCTTCCATCAGATCTGCCTTCGCTGGAGTACTCCTGATGTACGTCGGGTGGCGTCCAAATTGAACACCAATGTACTCCAGTTCATGGTTCGACCTCGAGATCCAAGACCATCGCAGTGCATGCTCGGTTCTTCCATGGTACCAATTTCCATAACCCCTCTTCCACTACTTCTGAGATCTCTTTGGAAGCAGAAAGGGCCCCAGGGGTCCCGGGAGACCCACACTGACAATGTCAGGTTCTCTCGCTTGCCGTACTAGTATTTTTTTTTTCTGTCTTATTGCGACAAAACTGCAAATATGGAATTTATAGCGGGGAGTCTTCACCTGTAGTTTTTCTCTACCGCGTACCGTTAGTTCTGTGGGACCTTAATGGTCCTGGGGATCTTACAGTAGACTCCTTTTTTGATCCGGACAGATTTTACTATCAAGGATGGTCGCTCCCCTTGTTTCTCTGCGTTCCTGTCATCCTGATGAGTCTTCAGAGCTCGCCACTCTGTTCTTTCAGACTTTTTCCTTATTACCATCAACGCAAGGTCGACCTCAGGCCATCTCCTACCCTCGTTACCAAGGTGGTATTGTATTCCCACTGTCGCAGGGGCATCGTCCTTCTCTCATCTCTTTCGGCTCCAGTCCTCAAAACGGAATGGGTTCTCCATAATCTGGAAGAAGTGAGGGCTCCGAGTGGGTACGTATCGAGGACGGCGTCCTTCCGAAGGTTGGACACTTTACTTGGGCTTCTCGATGGTAAGAAGACTTCCTGATGGTCACAGGAAGAGTTTAGCCGTTTCATCAGCCATGTTAGCCTGGTGGTTTCTTTTCACCATCCAGGAGTCCTTCCGTGCTAGATGTCAGCCTATCTCCCTGTCTGAGGGCTCTAGACACCAGACGTCGGCAAGCACGGCCGCAAGCTTGCGAATTCCTCTAGTCCGCATGCATTCTTGAAGCACTATAATTTCCACACTTCCACAGATGTGAGTCTGGGTAGGCGGACTCTGCAGGCCGCGGTGACGCACTTGTAAGTAGCGGTTACACCGGCCTGATCTGATGTTGTCCCCACCCAGGGACTGCTTTGGGACGTCCCACGGTCTGTGTCCCCCAATGAGGCGAAGGAGAAATAGGGATTTTTGTGTACTCACCGTAAAATCCTTTTCTCCGAGCCATTCATTGGGGGACACAGCTCCCTCCCTATTATTAGTTTGTGCTTTGTTTTTATGATTTGACATGCTATACTCTCATATGTAATGTGACATGCTATACGCTCATATGTTGTTATTGATCTACTGCTTTTGCACCGAACTGGTTAGCTGAGAGCCAGCAGGAGGGTGTATACTGCAGGGGAGGAGCTAACTTTTAGTTTCACTTAGTGTCAGCCTCCTAGTGGCAGCAGCATACACCCACGGTCTGTGTCCCCCAATGAATGGCTCGGAGAAAAGGATTTTACGGTGAGTACACAAAAATCCCTATTTTTCCACGCTCATTAGTATTCATCAAATCTGCTGCAAAAACGCTGGAAGAATTGACATGCTGCAGATACAAATGTGCTGCATATTTGCAAGGAGAAAATAAGCAATGTGTGCATCAGACTTCAAGATTCTCATTCACTTTGCTGGTACTAGGAAATCCTTCAGGTTTGGAGACAAAACTACACAGAAAAAAACGTGCACATACCCTAAAAGTTGTGTAAGCACACAGACAAACTATGGTCTGCATTATCAAGGACTTAATTTGGGTGCCTGATTAGGGCTCTGTATGGTTTTAGGAGGCTTGTAGGACCTGAAAGGTTTCCTTTTAAATGTAGTTGTAAATTAAGAGGTCTGCCTTTTTCAGACAACAGGGGGAGAGAAGTGCTGCGGAGACCTCTAACAACCAAATAAAGGAAGAAATAAGCACGGTTATAAAGCCTGAAGAAAAAAAACAGAGCAACCAAGACATACAGGATAATGTGGAGCCACCCTGCACAAATATGGATAAAGAAGAAGATATGGATACTTCAGATCTTGTCTCTAGTCAGGAAGACCTATTTGGGCAGCCCAGTAATGCAGGTAAAGAAAATAAGACTAACAATAAGACAATGAAAACCACTGTGTGTAGACTGTTCCCACTAGTGAAGTTCATAACATTTTAAAACGGAAGTCTGTCACTTCCAAAACGCTACTTAAACCACTCATACAGGTATGCCGAGGACTTGGCCCCTGTAACAATCATACCATCAAAAGTATAAATTTTAACCCCTTCACGACATGCGCCGTACTATTACTGCGCATGTCGTGTCTCCCCCTTTGATGTGGGCTCCGGCGCTGAGCCCACATCAAAGTCGCGACATGTCAGCTGTTTTGTGCAGCTGACATGTGCGCACAATAGCGGCGGGTGAAATCGCGATTCACCCGCCGCTATTAACCTGTTAAATGCCGCTGTCAAACGCTGACAGCGGCATTCAACTACCGCTTCCGGCCGCGCGGCCGGAAATGAGCGCATCGCCGACCCCTGTCACATGATCGGGGGTCGGCGATGTGTCAGGACAGTAACCATAGAGGTCCTTGAGACCTCTATGGTTACTGATGCTGTGAGCGCCCCCCTGTGGTCGGAGCTCATAGCAAGCCTGCATTTCAGCTACATAGCAGCGATCTGATGATCGCTGCTACGTAGCTGAGCCAATTAAGTTGTGCCAGCTTCTAGCCTCCTGTGGGAGGCTATTGAAGCATGGCACAAGTTAAAAAAAAGTTTTTAAAAATATGAAAAAAATAAAAAAAATATAAAAGTTTATATCACCCCCCTTACACATATTTGGTATCGCCGCATTCAGAATCGCCTGATCTATCAATAAAAAAAAAAGCATTAACCTGATCGCTAAACAGCGTAGCGAGAAAAAAATTTGAAACACCAGAATTACGTTTTTTTTGGTCGCCGCGACATTGCATTAAAATGCAATAACAGGCGATCAAAAGGACTTATCTGCACAAAAGTGGTATTATTAAAAACATCAGCTCGGCACGCAAAAAATAAGCCCTCACCCGACCCCAGATCACGAAAAGTGGAGACGCTACGGGTATCGGAAAATGGTGCATGGTGCATTTTTTTTTTTTAGCAACAAAGTTTTGAATTTTTTTTCACCACTTAGATAAACAATAACCTAAACATGTTTGGTGTCTATGAACTCGTAATGACCTGGAGAATCATAATGGCAGGTCTGTTTTAGCATTTAGTGAAGCTAGAAAAAAAGCCAAGCAAAAAACAAGTGTGGGATTGCACTTTTTTTGCAATTTCACCACACTTGGAATTTTTTTCCTGTTTTCTAGTACAAGACATGGTAAAACCAATGGTGTCGTTCAAAAGTACAACTCGTCCCGCAAAAAATAAGCCCTCACATGACCATATTGACAGAAAAATAAAAAAGTTATGGCTCTTGGAAGGAGGGGAGCGAAAAACGAAAAAGGGCCGCGTCTTGAAGGGGTTAATGGTTCAGTCGCAATAAAAAAAAAAAGAATGGAAATTGAGGGGCTTTAACCCATTCCCGACCTGTGACACAGCGTATGCGTCATGAAAGTCGGTGCCAATTTGACCTGTGACGCATTTGCTGTGTCACAGAATGATCGCGTCCCTGCAGGCCGGGTGAAAGGGTTAACTCCAATTTCACCCGACCTGCAGGGACAGGGGGAGTGGTACTACAGCCCAGGGGGGGTGGCTTCGCCCCACCGTGGCTACGATCGCTCTGATTGGCTGTTGAAAGTGAAACAGCCAATCAGAGCAATCTGTGATATTTCACCTTGGTGAAAATTGGTGAAATATTACAATCCAGCCATGGCCGATGCTGCAATAGCATCGGCCATGGCTGGAGACCCCGATCTGACCCCCCCACCGACTGACGGCGGCGATCTGCAGCCCCGTCATTGTACCCTACCCCTCCGTCCTGTCCTAAGTGCCTTCCTCTCACCTCCGACCCTCCCCCGTCCTCCCCTCCGCCTCCCCCCGCTGTACGATCGCACTCCCCCATGCTTACCTAGTCCCGGTGTCCCTCCCAGTGTCCTCGGTCTTCTCGCATGGGCGCCGCCATCTTGGAAAATGGCGGGCGCATACAAAGTGCGCTCGCCGAATCTGCCAGCCGGCAGATTCGTTCCCTGTACATTTTGATCGCTGTGATAGGTTCTATCACAGCGATCAAAATAAAAAAAAAAGTAAATAAACCCCACCCTTTATCACCCCCATAGGTAGGGACAATAATAAAGTACAGAAAATATATTTATTTTTGTTTTTCCATTAGGGTTAGGGGTAGGGTTAGGGTTGCACTTAGGGCTAGGGTTGCACTTAGGGCTAGGGTTGCACTTAGGGCTAGGGTTGCACTTAGGGCTAGGGTTGCACTTAGGGCTAGGGTTGCACTTAGGGCTAGGGTTGCACTTAGGGCTAGGGTTGGTTGGAATTAGGGCTAGGGTTGGGTTGGAATTAGGGTTAGAATTAGGCTATGTGCACACGGTGCGGATTTGGCTGCGGATCCGCAGTGGATTGGTCGCTGCGGATTCATAGCAGTTTTCCTTCACGTTTACAGTACCACGTAAACCTATGGAAAGCCAAATCCGCTGTGCCCATGGTGCAGAAAATACAGCACGGAAACGCTGCGTTGTATTTTCCGCAGCATGTCAATTCTTTGTGCGGATTCCGCAGCATTTTACACCTGCTCCATAATAGGAATCCGCAGGTGAAATACACACAAAAACCACTGGAAATCCGCGGTAAATCCGCAGGTAAAGGGCAGTGCGTTTTACCTGCAGATTTTTCAAAAACGATGCGGAAAAATCCGCACACAAATCCCCAACGTGGGCACATAGCCTTAGGGTTAGGGTTGGAATTAGGGTTAAGACTAGGGTTAGGGGTGTGTTACGGTTAGGGTTGGGATTAGGGGTGTGTTGGGGTTAGTGTTGGAGTTAGAATTGAGGGGTTTCCACTGTTTAGGCACATCAGGGGGTCTCCAAACGCGACATGGCGCCACCATTGATTCCAGCCAATCTTGCGTTGAAAAAGTCAAATGGTGCTCCCTCCCTTCCGAGCCCCAACGTGCACCCAAACCGTAGTTTACCCCCACATATGGGGTACCAGCGTACTCAGGAGAAACTGGACAACAACTTTTGGGGTCAAATTTCTCCTGTAACCCTTGGGAAAATAAAAAATTGCGGGCTAAAAAATTATTTTTGAGGAAAGAAAAATGATTTTTTATTTTCACGGCTCTGCGTTATAAACTTCTGTGAAGCACTTGGGGGTTCAAAGTGCTCACCACACATCTAGATAAGTTCCTTGGGGGGTCTAGTTTCCAAAATGGGGTCACTTGTGGGGGAGTTCCACTGTTTAGGCACATAGGGGCTCTCCAAACGCGACATGGTGTCCGCTAAAGATTGGAGCCAAATTTTCATTCAAAAAGTCAAATGGCACTCCTTCCCTTCCGAGCCCTGCTGTGCGCCCAAACAGTGGTTTACCCCCACAAATGAGGTATCAGCGTACTCAGGACAAATTGGACAACAACTTTCGTGGTCCAGTTTCTCCTTTTACCCTTGGGAAAATAAAAAAAAAATTTTGCTAAAAGATCATTTTTGTGACTAAAAAGTTAAATGTTCATTTTTTCCTTCCATGTTGCTTCTGCTGCTGTGAAACACCTGAAGGGTTAAGAAACTTCTTGAATGTGGTTTTGAGCACCTTGAGGGGTGTAGTTTTTAGAATGGTGTCACTTTTTGGGTATTTTCAGCCATATAGAACCCTCAAACTGACTTCAAATGTGAGGTGGTCCCTAAAAAAAAATGGTTTTGTAAATTTTGTTGTAAAAATGTGGAATCACTGGTCAAATTTTAACCCTTATAACTTCCTAGCAAAAAAAAATTTTGTTTCCAAAATTGTCCTGATGTAAAGTAGACATGTGGGAAATGTTATTTATTAACTATTTTGTGTCACATAACTCTCTGGTTTAACAGAATAAAAATTCAAAATGTGAAAATTGCGAAATTTAAAATTTTCCCCAAATTTCAATTTTTTTCACAAATAAACGCAAAAATTATCGACCTAAATTAACCCCTAACATGAAGCCCAGTATGTCACGAAAAAACAATCTCAGAATCGCTAGGATCCGTTGAAGCGTTCCTGAGTTATTACCTCATAAAGGGACACTGGTCAGAATTGCAAAAAATGGCCAGGTCATTAAGGTCAAAATAGGCTGGGCCATGAAGGGGTTAATGCACGATTAGAGTGGCCAAGGGCTTAGTGCACCATTCTGTCCCCTCAATTTGCACACTGAGCATTAGTTATATCATTAACACTGCTCAGGTGAACCCTGCCTGACCTCAATCAGTGATTCAGGATATTCACTGCAGACGTCATTGGAGACTCATCACTAGCTCCAGTCTGCAGTACTGTCCCGAGCGATGGTCGCAGACAGGTGCTAGCTATCAAAATATATGAGCGCGCCTAGGCTCCTGCGGTGTCCATGTGGAGGAGCATTGCCGCTGAGCTCAGCGCTGTCTATAGAGGTCACAATCTGCGGCTTTGTACCTCCCCACGGACACTGCAACTGCGCTCACATAATGCGCTGGCTCCTGTTTATGGTCGCTGCTCGGTGCTGTTCTGCACAGATGAGTCCACAATGACACTGAGCACGGCATCAGTAAGTGTACAGCCGCTAATTGAGTTCAGGCAGGGCTCGCAGAATATGGAAAAGTGCCCAGCTTGCAAGTCTAGGGGGTGTTCGTTTGCACTGAGCCCATGGGCACATTAATGATGCGCCAAAAACACCTTATTTGCATACAAAATAAATTGTGTTTTGTGTGTTGGTTTTTTTTTTGGCAACTAATTCGCTAAAATCTCTACTACAGGAATGATTTTTGTAGTGGCTAAGTCACCTACGTATCTGTTTAAGTAGCTGAATTAGCATTTTGGAGGTGACAGACGCCCTTTACAATGTCAGCATGTGCCTTGTCTTTATGGTAATTGTAGGTTTATTCCCTGCTCTACCTGACGGCAGCATATTTTTGGCTTGAAACATTTGGCATGAGATTTTTTACAGTGTGCCCTGTACAGGAAAAGTCCAGACAGTACAGGTACTATCTAATGCCTAATGCAGGGTCTGAGGAGACACTGAATGACGAGGATTTTCTTTCTCTTGATCCCCGTATCATGCGCCCCTCCTCAGACCCTACACTTGGCACAATACAGTGTACGTTTTGCTTCGAGTGTCCCTTTATGAAAGAAGGTCCATCTTACAGACGCATACCTCACTTCTCTATGGTATAGCTGTAAAACATTTGATCAAGTACCCACATTTCTGACTTTGTTTCTATCATTTTTCCCAATTAGAATCTGACATCAGTCCTGTAGTAAACAAGATTGTGTCTACTCCAGCGGATAGCCTGCGCCTCCTGCAATTCTCTGGACAGGCCACCCTTGCACCTGTGAATGAGTAAGTATGTGTTCTGCTTTATGTTATTCTTCAGAGTGACCCAGGCTCCTTTTACAGCATGATAGCATGTGGGAATGTCCGAGAAGAAAGTTCCCTTACATTGCCAGTGCCTAGTGCCATGTTGTCTTGTATCATGAATGCACAGGCCATTGCTGGTCACGGTGTGCTGCTGCTTCGTGGTCCGTCCTCTGAGACAGCCTGACACCATGTACAGTGGCGTACCTGTTTCCGGTGACCTCAGAATTAACGGTCCCGTATGTCTATATGACTTGTGTAAAGCTAAGGGTTGAGACTTAGAAAGGGTATTCAGTTCTGATTAACAAACTGATTTACCATAGAGAGACTGTGCCCTGAAATTGCACAGTTTTTCCATAGTGAATAAAATTGTACCAGCACTATCATGCCATTGTTTTTTTCTTAATGGGCAGAGGATTGTGTCTTCCTTTTGAGACTGACAAGTGACAATCTATATTGTGCTGCAGAATATATTGATGCTACTGTATACAAGGGGGATTGATCTATCTATATATTATGAGAGAGGTGGCCTAGCTTAGAAAAAAGCTACATGTTTTCAAAGTAATACTATTTCATTTATCAGGATCAACTTTCAGCTCTGTACATTGAATGCATCAATCAAAAAGTTAATTACTCTGTCGCCTCATTGGGGGACACAGGACCATGGGTGTTATGCTGCTGTCCACTAGGAGGCGACACTATGCATAATCTGAAAAAGATTAACTGTGGCTCCTCCTCTGCAGTATACACCACTGGACGGCGTCAGCCTCCTCCAGTTTTTGCTTAGTGTCGCATAGGAGGCACACCTAAGATTTTTTTTTGTACTCCGTTTTTTTCCGACGGATTACAGATGAAGAAAAGTGGGTCTCCTGTGAGACTCCCGGCATGGCTCCTTCCTCGGCCCCCTATCACGGGGTGCCCGGTTGAAGTAGAGATTATTATTATTATTATTTATTGTTATAGCGCCATTTATTCCATAGCGCTTTACATTTGAGGAGGGGTATACATAATATAAACAAGTACAATAATCTTAAACAATACAAGTCATAACTGGTACAGGAGGAGTGGGGTGGCTATTCCCCCATGTTGCTCTTTCCCCAGTCCCTCGGGGGCTGGTTCGAAGTCGAGACTCCCCCTCCTTCCCCAATTCCTCTTGGTTTCTGGGTTGAGGTCGAGGCGAGGATAAAGGCCTGAAGGTGACAACAGCACCCTCCCTAATCCCCCTCTGGGGGCATTAGGTTGAGACGCCTCAGGTAGGGCCTGTACAGGCAGCACTCTGCAGCTCCCAGCAATGGGCCAGCACACTGCACGTGCATCCAGGGACCCCAGCCCAGCTGCGGGCTCCTGTTGGGGCCGGGGGGATGGAGGCAGGCATGGCACAGACAGACACAGGGCTCCCTGCGCCCCTGTCTCTGCGGCAGCACTAGATCTATACTGCCTCAGGGGGACCCCTCACCGGGCCCCCTTTCCGCTTACAGCCCCACCGCTATCCTGCCTTTAAATCCGGGGGGGTCCGGTTCAGATCCGACCCCCTCCCGGACTTTCGCGGCGGCCTGGAGCCCTTCTGGGCATCAGGCATCTAATTTAGGCTTCGGCCTAGCTGAAGCCGCTGCCTCCTCTCCGCCCCCCGGCCCGCCCTCCGGATGACAAGTATGACACTCTACAGTGTCATAGAGGGGGTGGATCGAGACAGAATGGACGCGTTTTTACACAGCTTTGCCGCCTTTTTCTCAGCTCTCCGCCCTCTTCTCCTCGGCGGCCATTTCTACTGCAGCAAGAATTAACCCTGCATCTCTCGGTCAGCAGGACCAGGACCAGGCCAGCCAGTCTCCGGGGGGCACAGGACTGTGGATCTTCGGCGCTGGACCTAGGGGCAAACTGGTGGGGTAAGACCACAGCTGGGTTGTTTTACTCGGCTGTGAATCCATATTCCCTATAAGGCTCCCCTATAGGGACCTCTGCATAGCTACCCCTGTAAGGTCCTCTGCATAGCAGCCCGTCTGCACTCTGTGCACTATGCCGGGCTCAAGGTCCAAGAGAACCAGGCAGGACTGCTATTATGCATTCTGCACAGCCTGCAGGACCGCTCTCCCCAGCGGCAGTGTGTACCCACACTGCCAGGACTGCACTCAGACTACTGTGTCGGAGCCCCAAGAGGCCCCTGCCAATGCTTCGGTGTCTAATGCCATGCCGGAATGGGTCACTCAGATGTCACAATCTATGACGCAGTCTATAGATAACCTAACCCCCACATTGCTTCAGGATCTACAGAGTCATGCCTCGGCTATGACCGTTACCCAGCAAAGGGAGAGCTTGACTCAGGGACAGGACGACCCTGGCACATCCACGTCTAAGTCAGGACGCAAGCGGACCCACAGTCCATCTACGTCATCCCATAGCACTCAGTCATCCCCTTCTAGGGAGAGACATCGTAGTTCCAGGTCATCTAGACCGTCCCCTTCCAGGGACAGACAATGCAGATCTCCGCAATCCCCGACCAGAGAAGGCCTCCTCCCCAGCTCACCCAGCACAGGACTCCTCAGTGATGCACAGGATTCGGAATGCATCTGTGACTCCGACTCAGACAAGGAAACGGAAGGGTCACTGATCCCAATCCCCCCTAGCAATACAGCGCTAGTTGAGGACTTAACCTCTTCCATCCATCGGGTGCTGGACATTTCTGATCCGCCACCAGAGGCCCCAGAACACAAGATTTCCTTTGAAGGACCTCTGAAGCCGCCTAAGGTTTTCTCTAACCACCCAGAGTTTAAGGGTATGTGCACACGCTGCGGATTTTGCTGCGGATTTGACGCTGCGGATCCGCAGCAGTTTTCCCTAAGTTTACAGTACCATGTAAACCTATGGGAAAAAAAACCCGCTGTGCACATGCTGCGGAAAAATCCGCGCGGAAACGCAGCGGATTATTTTCCGCAGCATGTCAATTCTTTGTGCGGATTCCGCAGCGGTTTTACACCTGCACCAATAGGAAACTGCAGATGTAAAACCACAGTGGAATCCGCAGAAGAAACCGCAATAAAATCCGCAGTGAAAACCGCAGTGATTTTGCACTGCGGATTTTCCAAATCCGCTGCGAAAAAATCCGCAGCAGAATCCGCAACGTGTGCACATACCCTAAGGCGATACTTAAAAAGCAGTTCTCACAGCCTGAGAAAAAATTCGCTGACCGCAAATATCTGGAGGCGAGGTACCCCTTCCCGCAGAAGGATACCAAGGCGTGGACAGACCCACCTGAAGTGGACCCCCCAGTCTCTAGACTAGCAGCACAGACCCTTCTTTCACTGCCAGATAGCTCAAACCTCAGGGACGCAGCAGACCGGCAGGTAGAACGCATGGCTCGTTCAATTTTCAAGGCCGCATGGGCATCCCTGGCTCCCGCGTTCGCTTCAGTTTGGGCTGCCAAGGCCATTCTAGCCTGGGCCAAAAATTTACAAGCTGGCCTCCAAGGATCCGCTCCTGAGCTGTCGGACCAAGCGGTTCAAATAGCAGTCGTAGCAGATTACATGCTTCATGCAGCTCTGGATTCAGCAAGGGGAGTAGCGGGGATAGCACCAAACGCCATCACAATTCGGCGTATCCTCTGGCTGCAGGAATGGAAAGCTGACGCAGCCTCAAAGAAGTCCCTCACGCACCTCCCCTACCTCAGTGGGCGACTTTTTGGTGAACAGTTGGACATGATGATATCCAACGCCACCGGGGGTAAGAGTACCTCTCTTCCCCAACTGAAACCTAAACACACTTACAAGAAGCGTAACCAAACTCTATTCCGATCCTTTCGGAATTCTTCGGGCTGGTCCGTCTCGCGTCCAGCACAAAATCGTAACCGTTCCCCACAGGTACAACTCAGGATCAACGCAAAGGTCGGACAAGACCTGGCAGTCAAAAGCGGCCCAGTTTAAACCCAGAGGAGGAAAATCTCAGACTTTCTCCTCATCATGACTCACGGACCCCGGAAGACACCACACCCGTAGGCGGCCGACTTTTGCTCTTTCATCAAGTCTGGCTGCCTATTACAGAAGACAGGTGGGTCGGGGAACTAGTGTCTTCCGGATACAAAATAGACTTCACCTCCAACCCACTGGACCGATTCTTCCTCTCTGTCCCCCCAAAAGCACCAGCCAAGGCTCGTGCCTTCCGGCAAGCTGTCTCCTCGGTTTTTCAAGCAGGAGTCATAGTACCGGTCCCCATGGCCGAGCGCTTCTGAGGGTTCTACTCCAATCTATTCGTAGTCCCCAAGAAAGGAGGCAGCGTGCGGCCCATACTGGACCTAAAACAACTCAACAAATACGTACGGGTCCGTCACTTCCGCATGGAGTCCCTTCGGTCCATCAGTGCGTCCATGGAGAAAGGAGAATATCTCGCCTCCATAGACATACAAGACGCATACCTGCATATACCGATTGCACCTGCCCATCAGAGATTTCTCAGGTTCGCAATCGACCAGGAACACTACCAGTTCGTGGCTCTCCCGTGTGGACTCTCCACGGCTCCCAGAGTGTTTACCAAAGTCATGGCAGCCACCATGGACGTCCTGCTCTCCAGAGGCATAGTAGTCGTTCCATACTTGGACGATCTACTCAAGGCTCCCACCTTCAAGGACTGTGAGCTCAGCAACTCAATCACAATCGACACTCTGAGTCGCATGGGCTGGTTAGTCAACCTACAAAAGTCATCACCAACCCTGAGTCAGTCTCTGACCTTCCTGGGAATGCTATTCAACACCTCCAGAGGTCTAGTGCTCCTTCCCAAGGACAAGGCACTGGCTCTCCGTCTAGGAGTTCGCACGCCTCAGGCCTCTCCAACTAGCCATCCTCAAGTCCTGGGACAAGAACCCTTTCTCTCTCGACAGGGAGTTCCGGCTAATGTCGTCAACCAAGAGGTCCCTGCACTGGTGGCTCAAGCCAACCTCGCTAGCAAAGGGGTTATCCTTTCTCACAAGTCATTGGAAAGTTCTGACCACCGATGCGAGCCTGTCGTGGTGGGGTGCAGTGCACCTACACCACAGGGCAAGTGGTCCCCAGTGGAAGCGACCATGCCCATCAACATCCTGGAAATTCGTGCCATCCTCCTGGCTTTGAGGGCCTTTCATCATTTACTGGCAGCCTCTCACATCAGAATACAGTCGGACAATGCCACGGCTGTGGCATATGTGAATCGCCAAGGGGGGACCCGCAGTACCCAGGCGATGCGAGAAGTGTCACATATCCTCCACTGGGCGAGGACACAGGGTCGGTTCTCTCAGCGGTCCACATTCCAGGGGTGGACAACTGGGAAGCAGAATTCCTCAGCCGAGAAGAAATAGACTCGGGAGAGTGGACTCTCCATCCCGAAATTTTTCGCCAGATCTGCCATCCCTGGGGGACCCCGGATGTGGACCTAATGGCATCCTACTTCAATGCCAAGGTCTCCAACTTCATGGCCAGAACACACGATCCGTGGTCACTTGGAGCAGATGCCCTGGTTCAGGCCTGGACCCAGTTCCAGCTTCTGTACATTTTTCCACCTCTCCCCCTGATATCCAGAGTGGTAAGGAAGATCAAACAAGAGGGAGTTCCAACCATCCTAATTGCACCGGACTGGCCCAGACGTACATGGTACGCCGACATCGTACAACTTACAGCAGACGCCCCCTAGCGTCTCCCCGCCACGATCTTCTATCACAAGGCCCGTTCTACCACCAGAACTCAGGGGCTCTCAATTTGACGGCGTGGCCCTTGAGACCTGGGTTCTAACCCAGGCAGTGCTCTTGCTGGACGTCATTGGAACCATGAGCAGGGCACGGAAGCCAGCCTCTGCCAAGATCTGTTACCGTACCTGGAAAGCTTTCTTTACCTGGTGCGAATCTCGTGGCCAGACTCCACTCCCTTATTCCCTACCCAAAGTACTTGGTTTTCTCCAATCGGGTCTGGAGGCCAGGCTGTCCTTGGTCTCGCTTAAGAGCCAGGTGTCAGCCCTCTCGGTGCTTTTTCAAAGGCGCATTGCTACCAAGCCGCAAGTAAGGACTTTTCTTCAAGGGGTTTCCCGATTGGTTCCCCTCTACAGACGACCACTAGAAACGTGGGACCTCAACCTGGTCCTGACAGCATTGCAGGAACCACCCTTTGAACCCCTTAAGGAGGTCCCGCTCCGCCTTCTCTCCCAGAAGGTGGTTTTCCTGGTGGCAATCGCCTCGCTGCGCAGGGTGTCTGAACTGATAGAACCTCCTGCAGACGGCCCTTCCTGGCTTTTCACCAGGACAAGGTAGTTATTCGTACGGTCCCATCCTTCCTTTCGAAGGTTGTGTCCAACTTCCACCTCAATGAGGAAATTTCACTACCATCCCTTTGTCCGGTTCCGGTTCATAGAGTGGAGAAGGCTTTGCTTACGCTTGACCTCATCAGGGCATTGCGTATATACGTGTCTAGGACTGCGTCCTTCCGGAGGTCTGATTCTCTTTTCCTCCTTCTGGAAGGCGGCAACAAGGGTCTGCCAGCTTCCAAAGCTACCCTTGCCAGGTGGATCAAATCCACCATACAAGAGGCCTACCGCCTTAAGAATTCTCTTCCAGCCGGTATTACGGCACACTCTACACGGGCGGTAGGGGCCTCCTGGGCCATTCGGCACCGGGCTTCGGCACAACAAGTGTGTGTAAGGCGGCCACTTGGACTAGCCTACACACGTTTACTAAACACTACAGGGTTCATACCCAGTCCTCAGCGGACACGAGCCTGGGTAGACGTGTTCTGCAGGCGGCGGTGCCCTAAGTATAGGGGCCTGTCTGCACAATATTTGTCCATTGCTTCCCACACAGGGACTGCTTTAGGACGTCCCATGGTCCTGTGTCCCCCAATGAGGCGACAGAGTAAAGGAGATTTTTGTGTACTCACCGTAAAATCTTTCTCTTAGCCTCTAATTGGGGGACACAGCTCCCACCCTGTTGCCCTTTCCAGGCCGTTGTAACTGTTGAGTTCTCATTGTTTTCTTGAGCTCGTACATAGTTGCCTTCTTACAGGCATAATTATGTTATTCATGTTACGTTCCTCTTGCTGCTTTTGCACAAAACTGGAGAAGGCTGACGCCGTCCAGGGGTGTATACTGCAGAGGAGGAGCCACAGTTAATCTTTTTCAGATTATGCATAGTGTTGCCTCCTAGTGGACAGCAGCATAACACCCATGGTCCTGTGTCCCCCAATTAGAGGCTAAGAGAGAGATTTTACGGTGAGTACACAAAAATCTCCTTTTCTTTACTAAAGAAATTTAGTAACTATCCTGTTCTGCAAACTGAGATTCCACAGCATTAGCTACAGTCTCGTTTGTCGTAAATGTTCGTGCTTTTGTATGATTTTTTTTTTTTTCAGTTTTGGAAAGAGATGATAATCAAATGGGTAAAATACAACAGATGATTTGCAGTTTCACAGCTGATATCATTGAGTTTAAACTGGGCAATACGAGACTTGTAAGCAGCATGTTATGCTGCAGAAAAAAAAAATCTTTTAAAAAGTTTTTGCTGAAGTTCCTATCCTCACCTGACGTGGATAACTTCTCTTAATCACAATTTTAAAATGACGTAACCTTTTCTGGTAACAATTACCACTTGCAGTTGTTAAAGAGAACCTGACGACCCCTCCAAACCGCCAGCAGTTGTGTGTTCCTTTTTTACCCCTTAACGACAGCCGATGCGCATTAAAACGGTGGTTATTAAGGGGTCTTATTCCCTAATTGCCTTTTTAAAACAGTGATTGGGAATAAAAGTATAGCTCCCCCCAGAGTTGCAAACTCTCCGCTCCGGGGTTTCAGCCAACAGGGTAGCTGAGACCCTGGAGTACATGATAGTTTTTTCCAGTCCTTGCTCGCTGTTATTCAATAAATAACTGCAATCACGTAAAAAAATAAATAAAAAAACTGATCCGGTTAAAAAATAATTTGTTTTCCCTGACATGATATACCATGTCAGAGGACAGAGAAATAGGGTCCTAGAGTCCACCATAGTAGCCAAACTGAAATCCCTGGGAGACAAGAGAGACGCTAATTCCAAGTGCTGACCAGTCAGAGAAAAAAAAAATATCACAAAAATCTAATTTCTAGCTCCCTTTCTGTAAATCAAAGGAGACCCCTTGATCATCTCCCCCTCCCATCCCCCTTCTCAGATCTTTTTTTTTTTTTTTTAATCATTTTTTACTTTTATCATTCTTTTCAGTTAGGCTTGGTAAGCGGTACAGTTAGGCTTGTTAGGGCTAGGCTCACAGTTTTTTCAAAACTAAAATATAAAATACTAGATTAGATTTAGATCTAGTAGTTAGATTAGGTTTAGGTATTTGTTAGGCAGGCATATAGAAAATACTAAAGGCCTGAAGAACGTTCACCGCGGAGCAGGCATTCACCCTGCTTTGCTCTGGCAGTGAAGCAGAATCTACTTATAAAGCAGAGCAGTTTTCAGAGAGTGACAACGAGTCTTCCTCCACAGGATCCTATAGCCCGATGGTAGTGGAGTAATTTTCATTACCCCAGAAGTCTACAAGCCCACCAAACAAATTTTATATGCCCACCAATAAATTTCCCAAAAAGCCACATCCTTTCATTCCGGTTCCTGGATCCCCACAAATGTCCCCTGAAATAAAAAAAATTCACACTCCGTGCATACTTGGGAACAAAATCTGTCCATAGGACCCCTGTATTTGCAGCTGTCATGTCCGGAGCCCGCTATTAAACCCTACTTAGATTTCTTCATTTTAGTGACAATGCCCAAGCCCCCCAATAACTGAACCCCAACTACGATCGCCTGAACAAATTGAGACCCATAATTTCCCTCCTGAAAGATTTATTTCTAAATTCATACACTCCTGAGCAAAATGTGGCAGTCGACGAATCCTTGATGAGTTTCAAGGGCCGCCTGTCATTCCACCAATTCCTCCCCTCCAAGTGAGCCAAATACGGCATCAAGCTCTACAAAATATGATACATATCCACCTTTTTAATTTACGAAGGTAGGGGCCGCCAAATTAGCCCCCCAAACTGCCCCCAGACAATTGGCATCCCTTGGCTAATAACGTCTTTTCTCCATCAAGCGTACCACGTGTATACTGACAACTATTATGCCAGTATTCCCTTATACAAAGCCTTCCGCGATGCAAATTCCGTGGCCTGTGGGACAATTGGGAAAAACAGAGTAGGGTTTCTTTCCGTCACAATTGTCCAGACGTTTGGAGAAGGGGGCGCCATTCTCCCTTGCGAGTGACTAACTTCTTGCAGTGAAGTGGAATGACGATAAGGACATATACATGTTGACTATGCTGCATGTGGACACCATTGTGATGGTCAGAGACAGGGGCGCCACCAGGAACAAGGGAAAACAAGCCTACGTCGCAGATTATAATAAATTTATGGGAGGCGTTGACTTGTCGGACCAGGTGCTTCAACCATGTCTGGTGAAGCGGAAGACCAGGGCCTGGTACAAAAAGTTAGCAATCTACCTCATTCAGATTGCTATCTATAGCAGCTTCATCCTCTATAAAAAGTCACATTTCTCGCATCTCTCCAGTACCAGGAGAAAATTGTCGAGTGTCTCCTATTTGACTCAACTCAGGCACAGGACTCAGTCTTCGAGTCAGAGGATGTTTGGAGACTATCGGAGCTATATTTTATTGTCCCTGCCACTCCCACCCAAAACTATCCCCAAAAAAGATGTTGGGTTTGTAGAAAGAGTGATGCCTTGACCTCCACTGTTCTTGTTAACTACCCTCGCCTACTGCATCCTCACCCATCCCCTGTAGATTGTGAGCCCTCGCGGGCAAGCAGGGTCCTCTGTCCTCCTGTACCTGTCGAGACTTGTATTGTTCAAGATTATTGTACTTGTTTTTTATGTACACTCCTCCTCACATGTAAAGCGCCATGGAATAAATGGCGCTATAATAATAAATAGGGCAATGATATTATGTGCCCATCCCAACCAGCCTTTTGTGTCACTCCCTGTTTTGAAATCTACCACACAACTTTCCATTATTAGACATGAATAAGACCAAACTGAACGGTAGGATTTCTATACATTTATGTTTTCAATTTAGTGTGCCCCAGTAGAGAGGAATTTTTATTGAACAAAGAATATTTTTGTCAGTAAAACACATTTTACCCCATTTCACAATTCCAGGACTTGATCACTCACATACCAAACTGTTATTCAGACAAATTCTCGTCCACATACCCACCTCTGTACACTCCAGAATGTGGGCCCTACAAATGTTCTTGAGAAGTCAGTTCATCTGACAATTCCAGGACTTGATTACTGACATAAGCATTTTTAATCATTCATCTTAGTTTTACTGTTTTTACGACTGTCTTGCTACACAAAACTTTTTTTAACATTTATATTACTTCTATGTTATTTAGGTTGGTTATACGGGCATGATAATTTTGTTGGAAGATCTCTAATAATGAGGCTGTTCGGTACTTATAGACTACTAGATGGCAGCCCGATTCTAAAGAATCGGGAGTCTAGAATCCATATATACTTTATTTATTCAAATGTAAGAATAATACAATTAATAAATAATAGTAAGAAAGAACAAAAAATGGCTGCACTCACCAGCTCTTGACAATTCTTGACAGTACGGCACATTTCTGTGGCGGCAACCAATCAAAAAAGTGCCGCGCACCACGAAGGCATATATCTTTGTCCACCCTGAGCGGGTGTAGGACGCTGGTGACGTCACTTATCTCCGGACATTATCTCCGGACAAAGCCACGGAAGTTGGCACAAATTGCCGGAAGTAGTATTCTAGGCAATTATATATTAGATTTTAATGTTATCAGTGTTTACCTTTGAACGTTTATATTGTATTGTCCTGTCACCAGCCATGTGTACGATTATCGGCCGAAAGCCTCTCTGGAACCAATAATCACCCCATGTAAAGGTATCTTTATAAGTTAAAGATTCAGAATACTATGACTTTTATCATATCCTGAACAGTCAAGTTTTTTATGAACCGTTAAGGTTTTCTGGTTGAAGTAAAAAAAACTCTGAGTGTTTACAGTTTGAAACCATAAAATGTTGAAAAATTATGTCATTCTTGAGTATATCACTCAATGGTGCTCATAAACGTGTCAAATTTGATCTATAATATACTTTAATATACGTTACTTTAATCTTTAATATACTTAAGAACAGGGCCCCAGACATCACACAGGGGGTCTGAAACACCGCACAGTGGTCCAAAATATCGCTGTGCTCTGCCTGGGGCCCCATATGCTGCCTGGGGCCCCTGTGCTCTGCCTGGGGCCCCATATGCTGCCTGGGGCCCCTGTGCTCTGCCTGGGGGCCCCATGTTCTGCCTAAGGCCCCTGTGCTCTGCCTGGGGCCACTGTGCTCTGCCTGGGGCCCCATATGCTGCCTGGGGCCCCTGTGCTCTGCCTGGGGCCCCATATGCTGCCTGGGGCCCCTGTGCTCTGCCTGGGGCCCCATATGCTGCCTGGGGCCCCTGTGCTCTGCCTGGGGCCCCATAGGCTGCCTGGAGCCCCTGTGCTCTACCTGGGACCACTGTGCTCTGCCTGGGGCCCCATATGCTGCCTGGGGCCCCTGTGCTCTGCCTGGGGCCCCATGTTCTGCCTGGGGCCACTGTGCTCTGCCTGGGGCCCCATAGGCTGCCTGGGGCCCCTGTGCTCTGCCTGGGACCACTGTGCTCTGCCTGGGGCCCCTTATGCTGCCTGGGGCCACTGTGCTCTGCCTGGGGCCCCATATGCTGCCTGGGGCCCCTGTGCTCTGCCTGGGGCCCCATATGCTGCCTGGGGCCCCTGTGCTCTGCCTGGGGCCCCTGTGCTCTGCCTGGGGCCCCATGTTCTTCCTGGGGCCACTGTGCTCTGCCTGGGGCCCTATAGGCTGCCTGGGGCCCCTGTGCTCTGCCTGGGACCACTGTGCTCTGCCTGGGGCCCCTGTGCTCTGCCTGGGGCCCCTGTGCTCTGCCTGGGGCCCCTGCCTGGGGCCCCTGTGCTCTGCCTGGGACCACTGTGCTCTGCCTGGGGCCCCATATGCTGCCTGGGGCCCCTGTGCTCTGCCTGGGGCCCCATATGCTGCCTGGGACCACTGTGCTCTGCCTGGGGCCCCTTATGCTGCCTGGGGCCCCTGTGCTCTGCCTGGGGCCCCTGTGCTCTGCCTGGGGCCCCTGTGCTCTGCCTGGGGCCCCATGTTCTGCCTGGGGCCCCTGTGCTCTGCCTGGGGCCCCTGTGCTCTGCCTGGGGCCACTGTGCTCTGCCTGGGGCCCCATGTTCTTCCTGGGGCCACTGTGCTCTGCCTGGGGCCCTATAGGCTGCCTGGGGCCCCTGTGCTCTGCCTGGGACCACTGTGCTCTGCCTGGGGCCCCTGTGCTCTGCCTGGGGCCCCTGTGCTCTGCCTGGGGCCCCTGCCTGGGGCCCCTGTGCTCTGCCTGGGACCACTGTGCTCTGCCTGGGGCCCCATATGCTGCCTGGGGCCCTTGTGCTCTGCCTGGGGCCCCTGCCTGGGGCCCCTGTGCTCTGCCTGGGACCACTGTGCTCTGCCTGGGGCCCCATATGCTGCCTGGGGCCACTGTGCTCTGCCTGGGGCCCCATATGCTGCCTGGGGCCACTGTGCTCTGCCTGGGGCCCCATATGCTGCCTGGGGCCCCTGTGCTCTGCCTGGGGCCCCATATGCTGCCTGGGGCCCCTGTGCTCTGCCTGGGGCCCCTGTGCTCTGCCTGGGGCCCCATGTTCTGCCTGGGGCCCCTGTGCTCTGCCTGGGGCCACTGTGCTCTGCCTGGGGCCCCATATGCTGCCTGGGGCCCCTGTGCTCTGCCTGGGGCCCCATATGCTGCCTGGGGCCCCTGTGCTCTGCCTGGGGCCCCATATGCTGCCTGGGGCCCCTGTGCTCTGCCTGGGGCCCCATATGCTGCCTGGGGCCCCTGTGCTCTACCTGGGGCCCCTGTGCTCTGCCTGGGGCCCCATATGCTGCCTGGGGCCCCTGTGCTCTGCCTGGGGCCACTGTGCTCTGCCTGGGGCCTCATATGCTGCCTGGGGCCCCTGTGCTCTGCCTGGGGCCCCATATGCTGCCTGGGGCCCCTGTGCTCTGCCTGGGGCCCCTGTGCTCTGCCTGGGACCACTGTGCTCTGCCTGGGGCCCCATATGCTGCCTGGGGCCCCTGTGCTCTGCCTGGGGCCACTGTGCGCTGCCTGGGGCCCCTGTGCTCTGCCTGGGGCCACTGTGCTCTGCCTGGGGCCCCATTTGCTGCCTGGGGCCCCTGTGCTCTGCCTGGGTGTAGGACACTGGTGACGTCACTTATCTCCGGACATTAGCTCCGGACATTAGCTCCGGACATTAGCTCCGGACATTAGCTCCGGACATTAGCTCCGGACAAAGCCACGGAAGTTGGCACAAATTGCAGGAAGTAGTATTCTAGGCAATTATATATTAGATGGGCTTTACTGCATGGTTCTTGCTGAACCTCCTGTACCAGACAACACTGTCAGGATTCTATAGGGAATTGGTTGTTTTGTGCATATAGCGGTTCCTACCTGCTTGTACGACCAGTCTCTGAATGATAAACATGTCATTTTAGCCCTGCTGGTGTTTACATCTTTGGAACTAACTCAGGTTTGCCACATAGTTGGCTGCATTTTGTCCCACATTTTGCCATTCATTTCAGTACAGTTTATTCTTCCTGCTACAATATACGCAACTGCGGGACAACTGTTTTGTTAGCAAGACCAAGTTTTATAATCAGCAAATGTGTTTTTAGGGGCTTGCCTCCCTCTGTGAGTAATAATTCCTGGAAGGCTTTTCTTGTTCGGTAGCTCTGTGTATATGTAAGCTTTTAATAGGTACTGAAATTCTGTCAGTTTTATTGTAAAGACCACATGGTGCACCATCTATTATAGGCACAGCATGTGTCCAGCATTCACATTGGTGCCATATTGGATGTATTTCTGAACACTGAAAAACTACTGCAATAAAATTTGAAGTGTGTTCCTCAGAACTTAGAAAAAAAAAAAATTTATTAAAGAGACAGTGGAAAAAATGGAAATTGTACATTTTCAAACTTTTGTTGCATCAACTGCATAAAAAATGGTATCAAACTACTCACTACCACCCTAGATAAAAGACGACACAGGGTATAATTTACTAAAAAAGGCATTTATGGGGGATTTCTTTTGCTCTTGAACCACACAGGCTCTGCAAATATGATAAGCTATCCCAAATAGAACCAAATTTGTGTTCTAGAATTCACAATGTGCCCCTTCCATTACGAGCACTGCCATTTGTATCGCCGAGCTCGGAAGAAAGTGGGAAACAGATTGAGGGGTCCACTTTTCGGTGTTACCTGTGGCAGAAGTGAGAAATTTTGGGCTAAAGCAAGAGCTTTTTCAATATGACATCTTAATGTTATCAAATTCTTTCGTCATGCCTGTGGGTTCAAAATGCTCACTATACCCAAGCATAAAATCCTTGAGGGGTCACCTTTCCAAAATGGGGTCACTTGTGGGGTTTTCCACTGTTTAGGCACAGCAGGGGCTCTCCAAATGCGACATGGCTTCCACTCTGGATTCCGGACAATTTTGCATTCAAAAGTCAAACTGTGCTCCTTCCCTTCCGTGCCCTGCCGTGTTCCCAAACAGTGGTTTTCCCCTACATATGGGGTATCTGGGTGCTCAAGAGAAAATGGATCACAAAATTTATTGTGCAATTTCCCCTATTAACTTTGTGAAAATAAGAAAAAAATTTGATCTGAAGTAACATTTTTGTGAAAAAAAAGTTAATGTTCATTTTTTTTTTCTTCCAGGTTGCTTCAGTTCCTGTGAAGCACCTTAAGGGTTACTAAACTTGTTGAATGTGGTTTTGAGCACCCTGAGGGGTGCGGTTTTTAGACTGGTGTCACTTTTGGGTATTTTCTGTCTTCAAATGTGACATGGTCTCGTAAAAAAAAAAAAAAAAAATGTTGGAAAAATGAGGAATTGCTGGTCCACTCTTAACCCTTCTAACTTCCTATAAAAAAAAATGCTCTATGATTTAAAGGCATAAAAATTAAGTTTACAAACTGAAATTTTCAGATTTTTTTTTTCCAGCATTTTATCATGCCCTTTGGGCTTCATAACATGATTTGTAAGAGCCGGTGTCATCGGCAGCTCTCTGCAAACCTTGCGCTTGCACACTGCTTTTTTTCCACTTACGTCAGTGTGCCAGCTGGTCCTCTTTATTCCTGCTGAGTCCGGCTGTTCTGCGGCTCCTCCATGGACGCCAGCAGTCTTCTGCACTTCTGGACATGCGCAGTGCGCCTCTGAAGCTGGGACGCGTACACCCGGCTTCAGAGGCGCATAGGTGTGAGTGAAGAAGCCACTTGTGTGCAAGATTTACAGAAAGCTGGCTATGTCGTGGAGTCTTGGAAATCATGTTATCATGAACACAGGGGCGTGATAAAATGCTGATAGGGACAACTACTCTAAAGATCTAATTATGTCCAATGAAAAAAGGGACTCATGGGCAAGGAATTTAATCTGGAACATACAACTTCTGGTGCTTTAGGGGACATGTGGGACCTGTCAGGTTCCCTTTTATACTTGTTTCCATAGTAAAAACTTTAGTTTTGTCTGCTAGAAACATTCAAGGCCAACTATCTATCAAGAACTCCTCAAGTATTGATAAGTTATGAATATCTTAATTTTAAGAGTATTCCAGCTTTTGTGCCAATGGCTGGGAAAAAAATTGCGCCAGTGCGTGGGAAGTATTACTGTTTTAGCCCTTGCCGACTTTGCTGCTATGCATTTATGTTCCAGTTAAAGAAAAGCCAGCACGGAGGTTCTTGAGAAAATTCTGTATTTATTGTAATTTTATTCCATACATGCTGAAACCACTGAACACAGGTCATCAAACATCAGATGCCTTTCAGAAGTAAATTCCTTATTCATAGCTGTATGAATACTGGAGTAGTATTTTCAATGTAAGAATTGCCGTCAGTTTTACTGAATTTGATGAGTGGGTGTAGCATTCCCCTTCCCCCCCCCTCGCTATGTCCTCAACAATGCCCATTTTTACAAAGCGTCTGAATCTCTTGCAAATTATTATTATTATTATACATTTTTATAGCGCCATGTATTCCGTGGCGCTTTACATGTGAATGGGGCAACTATAGACAAGTACAATAAACATGAGTAAAACAAGGCACACACACGTACAGGAGGAGAGGACCCTGCCCGCGAGGGCTCAGTCTACAGGGGATGGGTGAGGATACACTAGGAGAGGGTAGAGTTGGTCATGCAGCGTTTCAGCAGACAGCAGATCGCTGCAAGTTGTAGGCTTGTTGGAAGAGGTGAGTCTTCAGGTTCCTTTTGAAGGTTTCCGTGGTAGGCGAGAGTCTGATGTGTTGGAGTAGAGTTCCAGAGTATAGGGGAAGCACGGGAGAAGTCTTGGATGCGGTTGTGGGAGGAAGAGATGAGAGAGGAGTAGAGAAGGATATCATGAGAGGATTGAAGGTTGCGTGTAGGTAGGTACCGGGAGACCATGTCACAGATGTATGGTGGAGACAGGTTGTGAATGGCTTTGTATGTCATTGTTAGTGTTTTGAACTGTAGCCTCTGGGCAATAGGAAGCCAATGAAGGGCCTGGCAGAGAGTCGAGGCTGGGAAATAACTGAGAGACAGGTGGATTAGTCGGGCAGCAGAGTTAAGGAAGGATTGGAGTGGTCCCAGAGTGCTAGAGGGGAGGCAAGAGAGTAGGAGGTTGCAATAGTCGAGGCGGGAGATAAGGGCATGCACTAGTGTTTTTGTGGTTTCATGGTCAAGGAATGCACGGATCCGGGGAAATGTTTTTGAGTTGGAATCGGAAGAAGGAGGCAAGGGCTTGGATATGTGGCTTGAAAGAGAGGGCAGAGTCAAGCATCACCCCGAGGCACCGGGCATGTGGGACTGGGGAAAGTGAGCAGCCATTGACATTGATGGATAGGTTGGATGGAGGGGTAGAGTGAGATGGGGGAAAGATGATGAATTCGGTCTTGTCCATGTTCAGTTTTAGAAAGCGAGCAGAAAAGAAAGATGAAATAGCAGACAGACATTGTGGGATTTTGGTCAGTAAGAAAGTGAGGTCAGGTCCAGATAGGTAGATCTGCGTGTCATTAGCGTAGAGATGATATTGTAAACCATAGGATTCTATGAGCTGTCCCAAGCCAAAGGTGTAGGTGGAGAAGAGTAGGGGTCCTAGAACTGAGCCTTGGGGAACACCGCCAGATAGGGGGCGAGATGAGGAGATGGTGTGGGAGAGGGAAACACTGAATGTCCCGTCTGTTAGATATGATGAGATCCAGAATAGGGCCAAGTCTGTGATGCTAAGAGATGCGAGAATCTGTAACAGGAGGGAATGGTCCACAGTGTTGAAGGCAGAAGGCAGGTCCAGGAGGAGGAGGACAGATTAGTGTCGCTTGCTCTTGGCGGTTAGTAGGTTGTTGGTCACTTTAGTTAGGACAGTTTTAGTTGAGTTATGTGGTCGAAAGCCAGATTGTAATCGGTCAAAGAGGGAGCAGGAGGAGAGGTGGGAGGACAGTTCAAGATGGACACGCTGTTCCAGTAGTTTTGAGGCATAAGCGAGAAGGGATATCGGGCGGTAGCTGGACACAGAGGATGGGTCAAGGAAGGGTTTTTTGAGGATAGGGGTGATTGACGCATGTTTGAAGGATGAAGGGAAGACACCGTTTGAAAGTGATAGGTTGAAGAGTTGTGTTAGGGTTGGGATGAAGACTTTGGCGAGGTTAGGGATGAGGTGGGACGGGAGCGCGTCAAGCATGCAAGTGGTGAGGTGTGATCTTGACAGAAGGGTGGAGAGCTGATCGTCTGTCATGGTGGAGAAGCTGGCTTTGGAAGGCCAGGGCTGAGCAGTCAAGAAGAGGGGCATTGGGGGCTGCAGGCTAAAGCTTTCTCTGATGTTATCGATCTTCTGCTTAAAAAAGAGGCAGAGTCTTCAGCAGAAATGAGAGGAGAGGAAGGAGGTGCTGGGGGACGGAGTATATAATTGAAAGTGTTGAAGAGCTGTTTAGGGTTGTGAGTCAGGGAGGATATGAGAGCTGAGAAGTAGGTTTGTTTTGCGGCAGTGAGAGTGGACTTGAAGCTGGTGAGGGACTGCTTGTATGCGATAAAGTGCTCAGCAGAACGAGATATTTTCCATCTATGCTCAGCGACCCTGGAAGCCCCCTCAGTTCTTTTGTCAGGCTGGTCAGCCAGGGCTGTCTGATTGTGCGAGTTTTGCTATGCGTGAGGGGGGTGGCCGAATCAAGTGTAGCTGTTATTGTGGAGCTAATATTTGCTCATTTTTTTTGCGCAATTCCACGTTATGCAAATATTTTACAACTTTTCAAGTGTTTTACATCAGAAAACTGGTATAAATACTTTGATGAATCGACCCCTATATCTGTTCCTAAAAATTCTGTACTGTAACAGCTGTGTCTGTTTTGCTTTCCTTGTGTAGAGTTTCCTCCGACCCAGTTCCTCCATCTCTAGATGCTATCCAGCCTACACCCATCATCCTTCCCACCTCACCTACAGAGCAAGAAAAAGAAGGTAATCTTCTTCTGTCTCTGTAATAAAAGTTGAAGTCATTGTTTTTTTATGACGTTTTTGTTCCACTGTGTACATTTGGAATGCTCCTGCTAAAGTTTCCTTAGGGCTCTATTGCCAGACAGAGGGCATGTGTGTCGTGAGCTTTTTAATTTTTTTGTGGTGTATCCATTACATTGACATCCTATAGTAGGTGGACAATGGATACATTAAAGGGATGTAGAGACAAAGACCCCGATTCCAGCAATGTGTGACTTACTGGGCTTATTTCTGTAGTTTTGATAATCGCTGATTTATCAGCAAGAGATTATCTACTGATTGTCAGCTTTCTGTTTGACAGCTTTGTGTACGTGGTGTATAATCAGTGGTATGGGTGCCGTTATACACAGCTCAGCATTTAGAGAACTGCTCGATGTATAGAAGAGAAAACTGTGATTCTATCAAAACTGCAGCAAGCAGTCCAGTACGTGACACATCACTGGAATCTGGGTCTCTGCCCCTACATAATGCTACTCTGGGATGAGCTAGCATAATCCTGCTGACAGATTACCTTCAAATACACACTGTCATGTAAAATAACACTATTAACTTGCAGATATGGGGTTAATCTGCAGCATGACATCGTGCAGCATCGGCACTTGGGGCCCCGCTACCAGGAGGAAATGAACTTTATATCTCCCCACCCCGGCAACATTTGGCTTCCAGTCACAGGGGAGAAGCCGGTGCAGCTTCAATCCCTACTGTGTATAGAGTGTGGCTGCCCGCACTGGCCTGATAGCAGGATCCATATTAGAGCCTGCTGTCAGTCAGGGTGTATTTACAGCCACCGCACTCTATACTCAGAGAGGTGATTGTAGCCTTGGCAGTGCCACCCCTGTGACTGGAAGCCAAACGTTGCCCGGGAGAGTAAACTTCATTTCCACCCGGCAGTAGGTTTTTCATGGCGGCACCGCGCGGTGTCAGAATGCTATTAACCGGCAGATTAACCCTATACCTGCAGGTTAATAGTGTTGTTTTACATGAAAGGATCCGTTTAAATGAATCTCCGAGAGTGGCTTTCATCACCCATAGACTTTGTCATTTGTTTAATGGATATTCCACAAAAAACCTCTAGCTGTTAAATATATTTCATTGTAGTTTATGGGTGGCAGATCCCACTGTTTTAAGCATCAGTCACAGCCTTTATATGTCAGGAGACTTTTTTCCTTAAACCAAAAACACCAAATGAACATGGCTACGTTTGATCAGCTGATGATTTTAGATATTGATGTACAGGTCCTTCTCAAAAAATTAGCATATAGTGTTAAATTTCGTTATTTACCATAATGTAATGATTACAATTAAACTTTCATATATTATAGATTCATTATCCACCAACTGAAATTTGTCAGGTCTTTTATTGTTTTAATACTGATGATTTTGGCATACAACTCCTGATAACCCAAAAAACCTGTCTCAATAAATTAGCATATTTCACCGTCCAATCAAATAAAAGTGTTTTTTAATTACAAACAAAAAAACCATCAAATAATAATGTTCAGTTATGCACTCAATACTTGGTCGGGAATCCTTTGGCAGAAATGACTGCTTCAATGCGGCGTGGCATGGAGGCAATCAGCCTGTGACACTGCTGAGATGTTATTGAGGCCCAGGATGCTTCAATAGCGGCCTTAAGCTCATCCAGAGTGTTGGGTCTTGCGTCTCTCAACTTTCTCTTCACAATATCCCACAGATTCTCTATGGGGTTCAGGTCAGGAGAGTTGGCAGGCCAATTGAGCACAGTAATACCATGGTCAGTAAACCATTTACCAGTGGTTTTGGCACTGTGAGCAGGTGCCAGGTCGTGCTGAAAAATGAAATCTTCATCTCCATAAAGCATTTCAGCCGATGGAAGCATGAAGTGCTCCAAAATCTCCTGATAGCTAGCTGCATTGACCCTGCCCTTGATGAAACACAGTGGACCAACACCAGCAGCTGACATGGCACCCCACACCATCACTGACTGTGGGTACTTGACACTGGACTTCAGGCATTTTGGCATTTCCTTCTCCCCAGTCTTCCTCCAGACTCTGGCACCTTGATTTCCGAATGACATGCAAAATTTGCTTTCATCAGAAAAAAGTACTTGGGACCACTTAGCAACAGTCCAGTGCTGCTTCTCTGTAGCCCAGGTCAGGCGCTTCTGCCGCTGTTTATGGTTCAAAAGTGGCTTTACCTGGGGAATGCGGCACCTGTAGCCCATTTCCTGCACACGCCTGTGCACGGTGGCTCTGGATGTTTCCACACCAGACTCAGTCCACTGCTTCCTCAGGTTCCCCAAAGTCTGGAATCGGTCCTTCTCCACAATCTTCCTCAGGGTCCGGTCACCTCTTCTCGTTGTACAGCGTTTTTTGCCACATTGTTTCCTTCCAACAGACTTACCATTGAGGTGCCTTGATACAGCACTCTGGGAACAGCCTATTTGTTGAGAAATTTCTTTCTGGGTCTTACCCTCTTGCTTGAGGGTGTCAATGATGGCCTTCTTGACATCTGTCAGGTCGCTAGTCTTACCCATGATGGGGGTTTTGAGTAATGAACCAGGCAGGGAGTTTTTAAAAGCATCAGGTATCTTTTGCATGTGTTTAGAGTTAATTAGTTGATTCAGAAGATTAGGGTAATAGGTCGTTTAGAGAACCTTTTCTTGATATGCTAATTTATTGAGACAGGTTTTTTGGGTTATCAGGAGTTGTATGCCAAAATCATCAGTATTAAAACAATAAAAGACCTGACAAATTTCAGTTGGTGGATAATGAATCTATAATATATGAAAGTTTAATTGTAATCATTACATTATGGTAAATAATGAAATTTAACACTATATGCTAATTTTTTGAGAAGGACCTGTATACTCATTTTATTGTTTAGGAAGACTTGCTTCAATCTGCAGTCATTGTTAGTTATGATTCTGTGTGATTACATGTTTTTTATACAGTTGAAGACATGGAGGTGGAGATGGCTGTATCTTCATGTAAGCAAGAGGAAACCGCAAAACCTAAAAATGATCCTTGCTTAACTATACCTCAAGTATCAACGCCAGTGTGCCAAAATACTCCAGCATTTGCGCCAGGGTCTTTTGTGGTACCCTCACAGCCAGAGTTTTCTCACGTGAGTATTATAAGTTGTGGAATCTGCTTCTGAGACAGCCGATGTGGATTATTTAATCGGCTGCTTAGTGAGGGACGCTGCATAAGATAAAGGCAAGGTAGTGTGTTTAAAGAAACGAGCTACCTGAGGATTTATGGAGTGCGGTGTGGACCACTTCTACAAAGGGTAATGTACCTCAAACCTCTTCGAGGAAGGCACATGCCTGTCCTGGTGTTCCCGTTCCATAGCAAGAAGTTCCTCTTTTAGTAGTTGGGAAAGCAAACTTCTTGGACTGGAGAAGTAGGCTCTTTATGCTCTACATCAATAGGAGCCAATGGACTTGATTGGGCAAGAGAACACTGGCAGCCTAGATGTGCCAGCAATCTCTGCAGTGACTCGACCATAGAATGGTGACCGGCCAGGTTACATATATCCTGGGTCAATGATCTGACCCATGTGGGGTGGTGGATGCTTTTCCTGCATGGAATCTGAGGGGTCCTGAGTTGGTGTGTGTGTCGGGGTTAAGGTAGTGGGCACAGAGGAAGGCTGTTTGTTCATGCTACAACAAATGTTTACCATGTGGTCAAACTAAATAAGGGACAACTATGATGTGGGACTGCCTAGTAGGTCTTGCTGGGTAGAGGAAATTGTGCCTGCAAATATAAAATGACCAGCCTAGAAGGGCACCAAGCAGTATAGAAGCAACAGGAAAAGGGGAACAAACATCCAAAGGGATTGTAAAACAGAAAGCAGGGCAATCTGGCTCACAATTTTCCCCCCAACATTTTTTCACCTGGTGTCAGGCCTCCTTGGGCAGGGTGTATTCCCACGGTCTGTGTCTCCTAATTCTATTAACAGGAAACAAGTATGTACCGGAGCTTCGCCCTAATTCATAAATTATAACTTGTACTGCAATATATATAAAAAAAAATTGCTGGAGTGCTCTTGTAAATGAGCTGTCAGAATTTAGACAATTCTTGTCCATGTACATAGGACATATGGGTGTCATGGGAGCATCACCCATTCAATAACCCCTTATATTATCCAGAGCGGTTAAACACATTTTTGATCTATATGTGGTATACATTTTGTGTTGTTCATTACTTTACTTGTCAATAAAATAGTAGCAAATTAATAATGATTCAATGGCAGCTTTCAGGAACAATATTACACTTATTTATTCATATTTTACAGGATGTGTTTGTACCTACTCAGAGCCTTGAAGACTCTCTTTCCAGAGAGGAAAGTAATGAACTTAATTTGTCTAAAGTTTGTGACGATCCTGAAGGTGCCAGTCTGAAGTCAGAAAGCCTTGAATTGAACACAAAATCGTCCCATGGAAACACAGATGACCAATGTAATTTAATGTTATCCACAAGTGAACTTATGGAAACTGACAGCCCACACGACAAAGATATTAGTGGAGCAACACAAATTGAAGAGGATGAACAAGGAGCACATCTTTGTGAGAGTACAAAGGAGAGTCCTCTCCCAGGAGATGCTCTGCAGGAAAAGCAGGATCCCATACATAGGCCGCACATTGCACTGGTCCAAGAAGATCCTCCAGCTAACAGTGAACAAAGTGCCGTTAACACTGATATGAATGACATTAAAGATTGTATTGCCCAAAATGATGACTCTATTAGTCAGAATGTCTTGATACCGTCCTTAAATTCAGATGCTTCTTTGAGTATTTTAGATCAAGAAGTGTCTGATCACAGGTTAAATTCAGCTGTTGAGAGTCCTTCTGCAGATGTTGATGAAGTTCCCGAAACTCCTATTGAAGCCGAAGAAGTTGAGGATAAGAAAGACAAGGATCAGAGCGACAAGTGCAATCTCAATCTTGCTCTTTCAGAGACACAGGCTCAACGTCTGTCCACTGATGATGTGGAACCATTGAAGGCACATGAAGCCATGGAGGTGGATCAGAGCACAGATTGCCAAGTAGTTAAAGGGAAATCAGATTTTGAGAATGTTGTAGATCAGCCACCAAGTATCTCGGAAAATAACTTTGATTTAAAGCACATAAAATCTGTTCCTTGTATATTGCCTTTAAATTCTGTTGAAGCTCCACAAACTGAAAACAATGAATGTGGAAGATCTGCAGTTGAGGCATCAGAGGTTGGTCCCCCAAGTGCTCAAGAAAATGCAGATGAGCAGAAAGCTACTGTTGATGAAGTTTTAGGGAAGCCAAAGCAAATTTGTGACCACATTCAAAGCGAATCAAAAGAGAAACTGGATTTTGTGCCTGCCGCAAGTGATTGTAACAAGTCATTAAACCCCTCACCCTGCCAGAAAGTTCCACATCTTATAGATCACCATGCTGACTTACCTGTAGCTCCGAAGGTAAATCAAGAGCTGTTTGCAGAAGAAGAAAATGAAGAGCGATCTGTGCCTGAAACACCAGAATGTGTTCTTCAAATAGACCAAGAGTCCAATTTATCTGGACAGGTTAAGGTACGCCAGGATTTTATCCTCCCAGGGAATTCAGATGATACAAGTGTTAGGGAAAAATTAGCCCAGAAATATCCAGACCCTCTTGAAAAGACAGAACAAGTTGAAAAGCAAGAAGATAAAGGCATCTGTGTGTCAAGTGAAGAACAAGCAAACAGACCATGCAGCCTTGAGGTCGTAGAAGATGTTGAAAATAAACCAAACAGTAGTGAAGAACATCCTTTGTCAAATGATGTCCCAGATTCTGGAAGAAATATACAGTTAGAACCTCCTAGAACTGAAGTAAAAGATGCATCTGCAAGTGATGAAGAAAATCCATCTAAAGCTCCTATACTGGACCTAAGCAAATCTGTTAGTGAGAATCCTAATGAGAGAAGTCCTCATTGCCCAGAGAACACTTCTGAACATCAAAAAGAGTCTCCGGAAAAAGATGAATCGATATCTCCTCAGAAAACGGCCGTGTTTAATAAATGTACTGATGATGCATCCATTGGTTCTTGTGAAGATGAAGGACATGGACCAGATTCAGAATTCCAGGAAAAGACGGCTGAACAATCTGCGCGTAGTCTCTGTGAAAGCTCAAGTGGTAGGTTAATGTTGGATTGTCCCAGGTCTGTTAATGATGCTGATGAATGTGAAATTATTACTTCCTTATAGAGCCCCCAAATATTCCTTCATAGTGTACAGATATTGTCACTATATCAATCTCAGTCCCCAGTGGGTCTTCATAATCTAACTTCGCTATTTCAGGGACATAGTAATGGGTTTATTAGTTTTCTATGAAATTGGTGTTTTTTTTGGAAACTCATTGAGCCTCCACTCAGATGTTGTCCTAGGTCATATTCAAAACCTGAACCCCAGTGGTATAAGGCAGCCCTGCTAACCACTGAGCCACTATATACCCAATCGTGAGCAACAAAATATATCTGTTAAAGATATATGTAAAGCTACCAAAAAAGTGGCATGTCATTATTGAGTAAAATACTTAATGTGCGCTCATCAGTGAATAATACGATTTCAGCTCACTATATGATTGATATCTGCTGTTTTTTCACCTGTTTTCCACATTAACTATTTTTAGGTGTCTATAGTGTATGGATGGTTTGAGGTCTCCCATTCACAGTACACAGTCAAGAAGGTCTTGTCACTATGTAGTACACATAAACAGCTGCCTTGTGGATTGCATTATACTGCAGTACTAAGCAATGTAGCTGTAAATCAAGCACTGAAGAGGGATTAAAGGCAATATGTTAGCAGGGTTTTTGCTATTTAGTCTGAAAGCATAATGTAGGAGCAGAGACTCAGATTCCAGTGAAGAGTCAATTATTGGGCTTTGTGCTGTAGTTTCCATACAATCGGTGTTTAATCCTCATGAGATTATCACTAGAGGACTAGGTGTCACGTGCATACCAGTCAGGCTGATCTGTGTAACCCCCACCACTGATCTGATTGGCAGCTTTCTGACAATGTACAGTGTTCACAGGAAGCTGCTAATCAGTGGTGTGGGCAGGTTTATACAGGGCTCAGCATTCTGAACACTGCTACACCCAGGCTCGGACTGGCCCATAGGGGAACAGATTCACTTGATTCACTCTGTGCAGAAAAAAGCAGCATGTCATCATTCATTTACCAAACTACCCAGTTTATTATTATATACAGGTCCTTCTCAAAAAATTAGCATATAGTGTTAAATTTCATTATTTACCATAATGTAATGATTACAATTAAACTTTCATATATTATAGATTCATTATCCACCAACTGAAATTTGTCAGGTCATTTATTGTTTTAATACTGATGATTTTGGCCTACAACTCCTGATAACCCAAAAAACCTGTCTCAATAAATTAGCATATCAAGAAAAGGTTCTCTAAACGACCTATTACCCTAATCTTCTGAATCAACTAATTAACTCTAAACACATGCAAAAGATACCTGAGGCTTTTAAAAACTCCCTGCCTGGTTCATTACTCAAAACCCCCATCATGGGTAAGACTAGCGACCTGACAGATGTCAAGGCCATCATTGACACCCTCAAGCAAGAGGGTAAGACCCAGAAAGAAATTTCTCAACAAATAGGCTGTTCCCAGAGTGCTGTATCAAGGCACCTCAATGGTAAGTCTGTTGGAAGGAAACAATGTGGCAGAAAACGCTGTACAACGAGAAGAGGTGACCGGACCCTGAGGAAGATTGTGGAGAAGGACCGATTCCAGACCTTGGGGAACCTGAGGAAGCAGTGGACTGAGTCTGGTGTGGAAACATCCAGAGCCACCGTGCACAGGCGTGTGCAGGAAATGGGCTACAGGTGCCACATTCCCCAGGTAAAGCCACTTTTGAACCATAAACAGCGGCAGAAGCGCCTGACCTGGGCTACAGAGAAGCAGCACTGGACTGTTGCTAAGTGGTCCCAAGTACTTTTTTCTGATGAAAGCAAATTTTGCATGTCATTCGGAAATCAAGGTGCCAGAGTCTGGAGGAAGACTGGGGAGAAGGAAATGCCAAAATGCCTGAAGTCCAGTGTCAAGTACCCAGTCAGTGATGGTGTGGGGTGCCATGTCAGCTGCTGGTGTTGGTCCACTGTGTTTCATCAAGGGCAGGGTCAATGCAGCTAGCTATCAGGAGATTTTTGAGCACTTCATGCTTCCTGGCACCTGCTCACAGTGCCAAAACCACTGGTAAATGGTTTACTGACCATGGTATTACTGTGCTCAATTGGCCTGCCAACTCTCCTGACCTGAACCCCATAGAGAATCTGTGGGATATTGTGAAGAGAAAGTTGAGAGACGCAAGACCCAACACTCTGGATGAGCTTAAGGCCGCTATTGAAGCATCCTGGGCCTCCATAACATCTCAGCAGTGTCACAGGCTGATTGCCTCCATGCCACGCCGCATTGAAGCAGTCATTTCTGCCAAAGGATTCCCGACCAAGTATTGAGTGCATAACTGAACATTATTATTTGATGGTTTTTTTGTTTGTTATTAAAAAACACTTTTATTTGATTGGACGGTTGAAATATGCTAATTTATTGAGACAGGTTTTTTGGGTTATCAGGAGTTGTAGGCCAAAATCATCAGTATTAAAACAATAAAAGACCTGACAAATTTCAGTTGGTGGATAATGAATCTATAATATATGAAAGTTTAATTGTAATCATTACATTATGGTAAATAATGAAATTTAACACTATATGCTAATTTTTTGAGAAGGACCTGTAGAGGTGTAGGTAAGTTGGTTAGCAAGGGTAGTGTAATATTTGCATGTTGGTGAAAAGTGTGCCCCCCATAGTCAATGTTAATTGTGGGCCCTTGCACCCCAGTCCAACACTGGCTACATCTACAACAGAGAAAACCGGAATTATATACAATCTCCACCAAACAGCTGCCCCTGCTCTCACATTCCCTTTAAACACTTACGGCAAACCAGCAACTCTTTCTCCATTTGTTTTGGGGTTTTTCTCTCCCGCTCTGCTCTCCCTCTTCTCCATATACTTCAGTAGAAAAATATTTAGAATTGAGAGTCCTCAGTGGTTGATACTGATGGCTAACTGAAAAGATGGTAACAAATTGCAAGCTTTCGAGACTACTCAGGCCTCTTCATCAGGCACAGACTAATACAACATCTGAAGAATCACATATTTATACACAACACAGTACAGAGCTGTCATTATGGGAGAGTGATAAACAGTTGTGTCCATAAATAGATAAGGAGTGAATGTTTTGTTGTCCTCTGATTGTGGTCTGGTACTGTATTATGATGCCCCATAAGGTCTGAGTGCAAATTCCTTAATTGATGTAAAATGACATAAGTCCATGCGACATATTCATTCCTGCAATGTCAAAGTGCAAAGTGTCAAAGGTTGTCATAAATTTATACTCAGAGATTCTCCTGTCTCTCTGAGATTTGAAGTTAACTTTTCAATACAAGTAATTTCAGGTCCATGGTGCTATGATGAGACACTGCGTTAATATGTGAATAGGTGAATATCGCGCACTGCGTTATACTCACCTGCTCCTGGCGCGGTGCCTGGACGTCTGTTCCTTGGCGCTGGCAGCTTCTTCCTGTAGTGAGCGGTCACATGGTCTGAGGAAATGATGAGTTCGAGAGACAAGGATGGAAAAGTTACTTTTATATATATATTTTTTTTTTTTCTGATAAGCTATATTTCATTTTTTTTATACTGATTTGCACTTTTTATTTTTGAAAATACAGCTGAAAAAGGGCAGCAGCGCTTACCTGCCTTGTTCTCTGAACAAATGCACTACAGAATGCAGCCAGCCCATGTAGCAAAGATGTTGGCAACACGGGTGCAAAATAGTACTAAATAGACAGCCACTCACCACCTATCAGTTCATGGAGAGGGTGACTGCTTTGTATACATTTGCACAATAGAGGCCTGTATAGGGCGCTGTTCACATGCAGGTAATACACAGTGTCTGATTCTCAGCCTATTAGTCACGCCCTATACTATAAGATTAGGTGGGCTGGCCAGCACTCTCAATGCATCCCATGTGCACACCCCTGTATACAAGACCCAACATGCTGGGCTTGGCTGCACCCTGAAAAATAAAGAGAACAAAATACATATAAATATGTGAGGTATTGGTCGATATTTTGGCCAAGATATGCAAGCTCGCAACCCAACATCAAGGGTCCTTACGCTTGCGAGTCCTATCACTAAACTTAGTAGCAAAGCCACGAAAGAGGACTAAAAATCATCCATGAACTGGTAGGTTGTGAGTTTGTCTATTTAGTATTTTGCACCTGTGTTTTGCAACATCTTTCTCTATGGCCTGGCTGCATCCTGTAGTGCATTTGTTCAGAGACCTGGGCAGGTAAGCAGTGCTGCCCTTTTTCAGCTGTAATTTTTTTAAAATTTTTGTTGGATTTTTAGTCGTCTTTTGTGACTTTGCTACTTTTTATTTTTGCCATGTTTGTTGAAACAAAAGTGTTCATTTAAGTATAAAAAGGCTTTTAAAATATTGTTAAATATTAATTTGTGACTAGTGATATAGCAGTTGCTAAAGTATGTACATGTATTTAAAAGGAATCTGTCAGCAGGATTTCACTCTTGAACTATTTATGTGCACATTGAATTCTTTCACAGACAAGTCCAGCAAAATACCTTTATATGACCAGTCTGCTCCTCCATTACTGGAAAATCAGTATTTGAATTGAAATGCAGTAGGCAATGGTAGATCTGAAACCTCCGTCACTCCAGCTCTATTCCCTTCCCAGTTCTGTCTCCTCCTGCTTAACTGACTGCTCTTTTTTCTGAAGTCATATAGCATAAAGGTTGTCAGTCAAGCAGAAGGAGGAGGAGGTGCTGGATAGGAAATAGAGCTGGAGTGACAGAGGCTTTGGATCTGCAAGTAGGTCTTTAGCCATATTTGCATATCATTTTCTCAGTAATGGAGGAACAGACTGACCATATAAAAGTATTGCTGGATTTGTGTTTGAAAGAGCATCATGATATATATAGTTTTGAGGGTAAAATTCTGCTGACAGATTCCATTTAAAAACCCCTAAATGAATGTGATATGCATGTTGATTTCTGTGTTCATGTTGTTTCAGTACTGAGGCCCTTATAGATCCACAGTGTGAGATAGCGCTCACTAACGCGTTGGGGGAATACTCGCTTGGCACAGGATTTAAGCACTCAGGCATGGTTTCTCCACGTAAACAGTCTTATTCGGTTTATTAGACATCATAAACCATAACACAAACAGTTCATTACAGTCTGTTCCAATGGCAGATATGCCCGTTACCCCCTTGTTATCTGGAGTTACCTTACAGGAGCTCCAACTCCACACACTGACTCCTGACAGTGTTGGTTCACGGGGAAAACTGCCTCACTGGGATCACCGTCCTTGTGACCAGCGCTCCTCGGATAGTCCAGACCCGCAGTAGGAACTGCAGCCTCTCCATACTCTTTCAGGAAGTCCAGTCACAGGCACTTCCAACACACAGGCCATCAGTCCATGGTCTTGTCAGGTGCTTGCAGGACTCGAGTCCACTCCAACAATCCATCACCCTGACCATTCCAGGACTCTCACTCTCACCAGGTGCTTGCAGGACTCCAGTCCATCCCAAGACAATCCAACACCCTGAGCATTCAGGTCCACACTCAGAGAGCATACAGGAACCTGTGACCCCACACCCTGGTCACATTATATACCTTGTAACCACACCCACAGGTGAGGTTTGGATCACATGGGCTGGTCACGTGATCCTGACATCACTGCAGGTCCTCAAACACCCACACTTCCCGCAGGAAAAAGGGGTACAGTGAGCACCCTCACCCAGTGGTGAGGTATGTGGGTAGCCAGATCTCATCTCTCATAGCTACCCGCAGCCCGGACCCAGATTCACGAAACAACATCTTAGTGCTCATGTGCACCAAAGACCAAATGCTCCGGATTGCATTGCAGGGAGCAGCTTCCCATATCAAGGGAGGCTTACAGCGCAGAAGACCTCCTCTGCGACACATACCGGCCCTTTACCACAATGCTGGACACTGTCCTCACTATCCCCATTACGCCTCCTGCGTGTCCTGGGGAGCACATACACCGCCCCCTAGCTGTAACAGGGGTTACTGCATCACAACAGGTAGAGAAATATCCAGATACATGAATACTTGGATACCTTTAGGTGCTATAGATTATTATTACAGTGTAGTGACTGCTCGTCAGTTAATATTATGGACACACTGAGCATTATCTTTACAAATGGGCACTGGTGATTCTGCAAACTTAGGAGCAATGGTTAGTACGAACAAATATACGAAGCCTTGTTATATACGTTACTACAGAGAAATGCCTGTCTCTCCAACTGATCTTTCTGAATTCACTGGTGAGGTCCATCTCCAGAGGAAAGACCACCTTTCAGCTTCACGTAGGACCCTTTCTCACAGCGTTTTTGGCCATGTTTGTTGGTCTGAACCAACCTCCGACACAAAATGGGATTCGGAGCCATGGACCTTGTCTGCCTCCAGTAGATATATACACAAGAAAATGATGCACGACAGAGCACACGTTGACTCTTGTCGGCATCATTATAGGCTACAATTCTGTCGGCGCCTACGTCAAAATCCCATTTTGCGGGGGGTGGGGTGGCGGGCAGGACACCAGACTAATGAATGTGGACATGAATGTTGTGTGTAAAGGCCCTTACAGATCAGGTTGCTTCAGCCCATAACTTTCCTTTGCTGAAGGAGAGAGGATATACTTTCTGATAAGTTTTCTCTCTCCAGAACTGGGTGCATTGCTCAGTTGTGTAATGGTCTCCATGCTTTCCAACATTGAGAAAGAAAAGTAGTAAACTTTTAATATTATACCTAGTGACAAGTACCGTAAGTCCGTAGATAGTTGTTGCTAATAATTGTACAACTTATTTGCTGTTTTGTAGCATTGACCTGTACTGATGCCTTTACCCTCATTTAATTATCCTCTGTGCTAATCCTCATGTGTTTTTCCTTTTAGAAACACCTTTCCATTTTACTCTACCAAAGGAAGGAGATCTAATCCAGCCAATAAGCAGTGTTACGCCTCCTATGATTGGCCAACTGAAACGGGGGCCACGAAGGCATAGTACCCCAATTGGTGAGACTCTCTTATATTCATTCACAAGTAATTTTATGTTCTTTGGTTATCAGAATCCATTGAGCTTGCAGTCCCAGTTGGTAGAACGTTATCCCATGCATCACATTTTGTAAAGTACGCCTTTTGCTTTAGGCTGTCTGTACGCTGACTTTTTGTAGCCCAACAATCCAAATGTCATGTATGGGGATAATTGCAGTAGTAATTGCCTTGAAGTGTAGTGTAGCATTAATTGCAGCACGCACGCTTCTCACGCTTTCCAGAACAGTTTGAAAAGTCTTAAACGTTTTGTTTTTACTCCAGCATCGCCATCATTTTAATAAGTTGGAGAAGCTTAGCGAGTCGGGGGCAAGGCCAAGCGATGTTGACAAATTTATTATAATTTATACTACTAAAATGGTGTAAATGATGACGGAAATGTACTCTAGTGTCTAACCTAGACTGGAGTTCATTTCTTATGATGGCGTGCGGCAGCTGAAGGATGCACCAAATTCATTAAGAGTCATAGTGCTCTAAAGAATTTAGCCAGTATGTCAATAAAAAAAAAAAAAAGTCCAATAAAGTCAGTGCAGCTATGTAGTAAATGGCCCTATGGATGCTGTCACATTGTGTTGTGTCTCCCCGTCAGGGCATATTTCCGGACCTGTGCGCTGACGGGGCCATAGACTGCAGTGGTGACGGCCGAGCGAATGGGCGCTCTGCTGTGCACTTTTTCCGGGCGTGTACGCCTAACACTCAGACTTAGTAGACTGGTCACAGCTCTCCTGTGGCAATTAGTTATTAAACCAGGTTCTCAGGAATATACAGCTCTGGCAAAAATTAAGAGACCACTGCAAAATGTTCAGTTTGTCTGATTTTTTTCTTTATAGGTTTATTTTTGAGTAAAATGTAAATTGTTCTTTTATTCTTTAAACTTCTGATAACTTGTCTCCGAATTTCCAAGCATTAAATTTTGTATTTTTTTCCTGAAAAGGAGGAACGGTCAAAATAGAAAAAAAAAAACAAAACCCAGTGCTTTCAGACCTCAAATAATGCAAAGAAAACAAGTTCATAATCATTTAGAAACAATAATGTTTTAACTCACGAAGAGTTCAGAAATCAATACTTTGTGGAATAACCATGATTTTTAATCACAGCTTTCATGCGTCTTGGCATGCTTTCCACCCGTCATTCACACTGCTTCTGGCGCAAAAATGTAAGCAGTTCTTCTTTGTTTGATGGCTTGTGACTCTCCATCATCCTCTTGATTACATTCCAGGGGTTTACAATGGGGTTAAGGTCGGGAGATTGGGCTGCCCATGACAGGGTTTTGATGTGGTGGTCTCTTAATTGTTGCCAGAGCTGTATATATCCATCAAGCTGATTGGATGGTGCGTCAGAAGTTACCCCCAACAGCCTTAATTTGACAGCAATGATGGGCCATCAGTATTAAACTCCAGGAATTTTCCATAAATTTTTTGTTTCATGCAATTGTACTATGAAAACTGCTAGTTCATGCAATGTATGTATATAATAATGCGTGCAAATTTCACGAGGAATTGGTGCCACATCATTAGGTGGTTGTGTGTAAATTCCAATCTGAAAGGGACTAAGTGGCGCCCACCTCACAAGAGGTCTTGTGCACGATCCTGCACGCTGCCGCGCAATATTTAAAGGGGTAGACCAGGCTTGGGGGTTCAAATCTGCAGTCACTCTAAGCCTCACAGCGCTTCTCCGGTGCCGGGAGCATGCCTGCAGCTATGTGATTTGCATACACATGGTCATTTTGCCGAGTTGTTTGCAGTCTCGCTCAATACAAGTGAATTGAGAGAGGCTGGACATGTCTAGTTGGAATGTGGTTGGGAGTATGCAAATTGCATACTTATGGTCACATGACCATTTGCTTCCGGCACTGGAGAATCCTGACCTGTGCCCACTTTGCGTACTGGACAACCTAAGCAACTCGACGTCCTACTTTGCTTCTCTTCTTAAAATCTAAAAATTACCTTGGAGCATAAGCCTTCTATTTTTTTTTTTAATGCTTTTCAGGAAATGTTGTGTTTTGGTGATTATGTTGAGTCTTGTATTTCTGCTGTTTCAGTTGTTGGAGGCTGTCCAGACAGCACCCTGGCGACCAGTAATGTCACTGCAGAAAGCAATGTTGCGAGCAACGATGTTACCGTGGAGAGCGCCATGGTAACAACAGATGTGTCTGAGGAAAGCGACAAGGGAAATTCTGGCTCTGCCTCCGATGCTGATGGCAAACTGTGCCTGAGAATGAAACTTATTACACCCGTAAATGAGGAGAGCCAAAGTGCGCCACAGTTTAGCCTGGAAAGTAAGATTGCCACCATGTCTAGCCACACAAGGACGATGGAGTGCAGGACTGAGTGCTGGGATGTAAATGGAATGGCTGCAATACATCTTGGGGTTACGTTCATGCATTTGTAACATCGGACATGTGGTTGTTTTTTGTTGTCATTGCTATTGGTCTGATTTCCTAGTAATATACAAGCTGACCACTGTGAACCCGGCGGGAAAAGATGTTAGGCTTTTTACATACACATGTCAGAGATGATGTCTCAGGCCACGTTCACACATTCAGTATTTTACCTCAGTATTTGTAAGCCAAAACCAGGAGAGGAACAGTATAATAGAAACCCGTCACTACTTCTGTGTTTATCACCCTCTCCTGGTTTTGGCTTACAGATACTGAGGTCAAATACTGACCAAATACTGAGCGTATGTGTATGTGGCCTTAGCCTTAATCAGCTTTTCAGATCCTATGTTCGCACATTGCATTTTTTATACATTTTTTTGTTCTGCAGGCAAAACCTGCGCTCTCTGTTTTTGTCATGGTACATTTTCTCTTTTGCATGCTGAGAAAGTTTAGTGCATAAAAAAACCCATCTGATTCTACTTAATCAGGTTTTGGCACCAAAAAACGCAGCAAAAACTGATACCTGCGTTTTTTTCAGCGTTTTTTGCACCAATCATTGCTTTCAATGGGTGAAAAAAACTCTGAAAGTGAAATGCTGTACTTTGCAAAAACCAAGGTATTGCCCAAAATACTGAGGACAACAACACCAAGCTGCGTGCATGAGATTTCTGCAATCTCATAGACTTTGCTGGTACTGCAAAGTGCAGTTGAAAAGTTGCATAAAAAAGCTAAGGAAACGCAACGTGTGAACATAGCCTTAGGGTATGTGTCCACGGTCAGGTTTGCTTCAGGCTTTGGTCAGGATTTTCTGCAGGTAAAATCCTGACCAAAAATGCACCTGAGGTCACTGGCAGGTCACCTGCGGTGTTCCTGAGTGTTTTGCTCATTGTAGCAACATGCTGCGTTCTGAAAAAACGCACCGCAACGGGAAAAACGCATGCGTTATTTAATGCACAGTGGAGACGGGATTTCATTAAATCCCCTCCACTATGCTGTAACATCTGGACGCTGCGTTTTTGACTCTGCGGCTCAGCGCTGCGTCAAAAACGCAGCGTTTCCTGAATGTGGACACATACCCTTAGGGTACTTTCACACTAGCGTCGTTCGACGCACGTCGGCAATGCGTCGTTTTGGTGAAAAAACGCATCCTGCAAAGTTGCCCGCAGGATGCGTTTTTTCTCCACAGACTTGCATTAGCGACGCATTGCGAGGGATTGGCGGACCGTCGGCATAAACAAACGTTCCATGTAAGGTTTTTTTGTGCGTCGTGTCCGCCATTTCCGCCCCCTCCTCCCCGGATATTGCAATGGGGCAGCGGATGCGTTGAAAAACTGCATCCACTGCCCCCGTTGTGCTTTTATTTCACAGTATGTGTCGGTACGTCGGCCCGACGCACTGCGACGGGTCCGTACCGACGCTAGTGTGAAAGTAGCCTTAATGTGTTTTTTCTTTTTTCTTGTGCAGAACCTCCTGTTGCTGAGAGAACAAATGGAGCTGCTGCGGTGGAGGGGGGGATCGCCAGGTAATAAGATTCTTGTTGCTTTTCAGAGCTGTATGGAACAGTAATTTCCCCAAATAACTTGATTATAAAAATATTTAAATCATGCGCAAATGTAGATGTGACTGCAGCGTTGACATCTATTGGCATGTAAAAGACTCTGAGTTATGGGTCTCTCAGACAAGCGCCGATAGGCTACATACAAGTGCTAGTTTGCCAGGCTATTACCCAGGCCGATGGTAACAGAATGGTTGTTATTATGATCGCCCTGTCCCCACACAGGGCAATATGCTGCTGATCATGACCATTTTTATACTAGCATAAAAGATTCAATCACCCAACGATTGAGAGTTTTGCTTATTTGTCAGGTGATCACCATGAAGCTTATACAGACTGGAAAATTTGGACGGACGTTTCTGCCAGTTATTGGGTCGTGTAGATGCACCATTTTAAGCATGCTTTAGTCTCACTTTAAAGGATAGTTCTAGAAGCTTGTCATGTCTCCAAATGTTATTAACTTACAGATATGGGGTTAGTCTGCAGGTTACTAGATTTCTAATGCTGTGCAGTACTGGAAGCTCGGCTACTGGAAGAAATGAACTTTATTCCTCCCGGCAACCGCTGAATTTAAGTTAGAGGCGCGGCTTCAGATACTGCTCAGTACATAATGAGCAGCGGCTGTAACCACACCCTGACACCTTGATAGTCGTCTCTGTACTGGTATGCTGCAGAGACGGCTGTCAGTCAGTGCCGGGGCGTGTTTACCGCTGCTGCTCACTGTATACGGAGCTGTGTTAGGACCCACATTGGCAATCCTCTGTGACTGAAAGTCCACGGTGGCCAGGAGGAATAGAGCAAATTTCTTTCTGGTAGCGGAGCTTTCAGTGTGGTGGCCACAAGGGTTATTGCAGAGTAACACCATATCTGCAGGTTAATAGCTTTTTTGGACATGACCGGTTTATTTTTAATAATGTTCTGCAGAGAGGCACATACATAAATTGGATGGATAAGTGATGTATTCCATGGCTAAATCCTATCCTTCGTTGTGCTTCTGTATATAAGCCCATGGGCCAGCATGCCCTATTATTGCTACCTTTATTTGTCCATGTGCCATTGTTACACATCATCTCGTCAATTTCTGTATCATGCATTAACTTTAGACCCATAGTTAGTTACTAATGAGGCTTATTTTTTTTCTTTACAGTAGTACAGAGGACTCCCCATCTGTATTTATACGTGTTTGTGAAGTCCATCGTGAAGAAGAGTCCAGAAGTCTTCAGATGCCCACTACACCGGTCAGGTAAATGTCATTAAACTCAGGACTGGACTTTTCATTTTGGAATCTTACTATTGGTTTTCATAAAATATCAGGAATAGATTTTATTGTAAATTGGTTTTGTCCAAGTGGAAAAAACATTATGGCTGTAGTGTAACGGCTCCTCCAGAATAAGTTATTGTGTGTCATTGAATAACAATATATCTGACTGCATGAGGCCTCAGCAGTTTTTCGTTATGTTCCTCTGCTTCTCTCAAGCTTCTTCCCCTCTCCTCTCCATAGACTTTTTTTTTTAGGCAGCAGTTGTAACTTAATCCCTCAATGAGGAACAATTTGAGCATCTTTTTTTTTTTTTTTTTCCATAGTGAATGATCATTGCAGGAACATTAACAGTAACTGATATGTGGGAGAAAATGACATTATTTTCTAATGAGATATAATGCAAAATTTCTTCTCTTGTACTGTTGAATTTTGGTAAAAAAATAGTGTAGATACTAATTAAAGTGATCCTAACATGACAAGTACCTGGTTTCATAAAATGTAATGGAGGTAAACACTGTGTGCACAGCTACGGAATGGTGCCGAGACTAGGTACCCAAACCATCCAATAAATATGAAAAAGTCTCGCACTCAACTTAAGTATAAATACATGAATTTATTTGTAGCACCAGAAACATTTCAGTCCTAGTGGACTTTCATCAGTCACGTGTTGTGCCTGGTTTGTACAACAAACTTTCTTATGAAAATGGTACACGTGTTGTGCAATAGAGGGCCGCCACACTAAATGTCAGGGGAAATTCTAAAAGGGTATATGACATGACTTGAATATGGATGTAGTGGAAGTGGGGCCGTGAACACCCGTAAACACAGGCCGTATAAGGGCTTTAGAGGCTGTGCATAGGTGAGGGGTTCCTTCAGACTCGGTATCCACCGTTTGTTGTACAAACCAGGCACACCCGTGACTGATGAAAGTCCGCTAGGACTGAAACGTTTCTGGTGCTACAAATAAATTCACATACCGTATATACTCGAGTATAAGCCGACCCGAGTATAAGCCGATCCCCCTAATTTTGCCACAAAAAACTGGGAAAACTTATTGACTCGAGTATAAGCCTAGGGTGGAAAATGCAGCAGCTACCGGTGAATTTCAAAAATAAAAATAGATGCTCCATACTGTTCATTATGGCCCCATAGCTGTGCCATATAGTGCTCTGCACCATTATTGCCCCATAGCTGTGCCATATAGTGCTCTGCACCGTTCATTATTGCCCCATAGCTGTGCCATATAGTGCTCTGCACCATTATTGTCCCATAGCTGTGCCATACAGTGCTCTGCACCATTATTGCCCCATAGCTGTGCCATATAGTGCTCCGCACCGTCCATTATTGCCCCATAGCTGTGCCATACAGTGCTCTGCACCATTATTGCCCCATAGCTGTGCCATATAGTGCTCTGCACCGTCCATTATTGCCCCATAGCTGTGCCATACAGTGCTCTGCACCATTATTGCCCCATAGCTGTGCCATATAGTGCTCTGCACCATTATTGCCCCATAGCTGTCATATAGTGCTCTGCACCATTATTGCCCCATAGCTGTGCCATACAGTGCTCTGCACCATTACTGCCCCATAGCTGTGCCATATAGTGCTCTGCACCATTACTGCCCCATAGCTGTGCCATATAGTGCTCTGCACCGTTGCCCCATAGCTGTGCCATACAGTGCTCTGCACCATTGCCCCATAGCTCTGCCATATAGTGCTCTGCACCGTCCATTATTGCCCCATAGCTGTGCCATATAGTGCTCTGCACCGTCCATTATTGCCCCATAGCTCTGCCATATAGTGCTCTGCACCGTCCATTATTGCCCCATAGCTGTGCTGCTGCTGCTGCTGCTGCAATAAAAATAATAAAACACATACTCACCTCTCTTGCAGCTCCTCGGCGCCATCTTCCCGGCGTCTCTCTGCACTGACTGATCAGGCAGAGGGCGGCGCGCACACTATATGCGTCATCGCGCCCTCTGACCTGCACAGTCAGTGAGGAGAGAGAGAGACGCCGGGAAGATGGAGACAGCGCCCGGCGTGTGGAACGAGGACAGGTGACTATGTAATACTTACCTGCTTCCGGCGTCCCGCTCCTTCCCCCGGACAGCTGGTCTTCGGTGCCGCAGCCTCTTCCTCTATCAGCGGTCACCGGCACCGCTTCATTAGAGAAATGAATAGGCGGCTCCGCCCCTATGGGAGGTGGAGCAGCCTATTCATTTCTCTAATGAGCGGTCCCACGTGACAGCTCAGGGGAAGAGGCTGCTGCACCCGGAGACCGTGTGACAGGCAGGGGGAGCGACAGGAGCGCCGGGACTAGGTGAGTATGCATCAGCGCCCTCTCCCCCTCACCCGCCGACCCCACCGCCGACCGTGACTCGAGTATAAGCCGAGGGGGCACTTTCAGCCCAAAAATTTGGGCTGAAAATCTCGGCTTATACTCGAGTATATACGGTATTTATACTTAAGTTGAGTGCGAGACTTTTTCATATTCATAAAATGTAATGGGCTGGAAAACTATAGTCAGTGCCTTTGGGTTATATATGTGAAAATTGCAGGAGCAGCTAAAGCTGCCTCCATGCCGGTAGTGAAGAATTATGTCATTATTATTTATAGTACTTTATACTTTGATGAAACTTGAGAAAACTGGCACTTTGTCTTTCTTTAAAAAAATAAAAAAAGAAAAGTGTATTCTTTTAAAAAGACCTAAAAACCACAGGTATATACAGACAACTGGCTGTTTTGGAATTAAGGTTTGTTATTCATGGTTGTCTGAGAAAAAAACGTTTTTTTTAATGGTGAGCAAACACCCTCTTCCTATTCACATGTCACCTCCTACACCCAATCGACAGGTAAATCCGTAGGTGAATGCTCATAAATGAGATAAACTTCAACCTCTGAAAGCAGAGAAAAAGACATTAAATAGTAAAGTTACAGTGTAAATGCAGCATGCTGTGAGAACATATTATATCTTAATCCTGCCATAGATCTAAATCATGTGGATATCTCGTCAAGGTTTAAACCGATGAACTAATTAAATAATCATTTTTTATTTTTTTTTGGCATTTTAACCCCTTTCTACCATTGGACGTACTATTCCGTCCATGTGGGGTGGGCCCTACTTCCCAAGGAAGGAATAGTACGTCCAGAACGATCAGCCACGCTCACGGGGGGAGCGCGGCCGATCGCGGCCGGGTGTCAGCTGACTATCACAGCTGACATCCGGCACTATGTACCAGGAGCGGTCACGGACCGCCCCCGGCACACTGCGATCAAACATGATCGCAGTGTTCCGGTGGTATAAGGAAGCATCGCGCAGGGAGGGGGCTCCGTGGGTGCTTCCCTGAGACCCTCGGAGCAATGCGATGTGATCGCGTTGCTCCGAGGGTCTCTTACCTCCTCCCTGCAGGCCCGGATCCAAAATGGCCGCGGGGCTGCATCTGGGTCCTGCAGGGATGTGGCTTGACAGCGCCTGCTCAGAGCAGGCGCAGGGAAGCCTCCCTGCTGTGCATGTCAGATCGCTGATCTGACACAGTGCACAGCAAAGTGTCTGATCAGTGATCTGTCACTTTACTGTGATGTCTTCCCCCCCCGGGGCAAAGTAAAAAAAAAAAAAAAAAATTCCTAAATAAATAATAATAAAAAAATATTGTTCCAATAAATACATTCCTTTATCTAATTAAAAAAAAAAAAAACAATAAAAGTACACATATTTAGTATCGCCGTGTCCTTTACGACCCAACCTATAAAACTAGTTAACACCTTCAGTGAACACCGTAGAAAAAAGAGGCAAAAAACAACGCTTTATTATACCGCCGAACAAAAAGTGGAATAACACGAGATCAAAAAGATGGATATAAATAACCATGGTACCGCTGAAAACGTCATCTTGTCCCGCAAAAAACGAGCCGCTTACAGCATCATCAGCAAAAAAATAAAAAAGTGATAGCCCTCAGAATAAAGCGATGCAAAAATAATTATTTTTTTCTATAAAATAGTTATTATCGTATAAAAGCGCCAAAACATAAAAAAATTATATGAATGAGGTATCGCTGTAATCGTACTGACCCGAAGAAAAAACTGCTTTATCCATTTTACCAAACGCGGAACGGTATAAACGCCCCCCCCCCGCTGGTTTTTGGTCATTCTGCCTCGCAAAAATCTGAATAAAAAGCGATCAAAAAATGTCACGTGCTCGATAATCATACCAATAAAAACGTCAACTCGTCCCGCAAAAAACAAGACCTCACATGACACTCTGAGCCAAAATATGGAAAAATTATAGCTCTCAAAATGTGGTAACGCAAAAAATATTTTTTGCAATAAAAAGCATCTTTTAGTGTGTGACGGCTGCCAATCATAAAAATCCGCTTAAAAACCTGCTATAAATAGTAAATCAAACCCCTTTCATCACCCCCTTAGTTAGGGAAAAATTAAAAAAAAAATTTATTTCCATTTTCCCATTAGGGCTAGGGTTAGGTTTAGGGTTAGGGCTAGGATTAGGGTTAGGGCTACAGTTAGGGTTGGGGCTAAAGTTAGGGTTAGGGTTTGGATTACATTTACGGTTGGGAATAGGGTTGGGATTAGGGTAAGGGGTGTGTCAGGGTTAGGGGTGTGGTTAGGGTTACCGTTGAGATTAGGGTTAGGGGTGTGTTTGGATTAGGGTTTCAGTAATAATTGGGGGGTTTCCACTGTTTAGGCACATCAGGGGCTCTCCAAACGCGACATGGCGTCCGATCTCAATTCCAGCCAATTCTGCGTTGAAAAAGCAAAACGGTGCTCCTTCCCTTCCGAGCTCTCCCGTGCGCCCAAACAGGGGTTTACCCCAACATATGGGGTATCAGCGTACTCAGGACACATTGGACAACAACTTTTTGGGTCCAATTTCTCCTGTTACCCTTGGGAAAATACAAAACTGGGGGCTAAAAAATAATTTATGTGGAGAAAAAAAAAGGATTTTTATTTTCACAGCTCTGCGTTATAAACTGTAGTGAATCACTTGGGGGTTCAAAGTTTTCACAACACACTATAGATAAGTTCCTTGGAGGGTCTAATTTCCAATATGGGGTCACTTGTGGGGGGGGTTCTACTGTTTAGTTACATCAGGGGCTCTGCAAATGCAATGTGACGCCTGCAGACCAATCCATCTAAGGGTACGTCTCCACGGTCCGTTTCGCCGGTGGGATCGCCGCAGCGGCGAAGCCGCTCGGCGCTAAGCCCCGCCCCCTTAATGGGACGCGATGGTGCCGGATGTGTACAGTACACATCCGGGATCATCGCACCCCTCGCCATAGGGCCCTGTGATATGCCTTGCGGGGACGCTGCGTCCCCGCAAGGTGTACGGACATGCTGCGTTCTGAAAAGACGCGCAGCATGTCCGGAGTCGCAGGGCCTCCGCGTGCGGGTTTCCACGCATAGTGGAGACGGGATTTCATAAAATCCCCTCCACTATGCTGGAACATCTGGACGCTGCTTGTTTGACGCTGCAGCGTCAAACAAGCAGCGTTTACGTACCGTGGAAACATACCCTAAGTCTGCATTCCAAATGGAGCTCCTTCCCTTCCGAGCTCTGCCATGCGCCCAAACGGTGGTTCCCACCCACATATGGGGTATCAGCGTACTCAGGACAAATTGGACAACAACTTTTGGGGTTCAGTTTCAACTGTTAGCCTTGGAAAAATACAAAACTGGGGGCTAAAAAAATATTTTTTGTGGGAATTTTTTTTTTATTTTCACGGCTCTGCGTTATAAACTGTAGTGACACACTTGGGAGTTCAAAGCCCTCATAACACATCTAGATGAGTTCCTTAGGGGGTGTACTTTCCAAAATTCTGTCACTTATGGGGGGTTTCAATGTTTAGGCACATCAGTGGCTCTCCAAACGCAACATGGCGTCCCATCTCAATTCCAGTCAATTTTGCGGTGAAAAGTCAAATGGCGCTCCTTCCCTTCCGAGCTCTGCCATGCGCCCAAACAGTGGTTTACCCCCACATATGGGGTATCATCGTACTCAGAAGAAATTGGACACAAAAAAGTTGTTGTACAATTTGTCCTCTTACCCTTGGGAAAATAAAAAATTAAGGGCGAAAAGATCATTTTTGTGAAAAAATAATTTTTTTTATTTTTACGGCTCTGCATTATAAACTTCTGTGAAGCATTTGGTGGGTCAAAGTGCTCACCACACATCTAGATGACTTCCTTTGGGGGTCTACTTTCCAAAATGGTGTCACTTGTGGGGGGTTTCAATGTTTAGGCACATCAGTGGCTCTCCAAACGCAACGTGGGGTCCCATCTCAATTCCTGTCAATTTTGCATTGAAAAGTCAAACTGATTCCTTCCCTTCCGAGCTCTGCCATGCGCCCAAACAGTGGTTTACCCCCACATATGGGGTATCGGCGTACTCAGGACAAATTGTACAACAACTTTTGGGTTCCAATTTCTTCTCTTACCCTTGGGAAAATAAAAAATTGGGCCGAAAAGATCATTTTTATGAAAAAATATGATTTTTTATTTTTACGGCTCTGCATTATAAACTTCTGTGAGTCACTCCTGTTACCCTTGGTAAAATAAAACAAATTGGAGCTGAAGTAAGTTTTTTGTGAAAAAAAAGTTAAATGTTCATTTTTATTTAAACATTCCAAAAATTCCTGTGAAACACCTGAAGGGTTAATAAACTTCTTGAATGTGGTTTTAAGCACCTTGAGGGGTGCAGTTTTTAGAATGGTGTCACACTTGGTTATTTTCTATCATATAGACACCTCAAAATGACTTCAAATGAGATGTGGTCCCTAAAAAAAAAAAATGGTGTTGTAAAAATGAGAAATTGCTGGTCAACTTTTAACCCTTATAACTCCCTAACAAAAAAAAAAATTGGGGTTCCAAAATTGTGCTGATGTAAAGTAGACATGTGGGAAATGTTACTTATTAAGTATTTTGTGTGACACATCTCTGTGATTTAATTGCATAAAAATTCAAAGTTGGAAAATTGCGAAATTTTCAAAATTTTCGCCAAATTTCCATTTTTTTCTCAAATAAATGCAGGTAATATCAAAGAAATGTTATCGCTGTCACGAAGTACATTATGTCACGGGAAAACAGTGTCAGAATTACCGGGATCCGTTGAAGCGTTCCAGAGTTAAAACCTCATAAAGGGACAGTGGTCAGAATTGTAAAAATTGGCCTGGTCATTAACGTGCAAACCACCCTTAATGGTGAACGATATTTGTTCTACGACACCTATGAATAAGGAAATTCAGTTCTGAAATGCATCAGATCTTTATATATCTGTGTATACTTCTTGAAGAAATAAAGAATATACTTGCTGTATTTAAAAAAAAAAAAAAAAAAGACTGAATGCCGTTTTTTTTTTTTAATTTTGGTCCTTACTACTTCGCTCCCTTTATCAGGCACCTGAGGATGACGATTTGCAGGTGTGGTGAGCAGTTTCCTTACTACTTTCCTTGTGTCACAAGATAGCAGAGACTCTGATATCCCTAATATTGGACATAAAGTTATTTGCAAGGAATTACTTCCCCACTGAATATTGTAGCACTGGAGGAAACCTGGGTCATGGAAACCTGGTGCTGTGAATATGTAATTATATACTTTCATTGTTTTCTGCATGCGGTTGTGGCGTTAAACAGAACTCCAGTCTGGAGGCACAGATTGTGCTTGGAAATTACAGAGATGGAACACATTGTGGAGACGTTGCCTCAAGATGTTAAAAGTAACCTGCCAGGCAACCATCCCGGGCAGCCCAGCTGCCATTTTATATTATTCCCTGAAACACCAGAGCCTTTACTTTGAAGATCCTCCCAGCGCTGCTGTTGAATGTGATGGGTCTTTCCCTCGCATGTACATAGGGAGAGACCTGTCAATCAGCTGCAGCACAGTTGGACTAGTCTGGTCCCGGCTGGATCTTCTAAGTTTGTTCTCTGAAATGCCGGAGCACTAAGTGAAAAACATACCTCGCTACAATCGTACAGCCATGCTGCAATTCATGTGGTCTGCAGTTTGGGCAGCATGATTCACATGACAAGTTCCCTTTTAAGCATAAATATATATATCTGTAAATGGCAAACAATTGTTTTAAAATAATTGAAAGGGGATAAGGAATAACCCCTGTTGGCAGTCAGGTTTTGCTTTCAATATCTGGAATAATTAAAAATATTTCTGTACTTTTGTATACAAGTCTGTTGCTTTTTTTTTTGTGGCAAATGTAACAATTTCTGAAGTGCGCTGGTTTGAAATTAACACAATTCTAAATTACCGTACTATATAATTTCTTACTTATACCCACAAAATTGTATCTGCACACTGCAGGTGTAATTCAGTCTAGTGCTAAAGTGTTTCTGTTCAGTAATTCAATCATTTTGCTAAACACTCTATATAATGTTGTATGTTTGCAGGTTTGTCTACTGCTGGACAACCCCTGCCTAATCGCTTCAAGGCTCCATTTAATATAAAAACAATGGATACTTACCTCCTGCAGCCAGACCCTTCCACTAATGTCAACTCCACTATTCCTGGTGGATCACATATAATTATCGTATCAGGGCTGCGGACGCTGATCGGCTGCAGCTCATTAATATTTCTTCAAAGCGATTGTCCGCTTTGGCTACAGCCTTTACTATTTAGTCAATCGGTAACCTTTTACTAGCTTCAGCAAATCTGTGACAATAAGTGACCCACTGATTTATCAAATACCCAAGAACCTCCAAGATAATCGTGTATCATTTCTAATTTTTGCAAATTTAATAAAAAAGAAAAGCTGAAATATCATGTGGTCATGAGTATTCAGACCCTTTGCTCACACTCGTATTTAAGTCACATGCTGTCCATTTCCTTGTGATCTTCCTTGAGATGGTTCCACTCCTTCATTGCAGGCCAGCTGTATTTAATTAAACTGATATGACTTGATTTGGAAAGGCGCACACACCTGTCTATATAAGACCTCACAGCTCACAGTGCATGTCAGACCAAATGAGAATCATGAGGTCAAAGGAACTGGCCAAGGAGCTCAGAAACAGAATTGTGGCAAGGCACAGATCTGGCCAAGGTTACAACAGAATTTCTGTAGTACTCAAGGTTCCTAAGACCACAATGGCCCCATAATCCTTAAATGGAAGAAGTTTGGGAGCACCAGAAGTCTTCGACCTGGCCGTCTAGCCAAACTGAGCAATTGTGGGAGCCTTGGTGAGAGGTAAAGAATAGGGTTGAGCGAAACGGGTCGGCCATTTTCAGAAGTCGCCGACTTTTGGCAAAGTCGGGTTTCATGAAACCCGACCCGACCCCTGTGTGGGGTCGGCCATGAGGTCGGCGATCTTCTGAATCTGGTATCGGAATTCCGATACCGAGTTCCGATATGTTTGCGATATCGGGAATCGGTATCGGAATCCATATTTAAGTGTTAAATAAAGAATCAAAATAAAAAATATTGATATACTCACCCTCGGACGCGCCCTGGTACTAACCGGCAGCCTTCCTTCCTAAGAATGAGCGCGTGAATGACCTGCGGTGACGTCGCGGCTTGTGATTGGTCGCGAGCGGTCACATGGACAAGCCGCGACGTCATCTAAGGTCCTTCACGCGCTCATTCTTAGGAAGGAAGGCTGCCGGAAAGAAGCAGGGCGCGTCCGAGGGTGAGTATATACCTAATAGGAATATACTCACCCTCGGACGCGCCCTGCTTCTTTCCGGCAGCCTTCCTTCCTAAGAATGAGCGCGTGAAGGACCTTAGATGACGTCGCGGCTTGTCCATGTGACCGCTCGCGACCAATCACAAGCCGCGACGTCACCGCAGGTCATTCACGCGCTCATTCTTAGGAAGGAAGGAAGGCTGCTGGTTAGTACCAGGGCGCGTCCGAGGGTGAGTATATCAATATTTTTTATTTTGATTCTTTATTTTACACATTAATATGGATCCCAGGGCCTGAAGGAGAGTTTCCTCTCCTTCAGACCCTGGGAACCATAGTATCCCATTGCTCTGCATTGGGTTTCGTGTTTCGGCCGACCGCGACTTTTTTATAGGATCGGCCAATTTCACTCGACCCGACTTTTGAGAAAGTCGGGTTTCGTGAAACCCGACCCGATCCTATAAAAATAAGTCGCTCAACCCTAGTAAAGAAGAACCCCAAGTTCACTGTGGCTGAGCTCCAGAGATGCAGTAGGGAGATGGGAGAAAGTTCCACAAAGTCAACTATCACTGCATCCCTCCACCAGTTGGGCCCTTATGGCAGAGTGGCCCGACGGAAACCTCTCCTCAGTGCATGACATATGAAAGCCCGCATAGAGTTTGTTAAAAAAAACAAACACACACATGATGGATTCACTGGTCTGATGAGAGGCAGATAGACCTTTTTGTGATATTTGTAAGTGGTATGTGTGGGGGGAACCAGGCACTGCTCATCACCTGCCCAATACAATCCCAACAGTGAAACGTGGTGGCAGCATCATGCTATGGGGGTGTTTCAGCTGCAGGGACAGGATGACTGGTTGTCATTGAGGGAAACATGAATGCCGCCAAGTACAGAGATATCCTGATGAAAACCTCTTCCAGAGTGCTCTGGACCTCAGACTTAGCCGAAGGTTCACCTTCCAGCAAGACAATGATCCTAAGCACACAGCTAAAATAACAAAGCAGTGGCTTCAGAACAACTCTGTGACCATTCTTGACTGGCCCAGCCAGAGCCCTGACCTAAACCCTTTTGAGCATCTCTGGAGAGACCTGAAAATGGCTGTCCATCAACGTTCACCATCCAACCTGACGGAACTGGAGAGGATCTGCAAAGAAGAATGGCAGAGGATCCCCAAATCCAGGTGTGAAAAACTTGTTGCATCATTCCCAAGAAGACTCATGGCTGTACTAGCTCAAAAGTTGCTTCTACTCAATACTGAGCAAAGGGTCAGGGACACTTATAACCATGTGATATTTCAGGTTTTTTTTTTAATAAGCAAAAATTGCTACATTTGTTTTTTTTCAGTCAAGATGGGGTGCAGAGTGTACATTAATGTGAAAAAATAACTTTTTTGAATTTACCAAAGGGGCCTGTACCCATTGTGTTTGTGTATGTATATGTATGTATGCAGTGTCGGACTGGGGTGCCAAGGGCCCACCACTAACTGACTTTGGGGGGGCCCACTTTTCACCTGCATACAAATATTACACTAACCTGATTCACAAAGTTACCTATATATCCATGTAATAATAAACTGGGTAGTTTGGTAAAGGAATGATGTGATGCTGTTTTGTTCTGTACAGAGTGAATCAAGTGAATTATGCCAAGTACTGCCTATGTAGTGGGGTTTGGGGCCCAGATCTGCACAGGGGCCCACCGGGGGATTCCCCTGTTACCCTGTGGGCCAGTCCGAGCCTGTATGTACAGTATGTATGTATATATGAATGAATGTATGTGTATATATAAGATTTTAAAATTCAAAATTACCACATCCTTTAGTGTATGTTCTATCAAAGTGTATATATTTAAGTAACTCATAGAGTAAAAAAAAACCAAACTTGATTATAAAATCAAAACACCCGCATTGCGTATTTCGGGCACCAGGCTTCCCTAAAGAAAAAAAATATATAGTAAGAAGCAATTAAACGAACTTCACATCTACCCTTAAATGTTATGCATAAAACCTGTCAGGTCACCATGCAAAAAACAAGCCCTCATAGAGCTCCATTAGCAGAAATGTAAAAACTTTTAGAAGTCTCAGAAAATTACGACAAAAAACACTTTTTTTTTTTACCTCTTAGTAAACTTGCGTAATTTTTTTTTTTTTTTTTTTTTTACTGTATTCATATTGACCTGAAGAATAATACTACCATGTTATTTTTAGCATGCAATGAACTCCATAAAAAGAAAACTATGGCAGAATTACATTTTGTTAAATCAGAGATTGACAGATTTTTTTTTTTTTTTTTTTGCAATTGCACCTCGTTTGGAATTCCCCCCCCCCCCCCCCCCCCCCCCCCATTTTCAGTAACGTTAAATGGTAAAAAAATAGGATCATTCAAAAGCAACAGAAAAATAGCCAAGTTTTATGCCTCTTTGAAGAAGAGGAGGAAAAGAAAATAATTGCCCCAGCTTTAATTCACCATTAATGCACAGAGCATAAAGTGCATGGACAACGTTGAAAAAGATGCTTTGTATATTGATGAAGATGATCATGGATGCTGTGAACGCTTTATTTCCCAATGTGGGATTGAAGACTTTATTTTTCATGTGCATCCGATGTAAGGTTGTGCTGTCCTATGTCTGCTTGAATTTTTATGTCTCAAATCTGGATTTGTAGTGCTATCATTGAACTCCTATTTGCATTCTCATATGCCTTAGATGAGTGCGATCTTTGTTTTGTTTTTTTTTTGCTCTGGATTGTGCTGCCTGCCTTCCACTGTCCATCAGCCAAATCAGCTATTGGGTTTAGACAATTGGTCACAATTGCCACTTCTCTCCTACACCACCATCCAAATGTGTGCTGATACCTGCCTGTAGAGTTTGGTAAATGATCTGGTGTCCATGTCACTTGTCCGTCAAAGATGTTATAAACCAAGAGATGCTTTGATTTGTAGTTAAATAATGACATTGTCGCAGAAGAAAGTAACTAGGTACTACATCTACTTGGGTTTCATGTAGAACATATAACCGATGAATTGCTAATATTCCACATTGTGCTGTTTGCAGAGGAAGCCCTTTCCAGTTCTCCAGCAAAGAAAATGAGGGAACATCTCTTGCTTCACAAAACTTGAAAGAAATCTGTACTGATCAGGTCCCGGATGATCATTCTGTACCAGAAAATTCTGCCGAAAACCTCTCCGGTGATCAGGAGGAGGCCATGGAAACAGAGCATAGTTTGGAAAAAAATCAACAATGCTCTCGAAAAGAGGCTCCATCCGCTCCACCTCCTGTCCGGGAATTGGAGGCAGAGGATCATTTATCTTTAGGTTTTAGACACAAAGAAGTTCAGACCGTGAATGTAGTAGAACCTCAAGCTGTAGTTGTATCATCTTCAACCCAGACAGACACTGTGTCTAGCCCAGCAGCAAAGCCTGGTGAAGGGTCTGGTCTACAAAATCAAAAAGTGACTCAAAATGAAAAATCAGAAGCCACACAAAAACAGGGAGATGACACAGAGTCTGTGCACAGTCAGGTAATATTTGCTGTACTATTCTGCATGGGGAAAAATGTTTTAATACCTTTTTCTGATGTAGCTATTTTTTTTTTTTTTAGTAGTATGGCTTTTTTATTAAAATAAATAGATTACCTGGATGAGCAGATCCGCTAGAGCGAGAGTCACCTCAGTCCGGCTACTGGAGTGTGCCATGGTAGACATCACCACTAAATGCCCTAATAAATCTAACAAAAAGATGTTGTTTTCATGTTTTCTAGCCAGGGACTCATATTTTGTTTTATTTTTGCTTTTCTCTGATTTCTGTTGAACATCGCTTTTGTCACTTCACCATCCAGTGGATATAAAACATCTACACACCACTGTTAAATTGTCACGGTTTTACCACGTAAAAAAAAAAAAAAAAAAATCATACCAAAAAGAAATAGTTCAGAATTTTTTCCACCTTTTTAAATGTAAACTGTAATCTATTCAATTAAATTAAACTGAAATCTTATTGGATGGAGAAAAAAAAAAGCTAAAGTAATGAGGTTGATTAAATATGCACACCTTCAACCTAATACTTCTGTTGAAGTACCCTTTGAATTTATGACAGCACTCCGTCTTTTTGGGTAGAAGTCTATCGACATGGCACATATAGAATTGACAATCTGATTAGGAGGACATCTCCTGTGTACAGCCCCCTTCAGGTCAATCTACAGATTTTCAATTGATTTCAGATCTGCGCTCTGGCTGGGCTATTCCAAAACTCAACATTCTTCTGTTGAAGCCATCCTTTTGTTGATTTGGAGGTATGCTTAGGATTATTGTGCTGAAAGGTGAAATTAAAAAACTTTTTAGCAAAGGCTCAAAGGTTTTGATGAAAAATTTAATGGTATTTTGGAAACTTTCATAATTCCCTACAACCTGACTAAAGCCCCAGTTCCAGCTGTCAAAAAAAACAATCCAAAATCATAATGCTGTCTCCACCATGCTTCACTGTGGATAAGGTGTTCTTTCAGTGATGTGAACTGTTGGTTTGCGACAAGAGTACCTTTTGGGAGTATGGCTAAAAAATTCAACCTTTGTCTCATCAGACCATAACAAGTGTTCCTACATGCTTTTGACAGATTTGGTGTAAGTTTTTGGCAAAACATGGCTGGTCTTGGATGTTTTCTTTTGTAAGAAAATGCTTCCATCTTGCCCCCTGCCCCACTGACAAGACATTTGAAGAATGTGAGTCATTGTTGTCACACGCAGTACACAACCAGTACCGTACTTGCCAGAAATTCCTGCAGCTCGTTTAATTTTGCTGTGGTCCTCTTTCTTGCCTCCCAGACCAATTCTCTTCTCTTCTTTTTATCATTAACTTTTGAGGGTGCTCCAGGTTTTTGTGCCAGATTTAAGCCACTTCTTGATGACCATCTTCACACTGTTCCATGGTATGTTTAATGCCTTGCAAATTTTGATTATACCCTTCTCCTGATAACTTTCAACAATTGGATCCCTTTGCTATGTTGTTAGCTGGTTATGGTCCATGGCTGTTGCTGTAAAATGAAACTAAGAAAAATTTCAGAGAAATCCTACTAGAAAAGCTAAACGTTATATGGTGTTAATCAGAATCACTTTAAATATCAGCTGTGTACTGACTCCTATATAACAATTGTTTATATGTAATTGGCTAATTCTAAACACAATCACATCCCCCAATTATAAGAGGTTGTTCACACTTATGCAATTACATTTTTTTTTTTTTTTTTTTAGGATTTTTACTTTCCCCCTTCAACATGATTTTCGGTTTGCTTCTCAATAGATTTGTAGGAAAAACATTTAAAGGTGGAAAAAGATCAGAAATCATTTTTTGGTGTGATTTTTTTTTTTTCTACATGACAAAAACCTGGTATTTTAATAGGGGTGTATAGACTTGACTTTAAAAAAAAACAACAAAACTTTTCATATGCCCTATTCAATTAATGGAAATCTTTTCTGACTCAGCCAAGCATGCATGTCACGGAGTTACCGCGACAGAGCAGTACCAGAAGACCGCAGCGTCTGATGGCTCCTGCTTTGCTGCAGAGAAGAAGCACTTCTCAAGTGTATTAAAGGTGTTTGTTTTCTTTCAGCAGGACAGGGGTTAATAGGCCATGTGGAAATCCCTGCTTTCAGCTGTGCTTGGTTAGCCACTCCTGTCTCCTATAAAAGCTAGGCCTTCTGGCCAGATCCTTGTCTGAGAGAGTGCTTGCTTGATAGACCTGGAGTAGTGAGGAGCTGATGTTTGAAGAGCTGGAGGAATTTATTGTGTGACAGTTGTTTGGTTTGTACGCTTGGAAATTCCTCATCCTTACCGGTCTTATTTACTTCCCCTGTCCTTCACACCCTGGTGAATACCTCTGTTATTTGTGAGAGGAGAGCATATTTTGTGTGAGTGAAGTTTACTTTTACTCTTGTCTTGGTTCCCCTGTTTGTCGGGTTGGTGTTCTGCAGTACACTGTAGCGCCTCTCGTCCCCGGGTGGGGAAGGGGACAGACGCAGGGCTGCAGTTAGGAGACAGGGAAAGGGCGAAGGCCCCGGCATCCTCGCCATCTGAGGTATCCCGGGGAACAGGGCGAGTTAGGGTGCCCCCTAGAGCTAGGGCCAGGAAAGGTGCCCCTGTTCCCAGTTTACTTGCCAGTCCAATCGTGACAATTCCCTTTTTATTCACACGCAAAAAGATACGGATACTTGGCTTTCGGCAAAATTTCAGGATGTACCTAAAATGCACTCTAACCTTTTCAGGTGAACTTAATGTGACCTTCTCTAAACCTTTGAATGCACATGTCCTACTGTTCAATATTTCAGTACTTTTTGCACAACTTGCTGTTCTCTAACAAGGAGCTTAATTTCAAAATTCGTAACAGGCGTTTGATCCATGAATCGGCCAATAAATTTCAGGGTTCAATTAGAAGTGGTGTTTCAACAGTCCTCCACTTCATACTGTTCATATTTTGACATCATGAGACCAATACTGCACCTAGGAATTGAACTACTGTACATCGGGATATTCTCAGACGGAAGTGGTCACTGAGCTTAGTGTGATCAGCAGGTTACTACAGAGAGACTGGAACAGTCACAGAAAGGCAGAGAAGTTGAAGTCCTTTGGCCACATCCCACATTGATGACCACTTCATTGTGAACAGTGCTCCTTGTAACCAGATGATGAAAAGCAGGTTTGCTACCGAGAGACTGGAACAGTCACAGAAAGGCAGAGCAGTTGAAGAAGTCCTTTGGCCACATCCCACATTGATGACCACTGCATTGTGAACAGTGCCCTTTCTAACCGGATGATGAATGCCACACAACTCCAGGTTCATTTAAGGAAGGTGAGAGACACCCAATTGTCACGTCAGAACATTCAAAACAGTTTGTCTGAGCACACAACTAGGCCCAGGCGTCATCGTCTTTCCTGGGCCAGAAAGCATCTACACTGGACGAGGACCAGTGGGCCTCGGTGCTCTTCACTGATAAGTCGATTCACGCTGAGCAGAAATGTTGGCCTCCAACAATGTTGGAGATGGCAAGGAGAGCGCTATGCTTCAGCCACTGTTGTCACCAGATGAGCCTTTGGTGGTGGTGTTATAGTGTGGGCTGGTGTGACTGCAGGTTTGACTAGTCAATGCCGAACTGCCCTACACTTTGTGAATTGTGCAGTGACAAGCCCCTACTACTTGAATACCATCATTAATCCAGTCATTGTGCCCCTGCACGAACAACAAAGGCCTAATTTCGTCTTCATCGATGACAATGCTTCAGCTCATCACATCATTAGGAAACAGCTGCTGGATACTGGGGTACCTCAAATGCTCTTTTTTCAGATGTGAATCCCATAGACAACGTACGGGATCAACTGAGTCGCCATGTAGAGGCTCGTAACTCTGTACTCCAGAACTTCAATGACCTGAGATCCGCCATTCAAGAAGAGTGGGATACCATGCCTCAGCAGACAATAACTTGACTTGTGGACAGCATGAGATGTCGTTGTCAAGCTGTAATTGATGCTCAAGGCCACATGACAAGTTATTGACACATTTGACATTTTTTTTGTTGGGGTATACCCACCACCAGAGGCGTAGCTAGGGTTTTGGTTCAGGTGGGGGCGAAAAATTTGAGTGGGCCCCTAACCAGGTAACCTTGATTACAACTCGGTGATGCACCCTAATAGTGGAGGAGAACCTCAGCAGATGACCGCGCTGTTACTGAAGATAATCTCTATATAAAGACTAACATAGATATTACCCCCATATGGTCAGTGGTAGATACCAGTCCTACAGAACATATAAGAGAACACGGCACAGTTTCAGATAATGACTTACCGCAGACGTTCTCTGATGGAATCGTTCATTTATCCCGTCTTTTCCATCTGGCCCAGACCGACATGACAACTTTTTCCAGCTACAACTCGTCTGCAGAGAAAACACACATTTCACTTCTCATATTCCAGCCATCACCATCTATTCCCAACCTGCACAAACTTCTCATCCTGCTGATACCCCAATACTGAGCCGCTGCTGCCGTATGTGTCCCTATTACTGCTCCCGATACCCCAGTACTGAGCCGCTGCTGCCGTATGTGTCCCTATTACTGCTCCCGATACCCCAGTACTGAGCCGCTGCTGCCGTATGTGTCCATATTGCTGCTCCTGCTGTGTGGTTCTCTGTGCCCTCTAAATTCTAAAGCAACTATCTACAATATAGTAATGCCAGGTGCAAGTGCCGTAGAAAACAGTGCCCATATTTTGCCCCTAGAAAGTAATATTGCCCTGTGTGCCCCTTTGATAGCCACAGTAACCTGAGTTCCCCTATAACAATAATTGCCCACTTTACATTTAATAAAGTCCCAGGTCTTCCCCTGTACAGCTCCCCTATACACAGCATGATGCTCTCTTATACGTATAATGCCCCTCACTGTATAGTACCACCCACACAGTATACTGACCCCATAGTAGCCCCCCAAACTGATGGCTCAACACTGTATAATAACCCCCACACTGTAATCTCCACACTGTATGATGGCCCCCTAGATAGCCTCCATATACAGTAGCATAATTCACCAAATAGTCCACAATATAGTATAATGCAGCCCCCATAGTCAGACTCTATAGCATACGGCAGCCCCCATAGGCAGACCCTGTAATAAGGCATCACCCCCATATAGGCAGACCCTGTAATAAGGCAGACCCTGTAATAAGGCAGCACCCCCATAGTCAGACCCTGTAATAAGGCAGCCCCCATAGTCAGACCCTGTAATAAGGCAGCACTCCTATAGGCAGACCCTGTAATAAGGCGTCAGACCCTGTAATAAGGCAGCACCCCCATAGTCAGACCCTGTAATAAGGCAGCACCCCTATAGGCAGACCCTGTAATAAGGCAGCACCCCCATAGTCAGACCCTGTAATGAGGCAGTACCCCTATAGTCAGACCCTGTAATAAGGCAGCACCCCCATAGTCAGACCCTGTAATAAGGCAGCACCCCCATAGTCAGACCCTGTAATGAGGCAGTCCCTATAGTCAGACCCTGTGATAAGGCAGCCCCCATAGTCAGACCCTGTAATAAGGCAGCACCCCTATAGTCAGACCCTGTAATAAGGCAGCCCCCATAGTCAGACCCTGTAATAAGGCAGCAGCACCCATTTAAAAAATAAATACCTCTCTTCTTCCTGGTTCCTGCCCTGCTCCCGCTGATCTCCTGACAGCGGGCGCCGGGCAGTGACGTCATCGCGCCCGCTGTCAGTGTCGGCGACGTCAGACGCCGACACTGACAAGGGTGATGATGGGAGAAGGAGCGTAGCGCTCCTCCCATGATTGCGATCAGCTGTATCGGCTAAATGCTGATCTTCCGATGATGGCGGGGGGGGGGGGGTGCTCATAGCGGCAGAGCAGGGAGATCGATTCTCCCTGCTCTGCCGCAGAAGGTAACTATGCTGTGCACGCCGATATAGTTACAGTAGCGTAGCTCCGGGTGGGCTCCCACAGAGCGCCGGGCCCGGGGAGCCCGTACCCTCTGCCCCCCCCCCCGGTGGCTACGCTACTGCCCACCACTGTTGGCTTTTATTGCAATAAATTGTTTGAGGTGAAGGGGGTTTCCCACTAACAAAGTACTTCTTTATCAATGGATCTTTGGCTAAAAATAAGTTCCACAATTGGAGTGTTTTTTTTATTTTAAAAAGTTCTTGTGCTGAGATCTTATAAATGTGCCCTTGCTATGTGCTGTGTAACTGCTGTGTCTCACCGTGTCTGATCATACCACATATCCTGGGCAGGGGAGGAAGCTAAAGAGAGTATACAGACATTACAGCACGGGATTTCAACTGATTTCTTTTTACGAGGCAAAACATTTCCCTACCTGTTTTTAAGCAATATTTTATCTCAAAATTGCCTTCGATCTCTTAGGGTACCGTCACACAGTGGCATTTTCATCGCTACGACGGCACGATTCGTGACGTTCTAGCGATATAGTTACGATCTCGCAGTGTCTGACACGCAGCAGCGATCAGGGACCCTGCTGAGAATCGTACGTCGTAGCAGATCGTTTGAAACTTTCTTTCGTCGCTGGATCTCCCGCTGTCATCGCTGGATCATTGTGTGTGACACCGATCCAGCGATGCGTTCGCTGGTAACCAGGGTAAACATCGGGTTAGTAAGCGCAGGGCCGCGCTTAGTAACCCGATGTTTACCGTGGTTACCAGCGTAAAAGTAACAAAAAAAAAACAAAAAAAAAAAAACCGTACATACTCACCATCTGATGTCCGTCAGGTCCCTTGCCGTCTGCTTCCTGCTCTGACTGAGATCCGGCCGTACAGTGAGAGCACAGCACAGCAGTGACGTCACCGCTGCGCTCTGCTCTCACTGTACGGCGGCACTCAGTCAGAGCAGGAAGCAGACGGCAAGGGACCTGACGGACATCAGATGGTGAGTATGTACGGTTTTTTTTTTTTTTACTTTTACGCTGGTAACCACGGTAAACATCGGGTTACTAAGCGCGGCCCTGCGCTTAGTAACCCGATGTTTACCCTGGTTACCAGCGAACCTCGGCATCGTTGGTCGCTGGAGAGCGGTCTGTGTGACAGCTCCCCAGCGACCACACAACGACTTCCCAACGATCACGGCCAGGTCGTATCGCAGGTCGTGATCGTTGGTAAATCGTATAGTGAGACGGTACCCTTAACTGTAATGTCTGTAAACTCATTTGCTTCCTCCCCTGCCCAGGAGATGTGGTATGATCAGACACGGTGAGACACAGCAGTTACACAGCACATAGCAAGGGCACATTTATAAGATCTCAGCACAAGAACTTTTTAAAATAAAAAAAACCCTCCAATTGTGGAACTTATTTTTAGCCAAAGATCCATTGATAAAGAAGTACTTTGTTAGTGGGAAACCCCCTTCACCTCAAACAATTTATTGCAATAAAAGCCACAGTGGTGGGCAGTAGCGTAGCTACCGTGGGGGCCCACCCGGAGCTACGCTACTGTAACTATATCGGTGTGAGCAGCCATTACACAGCACACAGCAGGGCACATTATATAAGATTGTCAGAACAGGACTTTTTTTTTTTTTTTTTTTTTTTAACACATCCAATGTGGAACTTATCTTAATCAATAGGTCTTTGAAAAATATTGATTAAAATTAACTTTGTGGGGAAACCCCTGCAAATTCCCAAAATTAATGGTATAATATCACTGTAACGTAAACTTCTTAAGTTTCTTCCATAAGTTTTGCCTGAAAGCCAAATATTCCTAACTTTTTAGTGAGTAGTGTGTGTGTGTGTGTGTTGTGTGTGTGTGTATATGTATGTATATATATATATATATATATATATATATATATATATATATATATATATATATATATATATATATATATATATATATATATAATTTTTATTTATTTTTTTTTTGATTGTCCACTGTTCGATTCCAATATAGACAAAATGACAAAAGAGAGGAATCACAATTTGTAAAAACTTGATGCTGAATTAACATTGAAAATATTTTAAATATAAGATGATTATAAAAATTCCCAATTTATTTTATTCCCTCTTAAGGGTGAGGATGACTTTGAACTACCTCGCCCTCCTCCTGGCCGCAGTGTTCATCGGCACGTCCGGACAGTTCGAGAAGTACGCACCGTGGTTACTCGTGTTATCACAGATGTGTATTATGTTGATGGAGCAGAAGTGGAGCGCAAGGTTTTGGAGGTAATCCTTTCTGGTTGCTGTGTTGGATTGTTTGGCTTCTAGTATGTAGAAAGGTGGAATGTGCAGTGTCTGACAAGAGCGTGTTTTGTGGTCCTCCTTTAAGGCCCCTTGCTACCGTAGGAGGAATAGTGGCATACTACACTTACTATACACATGCAGCAGTGATGTTAGCGAAGCTACCCTAAATACACACCCTAAATACAACTGATTAGACTCTTAACACCTATCTTTGCACTTAAAGAAGAGTAAGGCAACCCTCTACATTACAATATAAATTTCACAATAAATGCATAGTTAGTATACAGGTGCTTCTCACAAAATTAGAACATCAAAAAGTTAATTTATTTCAGTTCAATGCAAAACATAAAACTCCATATATTATATAGTCATTACAAACAGAGTGATCTATTTCAAGTGTTTATTTCTGTTAATGATTATGGCTTGCAGCAAATTAAAACCCAAAAGTCATTATCTCCATAAATTAGACGAATTAACAATAAAACATCTGCAAAGGCTTCCTAAGCATTTAAAAAGGCTCCTTAGTCTGTTTCAGTAGGCTCCACAAACATGGGGAAGACTGTTGAAGAGATATCCAGAAGGCAGTCACTGACACACTCCGCAAGGAGGGTAGGCGGCAAAAGGTCATTGCTGAAGAAGCTGGCTGTTCAGAGTGCTGTATCCAATCATATTAATGGAAAGATGAGGAAAAAGTGTGGTAGAAAAAGATGCACATGCAACTGGGATGAGCGCAGCCTTGAAAGGATGAAGAAAAGACCATTCAAAAATTTGGGGTAGATTCACAAGGAGTGGACTGCTGCTGGAGTCATTGCTTCAAGAGCCACCACACAGAGACATATCCAGGACATGGACTACAAGTGTCACATTCATTTTGTAAAGCCACTCATGACCAATAGACAACACTAGAAGAGTCATACCTGGGCCAAGGAGAAAAAGAACTAGACTGTTGCTCAGTGGTCCAAGGTGTTGTTTTCAGATGATAGTACATTTTGCATTTCATTTGGAAATCAAGGTCCTAGAGTCTGGAGGAAGAGTGGAGAGGCCACAATCCAAGCTGCTTGTGGTCTAGTGTGACGCTTCCACAATCAGTGATGGTTTGGGGAGCCATGTCATCTGCTGGTGTAGGTCCACTGTGTTTTATCAAGACCAAAGTCAGCACAGCCGCCTGCCAGGAAATTTTAGAGCACTTCATGCTTCACTCTGCCGACAGGCTTTTAGGAGATGGAAATTTCATTCTCCAGCAGGACTTGGCACTTGTCCACAAAAGTACCAATACCTGGTTTAATAACAGTATCACTGTGCTTGATTGGCCAGCAAACTTGCCTTACCTTAACCCCATAATCTATTGGGTATTGTCAAGAGGAAGATGAGACACCAGACCCAACAATGCAGACGAGCTGAAGGCTGCTATCAAAGCAACCTGGGCTTCCATAACACCTCAGCAGTGCCACAGGCTGATCGCCTCCATGCCATGCCGCATTACGGCAGTAATTGTAGCAAAAGGATCCTCAATCAAGTATTGAGTGCATTTACTGAACATACATTTCAGTAGGCCAACATTTCAGATTTTAAAGTTATTTTTCAAGCTGGTGTCATAAAATATTCTAATCTACTGAGATAATGACTTTTGGGTTTTAATTGGTTGTAAGCCATAATCATCAACACTAACAGAAATAAACACTTGAAATAGATCACTCTGTAATGACTCTATATAACATGAATGTCACTTTTTGTATTGAAGAACCAAAATAAATTCACTTTTTGATGATATTCTAATTTTGTGAGAAGCACCTGTACATAATGCCCACTTTTTTGTAAAATTTCGGGTGTATTTACTCTGATTCACAGTTCACTTGTAACACCGGCACCCAATCAACGCCAGGTCTCTGTCTCCGCCTTCATATGAAATGAACATGAAGAGGAAGCCAGGGATCAGCTGATCCTGGCATTCCTCTTCATGTTCAGTTTGTCTGAAGGCGGAGACAGGTACGCCAGAGCTGATTGGGCACTGGGCATCACGTGTCATTCCACCGCATCACAGCCCCGGGATGTGAGTGCTGACACTGCTGGAACGAAGTCTGCACGGGAGGGAGTATAGGCTTTATTATTTTATTGGGGCCGAATATATAGTTTAAGAAGGGGATGTCTTAGTAGTGGACAACTCCTTTAACGGAAAACTGCTTAAAAAAAACATTCCACATTATTAAGCAGGCCACAGGTTGCAAGCAATATGGCAAAGAACACAGTGTATTAAATGAAAAAATAAATTAAAGCAAGAAAAAAAGAACAAAGAGATACTGCGAGTCCAAATCGGTTTAATTGTTTAGTTTTTTTTTAAGCCCTGATCCTGTTGAGAAAAGACCCAATATATAAATAGTGCTACAGAAAAGGGAACTCCAATTTAAAATATTTTTCAGCAGTATTTTGTGGTTATAAAAAGTGAAAAAACATCATGTCCTATTTTTCTTCACATTTTCTCCCATTTATAGCCAAAAAGAAAAAAGCACTATAAAAATGACATATAAAATTAAGCCCCATGTTTGTCAACTAAGAGGCAAAAATTATTTGAATATCCGAACTAGAGAGCATTGTAGAGACATTTAAAAGCGCATGTATGATGAAACCTGAAAATGTGTCCGGTTAGGAAAGGGGGAAATGGTCCAATCTGGAACGGAGTGTATTTCTAAATCTTATTGTTGACCTGACAACTTGACTACCCGACTTCCTCAGTAAGTTTTCAGGTCTGATTTTTTTTTTTTTTTTTTTTGTTTCCTGTTCTAGGAGGCTGAGGAGCCGGTAATAGAATGTCATGAATATGAAAATGAAGTGTCTCCTTCCAGGACAGTTGTTTCCTCTCTGACTTCTGGAGATCTTGCAGATATTAGTTCTTTCTCATCAAAAGCTTCAAGTCTTCAGCGCACCTCTAGTGGAGCAAGCAGTGGCCTTTCTGCTGGGCAGAGCACTAGTGGAAGTAGTTCTGACCGAGGAAGATCAGCTGCAGCCAAAGGAAAAAGTGGCCAGCTAGATGCTGGAGACTTCGCCATACCAAGTGGACGAGGAAATGTTGGAAAACTAAGGTACTTGTTTGGTACATGGATAATTTTTTTTTTAAGTTCATGAATTCCAACTTTATTACACAGCCATAGCATAAATGGTTATTATTTCTTCTTTGTAGTCCTAGAAAAGTGGTCAACCAGTCAGGATCATCACCACGACCAGGTAGACAAATGGGAATTCAAGTGAGTGATGATGATGCAGAAGCACCACTTGGAAACAGACCAGGGGCCAAAGCTCCACTTACACCCCGTGGAAAAGGAAGGAGAGGACGTCCTCCTTTTCGAGTCTCTTGCTCAAGGTAGACACGTCTCTTATTTTGCTTGTAAAATATTTCTATGTACCATTGTTTCTTAGCATAACACAAGAACACGAGGTAGTTGTAGCTTCTAGAGCCTGCTGCAGAACGTCCTACCTGGTGCCTATACAGATATATCACTTTGTGTACTTACAATGTTTATTGCATTTTTTTAGGCAGGTAGGGGGTCACTGAAAATACTGGCATTTTGATTATTTTTTGGTTTGTGGCATGTACTGTAGGGCTTGCTTAATTTTTTTTTTTTCTATTGACCTGACTAATATCGATGTGTTGATACCAACTGTTTGTTTATTTATTTATTTTTTTTTATATTGTTAATGGGGAAGAAGTGTAGCTACTCGAATTGCCCGCTGAACATTGGTTGAGCTCTGCTATTTTTGTGTAATCACTGCTTCTATTGCTTCCTGAACATGAGTTGAACCTGCAGAATGCAGTAGCTGGTGACAGTCCTCTCTGCAGCTGTGCTTTGCAGAGGCAGCAGTTACACTGGGAAATCAGAGTAACTGATGATTTGACTGCTGAGGTCTAATGACTGTAAATGGTGGTGAAAACAGGTCGGCAAGTCTACCATTGTACTACTATTGCCAGAGTACCAACCTGTTTTCACCACTTGAATAAGTCACTGCAGCAGCCCTGGTGCCCGAACCTGCTGTCACCGCTATTTACAATGATCAGAATGCAGCAGTCGCTGAGGTCCGGGCATCAAGACTGTGGCTGGGATCTATTCCAGAGGTGAGAAGGTTGGTAGCCAGGCATTAGTAATACAATGACAGGCTGGCCGACCTGTTCTCATTGCTGCCCGGGGCCCGGACCTGTTCTCATTGCTGCTGCTACTGCCGGGGCCCGGACCTGTTCTCGCGGCTGCTACACCGGTGCCCAGACTTGTTCTCGCGGCTGCTACCCCGGTGCCCAGACCCGTTCCCGCAGCTGCTACCCTGTGCCTGGACCTGTTCTTGTGGCTGCTTTCTCTATAAATAGGAAACATACAATACTTCCTAAATCTGAGAAGGGTAGTCAAGATTGAATAACCTGTTTGTTTTAGGGAGTTTAGTCTTTCTTTGCAACCTAATAATGCCATGGGGATGATTAAATAGCACTTTTGAGCATGGCAACATAAACCGATAGATGTACCATGCTACAGCCATATCAGACCTGCTTTCTTTACTATTTATTAATTCTGGATTGTCAAGATTGATCGACCAGGCTGTCAGAAAAGTGTGGTGCCGCAAGCAGCACCATGTAAAAAATCTAAACGCTGTATGTGGATTGTTGTACGCTGTTTTTCTCGATTTCAGGGATACTAGTACAGTGGCTAATACACATGGGGAAGACTCCACTGCTGCTGCGATTCCAGATGAAGAACCGTTTACCCGCATAGATATCAGTCATCCAGAAGCCCGTGACAAATCAAGCCCTGGGACACCCATAATGCGACGCAGTGACTCTCCTGAAATCCCATATCAAACTCCATCAAGAAATGAAAGCTCGGACTCCACAACTGGCAATAGTTTTGTGGGGCTTAGGGTGGTTGCCAAATGGTCCTCCAATGGCTATTTTTATTCGGGTACAATTACCCGAGACGTGGGAGGAGGGAAATACAAGCTGCTATTTGATGATGGATATGAATGTGATGTTCTTGGAAAAGACATTCTGCTGTGTGACCCTATTCCTTTGGATACAGAGGTGACGGCCCTCTCTGAGGATGAATATTTTAGTGCAGGTAGGTATCACAGTATTAATGTTATACAAATTGGGTTTATGTATAGGAAGAAAGTAGGAGGCCTCTTATTGTTACTGGCTCTGGAAGCAATGCCTGCTCGGCTTGGAAGTAAGACAACTGCTGCGGCCTGTGATTGGCTGCCTCAGTCGGGTGACTAGAGGAGCACGTCCTCAGAGAAACATCTGAGGATGTGCTCTTCTAGTCCCCTCACCGCTGCAGACAATCCAAGGCTATAGCAAACTTTTTATCTCCAAATGAAGCATGTATCGCTAACGGAGTTGGTGCAGACGTTCAGAGTTCTGTGCTGGGGCGATGCATGGTAGTTTTCTGTATCTGATAACCCCTTTAATTATTATAATGAAAAGAAACTGACAAGGACTGGAATTTATGACCCATTTTTAAAGTCACTCTATGTAAGTGGAGCTTACTGTAATTGATTTGCTTGTTTTTCAGGAGTGGTAAAGGCGCACAAGAGAGATTCCGGAGAACTGTATTACTGTATTGAAAAGGAAGGTCAGAGGAAATGGTACAAAAGGATGGCAGTCATACTTTCCCTAGACCAAGGAAATAAGCTGCGTGAACAGTTTGGGCTCGGTCCTTATGAACCTTCAACCCCATTAACAAAGGGATCTGACATAAGTCTTGGTGTGTATTTTCTGTTGACTTCTAAATGTTGTAAAATTTTTATATAGAAATCTGAAAACTACAAATATATATTTTTGGTTATTGTATGTGCAGTAAGAACTCTGCTGGACAAATTCCCCGATGTTTGGTTACCAATCCTTCCACAAATGTCTTTGGGAGAAATCACACCGGTCAGAAATGTTTGCTACGGTTACATTATGTGAAAGGGGCTTATACAGATCCCTGCTCTTGGTGCAGAAAAAACCCAGTTAAAATGAATGTACGTTATGTTCATTCACATACCATATCTTTCGGACTACAAGATGCACATTTTTCCTCCAAAAATCTGGACGAAAATGCGGGATACGTCTAATAGTCTGGATGTACCGGCTCTGGCAGAGGTGGGGGAGCGGCATCGGCGGAGCAGCGGGTCATAGGAGGCTGGAGACGGCGGCTAACTCCTATGCCCGCTGCTAAAGAGAAATGAATATTCACTGCATTCCACGCCCAGTGGTGAATATTCATTTCTCTTAAGTAGCGGCACACAGGACCTCCGGCAGCAGCAGGAAGGCTTCAGCTGACATTGTGCGCGCTACTGAACTGCAATGGATACTCCCTTCTCTCTGCGCATAGTACTGACGTGCAGAGCAGTGAGTATTCCGGCAGCTGTGCTCTGCTTGTGAGCAGTGCATGATGTCCTTGCCATGCGCTGCTTACAAATATAAAGCAGCTGCTGGCATCAAAACAAGATGCTGTGAGGGAGAGCCGGGAAGGTAAGTCTAATGTTGCTTTTTTTTTTTTTCAATGTTTTCTGATGGGGCCATGCATACTAGGATGGGGGTGTTGGCCAATTATAAGGATGGGCCATGCATACCAGGACCCCGGGATGGGAGCCATGCATACTAGGAGAAGATGGGGTCCCTGCATACCAGGATAGGGATGGGGCTCTGCATACCAGGATAAGGATGGGGTCAATGCATAGTATGACGAGATGGGGGGCCATGCATACCAGAATAGAGATGAGGCCATGTATACTAGTATAAGGATGAGGACGATCATTCCTACCAGGATAGCGATGAGGGGGCCATGCATACCAGGATAGGGATGAGAGGGCCATGTGTATCAGGATGGGGATGAGGGGACCATATATACCAGGATAGGGGATATTAAGTACAGAATTGACCACACTTTTTGCTTCTTTTTTTTTTTTCCCCTAATATCCTTTAAAACCTAGGTGCGTCTTATGGTCCGGTGCGTGTGCGTCTTATAGTCCAAAAAATATGGTAGATTGTTGCAATAAATCTGCTGTGTGCATTCATCTTGATGGCAACCTGACATTTGGAAGAGGAGCTAAGATGCAGTTCTCAGCAGTGGAACTAAGTTGTGTACGAAGCTGTGCTGTCCACCATTTACATCTGGCCACCTAATTATCAGTGTAAAAGTAGTGGACATACAGTATATTGAACATACGGTATATCACAAAAAGAACTTTGCTGGAGCCTGGGCACATTGGCATTGGCTTTGTCCAGGCCAGGTCTGGTCAGTGGTGCACTTGTACTTTTACTTCTGAGCATTTTTTATGTGAATATACATGTTTATTTTCAGATTATATCTGCCTTTATTTTATGCAGATTTTTAGAGTAGTTTGCTATTATATACAATTTGTGTGATAGTTTGGCGTCTATTTCAGATAATCTTGTGGAAGGGAAGCGGAAACGGAGAAGTAATTTAAGTGTGTCGAGTACCATCACCACATCAATTTCGTCCAGCACAAGTACACCAACTCGGAAAGGGTTTGAGTCTCCTCGCAGCTCCCTGGGTCCACTGTCTGGTAAACGGAAATTGATCAGCGCAGATGATGAAAAATCTCCAGCTAAACGTGGGCGCAAATCAGTTGCAGTGAAGTCTGGTAAGAAATCCTTAGTTTGTTCTGAAGTACTTGGAAATGACATTCGGTGTACCAGAGTTGTTTTCTTATGGACATGTGGGCGTCATAGAGGAGGTGCCTAAGCTTTAGGGTTTCTTTGTAAGGGCAGCTATAGCTCTACTGGATCCAGCCTATCTCTTACGTGGTTGTCCATTCATTTGAGTGGTGGGATGGTGGGGTACATTGCCTTTCTATATCTAATCATATATCTTGCTCCTTGTCTCACACTTCCCTGTTTGAAGGCCGCCATTTATGTGGATCTTTTCTACTCCTAATTGTACAGTTCAGTTTCAAGGGGATTGCACAATCAGCATTACCTTAATATTGCTTTCTATGATATTGCATTGGTTTTATAATCCTAGTTCCTAGACTAGCTGCGTAGTACGACCATATAATGTTCTTTATCAGCAGCCAACACAGTTTAAGGTTGATCTACAGAATATTTAAAGGTGCTGCATAGCTATTGAAAGAAAATACTTCTCAACTCTTCTTTTCTCCACAGATCTGGCACTGACAAGCTTTCGGTTCTCTAGAACTTTGATTGCATATGATGTGCCATCTGTAGTCTTGTGCCGTACTACTGGCATCATGGTTCCTATCAATAAACGGTGATGCCAATACAGCAGCAGGTGACCTCTGTGGTCAGTGACTGGCTGCAGCGGTCACATACTAGACACTTGTAAACAAAGGTCGTTCTCACCGCTGAAGTGTCAGTAACAGATTTCTTTGGGGGGGAGACAAAGCAAGCTTTATCTTTACTTTTACATTTGCAATTGTTGTGTGATTTTTTTATAAACTACCGTATATACTCGAGTATAAGCCGACCCCCCTAATTTTGCCACAAAAAACTGGGAAAACTTATTGACTCGAGTATAAGCCTAGGGTGGAAAATGCAGCAGCTACCGGTGAATTTCAAAATTAAAAATAGATGCTCCATACCGTTCATTATGGCCCCATAGATGCTCGACATAAAGCTGTGCCACATATAATGCTCTGCACCGTTCATTATGGCCCCATAGATGCTCCACATAAAGCTGTGCCATATATAATGCTCTGCACCGTTCATTATGGCCCCATAGATGCTCCACATAAAGTTGTGCCATATATAATGCTCTGCACAGTTCATTATAGCCCCATAGATGCTCCATAGAAAGCTGTGCCATATACAATGCTCTGCACTGTTCATTATAGCCCCATAGATGCTCCATAGAAAGCTGTGCCATATACAATGCTCTGCACCGTTCATTATGGCCCCATAGATGCTCCATAGAAAGCTGTGCCATATACAATGCTCTGCACCTTTGATTATGGCCCCATAGATAGCTGTGCTATATATTACCTCTGCACCTTTGATTATGGCCCCATAGATGCTCCACATAAAGCTGTGCCATATATAATGCTCCATACCGTTCATTATGGCCCCATAGATGCTCCACATAAAGCTGTGCCATATATAATGCTCCATACCGTTCATTATGGCCCCATAGATGCTCCACATAAAGCTGTGCCATATATAATGCTCTGCACAGTTCATTATGGCCCCATAGATGCTTCATAGAAAGCTGTGCCATATACAATGCTCTGCACCTTTGATTATGGCCCCATAGATAGCTGTGCCACATATAATGCTCTGCACCGTTCATTATGGCCCCATAGATGCTCCACATAATGCTCTGCACCGTTCATTATGGCCCCATAGATGCTCCACATAAAGCTGTGCCATATGTAATGCTCTGCACAGTTCATTATGGCCCCATAGATGCTCCATAGAAAGCTGTGCCATATACAATGCTCTGCACCTTTGATTATGGCCCCATAGATAGCTGTGCCATATATAATGCTCTGCACCTTTGATTATGGCCCCATAGATAGCTGTGCCATATATAATGCTCTGCACCTTTGACCTTTGATTATGGCCCCATAGATGCTCCACATAAAGCTGTGCCTTATATATAGTGCTCTGCACCGTTGCCCCATAGATGCTCCACATAAAGCTGTGCCTTATATATAGTGCTCTGCACCGTTGCCCCACATAAATCTGTGCCATTGCTGCTGCTGCTGCAATAAAAAAAACAAAACACATACTCACCTCTCTTGCTTGCAGCTCCTCAGCGTCCCGGCGTCTCTCCGCACTGACTGATCAGGCAGAGGGCGGCGCGCACACTATATGCGTCATCGCGCCCTCTGACCTGAACAGTCAGAACAAGAGGACGCGAAGACAGAGCGGCGCCCGGCGTGTGGAACGAGGGAAGGTAAATATGTAATACTTACCTGCTCCCGGCGTCCCGCTCCTTCCCCCTGCCTGTCTTCGGTGCCGCAGCCTCTTCCTCTGTCAGCGGTCACCTCACCGGCACTGCTGATTAGAGAAATGAATTATGCGGCTCCGCCCCTATGGGTGGTGGAGCCGCCTATTCATTTCTCTAATGAGCGGTCCCATGTGACCGCTGAACAGGGGAAGAGCTGCGGCACCGAAGACCGTGGGACGGGCAGGGGGAGCGTCAGGAGCCCCGGAAGCTGGTAAGTATGCCTCAGCGCCCTCTCCCCCTCACCCGCCGACCGTGACTCGAGTATAAGCCGAGGGGGCACTTTCAGCCCAAAAATTTGGGCTGAAAATCTCGGCTTATACTCGAGTATATACGGTACGTAAAAAGTTGTGTAACTCCTTATATGCTGGTGCTCATTATGTGTGCAGTGTTTTGTACTGCAGGTATGTAATTGTCATTGACAGCCGCTGTAGGACTTGCTCTTCATACTGATTGTATTTGTGCTTTAAAAGGTGGTGCAAAAGGAGAATTTATGAGCCCGAATGAAAGTGGAGATACCAGTGACCAGACAGCCATTGAGGAGTCGCATGGACCGCTGCCCCAGAACAAGTTACTATTCATGGGCTATTCAATCCTTCTGACAAATGCCACATGCAGTGATAAGATCAGTAATTGCCTGATATCAACGGAAATCCCCTCCATCAGCAGTGAAGAGGAAGATGGTAAGCACTATGGTGGTAGAAATCACGGCATACCTTTCCACTTTTCTCCGTGAGGACAATCTGTTATTTCCTAGAGTTCAGTAACCTGGCAGATGATTTACATGTCGTCTTATTGCAGAATACGTGGAGAGCACACCTTATAACCGCCAGTATACAGAGGCTCAGATCCGGGCCGGGGGTGGTGAAATCTTGGCTAGTTTCAGTGAAGCGCTGGTAAGTGCAACATGTTTAGTGTGAGGGGATAGGTAAACGCCATGTTTTCGGTCTTACAGTAGTGAATGTTAATTAATGTAGATCTGTGTTATGCTCAGCAATTAGTAATTTGCTACCATTAGAGTAACTGCACAGCACATGGGCCTCTGAATGGCAGGGCAGTATAATTACAAGGACCTGTAATCACTGGCAGCTGTAGTTATATATTTATTATAGGATTCTAGTGTTCTAGATCAATTTTCACACTGGCTCCAAGTTAGGTCAGCCATCACCATTCTTTTTACCAAGTTAAAAAAAAAAAAAAAGCCTGAGAAGACATAGGGTAAACTAATGCATCACTGTATTCATCTTCCCGATAGAGCAAAACGGGGACAAAATGTTTGCTGATTGCGAACCAGCACTGCCGAACCCAGAAGTATTTCCTGTGCCTTGCCAGTGGGATCCCCTGTGTGTCTCACATCTGGGTGCAAGACAGCTGTCATTCTAACGAGTTGCAGAATTTCCACAATTATCTTCTCCCGTCTGGATACAGCCTTCAAGAGGACAAGATCTTGGAATGGTAAAAAGTTTGTTGTGTGTTTTCACGTGGATTCCTGGTTTACTTTCTAAGGCCATTGCTTCATTGACTACATTGCGGTTTTGCAGGCATGACTCCAGGCATCCTTTTCATGGTTTGCGCTTTCTTGTGGTGTCAGACCAGCAAGAAAACTTTTTGGAAATGTGGACAGAAATTGTAATGACTGGAGGGGCAGCATCTGCAAAACAGCATAACTCTACAGATACCGACAAAGGTATGTGTGCACTTCTTCAGCATTGAGATACACACACTGGGTAGATCATGTGCATTTCTTTTATGTATTGCCATAGCCCCACTCTTTGTTTTTTTGCCCACCTCAGAGGTAAACTTTAGGAGGGCTTCCGAGGTACACCTCAGACAGAAGACTACAACATGTACACTGTTTGATATACAGTGGAATGCGTAGCTCAGATGCACTCCCTGCTAAACGATCATCAGTGAGCCTTCTTACTTTATAGGAAGGAGGTTCAAAACTGATGATCACTCACGTTGGCACCTTCACGATTTGTATTCCCATACATACATGCACAATTGGGTCACCTCAGACAGTGTCTCTGCTGTGCTTTGCTCATCAATGGAGAGTGCAGGGGCCAGTCTGGATGATTGTCCCATACATCTGCCACCTCACATGATCATTTCTAAACTGTCCTACTTGCCCGTGCGTTACTTATTACCAGGTTGCAGAACTGTGAAAATTCCTCCAGCAGCCTGCCTGTCATAAAGGCTGGGAAAAAGAAATTGGCATTAACCTTCTGTGTTGTGAAATTCATAGTGATAGTCTATGGAGGACTTGGTGACAAGGCTTTTCGATGGCGAGATGGCAAGTGTTGCAGCAGGGCCACCTGGGGCCAAACTCCTATCATAGTTACTGATGATAATTAGTCTGCTTCTGTCAGCAAGAAATAATGTAGATGACCTTTCAGCTTTTTCTGACTGTATACATGTAATCGGTCAGAATGTTTAGGAGAGTATAGAAGAGAGGGTAATCACACTGTTCTTCTAGCAGGCAGAGATTGCATTGGCTCTTGCTCCCCATGCGATTCTTTTTCCCATTAGCATGAACTGATTTTTGAATATTTTCAGCAACGTCCTATTTAAAAATGTGTCCGGTCTGTGCTCTGCTTAATAATCTTGTTCACCACCAATTGTTTTATTGAATCTCCCTGACTCTATGAGCAATGAGGTTCACTTTAAAGTGGCGCAATCACCATATTAGGCTTTTAATTGATTAAAAGTTAGACCAACAAAACAGATTGTAAATATAACAAATAAAAAAATGTAAAATAAAGTCTTTGAAGTGAGCATGTGAATTATGCAAATTATTGACTCACTGTCAGTCAATGTGTGCACCCTTTCTGGTTGTTCCTGATTTTGCCTAATTCGCTAGTGTCCCCCTCCTGTAATTTAAATTTAATAGGGTATATTGGGTATGATGGGAGCCACCAGAAAGGATGCATGTGCTTGACTTTAAGGGTATGTTCACACTGGCGCATATTCTCTCTGGCCATTTATGTTCATGACACTTGGCATGGCTGTAGATACTATGTAATACGGTATGATAGTAACCGCATTTACTCAATGTACTACACTGTGTTCCAAATTATTATGCACATAGAGTTTAGGAGTGATAAGGTTAGAATTTGTTTGTTTGTCATTTAAACTCATTGATGGTGATGTGTGTCAGGGCTCTTTATATCACTGAAAGCAATTGCAGATACCTGTGCAAATTAGTTTGGCAGGTGTGTCCAAATAAAGGCAAGACTACTTAAGAAGGCTGTTCCACATTATTAAGCAGCCTACATTTTTTGCCAAAATGGGAAAGAAAAAGGATGTGTCGGCTGCTGAGAAGCAACAAATTGTGGAGTATTTAGGTCAAGGCATAACTAATAATAACTAGATGGGTATTTCCTGAAGGAACTACAGATAGTGCTTTGGAATGGTGCCCGGGCTGCCCCTGCAAGACTTTCACACTTGGGTGCCCCTCAGGCGGTCCGATTTGGTGGGTTGGGTCAATCTGGGTCTGATTTTGTGGGCGGGGTAAATCTAGGTCCGATTCGGTGGGCGGGGTCACTTTTGGTCCGATTCTGTGGGCGCGGCCACTCTGGGTCCGATTCGGTGGGCGGAGCCACTCTGGGTCCGATTTGGTGGGCGGGGCACCTTAGGGACCAATTTGGTGGGTGGGGTCACTCGGTCCGATTTGGTGGGCTGGGCACCTCAGGGTCTGATTTGGTGGGCTGGGCACCTCAGGGTCCGATTTGGTGGGTGGGGTCACTCTGGGTCCGATTTGGTGGGCGGGGTCACTCTGGGCCCGATTTGGTGGAAGGGGTCACTCTGGGTCCGATTTGGTGGAAGGGGTCACTCTGGGTCTGATTTGGTGGAAGGGGTCACTCTGGGTCCGATTTGGTGGGCGGAGCCACTCTGGGTCCGATTTGGTGGGCGGGGTCACTCTGGGTCTGATTTAGGGGGCGGGGTCACTCTGGGTCCGATTTGGTGGGCCGGGCCCCTCGGGGTCCGATTTGGTGGGCCGGGCCTCTCGGGTTCCGAATTGGTGAGCGGGGTAATCTACTATCTAATTATCTAAGGGCACTTCCGTCTTTCTGTCTCACAACACCGCTACGTCATCATCTCGTGAGACCGCAATGCACTCTTGGGACCGGAGCGCGCAACAAGCATCGGGTACCGGCCACTCCAGGTGCAACAAGCATCGTGTACCGGCCGCTCTAGGAGGTGCAACAACCATCAGATACCGGCCGCTCCAGGAGGTGAGTATGTAACTTTTTTATTTTAATTCTTTTTTTTTTTAACAGGGATATGCAGTATACTATGTGACTGGACAATATACTACGTGACTGGGCAGTATAACTACGTGGCTCTGCGCTGTATACTGCGTGGCTCTGTGCTGTATACTGCGTGGCTCTGCGCTGTATACTACGCGGCTCTGCGCTGTATACTACGCGGCTCTGCGCTGTATACTGCGTGGCTCTGCGCTGTGTACTGCGCGGCTCTGCGCTGTGTACTGCACGGCTCTGCGCTGTGTACTGCGCGGCTCTGCACTGTACTGCGCGTTCTGCGCTGTATACTGCGCGGCTCTGCGCTGTATACTGCGCAGCTCTGCGCAGCTCTGCGCTTTGTACTGCGCGGCTCTGCGCTACATACTGCGTGGCTCTTCGCTGTATACTACGCGGCTCTGCGCTGTGTACTGCGCGGCTCTGCGCTGTGTACTGCGCGTGTCCGTGCTGTGTACTGCGCGTGTCTGCGCTGTATACTGCGGGGCTCTGCACTGTATACTGCGGGGCTCTGCGCTGTATACTACGCGGCTCAGCGCTGTATACTGCGCGGCTCTGCGCTGCATACTGCGTGGCTCTACGCTGCGTACTGCGCGGCTCTGCGCTGTATACTGCACGGCTCTGCGCTCTGTACTGCACGGCTCTGCGCTGTGTACTGCACGGCTCTGCGCTTTATACTGCGCGGCTCTGCGCTGTGTACTGCACGGCTCTGCGCTGTGTACTGCGCGGCTCTGCGCTGTGTACTGCACGGCTCTGCGCTTTATACTGCGCGGCTCTGCGCTGTGTACTGCACGGCTCTGCGCTGTGTACTGCACGGCTCTGCGCTTTATACTGCGCGGCTCTGCGCTGTGTACTGCACGGCTCTGCGCTGTGTACTGCGCGGCTCTGCGCTGTGTACTGCACGGCTCTGCGCTTTATACTGCACGGCTCTGCGCTGTGTACTGCGCGGCTCTGCGCTGTGTACTGCGCGGCTCTGCGCTGTGTACTGCACGGCTCTGCACTGTATACTGCGTGGCTGTGCAATATACTACGTGGACATGCATATTCTAGAATACCCGATGAGTTAGAATCGGGCCACAGTCTAATAATCATAAGACTACGGATAGTGGTTTGGAATTGTGCTGTACTGTCACTTTAAGAGCTGATATTATCTGACAAAACTTGTGACCTGGTGAGCTGATGTAGATTTCATAGGCGTTGGCATAGTAACTGTGTCTGACTGCGCATATCAATGAGCTAATCAGCCAGGTGGCAGTTATTTTTAGAAATTGCCTCAGAAACCAGCCCATTATAAACGTATAGGAAAATTTCTCCATTGAAACGCATTGAAAGACTTTTTTCAAACACAAATTGCGCAAAAACTACAAATCCGATCGACACGAAAAATACTTAGCACACCTCTCAGGAACGCTGGCTTCAAAATGACACCTCACTGGAGTCTGTGAGTTTAGCGGTTCGGGCCGCATTACGTGCGGACTGAATAATAAGAATAAGAAGAAGTTTACCACGGTGGAATAACAGTATAGTGCTTTGTTCCAAAGCACTATAACTAGATGGGTATTTCCTGAAGGAACTACAGATAGTGCTTTGGAATGGTGCCAGGGCTGCCCCTGCAAGACTTTCACACTTGGGTGCCCCTCAGGCGGTCCGATTTGGTAGGCGGAGTCACTCTGGGTCCGATTTGGTGGCCTGGGTCACTCTGGGTCCGGTTTGGTGGCCCGGGTCACTCTGGGTCCGATTTGGTGGCCCGGGTCACTCTGGGTCCGATTTGGTGGCCCGGGTCACTCTGGGTCCGATTTGGTGGCCCGGGTCACTCTGGGCCCGATTTGGTGGCCCGGGTCACTCTGGGTCCGATTTGGTGGCCCGGGTCACTCTGGGTCCGATTTGGTGGCCCGGGTCACTCTGGGTCCGATTTGGTGGCCCGGGTCACTCTGGGTCCGATTTGGTGGCCCGGGTCACTCTGGGTCCGATTTGGTGGCCCGGGTCACTCTGGGTCCGATTTGGTGGCCCGGGTCACTCTGGGTCCGATTTGGTGGCCCGGGTCACTCTGGGTCCGATTTGGTGGCCCGGGTCACTCTGGGTCCGATTTGGTGGCCCGGGTCACTCTGGGTCCGATTTGGTGGCCCGGGTCACTCTGGGTCCGATTTGGTGGCCCGGGTCACTCTGGGTCCGATTTGGTGGCCCGGGTCACTCTGGGTCCGATTTGGTGGCCCGGGTCACTCTGGGTTTGATTTGGTGGCCCGGGTCACTCTGGGTCCGATTTGGTGGGCCGGGTCACTCTGGGTCCGATTTGGTGGCCCCGGGTCACTCTGGGTCCGATTTGGTGGGCCGGGTCACTCTGGGTCCGATTTGGTGGCCCGGGTCACTCTGGGTCCGATTTGGTGGCCCGGGTCACTCTGGGTCCGATTTGGTGGCCCGGGTCACTCTGGGTCCGATTTGGTGGGCCGGGTCACTCTGGGTCCGATTTGGTGGGCCGGGTCACTCTGGGTCCGATTTGGTGGGCCGGGTCACTCTGGGTCCGATTTGGTGGGCCGGGTCACTCTGGGTCCGATTTGGTGGGCCGGGTCACTCTGGGTCCGATTTGGTGGGCCGGGTCACTCTGGGTCCGATTTGGTGGGCCGGGTCACTCTGGGTCCGATTTGGTGGGCCGGGTCACTCTGGGTCCGATTTGGTGGGCCGGGTCACTCTGGGTCCGATTTGGTGGGCCGGGTCACTCTGGGTCCGATTTGGTGGGCCGGGTCACTCTGGGTCCGATTTGGTGGGCCGGGTCACTCTGGGTCCGATTTGGTGGCCCGGGTCACTCTGGGTCCGATTTGGTGGGCGGGGTCACTCTGGGTCCGATTTGGTGGGCGGGGTCACTCTGGGTCCGATTTGGTGAGCCGGGCCCCTCGGGGTCCGATTTGGTGAGCGGGGTAATCTACTATATAATTGTCTAAGGGCACTTCCGTCTTTCTGTCTCACAACACCGCTACGTCATCATCTCATGAGACCGCAATGCACTCTTGGGACCGGAGCGCGCAACAAGCATCGGGTACCGGCCACTCCAGGTGCAACAAGCATCGTGTACCGGCCGCTCTAGGAGGTGCAACAACCATCAGATACCGGCCGCTCCAGGAGGTGAGTATGTAACTTTTTTATTTTAATTCTTTTTTTTTTTTTTAACAGGGATATGCAGTATACTATGTGACTGGACAATATACTACGTGACTGGGCAGTATAACTACGTGGCTCTGCGCTGTATACTGCGTGGCTCTGCGCTGTATACTGCGTGGCTCTGCGCTGTATACTACACGGCTCTGCGCTGTATACTACGCGGCTCTGCGCTGTATACTGCGCGGCTCTGCGCTTTGTACTGCGCGGCTCTGCGCTATATACTGCGTGGCTCTTCGCTGTATACTACGCGGCTCTGCGCTGTGTACTGCGCGGCTCTGCGCTGTGTACTGCGCGTGTCCGTGCTGTGTACTGCGTGTGTCTGCGCTGTATACTGCGCGGCTCTGCGCTGTGTACTGCGCGGCTCTGCGCTGTGTACTGCGCGGCTCTGCGCTGTATACTGCGGGGCTCTGCGCTGTATACTACGCGGCTCTGCGCTGTATACTGCGGGGCTCTGCGCTGTATACTACGCGGCTCTGCGCTGTGTACTGCGCGGCTCTGCGCTGTGTACTGCGCGTGTCCGTGCTGTGTACTGCGTGTGTCTGCGCTGTATACTGCGCGGCTCTGCGCTGTGTACTGCGCGGCTCTGCGCTGTGTACTGCGGGGCTCTGCGCTGTATACTGCGGGGCTCTGCGCTGTATACTACGCGGCTCTGCGCTGTATACTGCGGGGCTCTGCGCTGTATACTACGCGGCTCTGCGCTGTATACTGCGAGGCTCTACGCTGTGTACTGCGCGGCTCTGCGCTGTGTACTGCGCGGCTCTGCGCTGTATACTGCGCGGCTCTGCGCTGTGTACTGGGCGGCTCTGCGCTGTGTACTGGGCGGCTCTGCGCTGTGTACTGCGCGGCTCTGCGCTGTGTACTGCGCGGCTCTGCGCTGTGTACTGCGCGGCTCTGCGCGGCTCTGCGCTGTGTACTGCGCGGCTCTGCGCTGTGTACTGCGCGGCTCTGCGCTGTGTACTGCGCGGCTCTGCGCTGTGTACTGCGCGGCTCTGCGCTGTATACTGCGCGGCTCTGCGCTGTGTACTGCGCGGCTCTGCGCTGTGTACTGCGCGGCTCTGCGCTGTGTACTGCGCGGCTCTGCGCTTTATACTGCGCGACTCTGCGCTTTGTACTGCGCGGCTCTGCGCTGTGTACTGCGCGGCTCTGCGCTGTGTACTGCGCGGCTCTGCGCTGTGTACTGCGCGGCTCTGCGCTGTGTACTGCGCGGCTCTGCGCTGTGTACTGCGCGGCTCTGCGCTGTGTACTGCGCGGCTCTGCGCTTTATACTGCGCGACTCTGCGCTTTGTACTGCGCGGCTCTGCGCTGTGTACTGCGCGGCTCTGCGCTGTGTACTGCGCGGCTCTGCGCTGTGTACTGCGCGGCTCTGCGCTTTGTACTGCGCGACTCTGCGCTTTGTACTGCGCGGCTCTGCGCTGTGTACTGCGCGGCTCTGCGCTGTGTACTGCGCGGCTCTGCGCTGTGTACTGCGCGGCTCTGCGCTGTATACTGCGCGGCTCTGCGCTGGCTCTGCGCTGTGTACTGCGCGGCTCTGCGCTTTATACTGCGCGACTCTGCGCTTTGTACTGCGCGGCTCTGCGCTGTGTACTGCGCGGCTCTGCGCTGTGTACTGCGCGGCTCTGCGCTGTGTACTGCGCGGCTCTGCGCTGTGTACTGCGCGGCTCTGCGCTTTGTACTGCGCGACTCTGCGCTTTGTACTGCGCGGCTCTGCGCTGTGTACTGCGCGGCTCTGCGCTGTGTACTGCGCGGCTCTGCGCTGTGTACTGCGCGGCTCTGCGCTGTGTACTGCGCGGCTCTGCGCTGTGTACTGCGCGGCTCTGCGCTGTGTACTGCGTGGCTGTGCAATATACTTCGTGGACATACATATTCTAGAATACCCGATGAGTTAGAATCGGGCCACAGTCTAATAATCATAAGACTACAGATAGTGGTTTGGAATTGTGCTGTACTGTCACTTTAAGAGCTGATATTATCTGACAAAACTTGTGACCTGGTGAGCTGATGTAGACTTCATAGGCGTTGGCATAGTAACTGTGTCTGACTGCGCATATCAATGAGCTAATCAGCCAGGTGGCAGTTATTTTTAGAAATTGCCTCAGAAACCAGCCCATTATAAACGTATGGGACAATTTCCCTATTGAAACGCATTGAAAGACTTTTTTCAAACACAAATTGCGCAAAAACTACAAATCCGATCGGCACGAAAAATACTTAGCACACCTCTCAGGAACGCTGGCTTCGAAATGACACCTCACTGGAGTCTGTGAGTTTAGCGGTTCGGGCCGCATTACGTGCGGACTGAATAATAAGAATAAGAAGAAGTTTACCACGGTGGAATAACAGTATAGTGCTTTGTTCCAAAGCACTATAATAATAATAATAATAATTTTATTTATATAGCGCCAACATATTCCGCAGCGCTTTACAACTTATAGAGGGGACTTATACAGACAACAGACATTACAGCATAACAGAAATCACAGTTCAAAACAGATACCAGGAGGAATGAGGGCTCTGCTGCTCGCAAGCTTACAATCTATGAGGAAAAGGGGAGACACAAGAGGTGGATGGTAACAATTGCTTTAGTTATTTGGACCAGCCATAGTGTAAGGCTCGGGTGTTCATGTAAAGCTGCATGAACCAGTTAACTGCCTAATCTAGAATCTACATCTACATCTAACTACAATCAACATTGCCAAGACACTTCATCGTGATCATCGCACAATCAAGAAGTATGTAGCTGATTCCCAGCACACCCGTGTGCGTGCTGATAAGGAAAAATTGAGGACTCTTTCCAACAGGCAATTGCGTAAGGTTAAAAGAACAGCTGCAAAAATGCCTTGTCATAGCAGCAGACAAGTTTTTGAAGCTGCTGGTGCCTCCAAGTCCCCAGAACAATAAGATGCAGGGTCCTTCAGAGGTTTGCAGCTGTGCGTAAGCCATCCTGTCGACCACCTCTATCCACTGCACACAAGCAGAAACAGCTCCAGTGGGCCAAACGATACATGAAGACTGACTTCCAAACTGTTTTGATCACCGATGAGTGCCGTGCAACGCTCGATGGTCCAGATGGATGGAGTGGAGGATGGCTGGTTGATGGACACCCCATGAAAACACAGCTAAGGTGCCAACAAGGAGGAGGTGGAGTAATGTTTTGGGCTGGAATCATGGGGAGAGAGATTGTCGGCCCCTTTATGATCCCTGAAGGGGTAAAGATGAACTCCATAATCTATGTGGAGTTTCTAAAACAACACTTCCTGCCATGGTACAAGAGGAAGAACCGTGCTTTCCGCAGCAAGATCATTTTCATGCATGATAATGCACCGTCTCATGCTGCAAAAAACACATCTGCATCTCTGGCTGCTATGGGCATAAAAGAGGACAAACTTATAGTGTGGCCATCATCTTCCCCTGACCTCAACCCCATTGAGAACCTCTGGAGCATCATCAAAAGGAGTGTCTATGATGGCGGGAGGCAGTTCACATCTAAGCAACAGCTCTGGGAGGGTATTCTGTCCACATGCAAAACAATTGAAGCAGAAACCATCCAAAAACTGACAAATTCAATGGACGAGAGAGCTCAGAAGCTTCTTTTGAACAAGGGGTCCTACGTGCAAATGTAACACCACCTAGAATAAAGTTTTCACTTGAAAACTGTTTGATTTCATTTTGTAATAAGCTGATAATGCTTATAACTTCACAATTGACCATTTTTTTGTTAAAAATAAAAAAAAAAAGGTTGAAAACTCTGCTGTGCATAATAATTTGGAACATGCATTTTGAGTGTTTATTTTTTTTTTAAAGATACTGTTTTCATAGGCAGTTTGTTCCAAAACATTGCAATTATACTAGAATAGTAGATGACTGGAAAATAACAATGACTGCAATTCAGATAGGTAATTTAGAGAAAATATGAAGAAATATTATTTGCATAATAATTTGGAACACAGTGTAGTTAGTGAATGACATTTGCAGTGCTCATTTGTGGCAGAACTTATAAATTCACTAATCACTATGATACCATTCACTTACCTATACAGTAAATGCTGCTAATTAACCCTCCGTCACATACAATATTCAGACTCACGAGTTCACATACAATGTGCCTGTCAGGCGCCTGCTGGAAAAATACCTATAATATCTAATGTTTGCAATTTCAGTGCTCTAAAAGTGATCAGTGACCTTCATAGGGATGTAATAAAAGAGACTACACATAATCAGTTGCAAAAAAAAACATTTACTTAGCATAAAACTAATAACTATGAAATACAAACTTTTCAAAACTCCCGCCAAATAGTCTGAAGCAAGAGAAGGAATATGTTAGGGAACTACTGTTTTCCTATCGCCACGACAGCACCCACAACGAGAGAGGGGATCCGCCCACCTTCCGGACAGGAACCTACAGGTTAAAAAGGGGCGGTCCCCCTCGCCCTCCAGTTTGGGTTCCTGTCCGGACGGCGGGAGCCTACAGGTTCGATCGTCTTACCCGGGTCCGCCAAGCCTCTGTGCGGTGTCCAGGGAGAACGGCAGAGTCGGGGGCCCGGAAGCAGCGTCGGGGGAAGTCCTGTGTCCAGCTTCCCCCCTCGTCTGACAAGGATGCATGACCGGCGAGGTGGCGTTCCTGGGGGAAGGCACGCCGCCCCGGGTCGTCCACACGCGCGCGACGCTGCAGGAGCAGGTCGGCGCTTATAACCCGGAAGTGATTTGAGGACTTCCGGAGGAGGCCGGGAGGAGGAGCGCGGGACTTTTAAAAAGCAGACAGCGCTTGGTGAGTGGTGTGCGGCAACATGTCTTCCACAGGAGACGCCGAACACCGACAATCGGGAGAAAGGAGCAGCAGCAGATCTCGTGGTGGAGAAGTGACACGCGGGCAGCAGGACCCTGGCACGTCACGTCACACCTCACCCCCTCAGAAACCGGTACTCTAAGTTCATCAGCAGTGGTGAGTTAATATCTGAGACCATTGGCTGATACTACTGTCTTCTATACTATGTTTTGTTATAGGGAAAAAAGGTCTCAAAGACAAAGCATAAGCAGTGTGCGTTATGCACGGAGCCACTACCTGACACCTATGTAAAGAAGTTATGTCAGACGTGTATATGCCAGACGCTAGAGGAAGAGGCCCCCCTCCGTGTATCGGATTTGAGGGAAGTAATTAGGGAATAAATTAAATCATCCCTTAAATCTAGACGGCATGAGAAAGATAGTGTGGAAATAGTGTCTGATTCCAGCCCTTCGTTGCAAGAGGGCGAGTGCTCAGAGAGCCCATCACCATCCTCCTCAGATGAGGAAGGAAGGCCTTGCTTTTCCACTGAAAATATGGAGACTTTAATTAAGGCTGTCCGTACAACTATGGGTATGGCAGAAAGTAAAGAGCCGAAAACAACCCAGGAGATCATGTTCGCAGGGCTGAGCCAGAGAAGTCGAAAAGCTTTCCCAGTGGTAGATACTGTTAAAGATCTGGTCAGACGGGAGTGGGACAAGCTGGATAAAGGGTTCTTACCTTCGGCCGCAAAAAGAAGGTACCCCTTTGAGGATGACACCTTATCCCAGTGGATGAAAATCCCAAAAGTAGATGCGGCAGTGGCCTCTACCTCGAAAACAGCCTCGCTACCATTGGAAGATGTGGGGCTCCTTAAGGATCCTTCAGACAGGAAGGCTGACATGCTTCTTAAGAAAGTATGGGAAGCGTCATCTGGAGCCTTTAAGCCTGCAATAGCAGGCACCTGTATGGCGAGATCGGTTATGGTCTGGGTAACTCAGATGGAAGAACAGCTTAAGGCTAAAGTACCCAGGGATAAATTGTTAAACTCCCTGTCTCAGGTCAGAGAAGGAGCAGCTTATCTAGCAGATGCGTCAATTGACTCCCTGAAATTGGCTGCAAGATCGGCGGGTCTCTCAAATGCAGCCCGATGGGCGCTTTGGCTAAAGACCTGGAAAGGTGATGCTCAGGCAAAAGCCAAATTATGCTCCATTCCGTGTAGGGGTGAGTACCTATTCGGCCCAGTGCTGGATGACATCCTTGCAAAGGCAGAAGACAGAAAGAAGGGATTTCCTAAAATATTTAATCCCACTTTTAGGAATGCCTTCCGGAGACGCATGCCCTTCAGAAAATTCCAGTCAGACCAGCAGGGATATAATCGTGACTGGGAGACGTCGGATCAAAAGAAGAAAGGTGGATACTATAAAAACCCTTCATCTTTCTCGAGACGTAGACGTAATTACAGATAGAATAGGTCTACCAGTAGGTAGCCTGATGGGTCCTTTAGGACTATCATAAATTTACGTAAATTGAATGAATATCTTCAGTACCGCGCTTTTAAGATGCAATCCATTAAATCAACAACTAAGCTTTTGTTTCCTAGGTGCTACATGTCGGTTTTGGATCTAAAAGATGCGTACTACCATCTTCCAGTTCACAGAAATCACCAGCAATTTCTCAGGATGGCAGTATGGGTAAACCATCAGATTAAACATTTCCAATTTCCAATTCTGCTACAGATGGATCTGGATAAGTTGGAAACTTGGGCTGAAAGGTGGCAGATGAGGTTTAACAATGATAAATGTAAGGTTATACACATGGGAAGAAGGAATCAATGTCACCATTACACACTGAATGGGAAACCACTGGGTAAATCTGACATGGAGAAGGACTTGGGGATCCTAGTTAATGATAAACTTACCTGGAGCAGCCAGTGCCAGGCAGCAGCTGCCAAGGCAAACAGGATCATGGGGTGCATTAAAAGAGGTCTGGATACACATGATGAGAGCATTATACTGCCTCTGTACAAATCCCTAGTTAGACCGCACATGGAGTACTGTGTCCAGTTTTGGGCACCGGTGCTCAAGAAGGATATAATGGAACTGGAGAGAGTACAAAGGAGGGCAACAAAATTAATAAAGGGGATGGGAGAACTACAATACCCAGATAGATTAGCGAAATTAGGATTATTTAGTCTTGAAAAAAGACGACTGAGGGGCGATCTAATAACCATGTATAAGTATATAAGGGGACAATACAAATATCTCGCTGAGGATCTGTTTATACCAAGGAAGGTGACGGGCACAAGGGGGCATTCTTTGCGTCTGGAGGAGAGAAGGTTTTTCCACCAAAATAGAAGAGGATTCTTTACTGTTAGGGCAGTGAGAATCTGGAATTGCTTGCCTGAGGAGGTGGTGATGGCGAACTCAGTTGAGGGGTTCAAGAGAGGCCTGGATGTCTTCCTGGAGCAGAACAATATTGTATCATACAATTATTAGGTTCTGTAGAAGGACGTAGATCTGGGGATTTATTATGATGGAATATAGGCTGAACTGGATGGACAAATGTCTTTTTTCGGCCTTACTAACTATGTAACTATGTAATTTTTAGCAATGCCCTTTGGCCTGTCCATGGCTCCTCGAATTTTTACAAAAGTTGTTTCGGAAGTAATGGCCCATATCAGGGAAAAGGAAACCCTTGTAGTGCCCTATCTAGACGATTTTTTAATAGTTGGGAATTCGATTGCTCAGTGTTCGTCTAGGGTAAATGCCGTAATATCATCCCTACAGGAACTCGGATGGTTAGTCAACTGGGAAAAGTCAAAACTGGAACCCACAAGACGTCAGGTGTTCCTAGGAGTTCTTCTAGACTCGGAAAATCAGTCATCCTTCCTACCAGAAGACAAGAAGCTGAAGGTCATTCAAAGGATCACGGCCGTAAGGAAAGCTCCAAACTTAAGTTTAAGAGACGCAATTTCTCTGCTAGGATCTTTGACGGCATGTATATCGGCAGTGAGATGGGCTCAAGCTCATACCCGAATGCTTCAATACGAAGTTCTTCAAGCAGAAAGAGATCTTCACGGTGCTCTGAGCAGAAAGTTCAGTCTATCAACCGCCACTCTTCACGATCTGAGATGGTAGCTCAATCTGGCACATTTATCAAAAGGAGTTCTCTGGAACATCACTCCGGACAACGTAGTTACGACAGATGCCAGTCCTTTCGGTTGGGGAGCCCATATGGGAGACAGTCTGACCCAGGGGCGTTGGTCGACTCAAGAGTCCCAGAATTCCTCAAATCTAAGAGAGCTTGCTGCAGTCGGTCAAGCTCTTCTTTGCTTCCTACCATCCCTGAGGAACTCGCATGTACAAATACAAACAGACAATATGACTGTGGTGGCCTACATCAATCATCAGGGAGGGACAAGATCACGATCCCTAATGATCACTACAGCACAGATATTGTGTCTGGCCGAAAATCATCTACAATCCCTGTCGGCAGTTCATATAAAAGGGGAGTTCAATATACAGGCGGACTACCTCAGTCGCCATTCCCTTCGTCAGGGAGAGTGGGCCTTGGACCGACACATATTCGATCAGATAGTCAATCTGTGGGGATTACCAACAATAGATCTATTTGCTACCAGAGAGAACAGGAAGGTCAGGAGGTTCGCATCCCTACAGATAGCAGACCAACCATTCATAGTGGATTCCCTTCGTGTCCGTTGGGACTTCCAGCTGGCGTATGCTTTTCCCCCTATGTGTCTACTTCCGATAGTTCTCAGAAAGATCCGGGAGGAAAGAGCCAGAGTGATTTTAATTGCTCCCTTCTGGCCCAGGAGGCCTTGGTTTTCTCTCCTCAGGACAATGTCGGTGACCGATCCCTGGGTGTTGCCAGTGGGTCCGGAACTCCTTTCTCAAGGTCCATTTCGTCATCCAAATTTGGAGACTCTTCACTTAACGGCTTGGAACTTGAGAGGGAGCTTCTGAAGGAGAGGGGGTTCTCTAGTGCTTTAGTAGCTACCTTATTGAAAAGCAGGAAGGAGGTTACTACAAAGATCTATACAAAAATTTGGAAAACATTTCTTATGTTTCATCAGCAACCATTAGGAGATAATGCTCCAATTTCAGCTATTTTAGAGTTTCTCCAGAAAGGCTGGGAATTGGGTTTAGCGGTCAACACTCTAAGAGTTCATGTTTCAGCCTTGGGAGCTCTATACAACAGTGATATAGCTGGTAATAGATGGGTTGCTAGATTTATTAAGGCATGTCAGCGTTCTAACCCAATCCATATTGTAAGAATACCCCCTTGGGATCTAAATTTGGTGCTTGAGGCATTGACCGAACCTCCCTTTGAGCCTTTAGACTCTATTTCGATAAAAAATTTAACCTTAAAAACAGCACTACTTTTAGCATTAACGTCTGCCAGGAGGGTCAGTGATATACATGCGTTATCTGTAGATCCTCCCTACCTAATAATTCTCCAGGATAAGATTGTCTTAAAACCTGATCCTGCATACTTGCCAAAGGTGGCAACTAAATTTCATAGAAGTCAGGAGATTTATTTACCATCTTTCTATGAAAATCCAGTTTCAGAAGAGGAGAAAAAATATCATTCCCTAGATGTTAAGAGGTCAATATTAGAATACCTGGATAGGACACAAAGCTGGAGACAGAGTAGGGCTCTGTTTATTTCTTTCCAGAATCGAAAAAAGGGTTCTGGTGTCACGAAAAGCTCTATCGCCAGATGGATTAGAGAAGCGATATGTCTTGCCTACTCTGCCAGGGGAGTAACACCACCAGAAGGCATCAGGGCGCACTCCACTCGGGCCATGGCTTCATCCTGGGCGGAGAAGGCAGATGTCCCCATTGAAATGATATGTAAGGCGGCAACTTGGTCATCACCTTCCACCTTTTATAAACACTATCGCCTTGATTTATCTGCTAATTCCAGCTTACAGTTTGGCCGTTCAGTACTTAGTGCTGTGGTCCCTCCCAGTTAATAGTCTTTGAAAGTCTCTCGTTGTGGGTGCTGTCGTGGCGATAGGAAAACCGTTTTTTACGTACCGGTAATAGGATTTTACAGAGTCCACGACAGCACCCATACATTCCCCCCCGTATTTAGTTACTTATTCCTGCACTCTGTTGGAAGTTGTGCTTTAGAGATCACTCTATAGAGGTGGTGGTATTTAGTAGTGTTTAAGATAATATTGTCATGTACTGATTAATTGGCGGTATCCCTTGTACTCTGGAACACAAACTGGAGGGCGAGGGGGACCGCCCCTTTTTAACCTGTAGGTTCCTGTCCGGAAGGTGGGCGGATCCCCTCTCTCGTTGTGGGTGCTGTCGTGGACTCTGTAAAATCCTATTACCGGTACGTAAAAACCGGTATATGCCTGAGCAGCACACTTTCTTTTATAAAATCTCCCTTATTTCTATTAAATATCCTCACATTTTGTGCTATACATTCATAAAACAAGCTAAATAAACTATTGTGATGAATAAAAACATAAAATACCAACCTTACTGAATGTGACGTATTCACATACAATGAGCCTGAGAGATCTGTGCAGCTATATCCTCTCCCCTGAAGCTCTGAAATCCAACTGTGATATCAGGTTTCACAGACCTTCAAGAGACAGGAGACTACCTGGAGGGAGGGGCTTTCCTCACAATCTGGTGAGGAAGGAGAAATGAAAGTAAAAGAGAAGCGCCTGTCAGATCAGTTGTATGTGACGGAGGGTTAAAAATGCAACTTTATAGGGCGTCTGTGAGCACACAATGACTGTTCAAACCAAGAGAACATGCTCTGTGCACCATGGCATTGCCAAACATGTAAGTCCACCTTACGGCTGCCATCACACTAGCAGTATTTGGTCAGGATTTTACATCAGTATTTGTAGCCAAAACCAGGAGTGGGTGATAAATGCAGAAGTGGTGCATATGTTTTTGTTATATTTTTCCTCTAATTGCTCCACTCCTGGTTTTGGCTTACAAATACTGATGTAAAAATACTGACCAAATACTGCTAGTGTGACGGCAGCCTACCACCTACTTGTTTTCTATCTATCTCCACCCTTCTCTGGCTCTGAAGTCATAGCTGTATCAAAAAGGGCAGTGGAGTTTGAGGGAAAACAAGCAGGTGAGAGAGTGCATTTAACCCCTTAGTGAACGAGCCAATTTTAACCTAAATGACCAGGCCAAATTTTTAAAATGTGACCAGTGTCAATTTGTGGTAACGATGCAATAGAATGGAGAATCTGGTGATTACAAATCTGTGCTGCCAAGTATCCAAAATACGATCATAGACACAGATGTAGTATAATTGTGGTTTATTGCACAGTTTCAAGGTTTTACAAGCCTCTTCATCAGGACAAAGTAAGCTGAAGAGGTCTGTAACCCTTGAAATTAGTTGGTGCAATAAACTGCAATTATACTACATCTGTGTCTATGCTCGTTCTTTGGATACTTGGCAGCAAGAATTTTGGATCACCAGATTCCTCATTCATTGCATCAAACCCCATTGGTGATGCTGCAGCAGCCTTCACATGCTTTATACAGGAGCTGTGACTGTCACAACCTATCAGATGAGCGGATTTATTACCTTTCTATACCGCTAGATAACACCTTATTTTGCGCTTCTTGTTTCTCCAGTTCCCCCATTTTTATTTATACTTTATGTGGTAATAACTCTAGAATGGGTCAATGGATCCCAGTGATTCTGATACTTGTTTTTTTGTGACATATTGTACTTTGTTAGTGGTAAATTTAGGTCACTGTTTTGCATTTATTTGTGAAAATATCGGAAATTTAGCAATAATTTTGAACAGTCGCAATTTTTAAACTTTCGATCTTTATATCCTTAAACCAGTGTACAAAATAATTAATAAATAACACTTCCCATACGTCTATTTTACATCTGCATAATTTTTCAAATGTCATTTTTGTTTTAGAAGGGTTAAAATTTACAAAACCTGTATCTATAGGGACATAGTCAGATTTAAATGGACTTTGCGGAGCCTATTTATTGGAAACTCTCCAAAAGTGATACCATTTTAAAAACTGCACCCCCCAAATACTTCAAAACTGCTGTCAGGTATTTTTTTTACCCTTCAGGTGCTACCCAGGAATTTAATACAATTTTTTTTTTCATTAAACTTTGTAATTTTTACTCCTAAAATGATGCTTTGGCCCAATTTTTTCACTTTTAAAAGGAATAGCACAAGAAAATGGACCCCACTATTTGTTACCTAGGTTCTCCTGAGCACGCTGATACCCCACCCCACATGTAGGCAGAAACCTTTGTTTTGACAAACAGGGCTTGGAAAGGAAGGAACATGTGAATTTTGGAACATAAATTTTACTGAAATAGATTGTGGGCACCATGTCGCTTTTGCACAGTCCCTAAGGTACCTAAACAGAAGAAACCGCCACAAATAACCCCATTTTGGAAACTGCACCCCTCAAGGATTTTATCCAGGGGTATAGTGAGCATTTTGAACTCTCACATGTACTACTCAGAATTTGATAACATCAGGTTGTTATATTGAATATTTTCATTTTTTTTCTCGAAAATGTTGCTTTAGGCCCGAATTTTTCATTTTTGCAAGAGGTAACATGAAAAAGTGGTTTACACTGTTTACCAACTTTCTTCTGAGTGCTGCGATAACTCACATGTTGTCAATAAGTTCTGTCTGCACACACGGTAAGACTTTGAAGGGAAGAAGTGAGATTTGGAATGTAAATTTGGCTGGAATAGACTGCAGAAACCAGGTCTCACTTGCAGAGCCTCGAAGGTACCAAAACAGCAGAAACCCCCACAAGTAATCCCATTTTGGAAACTAGATCCATCAAGGAATTCATCTAGGGGTGTGTTGACCTTGTTCAACCTGTAGGTGTTTCACAGAACTTTTTAAAACGTGGGTGTGAAAATGAAATTTTATTATTTTTTTTAAATGTTTTTAGCCACACATTCTTAATTTTCACAATGGATAATATAAAAAAAAAAACACGAAAATTGTTTACACAATTTTTTCTGGATAGGTAACCCATATGTAGTCAAAAACTGCTGTTTGGGCATATGGCAGGGCTTGGAAAGGTAAGAGAGCTATTTGATTTTTGAAGCATAAATTCCTCTGGAATAGATTGTGAATGCCATGTCACATTTGCAGACCTCCTGACTTGCTAAAACAGAAGAAGCCTTTTAGAATACAGATTCCATTTGAATAGATTGTTGGGTTCCATTAGCCAAGCTCCAGATGACCTCATATTGGAAACTTCGCTGCTTAAGGATTTCATGTAGGGGTTTAGCATTTTAAACCCACAGGTGCCTCACAGAATTTTATAACATTTAATCAAGGAAATCACATTTTAGTGGTAACAATGTCTTTTTTTGTTGTTGTCGTCAGGTGTACAAGGGTTAATGGGTGAAACCCCACAATTTATTACGCAATTTGTCTCGAACAGTGGTGATGTCCTATATGTCATCAGAAACTATTAGGCCATACATCATGGCTGAGAGCGCTATTTGGCTTTTTGAGCCTTAGAATTGTTTGCGGGCAACTTTTGCGAAGCCCATAAGGTGCCAGAATAGCAAAAAAAAAAAAAAAAAAAAAAAAAAAGCGACCCCATTGTAGAAATGGTGTCGCTCAATTAATTAATCTACGGGTGCGGTGACCATTTTGTAACATCCAAGCCAGGCTTTATTCTGGAGAATTGCAAATATGGCAATTTATTGTGCCACCATATATTATGAATAGCTTGTGCCACTGGAGACATGCACCCTGTAAATTGTTAGATGTGCTCTCCCCCCTACAATAATGCCAAACATGTGGCCGCTTACTGCAGTTTAGGCACAGTGGGACTCAGGAGGAGGATTTGGGAGCCCAGAATTCACTGAACTTTATTAGAAGGGGTGTTGGAGCCGTGTTGCTTTTGTTCTACCAGTAACATGGGAACCCCTTATATTTCCAAGTACAGACCTGAGTGGGGGCTGGTTTTCTGCAGGATAAGTTAGGATTTTTATTGGTAACAATTTTGGGGGACATAAAATTTTTTCATTGCTTTCAGTTTAAGGTTGGGATCACTTTCTTGTGTTCTATTCTGAGTACATACCACTGGGTTTCCATGTAAATCCCACAAAAATGCGATTTAGATGTAACCCCCTACTGAACCACTGACTATAGTGAGGAAGATGGAGACACCTTGGACTCTGTTTGCCTTTCGATTCCGGTGTTGCCCATCTTTTAAGGCTTTCACGCAATGGCGGTCAACCACACTTCTGCTCTAAAAAGACACCTACAATGATGGAAATCCCACAGAACAAAGACCACACTGTGTCCAAAGTGATTCCATCTACCAAATTATAGTAAGTGGCTCCGTCAGGTTTTCATCTGAATTGTTTTTTCGGATTTATAGTTAAACCCAAATGTAATGGTTAGACCTCAGTTTCAGCTTCTAGTCTCCATCTGCAGTCCATGTGGATGCCAAAAGGCCTTAATGAGGGAACCTGACGCTGTTCTTAATGTGTGTAGTGGCATAATATTCAGAAGCTGGATACCTCTAGTACTCGGTCCAGGTATAACTGCTGTGTTACATTGATTTGGTCGTTGAACCAGTGGTACGGCCATTTCCAAAATGTTTCAGGAGCTGTTTTTCAATATGACAACACCAGGCCACACGTTGCTCATGCTACTGTGCCCTAAACGTGGTACCATGACCTGCAGCTCCTCCAGACTTGTCTCCCATCGAGTATACCTGAAATATCTTGGGTGGGCAATTGAAAAGAGAGCTGCTAGCAGCGGATCTTTGATTTGTGTGGCAAACCATTCCTCAGACAACCATTAATTACCTCAGTGATAGAATGCCAAGGCATGAGTGTGTTTCTGCATGTGGCGCTCATACTCTATCCTGAAAAGGTAAGGTTTTGAAAATTGCATTTCCATTCAATCGATAATTGCCTATCAATGCACTGATTTTCATAATTTCATGATTTTTTTTTCTTATTGGTGTTGCAGTTTGTTTAGCTATTTACCTTAGTCTCATTTACAAAGATTCTTGTGGGGTCTAACCAAAAACTTCCTTTTGATGGGTCCTTTTTAAATCTATTGCAATTTTCTGTTTTCAATATATAAAAAAAAATTTTAAAACCCTTTTCTGTGATATAACAAACTGTATTTATTGCATCACACTGATACTGTAACTTTCACCTCTCTCTCTTTCAGATGTTGCTTTGGGTGTTTTTGATGTAGTAGTTACAGATCGCTCATGTCCAGAATCCATCCTAACGTGCGCCCAAGCTCTAGACCTTCCGGTAGTTTCTGCTGAGTGGGTCATTCAGAGTCTCATCCATGGAGTGAAAGTTGAATATGATACCCATCCGAAATACAAACATGACTATGTTTCGAGTTAAGAAGGTCACACTACTCTTATCGCTCTTTTTATCAGCTCCTTTATTTTTGCTGCTCTTTGCATTGTGCATACTGTGTTTTAGATAGTTTTAAATGTTTGTGCGGTTTCCCCACCGTTTGCATGTGTTTACTTGTACATAGTTTTAACTGCCGGACTTTTATGACCAAATAAATGTCAAATTTACTTGTTTTAAACATGTTTTTCTTCATGCCCATTTTATGTACTGTACATTTGAAAATGGTAAATTTGAAACTTATTAAATTACTGTTTGCAAATCTGTATAGCGAGTATTCTTAAGCGATGAAAGGTTAATGTATTATTTCTAGACTTGTGTAGGACAGTACAAAGGGTCAGATGCTTAACTGCTACCTTCAAAAAGGTTATTCGTTTGATGCAAGAGAAGCCAGCTGTTACTTCATTGCTCCAAAAAAGAACAAATTGAGTATTTGATCACACACTGCCTAATATACTGTCAGAAACTTGTATGTAAAAAAAAAAAAATATTTTTGCAGCATTTCTTGGAAACTGCCATGTATAGAAGGCATAACATGCGTTGGAGCCGTAGTATTTATTGAGGCTCATTACATTAATATACACTACTATGTTGATGACTAAGCTCACCTTCCCCCCCATATCCTAAGCTTTTGTTGAGTGGAGCAAGGTTTTCCCACGAGTACTACATACATTGAACAAAGGACATTGTTAGGATGAACAAAGGATAAAATGTTTAGACACAATTCTTCGTTATTTGCTTTTTTTTTTAAAGAAATTTACAATCTCTGTTACCGTATCTTTTTTTAGGGACCACTTCACTTTTGAAGTGACATTGAGGGGCTTATTTGTCAGAATACCCACAAACAAGACCCAATTTTAAAAACTGCACAATTCAAGGTATTTAAAACTGCATTCAGGAATTTTTTCTTAACCCCTCAGTGATGGAGCCAATTTTGACCTTCATGACCAAGCCAAATTTTACGATTCTGACCACTGTGTCACTTTGAGGTAATAACTCTGGAACGCTTCAACACATCCCACTGATTGTGAGATTTTTTTTTTCATGACATTGTACTTCATCATAGTGGTAATATTTCTTTCATGTGACTTGCGTTTATTTGTGTAAAGGAAATCTGCCAAACATTTTGAAAATGTAGCTATTTTCACTTTAAATTTTTGTGCCTTTAAATCGGAGCGTTATGTCACACAAAATAGTTAATAAATATCACTTCCCAGGAGTCGATGTTTAAAAAAAAATTGTGCTAAGTAATTTCTTTTTAAGTTATAAGGGTTAAAAGTTTACCAGCGATTTATCATTTCTCCTTCGCCTAATTGGGGGACACAGGACCATGGGTGTTATGCTGCTGCCACTAGGAGGCTGCCACTAAGTTAATACAAAAAGTTAGCTCCTCCTCTGCAGTATCCACGCTCATGCTGTCTCTGAGAAGCCAGTTCTTGCTTAGTGTCCGTAGGAGGCACACGGATGGGTCTGCTATTCAGACACACAATTTTTATTTTATTTTTTCAACTTTTTCGTTTTTAATTTTTACTACAGAAGAATGGGGCGACTGAGCCTTTCAAGGTTCCGATCTCCCCAAACCATCAACAGGTGAGCATGGAGAGCATCGCCTTTCCGTATCCTCTCCTGCGACTTGGGATGCCACGCCTGAGCTGATATTTTTTTTAGGGGCGACGGGTCCCTTAAAGGGCACCGATCTCCCTGCACTTTACGGACGAGCACATGGAGTGTCGCCTCCATGTATCCTCTTCCGCAGCCAGGCCTAATGCCAGACTACTAGCCCTATCCACCAGGGGGCTGGAACTCCATGGATGTACAGAGGCTCTTGTGGCGTCCGAGCAGCCCCCACTGCACCACCACTGTTAAAGCGGATGGTACAAAGAGGCGGATGGTCCCTCTCCACCTCCCGATTAAAGGGATGGAGGATCGAGGATGATCCTTTCAACCCTGCACCGTCCAAAACCAGCAGCAGGAGCAACATGGACCCGCCGCATATCGCAGCTTACCTGCCACCTGGTAGCTTCTTTGGGTAAGTGCCGGGCTGGAGGGCTCTAGCCAGGTGATCTGGGACGGTGCTGGATAGAGGGAGGCTTCTCATTGTTGCGGCAGCGCTCCCTGCCCCTTCTTGTTGGCGCCGATAAACTTAGTCCCCGGCTTCGGTTCTCTGCTAGGCCGCATCCCGTAGCTCCGCCCCCGCTATGTCACGTCCTACTTTTGGAGCTTCTTGCACAGGATGAGAAGCGCCTTTCCAGATCTCTGCGCTATCTTCCAACTTTCCACAGGGGACACCAGCATCTGAAATGCCAATCAGCAGGATCCGGTGCACATGACCTGGGTAAGGGAGTGCTGCGCTATACCCCCCTGCAGTATCCTTTTCACACAGGAATACTTTTTCCTAAAAGGGTCACATACAGGGGTACAATGTCTCGGTCCAAAAAGGCTACTAGACTATGGCAGTCTTCTTTAGTTTATGTACCTCTGGCCAGTCTGAGTTTCCTAAGGCTCAGACTTCGCTGCTCTGCAATGCCTGTGACCCAAATGCGCCCAAGAGCCCTCCGTTGCCACTGAGCCCAGTGTACCTAGCCCCCCATGGGCTTAGTCATTGTCTTAATCCATGGCTTCTCTGGCCAAAGAGATTGATTTCCCCCCCCCCCCGGGGATCGGTCCGGTATTGACGGATTCTCCCTCATAAGGGGGCAGTCGGTTAGCAGGGGACGAAAGCACGCTAGAAGCCTACAGGTGCCTAGGAAACTGATCCATAACAGCTCTCCAGAACAATCACCTACCTTCTCGTCTGCGAGCTCTGATTCTCGCTCTCCCTCTCCAGGGCCCAGTAGTGAAAGCGACTCTGGGCATGAATCGGACGATTACTTGGATCTGGACTGCCCAGACTTCCAAAGGACAGTAGATTCACACACTAAATGTGGAGGAAGCATCTGGCTCCGTTCATGACCAAGCCGTGTCTTTTAAGAGGACAAAACAACCTCATAAGACATTTGCCGTTTCACCCTGAGTTTTCATGATAAATCGGTACAGGGAAAGACCGGATAAACGCTTCACAGGTAAAAAGCCTCTCGAAACCAAATATCCTTTTTTGACTGAGCTGAAGGAAGACTGGTCTGAATCCCCTGTAGTAGACCCTCCAGTGTCGCCTGGTATCCAAAACCCTTCTATCCGGATGGGTCTTCCATTAAAATCCCGCAGACCACCAGATAGAACAGCTGGCTCGCTCTTTGAGGCCTCATGCTCTGCCCTCTGTCCTTCATTTGCGCGAGCTGGAGATTACGATCAGGAGTACATTATGGCTTAGAGAATGGAAATCGGACTCTGTATCCAAAAGGTCCTTGACAGCTCTTACTTATCAGTGTGGCCGTTTATTTGGTGAAAAGCTGGATCAGCTTATTTCTTATGCCACAGGGGAAAAGAGTAAATTTCTTTCCCAACAGAGGCTTAGGTGCCCTCTTCGTAGACAATTCCAGCTCAGCTTCCGATCCTCTCATTATTCCCCGGGATGGTCCACTTACTCTACCCTTCCCCAGTCAGGACACGCGGTGATTGAGGATTCCAGGCCTCTCACAGATCCAACCGACAGTGGAAAACTCACCCCAAATAGTCAAGATCTAGGTCTCGGAGACTCTCTGCCCGCTGACTCTTACACTTGTTCGGTCGACTCCGGCAGGGTAGGCGGCCGCCTAATTCTGGTCCATCAAGCCTGGGTTTCTGTCGTCCAAGACATGGGTCAGAGACCTGGTGTCCTCCAGATTAGGGTTGAGCGAAACGGATCGTTCATTTTCATAAGTCGCCGACTTTTGGCAAAGTCGGCGTCTCATGAAACCGACCCGATCCCTGTGTGGGGTCGGCCATGCGGTACGCGACTTTCGCGCCAAAATCGCGTTTCAATGACGCTAAAAGCGCCATTTCTCCAATGAAGGTGGACGCAGAGTGTGGGCAGCGTGACAACATAGATCTCAGTCCCCACCATCTTAGAGAAGGGCATTGCAGTGATTGGCTTGCTTTCTGCCGCGTCACAGGGGCTATAAAGGGGCTTTCCCGCCGACCGCCATCTTACTGCTGCTGTCCGAGCGTAGGGAGAGGTTGCTGCCGCTTCTTCAGAAGCAGGGATAGTGATAGGCAGGGTACATAAAGCCACAAACCGCTTGTGCTGTAGCGATTTCCACTGTCCAACACCACCTTTTGTTTGCAGGGACAGTGGAAGCTACATTTTTTTTCCTCAGCGCTGTAGCTCATTGGGCTGCCCTAGAAGGCTCCGTGATAGCTGCGTTGCTGTGTGTATCCGCCGTGCGCTGTGCAAACCAACTGCATTTTTCAAAGCACAAATCCTGTTGTTCCTTCCTTTCTGCACAGCTATCTTGTGTTTGTCCCCACTTTTGTGTGCAGCAGTCCTTTTTATAGCTGCCTGCCATACTTTTCTGAGATTACTGCAGGGAGATAAAGATTGGCAAGTCTGCCTCTGTGCCAGTCCTGTGTGTGGCATCTGTCTCTCATTGTGTGCCACCAAAAACCACTGTGTAATACTGGGCCTTTTTTTTTTTTTTCTAAATTCTCCCTTTTAAAAAAAAATAAATTAGTGGGAGATAAAGATTGGCAAGTCTGCCTCTGTGCCAGTCCTGTGTGGCATCTGTCTCTCATTGTGTGCCACCAGAAAACCACTGTGTAATACTTGGCCATTTATTTTTTGGGGGTAAATTCTCCCTGTAAAAAAAAAAAAAAATAATTAGTGGGAGATAAAGACTGGCAAGTCTGCCTCTGTGCCAGTCCTGTGTGTGGCATCTGTCTCTCATTGTGTGCCACCGAAAACCACTGTGTAATACTTGGCCATTTATGTTTTGGGGGTAAATTCTCCCTGTAAAAAAAAAAATAATTAGTGGGAGATAAAGATTGGCAAGTCTGCCTCTGTGCCAGTCCTGTGTGTGGCATCTGTCTCTCATTGTGTGCCACAGAAAACCTAGTGTGTAATATTGTTTTTTTTTTGTTTTGTTTTTTTTTACATTCTCCCAGAAAAAAAAAATAAAATAGTGGGAGATTAAGATTGGCATTTCTGCTTGAGTGCTGGTCCTGTGTGTGCCATCTGTCTCAAATTATTGGGGCACAGAAAACCTAGAGTGTAACATTGGGCCTGATTTTCCTTTCAGTGTCAGGCAGCTATAAAGGTATATATAAATCCTACAGAAGTTTGAGTTCACCTTATAAGTTGTTTTACAGTAACAAATACCGTTAGTTTGGTTACGTTTTGCAAACAATGAGGAAGTCTAGTGGAAGAGGTCGTGGCCGTGGGCGGTCATTGTCAGCTGGTAATGATGGTAGTGGTGGTGGAGCATCAGGTGGTCGTGGTAAAAGCAGTACAGCACCTAAGTCTCGAGTTGTTGAGCCAGGTTCGTTGTCTGGCTACACAAGGCCTCGAACGCTCTCTTTTCTGGGAGTAGGAAAACCACTTTTGAAGCCGGAGCAGGAGGAACAAGTATTGGCTTTCATTGCTGACTCTGCCTCTAGCTCTTTCGCCTCCTCCTCAGAAAGTGCCAAATGTCAGAGCAGTGCATCGTCAGTGGATGCTCCCGGTCAGGAACAAGTCGCTTCCTTGTGTCCTTCACCCAGAACAACAGTGAAGGATGCGTCAGTCGACACAACAGGTTACTCCATGGAGCTCTTTACACATACCGTTCCTGGGTTACACAGTGAAACAGTTAACAGGCCATGCCCATTAGAAGTTGAATCGGACATGGAGTGCACAGATGCACAGCCAGATTACTATGCTGTTCCTTTGACTCAGACCAGAACATTGCCCTCGCAGTGTACTGAGGCAGAATCAAAACCAGCGGAGACTATGGTGCCCCGTCACGAACGCTATACCACCGGCTTACACGGTGACACAGACGAAGTTGTACACGACATAGAAGAGGAGGTCATAGATGACCCAGTTGTTGACCCCGATTGGCAGCCATTGGGGGAACAGGGTGCAGGCGGCAGTAGTTCTGAAGCGGAGGAGCCGCAGCAGGCATCAACATCACAACAGGTTCCATCCGCCGGGCCCGTATCTGGCCAAAAACGCGTGGCAAAACCAGTTGGAGGACAGCGTGGCCATCCGGTTAAAGAAGCTCAGTCTGCAATGCCTGAAAAGGTATCCGATAGTAGAAAGAGTGCAGTCTGGCATTTTTTTAAACAACATCCAAATGATCAGCGCAAAGTCATCTGTCAAAAATGTTCAACTACCTTAAGCAGAGGTCAGAATCTTAAAAGTCTAAATACAAGTTGCATGCATAGACATTTATCCACCATGCATTTGCAAGCCTGGACTAACTACCAAACGTCCCTAAAGGTTGCAGCACCCTCGGCCAATGAAGCTAGTCAGCAACGCTACATCCCTTCCCTCCCTGTAAGCCCACCATTTCCCGCGCCACCTGCAGTACCTGTGCAGCTTTCGTCGCCAGGCCAAAGCAGTCAGGGAATCACCAGGTTAGTAGTAGGAAACACTGCATGTAGGGCACCGGCAAGAATACCATCTCCAACCCTCTCTCAGTCACCCATGTCCACCGGCACCACCGCTAGTTCCACGATCTCCAGTCCAGCTCACCCTACATGAGACTCTTGTTAGGAAAAGGAAGTACTCATCCTCGCATCCGCGTACACAGGGTTTGAACGCCCACATTGCTAGACTAATCTCATTAGAGATGATGCCCTACCGGTTAGTTGAAAGCGAAGCTTTCAAAGCGCTGATGGACTACGCTGTACCACGCTACGAGCTACCCAGTCGGCACTTCTTTTCTAGAAAAGCCATCCCAGCCCTCCAACAGCATGTTAAAGACCGCATCGTCCATGCACTCAGGCAGTCTGTGACTGCAAAGTGCACCTGACAACAGATGCATGGACCAGTAGGCATGGCCAGGGACGTTACGTGTCCATCACGGCACACTGGGTGAATGTGGTGGATGCAGGGTCCACAGGGGACAGCAATATTGGGACAGTTCTGCCTAGCCCACGGTCAAGGAAAGAGTTGGCTGTAGGCGTTTGCCCCCCCTCCTCCTCTTCCTCGTCCTCCTGTAGAAGCGAGAGCTCGTCCACAGACCGCAGTCGCACATCCACTCCATCCGCAGCTGCCACTGTTGCACACCAGGTGTGCCATTATGGGACAGCTAGTGGCAAGCGTCAGCAGGCTGTATTGGCAATGAAGTGTTTGGGCGACAACAGACACACCGCGGAAGTTCTGTCCGAGTTCTTGCAGAAAGAAACTCAGTCATGGCTGGGCACTGTACATCTTGAGGCAGGCAAGGTAGTGAGTGATAACGGAAGGAATTTCATGGCTGCCATAGCCCTTTCCCAACTGAAACACATTCCTTGCCTGGCTCACACCTTAAACCTGGTGGTGCAGTGCTTCCTGAAAAGTTATCCGGGGTTACCCGACCTGCTCCTCAAAGTGCGCAGACTTTGCTCGCATATCCGCCGTTCGCCTGTACACTCCAGCCGTATGCAGAACTATCAGCGTTCTTTGAACCTTCCTCAGCATCGCCTAATCATCGACGTTGCAACAAGGTGGAACTCCACACTGCACATGCTTCAGAGAGTGTGCGAACAGAGGCGTGCTATTATGTATTTGTTGGAGGATACACGGGCAGGCAGTTGGATGGCAGACATGGAGTTGTCAGGTGTGCAGTGGTCGAAGCTACAAGATCTGTGTCAAGTCCTTCAGTGTTTTGAGGAATGCACACGGCTGGTTAGTGCAGACAACGCCATAATAAGCATGAGCATCCCCCTAATGCGTCTGCTGATGCAAAGTTTGACGCATATAAAGGAGCAGGCGTCTGCAGCCGAGGAAGAGGAAAGCCTTGATGACAGTCAGCCATTGTCTGGTCAGGGCCGTGTAGAGGACGCGGTAGCGGGCGAAGAGGAGGAGGAGGATGATGATGGGGATGAGTACTTTTTTAATGAGGAAGCTTCTCCTGGGCCAACAGAAATTAGTGGCGTTGCAAGGCCGGGTTCTGTTTTTTTAAGGGAGACAAGTGACGTAGATTTGCCTGTAACTGCCCCTCAAACCAGCACAACCGCAGATTTGACAACTGGAACTTTGGCCCACATGGCGGATTATACCTTACGTATCCTCAAAAGGGACCCACGCATTATTAAAATGATGAGCGATGACGATTACTGGTTGGCCTGCATCCTTGGCCATCGCTATAAAGGCAAATTGCAAAATATTATGCCACATGAGAACCTCGAACAAATATTAGCAACCAAACAAGCTACTCTTGTAGACCGTTTGATTCAGGCATTCCCAGCACACAGCGCCGGTGATGGTTCTCACACAAGCTGCAGGGGGCTACAGGGCAGAGGTGTTAGAGGTGCACAGATCAGAAGTGGCGTTGGACAGAGGGGTTTTCTGACCAGGTTGTGGAGTGATTTCGCAATGACCGCAGACAGGACAGGTACTGCAGCAATCTATTCAAAGTGACAGGAGACAACATTTGTCCAGTATGGTTACTAACTATTTTTTATCCCTTATCGATGTTCTCCCTCAACCGTCATTCCCATTTGATTACTGGGCATCCAAATTAGACACCTGGCCTGAATTGGCAGAATATGCATTGCAGGAGCTTGCTTGCCCAGCAGCTAGTGTGCTATCAGAAAGAGTATTCAGTGCTGCTGGTTCAATATTAACCGAAAAAAAGACTCGTCTGGCTACCCAAAATGTGGATGATCTCACCTTCATTAAAATGAACCACTCCTGGATTTCAAATTATTTTGCCCCACCTTTCCCGGCTGACACCTAGCTTTCCTATAAAAAGGTCTTGCTTGTGGACTGGTCTTACTGAGTGTTCCAATCTCTTAATTTGCAGCAGCTGTTTGTCCAGCATACGACATGTTTACACCTCCCTCAATGGGAAAATTCCCCCCAAGCCGTGGTCTCGCCACTTGGCGCAAGCACCCGTTACAGTGCTGTTTGTCTGAAGAGGTGGGTGTGCCCGCTTTTGGTCGACGGCACTGCCACTGGGTCCCTCATAGTACAATGAAGTGTCTCTGGCGGTGGTGGTGCGCACCCAACGTCAGACACACCGTTGTAACATGAGGGGCCCTGGGACGGTACCGCCGGCCACAAGAGAGTTTCCCCCCCCCCCCAGCTCAAACTGTGCTCTACCACGTGCAAAATTATCTCGCACAGCTCCACCAATGTTTAGTCTATGCGCTAACATCATTCAATGCCTGGCACTGACAATTTGTTGACATCTATGATGCTAGTTAAAGTAGTCTGGGTCATTGTCCTATATTGACACCAGTAAATACTTACTGCCAAATTACTTTGTCAGAAACTCAGCAGATGAGCCCACCCCTGTACCTAAGTATGCCACACTTTTTTTTGTTGTTGTTTTGCGAGACATTAACATCTATTTATTTTTTGTGAGTACTAACTGTGTCAGACACTCCTTGCAATCCTCCTCCGCTGACCACAATGCTGCCTGTGTATCCATGTAACCGATTTAAAACTGCCTTGAGCCTATTTTTTGTTATTTTAGGCCTTCGTTAGCCTGTCTGCGGTCCCTCCTTGCAATATTCCTCCACTGACCACAATGCTGCCTGTGTATCCATGTAACCGATTTAAAACTGCCTTGAGCCTATTTTGTTATTTTAGGCCTTCGTTAGCCTGTCTGCGGTCCCTCCTTGCAATACTCCTCCACTGACCACAATGCTGCCTGTGTATCCATGTAACCGATTTAAAACTGCCTTGAGCCTATTTTGTTATTTTAGGCCTTCGTTAGCCTGTCTGCAGTCCTTCCTTGCAATCCTCCTCCGCTGACCACACCAATACTGCCCGTGTACCCCTGGAACCTATTTAAAAGTTCATAGAGCCTATTTATATATTTTATTTACTATTAATAAGGCCATGATGGACTACGCTGTACCACGCTACAAGCTAACCAGTCGACACTTCTTTTGCGAGAAAAGCCATCCCAACCCTCCACCAGCATGTAAAAGACCGCATTGTCCATGCACTCTGGCAATCTGTGAGTACAAAGGTGCACCTGACAACAGACGCATGGACCTGTAGGCATGGCCACGGAAGGTTACGTGTCCATTACGGCGCAATGGGTTAATGTGGTGGATGCATGGTCCACAGGGGACAGCCTACTAAGTCTGTCTGCAGTCCCTAATTCAAATTGTCCTCCACTGTCTAAATCTGAGCTTCAACCTTCTGGCTCTCATTAAGTGCTTTTAAAAAAAATAAAATTGGTGTTTGGGGCCTAATACCTCTGTTTGCCGCTCACTGGTGTTCTCCTCAACTGAATAAATCTGAGCTTCAACCTTCTGGCTCTCATTAAGTGCTTTTTAAAAAAAAAAAAAATTGGTGTTTGGGGCCTAATACCTCTGTTTGCCGCTCACTGGTGTTCTCCTCAACTGAATAAATCTGAGCTTCAACCTTCTGGCTCTCATTAAGTGCTTTTTTAAAAAAAAAAAATTGGTGTTTGGGGCCTAATACCTCTGTTTTCCGCTCCCTGTTGTTTGTCCTCAACTGTATAAAGCTGAGCTTCAACCTTCTGGCTCTCATTAAGTGCTTTCTTTAAATAAATTGGTGGTTAGGGCCTACTAACGGTGTCTGCCGCTCCCTGGTGTTGTCCTCCACTGTCTAAATCTGAGCTTCAACCTTCTGGCTCTCATTAAGTGCTTTCTTTAAATAAATTGGTGGTTAGGGCCTACTAACGGTGTCTGCCGCTCCCTGGTGTTGTCCTCCACTGTCTAAATCTGAGCTTCAACCTTCTGGCTCTCATTAAGTGCTTTCTTTAAATAAATTGGTGGTTAGGGCCTACTAACTGTGTCTGCCGCTCCTTGGTGTTTGTCCTCAACTGTATAAAGCTGAGCTTCAGTCTTTAGGCTTTTGGCCTATAGTAGCAGATATTAAACTGCATTTGGCCTACTAGGTGGTTGGGCCCTTAAAACCGTGTCTGCTGCTCCTGGGTTTGCTACTCCACTGAACAAAGCAATGCCGCCTGTTTAGTCCTGTTACCAATTTTGAACTGCATTTAGCCTACTTTACTCTTTGGCCCTATATCTGTGTTTCCTCCTCATCCTGCCCATTGCCCAGCCACTGCTAGATGAGTCTGCTGGTACATTGACCTAGACCACTTCATTCCCCTTGCACTCTACACAGCCAGAATCTGACCCTGCTGAAAGTAAGGTTCCCCTTCCCGCATGTTATACCACCTTACACAGGGACAAAGAGGAAGGTGCAGATGAAAGTGCAGGTTCCTTCATCAGGTGGGGGGGCATACTCGTTGGCGACGTCACTGGCACAGGGCCCCTCAGAGTACGCAAAAGTGTCGCTGCTGGTGGGAGGCGCCCCCGCCGTGCAAACACACTGCTGTACTTTGAGGGGCCCTGTGCCAATGCCAACGAGTGGGCCCCCCCTGCTTGCTTAGGATCACAGCACTTGCAAACTTGACATACTTACCTCTCACTGCTCCACCGCCGTGACGTAGTCCACGTTTCCTGGGCCCACTAAAACCTTGAACCAGCCCTACCCCCCACAACTTTTGCCAAATGACCCCCAATTTCCAATGCCCAACTATTATTATAAAGTTAATTAAGATTGACAAGCTTCAGAAACAAGAATGGATGTTTTTGGCATTAAAATGGGCACTGTAGGTGTTTTCCTGGCCTCCACTCACTGCTGACTATGCTTCCCCATTGACTTGCATTGGGTTTCGTGTTTCGGTCGATCCCCGACTTTTAGCGATAATCGGCCGACTGCACTCGACTCGACTCTGGACAAAGTCGGGTTTCGCAAAACCCGACTCGATCTTAAAAAAATGAAAGTCGCTCAACCCTACTCCAGATATGAGATTTCTCCTCGCGTCCCCCTTTGTCTGTGGCAGGGGCAAAGTTTTCCCTAGCCATAGCTGCATTGCGTCATGACTGTCATCGCCCCCGTCCCAGAAAATGAAAGATTTCAAGATTTCTGCTCAAATCTTTTTGTGGTCCCAAAAGAGGACGAAGGTGCGACACATTCTAGACCTCAAACTTCTAAAATTCCTGCTCTTCGCCATTCACGACTAGCACTTCCATTTTATGGCCCTGCCTTTCGGCCTCGCCACCACCCCCAGAGTGTTCACGAAGGTTATGGCGGCCGTCATGTCCATCTTACACTCTCGAGGAGTGGTCGTTCTGCCCTACCTGGATGACCTATTGGTCAAAGGGCCATCATTCCATGACTGTGAGGACTCCGTTCGCATTAATTGTGACACCCTTTCTCGCCTGGGCTGGCTGGTTAAACTTGACCAAGTCATCTCCTGTCCCAGCACAGCAGATATCTTTCTTAGGGATGACCCTGGACACCTACCGAGGGCTGGTGCTGCTTCCTCGAAACAAGGTCCTGGCCCTTCATCAAGGAGCTCATGCCCTCTGTCTATCGTCCCCTCATTCCATCTGGTTCACCATGACGGTATTGGTAAAAATGGTAGCAGTTATGGAAGCGGTCCTCTTCGTGCAGCTGCACCATCGTTCACTGCAGCACGATCTTCTGGCAGCTTGGGACAGGAACCCGTTCTCCCTCGACCACCAGTGCAGTATACCCCTGCGGGTCAGGCAGACTCTCAGATAGTGGACATTGAGATGCCCTCTGTCAGGGGAAGTAGTTTCTTCCGGTTCAATGGCTTGTGGGACTACCGATGCCAGTCTTCTGGGTTGGGGAGCAGTCTTTCATCACCTCACTGCCCAGGGCCGCTGGTCGGTTTGGGAGTCAAAAACTCCTGATCAACGTCCCGGAAATACATGTGATACGGCTAGCCCTGCACCATTTCCATTACCTCCTAGCGGGCCACGCCGTCCAAATTCAATCGGACAACGCCATGGCCGTGACATACATCAACCATCAAGAAGGAGATACCCACAGCAGAGCGGCCATGACCAAGGTCACTCATTCTCCGCTGGTCAGAGAAAAACCATTTGGTAACTTCAGCTTTTCACATTCCAGCAGTGAACTGGTCGGCAGACTTCCTTAGCCATCAAGGTCTCGATTTGGGAGAATGGGTACTTCATCTGGATGTGTTCCAACAAATCTGTCTTCACTGAGGGACCCCAGACGTGGATCTACTGGCATCGGTTTGAACGCCAAACTTTCCCAGTTTATAGCTCGGTCTCAGGACCCAAGGGCCATCGGAGCGATGCTCTAGTTCTTCCGTGGCGACAGCTCCATCTCCCGTGATCCTGGTCGTTCCAGATTGGCCACGCCACACGCGGTTTCCGGAATTGGAGTGTCTTGTCGACGTCCCCTGGCGACTGCCAAATCGTCCAGATCTACTCTCCCAGGGCACGATTTGCCACCACAACTCAGGAGAACTGTGTTTAGCGGCATGGCTGTTGTATTCTGGATTCTGACACAGGCTGTTTTCTCTAAACAGGTAGTCGCCATGGTGATCAGCACCCGTAAGCCGGCATCAGCACGCATTTATCATCAAACCTGGAAGATATTCTTCGCCTGGTGCACAACTCGGCGTCTCTCCCCTCTCATCTTCTCCATTCCTAACATTTTATAGTTTCTACAGGCCTCTCTGGACTCGGGCCTGGCTCTTGGCTCCCTCAAAGGTCAGATCTCTGCCCTATCGGCCTTATTCCATAGGAAGATCGCGACTAAACTTCAGGTGAAGACCTTCAAACAGGGGATTTCACACCTGGTACCCCCCTATCGCATGCCTTTAGAACCTTGGGACCTCAACTTGGTGCTGAGTGCCCTACAGGAACTGCCCTTTGCACCACTCCAGGACATTTGACTGACTTTGTCCCAGAAGGTCGCCTTCCTTGTGGCAATCACGTCACTCCGGCGTGTCTCAGCGCTAGCCACTCTGTCCTGTTAGGTGCTTTTCCTCAATTTCCATCAGGACAAGGTTCTCTTCAGGCCATCCCCGACATTTTTTCCCCATATCATCTTGTCTTTCCAGCTTTTAAAGTATGTTTTCTCTGAAACGCTGCAGCCTTTCAGAATGAAAATATGCCTTGCTGAGTTAATACAGACAGTGCCTGATACATGCTGTCCAATCTGTGACCAGCATGTATCAGCTAAGTTCACTTTATTGCAAACATGGATACCATTACTATGGCCTAGGTGCATTTCTTTACATTAATAAACATTATACTTCATTTGCCATTTTCTTGCCTATGTAGACAACTTATCTGGGTCTTTTGTAAAATTGTTCAATGAACACTTGGGGTATGTGCACACGTTGTGGAAAATGGTGCGGATTTTTCCAGACTGATTTTGGTAAATCCACAGGTAAACCGCACTGCGGAATTACTGTGGGGTTTTTTTGCGTATTTTGTGTAGATTCCACCTGCGGATTCCTATTATAGAGCGGAATCCGCACAAAGAATTGACATGCTGCAGAATAAACAACGCTATGTTTCCACACGTTTTTTTACGCAGCATGTGCACTGCGGATTTTGTTTTCCATAGGTTTACATGGTACTGTAAATTCAGGGAAAACTGCTGCTGATCCGCAGCAAAATCCGCAACATGTGCACATAGCCTTAGAAGTTTTAGGCTATGTGCACACGTACAATGGTCTTCTGCGGATTTTTCTGCAGCGGATTTGATAAATCCGCAGGGCAAAAACACCGATTTTTCCTGTGGATTTACCGCGTTTTTTTTGTGCAGATTCCACTGCTGTTTTACACCTGCGGTTTTCTATTATGGAGCAGGTGTAGAACCGCTGCGGAATCCGCACAAAGAATTGACATGCTGCATTTCCGAGCGTTTTTTTCCGCAGCATGGGCACAGCGTTTTCGGTTTCCCATAGGTTTACATTGTACTGTAAACTCATGGGAAACTGCTGCGGACCCGCCACAATTTCCGCAACGTGTGCACATAGCCTCACATCTTCGGTAAAAACTCACATTGTATGCAATTCTTCACAAGTATTCGCATTATGGAATATCCTAAACCCCAAGAAATAGTAATGGCACTATCATCACATAAAGACTATATGCAGATCTAAAAAGACATGCCTGATATGGAGGACAATTGATTTTAGTAATGTATACTTGTTGATCTTGTCTTTTTTAACCTAATAGTTTGCACAAGGAGTAGAAGAAACACAATATAATTTATTATACATAATATACAGCAACAATTAGTAACCAGACTTGGGACAATTTTTCCGTGAGTGTTTGGTATCTGCATCACAAGCTTCTTTTTATAAACCACAAGTGGATCCATCATCGTGTTCATAATCCAAAACTGCAAGATGGAAAATAGTTTTCACATTAATATCACTGATTAATATAAAGACCACACTATGTAAAGAAAGAAAAAAAAATGTGGTTCTGCCTATGCTGGTTGTACAGTTCTTTTTTAAATTTTGTAAGGCTAAACATAGATCTATATACAACATCTCTAAAAACCATTCACAGACATCGGGTATTCACTTCTTCCTGCATTACTAGTGCTCATACCAATGTCGACCTCTAGGGGCTAACAGAGGACTACACTGGTGCTTCCTGCAGTTCTCTACCCATTTATTGTGTAGTGCTGACAGTAACATAGCTGTCACCAACCCTTTCTAATAAAGGATTTATGAGGGTGACCTGGTATCAATCAGTTGCCAGCAAAAAAAACAAATTTTCTGGGCGATGAGATCGCTACCCCACTAACATAACAGGTGGAAAAGATAGCCTGCTTTCAGCGTCTTTCCCCGCTACTACGCAGCAGCTTTGTGCTGGTGAGCAGTGGCGCTAGATGATGAAAGCAAGCAGAATTACCGTGTGCCTGGTTATAACACTGACCCAGGCCACACTTGGGATATGCTCATATCACATTCCAGCCACATGTTCATTATTCCATTGGGGGTTCCACTGAACTTCCGAATCCCAAGATTCAGGTGTGCCTCAATGGAACCACAGTGTGGTCGAAACGTGATGTGAACACATCTAAAAAACAAATAGCTTGACCTTGAAATGAGAGCAAGTCATAGAGGTAAACATGGTGATAGGGTGATAGGTTCTCTTTAAAGGGAACATTTCAGCATGTTGTCAAACCACATACTAACGTCATCTATGGAAAGTCACTGTAACACTGATAATGCCCAATGTATGTTAATGCAGATGAGATGCTAGTGCGGGGGGCTCTCTGGTCTCTCTCTTTGCCCGCTGCTGGCCACCGGTCAGTGACTGACAGGTCACTCTTCTCTGTGACCTGCTCCCACCACTAAGATCTAGTGCAAGCGCTGTCATTCCTAGGGGCGGCGCATGTGCAGTAGAGTCCTGAGGAAACTGCGAGACCTGAACTACCTATTTCTACATGCGCTATCCCAGAGGAATGATGACACTTGCGCAAGATCTTAAGGGGAAGCAGGTCACAAAGAAAAGTGATCAGTCAGCCACTATAGAGGATGCAGTTACAAGATCTCTGCACTTGCAGATCATTTGCATAAAAATTTTCAGATGGATTTCTATAAATTGGAAACATTTAGGAAACAAAGGTATGAATTTAATCAACATTACAGAGACATAGATGACGTCAGTTAAGGGTCTAAAAATCTGCTGACAGGTCCTCCTTAAAAAGGGTTCTCCACCCCAGACATTTTTAAAAAGTCCAACAGTGTAAATTAATTAAATAAAAGCATCCTCACTCATCCGACCAGAACATGCTGTACAGAAACTGTGTCTGCACTCCCTGCTAGGTCCAGATGGACATGTGACCATTGCAGCCAATCATTGGGTGCAGTTCTTACATGTATCGAGCTGTGCCAGGAAGAGCTGAAGACGGCGGCTGGTCAGTATAATACTTGGATTGAGGAATATACACTGCTCAAAAAAATAAAGGGAACACTTAAACAACAGAATATAACTCCAAGTAAATCAAACTTCTGTGAAATCAAACTGTCCACTTAGGAAGCAACACTGTTTGACAATCAGTTTCACATGCTGTTGTGCAAATGGAACAGACTACAGATGGAAATTATTGGCAATTATCAAGACAAAATAACGGAGTGGTTCTGCAGGTGGGGACCACAAACCACATCACAGTATCAATGCTTTCTGGCTGATGTTTTGGTCACTTTTGAATATTGGTTGTGCTTTCACACTCGTGGTAGCATGAGACGGACTCTACAACCCACACAAGTGGCTCAGGTAGTGCAGCTCATCCAGGATGGCACATCAATGCGAGCTGTGGCAAGAAGGTTTGTGGTGACTGTCAGCGTAGTGTCCAGAGGCTGGAGGCACTACCAGGAGATAGGCCAGTGCACCAGGAGACTTGGAGGGGGCTGAAGGAGGGCAACAACCCAGCAGCAGGACCGCTACCTCAGCCTTTGTGCAAGGAGGAACAGGAGGAGCACTGCCAGAGCCCTGCAAAATGACCTCCAGCAGGCCACAAATATGCATGTGTCTGCCCAAATGGCTAGAAACCAACTCCGTGAGGATGGTCTGAGTGCCCAACATCCACAGATGGGGGTTGTGCTCACAGCCCAACACTGTGCAGGACGCTTGGCATTTGCCACAGAACACCAGGATTGGCAAATTCACCACTGGCGCCCTGTGCTCTTCACAGATGAAAGCAGGTTCACACTGAGCACATGTGACAGAGTCTGGAGACGCCGTGGAGAGTGATCTGCTGCCTGCAACATCCTTCAGCATGAGAGGTTTGGCAGTGGGTCAGTAATGGTGTGGGGTGGCATTTCTTTGGAGGGCCGCACAGCCCTCCATGTGCTCGCCAGAGGTAGCCTGACTGCCATTAGGTACCAAGATGAGATCCACAGACCCCCTGTGAGACCATATGCTAGTGCGGTTGGCCCTAGGTTCCTCCTAATGCAGAACTATGCCAGACCTCATGTGGCTGGACTGTGTCAGCAGTTCCTGCAAGAAGAATATTCCCTGAGGAAGCCGCTCCTTCTGCGGCGATACGCGTGGGATCCTATCCCACACCTCCTGTCCCCCATTATCAATGTTGGCTCCGCTTTTAAATCTTTGGACCATGGAAGCTGGATATACTAGCGTAAGGACTGGGCATTTTTTTACTTTAGCCCTCTTTATTTATTTGCTTCTCTACTCTTTCACTGCAATTCCCTGCTAGTACGCCACTAAGATCTCTTTAAACTCATATGGTACTGTGATACTGGTGTAAAAGCTGCCCATTGTGGTGCAGACTTATTTATACTAAGATTGAACATTTTAGGAGCCATTTTTGCATATTTATTGCATATTATGTACATTATTTGTATCTAGATGCTTTGGGGGACTATTGGTGTGAGCTATCATTGCCCCTATAATAGGGCATGGTTTGTGTATAGGTATCTTCTTTGAAATTTTAAGGTTTTTATTGTTCTTTGTACTGTGTGTTATTTTCCACTAATAAAGCACTGAATTTTTTATATATTGTGAGGTGTTCCCATTTGTATGGGCATGATCTTTTCTTGGTTTTGTTATGTCCTTTTTCAAGCCCATGGTGAACTCTCCTGTTTGAATTGATGTGCGGTGCCCTCCTGGTTCTTTATCTAGTACAGACTGTCCAGGCGTCGGCAGATGCTTTAGTCCAGGTCTGGGAGGAGATCCCTCAGGAGACCATCTGCCGCCTCATCAGGAGCATGCCCAGGCGTTATAGGGAGGTCATACAGGCACGTGGAGGCCACACACAATACTGAGCATCATTTCCTTGTCTTGAGGCATTTCCACTGAAGTTGGATCAGCCTGCAATTTGATTTTCCACTTTGATTTTCAGCATCATTCCAACTCCAGACCTCCGTGGCATATTAGTTGTAATTTACATTCATCATTCTTAGGTTTTATTGTTCTCAACACATTCCACTATGTAATGAATAAAGATTTGCAACCAGAATATTTTAGTGTTCCCTTTATTTTTTTTGAGCAGTGTATATTAATGGCACCACTCCAGTGCTGAAATTTAAAAAAATGCTGGTGCGGTGTTTTAAAAAATATCATTGGCAGAGATTGACAACCTTTTTCTCTATTTTTGCACATTGTGTGGAGCTGGATCTTTCCATGTCCCTTCAGGCACACAATTTAAGTGAAACCTGAGGTCACCTTCCATACATACAGGATATCAGGTCTGGAAGTCCATTAAATGTTTTCTAAGCATAGTCTTTTCTTACCTGCCCAATGTGCCCCCAGCTTGTGTATAATATTTATTATAATCTAATCGCAAAAGCAGCTGTGCCAGGTCCGGATTGATCTGATGGTTTCGGACACTCGAAAGGATCTTGAATAGTAGTGCGGATTGGCAACTAAATCCCTATAATAAAAAGCCAACGTTTTCAGAAGACTGTGCATACGAAGGACTTTATACAAAAATACACATCTCTTACCTTAACTAGGATATCCAGCTGCCCAGTGCCACGTTCGTCTAAAGGACCCAGATTTTGGCTGACTAGAGAGCAGAAGCTGTGACATAAATCTAAGATTTCATTTAGACAATGGAAAACCTGCAAAATTAAATATTGTCTTCAATAAATTCTGTGAGCAATAAAAGATTTTATTACATGTAAAAGTGTATGCTCTACCTACCGGCTTTAATAAAATGAAGGACTGGGCCAGGAGGTTGCTGAGGAAGTGGTCGTGAGCCAGGCGAATGCTCTCAAAATCCCGTGTAGAGTTAATCTGTTCCAAGAGCTGTGAGAACTGGGATTCTAAAACATCTACCTGTATTAACGGGGAAAATAATATAGGGAGATTTACCTACATGCAGCTTATCATGAGATGCAATGTGACTTCCAAAAACATTTGTAAAAAGAAAAAGATTTTTGTGTACTCACCGTAAAATATTTTTCTCCGAGCCAATCATTGGGGGACACAGGACCATGGGTGTTATGCTGCTGCCACTAGGAGGACACTAAGTAAACACAGAAAGAATAGCTCCTCCCCTGCAGTATACACCCTCCTGCTGGCTCTCAGTGAACCAGTTCGGTAACAAAGCAGTAGGAGCTTAATATTTAACAAGGATGAACTATGTCAAAACCAAGTTAACTCAAAACCAAGTTAACTCAAAACAAAGCCAATAGGCTAACAGGGTGGGTGCTGTGTCCCCCAATGATTGGCTCGGAGAAAAAGATTTTACGGTGAGTACACAAAAATCTCCTTTTCTCCTATGCCTCATTGGGGGACACAGGACCATGGGACATCCTAAAGCAGTCCCTGGGTCGGAAACAATTAACTGCAATTGCTGCTTGTACCCACAAGTTACATATGCGGCACGGCCACCTGCAAAATTCATCTGCCGACGGTCGCATCTGCCGAGGCCTGAGAGTGAATATGGTAATGTTTTGTAAAGGTATGCAGGCTGGACCAAGTCGCAGCCTTACAAACTTGTGCTGCTGAAGCTTGGTGCCGGATGGCCCAAGACGCACCCACTGACCGAGTGGAGTGAGCCTTAATCCCTGCTGGGACAGGAAGACCTCTGACTCGGTAGGACACTTGAATAGCCGAACTGATCCATTTGGCTATTGTCGCCTTGGAAGCGGGAAACCCTTTCCTCGGTCCTTCCGGGAGTACGAATAGGGCATCTGACCTGCGGAAAGATGCTGTCCGTGAGATGTATCTCCTAAGAGCTCTCACTAAATCCAGTGTGTGAAGGGCCTTCTCGATGCGATGGACTGGTGCCGGACAGAGTGACGGTAAGACAATCTTCTCATTGATATGAAAAGAGGATACAACTTTCGGTAGAAAAGAGGGGGATGTCCTTAAAACCACCCTATCCTGATGAAAATTCAGGAACGGAACTTGAGAGGACAGAGCCGCCAGCTCGGAGACTCGTCTAATAGAGGTGACCGCAACTAGAAAAGCAACTTTCCATGAAAGAAGAGACAGGTTCGAAAGAAGCCTGTTGCAAAACTCTGAGGAGCAGATTAAGATCCCATGGTTCCAACGGCATCCTATAGGGGGGCGCCCGATGGGAGACTCCCTGAATAAACGTCTTGACCTGTAATCTGTTGGCAATCCTGCGTTGGAAGAGAACAGACAGGTCTGAGATCTGCCCCTTGAGAGAACTAAGGGCAAGACCCAAGTCCAAACCCGTTTGTAAGAACTCGAGAATGGAAGCGATGGAAAAATGTAGAGGAGAACGTCTTCAGTCGCTACACCATGAAAAGAAAGTCTTCCAAGTGCGATGATAAATACGCATAGACGTAGGCTTTCTAGCGCGGATCATGGAAGCTATGACTTCTGGAGAGAAACCTGCCTGGGTTAGGACCCAGGACTCAACGGCCATGCCGTCAAACACAGGGCCTCAGAGTTCTGGTGGTAAAAGGGGCCTTGAAATAGCAGATCTGCGCGATTCGGTAATCGCCAGGGAACGTCAGCAACTAGTTGAACTAGTTCCACGTACCACGCCCGGCGCGGCCAATCTGGTGCAATCAGGATTACCAGTACCCTCTCCGCTCTGATTTTCTTGATGACTCTCGGCAGGAGAGGAAGCGGGAGAAATATGTACGGAAGCTGAAAATGATGCCAAAGGAGTACAAGCGCGTCTGCCCTGATGGCTACCGGATCGTGGGACCGAGCCATGAAGTCGGGAACCTTGGAATTCAGCCGTGAGGCCATCAGATCCACGTCCGGGGTTCCCCAACGACAGCAGATCCGGTGGAAGATCTCCGGATGGAGAGACCACTCCCCGGAGTTGAGGCATTGCCGACTGAGGAAGTCTGCCTCCCAATTGTCCACTCCCGGGATGTGAACCGCAGAGATCATTGAGCGGTTTTCCTCGGCCCATCGGAGGATGTGGCCTACCTCTGTCATGGCCGCCCCGGCTGCGGGTTCCCCCTTGGTGGTTGATGTATGCCACTGCAGTGGCGTTGTCGGACTGAATCCTGATTGGGCGACCTGCTAGGAAGGGATGGAACTGAAGAAGTGCCAGCCTGATCGCCCGGATTTCCAAGATGTTGATTGGAAGGCGTGATTCCTGGGGGGACCAGCGGCCCTGAGCAGTGTGATGAAGGAACACCGCTCCCCAGCCTAGTAGACTGGCGTCTGTCCTCACAACCAGCCAGTGTACTGGAAGAAAAGACTTCCCTTGATTCAGGGAGGATTTCAATGTCCACCAACTGAGAGACTGTCTCACTCGCTGGGGAAGGAGGAACCGACGGTCTAGGGAGAAAGGGTTCCTGTCCCAAACAGCCAGGAGGGCATGCTGTAGGGGACGGAGGTGTAGTTGGGCAAATGGAACCGCCTCCATAGCTGCTACCATCCTGCCGAGGACTCTCATACTGAAGAGCAAAGAGTGAGAGCGAGGCTGAGAGAGTTTCTGAGCTTCTCGCTGTAAGACTGAGATCTTTTCCGGGGGAAGAAGAACCAACCCCTGGGACGAGTCGAGTATCATTCCTAGAAAGGAAATTCGCTGAGCCGGTACTGGGGAAGATTTTTTGAAGTTTATCTTCCAACCCAGGCGAGAAAGGGTATCTATTGTGATGGCCACTGCTTCCTTGCAGGAAAGAGGGGCCTTTGATGAGGACATCGTCTAAATACGGGAGCGCCACCACTCCTCGGGTGTGGAGTATGGCCACGGCAGCCGCCATGACCTTGGTGAATACCCTGGGAGCGGTGGCGAGGCCGAAGGGCAGAGCATCAAATTGGAAGTGATCTTCCTGAACTGCAAAGCAAAGAAACCTTTGGTGAGAAGGTAAAATAGGAATGTGGAGGTATGCGTCCTGGATGTCTATGGATGCCAGGAACTCTCCTTTCTCCATGGAGGCGATGACAGAACGAAGCGATTCCATCCGGAAACGTCGCACCCTGGCGAACTTGTTCAGCAGGTTTAGGTCCAGTATGGGCCGTACTGTACCGTCCTTCTTTGGAACAATGAGGAGGTTTGAATAAAGACCTTGAAACCTTTCGTTTTGAGGGACCGGAATAATAACTCCGTCTTTTCTCAGAGAGCTTATAGCTTTGAAGAACTCTGATGCTTTTGCCATGGGAGGAGAAGACAGGAAAAAACGGTTTGGAGGACGAGATAAGAGATCTATCTTGTATCCGGAGGACACTAGATAGCGGACCCAGTCGTCGTGAACGACCGAGAGCCACGCGGCACTGAAGGGAAGCAGGCGGCCCCCTACTTTGAGGGTGTCCCCCGGATAGCGCAGGGAGTCATTGTGTGGAAGGTCTGCCCGTTCTGACGCTCTGGATCCCGGCTGCCTTGACCTGCCTCTCCATGAAGGGGAAGGCTTAAAAGAGGCCTGTGAACCTCTGTCTCCGCGTTGTGCCCGGCCGAAACTGGGAGATGTGGAAGTAGAGGACCAGTTTAAGTTGTAACGAAAAAAATCGGGACCGAGCCTGTGGTTGCAGGTTCCGAAAAGGCTGAGAGGGTCTCTATTGTGGAAGAAATTTTACTCTTCCCTCCAGTGGCGTCAGAAATAAACTGGTGAAGCTTTTCGCCAAAAAGGCGACCGCTCTGATATGGGAGAGAAGTCAATGACTTTTTGGAAGTAGAATCCGCACGCCAGTCCCTGAGCCATAAGGACCTCCGGATGGTGATGGCATTTGCTGCTGCTTGGGAAGTGCAGTCAGCGGCATCCAGGGACGCGGTCACTACAAAATCTCCAGCTCTGGCTATCTGAGTAGCGAGGTCTGCTATCTCGGGGGTATCCAGTACTGCTGAAGACAAGACCTCAGCCCAGTGGGTCATAGCCTTAGCCACCCATGTAGCGGCAAAAGATGGAAAGAGTGCGGCCGCTGAGGCTTCAAAAGCTGAACGCGCCATATTGTCGATCTGACGATCGGTTGGATTTTTAATAGAGGTGCCCTCCGAGGATAAAACAAATTTCGTAGCCAGGCGCGATACCGGAGGATCTATCAGGGGAGATTGTGACCAATCTTTTCTTAGATCCTGGGCAAAGGAATATTAGGACTCCATGGGCTTCTGCCCTGTGAATCGTTTATATCTGGACGGATCCTGTGAGATTCAACAATTTGCTTAAACTCGGGATAAGTGGCGAACACTCTGTGAGCTCGTTTGGTCCTCTTAAAGGACACGGCATGATCCGTTTTAGATAAGGATTCCTCCTCAATTCTCAAAGCCTTATTCACTGACTCAATTAGAGAGTCGAGAGTCTCCTGAACGTGATGAAATTCCTGATCTAGGGACGTGTCAGAATCGTCCTCTGAAACAGGTTCTCTACTAGCCCCATGGAAGGGAGCGAGAAGTGGAGCTCTCAGAACCCGAAAACCGGTGATGGTCTGGGGATATGGCATGAGTCCTTTTCCTGAAAGAGTGAGAGCTCCTTCGCAAGGTACGACCCCTGGAGTACGAGGGGTTCTGACCATCGGAAGCGTCGTCCGTATTAGTGCCCTGGTTAGAGGAAGGGTCTCGGAACGATTCTAACGCTTTTGCCAGGGATGCCATAGAACGGGAAAGGGAGGTAGCCCACTCAGGGGGACTAGGCTCGCTGGGTTCAGTATCAGCAACAGGTGGTTCCTGAGCCGTCACCGGTTCACAAGCTGTGCATAATGCAGTATTGTGACCCCGGGGTAATGATACCTTACAAGAGGTACATGCAGTGAAAAATACAGTGTGGGTTTTCCCAGACTTTTTGTGAGGCTTTGGTTGAGACATGGTAAAGCCTGGAGGAAAGCGTTTACTAGCAGGGGTAGTGTTAAGCTATGTTTCTGAAGCTTACCCATGGTCCTGTGTCTTGAGTCCCCAGTGGAGGTCCGCAGTGTGATGCCACGGGAGTTATGGACAGGAATCGCTAATCCTGAAGGCTGTGATTGAAAATGCTGGAGCAGCGCTGCAGCATCAGCCCTGTGGGTGTACCAAGATGGCTGCCGAGATCAGGAAGTGCAAGTCTCTCTCAGGGAACGAGAAGCGCCAGAAAGAGTGGGCGGCGGTAACTGCCGGTGGGCGTGGCCAAAACTCCGGCCTGTATGAGAGGGAAAAGCCGGGGGCTAAATTTTAAACCTGCGGTTGCGGCCTGCAGCGCCGCGAACGCTATTAGCGCCATTCTTAAGCCACACAATCTGAAAGAATTGCCGCACTGCAGACCACCCACGGACCCGGGCTTTAAGGTGCGGACCTCCCATACCCCGGGGACCAGGACGCCCCCAGCGCCTCGGCCCCCGCAGTGTACTCACGGTAGATGCGGTGGGCCGATGCTCAATCCACCGTCGCCATAGTCAGGGAGGGGGTGGAGAGCTTCTGCCGCCATGCGTCATCTGCTATATCAGTGGTAATGCAGAGGGGGCTGCACGGACGCCATTCATAATATGTCCGGCTATGCACCTGGCTCCAGGAGAGGTAGATGGAGGGCTACTCCATGTGGTCGCCTGCTATGGAGGGGGGGGGGGGGGGGGGGAAGAGATCGGAACGCGAAGGAACCGTCGCCCGCAAGATGAGTTCAGGGCTGGCATCCAACGTTGCAGGAAAGGATACGGGAGGGACGCTCCACGTGCTCGCCTGTTGATGGTTCGGGAGAGATCGGAGCCTAGAAAGGATCCGTCGCCCCCATTCGCTCCGTTAAAGGAAAAAATAGAACAAAAAATCAAAAATTAAAATAAAAACGGTGGGGTCTGAAACAGACCCAAGTAAATCCTACAGACACTAAGCAAGGACTGGTTCACTGAGAGCCAGCAGGAGGGTGTATACTGCAGGGGAGGAGCTATTCTTACTGTGTTTACTTAGTGTCCTCCTAGTGGCAGCAGCATAACACCCATGGTCCTGTGTCCTCCAATGAGGCATAGGAGAAAAATAAATGTCACTGAATACATTAACGTTTTCTATTATTTACACATTTTCTCACCTGCAAGTAATACTGAAGATTGTCCACCAGAAATGCCATGTGATTCCGAAGACGCCACTTAATGGCATCAGTCCTATTAGATTCCAAATGTTTCCTCTGCATCTGTAGAGCCCAACAGTGCTGCAGTTCTGACTGCACGCGCCGGACGCTAAGTAAGTACTTGAAGACGACATTGTACCTGGGAAAAAAAGGTCGAAAACCAGAAATCAGAGTTAGGTCTTCACACATCTGTTTTTTAAGGGCCGCAAAACGGACTCATGCACACCCATTGTATTCAATGGTGGTACGCACATGCCAGGTTTTTAAAGGGAACCTGTCACCAGGTTTGGCCGATATGAATTAAGGCCACCGCCTTTCAGGGCTTATAGGGCTGTAGATAAGCCCCCGATCCAACCTGCAAGAGAAGAAAAATAAGTTTTATTATACTCACCTGCGGGACGGTCTGATTCGATGGGTGTCGCTGGTCTTGGTCCAGCGCCTCACATCTTCTTGCGATGCCGCCCTTCTGCTTGCTTCATGGCTCCCCAACACCGCGCTCCTGCGCAGGTGTACTTACAGTTAGGTCCATATATATCTGGACAGAGACAACATTTTTCTAATTTTGGTTATAGACATTACCACAATGAATTTTAAACAAAACATTTCAGATGCAGTTGAAGTTCAGACTTTCAGCTTTCATTTGAGGGTATCCACAGTAAAATTGGATGAAGGGTTTAGGAGTTTCAGCTCCTTAACATGTGCCACCCTGTTTTTAAAGGGACCAAAAGTAATTGGACAATTGACTCCAAGGCTATTTCATGAACAGGTGTGGGCAATCCCTTCGTTATGTAATTCTCAATTAAGCAGATAAAAGGCCTGGAGTTGATTTGAGATGTGGTGCTTGCATTTGGAAGGTTTTGCTGTGAAGTAAACATGCGGTCAAAGGAGCTCTCCATGCAAGTGAAACAAGCCATCCTTAAGCTGCGAAAACAGAAAAAACAAGCCGAGAAATTGCTACAATATTAGGAGTGGCAAAATCTACAGTTTGGTACATCCTGAGAAAGAAAGAAAGCACTGGTGAACTCATCAATGCAAAAAGACCTGGGCGTCCACGGAAGACAACAGTGGTGGATGATCACAGAATAATCTCCATGGTGAAGAGAAACCCCTTCACAACAGCCAACCAAGTGAACAACACTCTCCAGGAGGTAGGCGTATCAATATCCAAATCTACCATAAAGAGAAGACTGCATGAAAGTAAATACAGAGGGTTCACTGCACGGTGCAAGCCACTCATAAGCATCAAGAATAAAAAGGCTAGACTGGACTTTGCTATAAAACATCTAAATAAGCCAGCACAGTTCTGGAAGAACATTCTTTGGACAGATGAAACCATGATCAACCTCTACCAGAATGATGGAAAGAGAAATGTATGGCGAAGGCGTGGTACAGCTCATGATCCAAAGCATACTACATCATCTGTAAAACACGGCGGAGGCAGTGTGATGGCTTGGGCATGCATGGCTGCCAGTGGTACTGGGTCACTAGTGTTTATTGATGATGTGACACAGGACAGAAGCAGCCGAATGAATTCTGAGGTATTCAGAGCCATACTGTGTGCTCAGATCCAGCCAAATGCAGCCAAACTGATTGGTCGTCGTTTCATACTACAGATGGACAATGACCCAAAACATAAAGCCAAAGCAACCCAGGAGTTAATTAAATCAAAGAAGTGGAATATTCTTGAATGGCCAAGTCAGTCACCTGATCTCAACCCAATTGAGCATGCATTTCACTTGTTAAAGACTAAACTTCAGACAGAAAGGCCCACAAACAAACAGCAACTGAAAACCACCGCAGTGAAGGCCTGGCAGGGCATCAAAAAGGAGGAAACACAGTGTCTGGTGATGTCCATGAGTTCAAGACTTCAGGCAGTCATTGCCAACAAAGGGTTTTCAACCAAGTACTAAAAATGAACATTTTATTTAAAATTATTGAATCTGTCCAATTACTTTTGGTCCTTTTAAAAACAGGGTGGCAAATGTTAAGGAGCTGAAACTCTTAAACCCTTCATCCGATTTTAATGTGGATACCCTCAAATGAAAGCTGAAAGTCTGAACTTCAACTGCATCTGAATTGTTTTGTTTAAAATTCATTGTGGTAATGTCTATAACCAAAATTAGAAAAATGTTGTCTCTGTCCAAATATATATGGACCTAACTGTATCTGCTCTGTTGAGGGCAGAGCAAAGTCCTGCAGCACACAGGCGCTGGGAAAGGTCAGAGCGGCCCTGCGCACTGCAGTACTTTGCTCTGCCCTCAACAGGGCAGATAAGTATGCCTGCCTGCTCAGGAGGGCAGCATCGCAAGAAGATGGGAGGCGCTGGATTAAGACCAACAACACTCATCGGACCAGACCACCCTGCAGGGGAGTATAATAAAACTTATTTTTCTTCACTTGCAGGTCGGATTGGGGGCTTATCTACAGCATTATAGAATGCTGTATATAAGCCCTGAAAGGCGGTGGCCGTAATTCGTATCGGCCCAACCTGGTGACAGGTTCGCTTTAACACAGACAGTGTAGCTGTGTGAAAACCCAACAGACATGTCAGGTTTTTTTTTGCTCAGAGCGGACAAAATGTGGGCTGCACATGTGCACACTGATGGCACACGGAATAAATTTGTGTGTCATCATCATGACACGTACCAGCGCCTGGGAAGAAGTGGTACAGTGTCATGAAGACAGATCTCATCATTGTCTCCAGCTCATGCCGAGATCAGTGAGACCAGGAGACAATGATGGGAGTTGTATTCAGCACCTGTTGTGTCCCTCCTGTGTAAAATAAAGAATTAAAATTAAAAAAATGAATATTTTCATAACCAGCAGAGGGAAAGCCTATGGTGGGGGGCTGATGTTAATAATCTGGGAAAAGGGGTAATATCCCTTAAGGTTTCCAGACTATTAATAACAGCTCACAGCAGTTTGCTTAGCCTTTACTGGTTCCCCTATAAATTCAAACCAGCAAAGGCTAAACAGACAGCTGTGGGTTGATATTAATAGCCTGGGAAGGGGTCAGAGATAATTTCCCACCTTCCCTCCCAGGCTACCAACATCAGCCCTCAGCCGCCCAGAAATGGCGCATCCATAAGCGGTGGCAAGTTGGGTAATAGGGTTGGGGTTGATGTCACCTTTGTATTGTCATGTGACATCAAGCCCAGGGATTAGTAACGGAGAGGTATCTTTAAGACGCCCCCTATTACTAGACCCACAGTAAGTTTGCAAAAAAAAAAAAAAAAAAACACAGCAGGAATAAAATCCTTTATTTGAAATAAAACAAAAAGCACCCTGTTTTACACTTTTACTTAAAAATAAACACAGTTATACTCACCTTACGCCTATTTCAAGGAGGCTTAATACATTGGAAAGTCTCTTCAAAAAGGTCAGAAACTAAAAGAGAATCTGAAATTCACCTGGAAATTTGTAGTTGTACAGGAATTTATTTTGGAATTAGGAAAAATATAGGACTACAAATTCTCTTAGGTCATAGTGTACTATTATGGGATATTCAAAACACTGCCCTCTATAAACCTGAGATTAATTACGAGTTATTGTCAGACACTGCTAGTTATCAAATGCTGCATGTTCATTTCATCCCCAGCGAGAGATTTTCACAGGTGATAAAATGATAGTTTTCAGCAGCCTAAATCCCACCTACCCAGCAATTTTATTGGTCAGCTGTAGGTGAGTGTGATTTTGGCTGCTATTATTTTAACGTATCACCAATAGAAAAAAAACACAAGTCAAATAGAAAAAAGTATATCATTTTTATTATACAACATACAGTAAGGGTAAAAAAGATCCTGGATGAAGCATCCCTGTTCTGTGATGAATGTTTAAATCCCGTTGGCATTTACATTCCTGCTGAATTCGTCTAGTTATGGTCATATCATTATTTCGTTCCACTGTAGTTTCAATACTGTTTCTTCTACATACTTTTATCACTTACGGTATACTGTTTAGCTTTATATTATGATGCCTGACATCAAGTACATGATATATACCGTATATTGAGACTGTAGGGGATTTATATGTATTTATGAACAGATGTTCACACCTTTTAGACTCACTGTATGTTGCTTTATTATTAATGATATGATTTTTTTTTTCATTTGTTTATTATTATTTTTATTTATTTTATTTTATTTTTTTTTTACACAATTTACTGTATTAGTAACATTATATACTTTTTCTATTTGGCTTATAGGTTTTCTTTTGGTGATGTATACATATTTCCACTCTTAGGCCTGGTGACATTGATTGTGGTTTTAGGTGTGTTTCCTTGTTATTTTAAGTTAAATATCTGCTCACCTAAGGTGAACGCATATTTAGAAGTAATTTATTTGGGATGCAAAGTAGCCAGCTCTTTTTGGTGAGCAGAGCTGTATGAACCAGGAGGTAGCGGAGGTGAGGATTACTCATGTGGAGAATCCTTGGTCTGACCTTCTCTGTGAGTGTATTCTGAATATTCCACCTGAGAAAGGTCTCTTACCGCCCACTCTTACCGCCCATGTGGCTGAAGGAACAATGTAGAAAGAAAACTTTATATGCTCATATCTCAGGAATGATGCAAGTTTCGTGCACAAATCATATTGATTTAGGAGTCTCTATCCCTATATTGGGTTGAGTTATATTTTATGACTAATGGCCTCGATTGTATTGGTCTCTGTGGCAACTTCCTTCGGATGTTTTGGATTACATTCATATATCTGTGGAGAGGGCTAGAGCAGCACAGCTCCGCTGAGCGTAGAAATGCAGCAGCGTGGAGTATGTCAGGAGGTACCAGAACATGCGGCAAGGACCGGAGGTGCTAGCGTAGAAAAATGAGATCCATCGCAGAAACAGGTGCAGAGAAAACGCCAAAGCACTCACCAATCTTGCAGTTCAATGATTCTTTATTGCTTCATACAAAACAGTCTTCACGGCACGGGGGAAGGAGGAACAAAGTGCAGGAGTGCAACGGTCGAGACAACGGCCGTTTCGCGCTCAGTAACAGCGCTTCAACGGGTCACGTTGAAGCGATGTTACTGAGCGCGAAACGGCCGTTGTCTCGTCCGTTGCACTCCTGCACTTTGTTCCTCCTTCCCCCGTGCCGTGAAGACTGTTTTGTATGAAGCAATAAAGAATCATTGAACTGCAAGATTGGTGAGTGCTTTGGTGTTTTCTCTGCACCTGTTTCTACATTCATATATCTGTATACGCTTTTTTTTTTTTTTTAAATCAAAAATATATTTGAAAACTGAAATTATCAATTTCTAAACAAAGTTATAAGAAATGTGCAGTTTTACTTCTGAACTAAAACCCAGAATCACTCACTTTTCTAAGATAGCTGGAGTGAAGAGAATGTGCAATGGCCACTGCACCTTGTAGGACAGTCCGAGAGCTGCCCAACCAGAAGTAGGAGCCTCCCTTGGAGATGTTTCACGTGATGGACCATCCCTTGGCTGAGACAAGTCTGTGAGTACAGAGAAAATGGGATAAATATGATAGGTAAATTGTTAAAAAAAGGATGTATTCAAACACCTGTATCTCATAAGACACACCCTCTGAAAGGACTTGTACATCAATGTTTTTAAATGGTTCTCTGGGAATAGAAAAAAACTAAAGGAAATATTATAAATAAATTCCTAAATGCTTTTAATTAGCAATTGCTTTGTCTATGGAGGTAATCATTATAAAATTAAATTTACTGCCCAATTGTTACACTGACAGATACTTGTCCTAGAATATTAATAAGACAATTGTGAGCATGTGCAGTAGGAAGTGCCCCTTTGCCTTCCTGTGTAGATTACTGGGTTCCCATTGGAAAGTCAGATCCAATACTGGAGACTCCAGAGCTGCCAAGTTGTAAGGATGTTGCTCAATGATGCAGTCAATCCATTCTATCTGATCTATTACTCACAATTACCAGGGGTGCTGAGGTAAGAAGAGGCTGCTCACATTGCTATTGACCTATCTATCTGATCTAATACTGGGGACACAGATGTGCCAAGGTAAGAAGATGTTGTTTACACTGCTGTCCACCTATCTGATCTAATACTGGAGACACCGGGGTGCAGAAGTAAGAAGAGGCTGCTCACACTGCTGTCCACCTGTCTATCTGATCTAATACTGGAGACACCAGGCTGCTGAGGTAAGAAGAGGCTGCTCACACTGCTGTCCACCTATCTATCTGACTTAATACTGGAGACACCGGGCTGCTGAGGTAAGAAGAGGCCGCTCACACTGCTGTCCATCTATCTGACCTAATACTGGAGACACCGGAGTGCTGAGGTAAGAAGAGGCCACTCACACTGCTGTCCCCTTATCTATCTGATCTAATACTGGGTACACTGTGGTAAGAAGATGTTGTTTAAACTGATGCACACTCTGTATTTCTCTATGAAGATACATGGTATAGTGATTTACAGGTCACAGCATTGGAGCTTCCTACTGCAAATGCACACAGGCATAGTCCTAAAATTCTAGGACAGATTTCTGTCAGTATAACAAGGTGGCAGTAATATTAATTCTACAAAGATTTCTGCCCTAGATAAAAAGTTTGTGATTTGCTAATTAAAAGTATTTAGGAATTTATCTATATTGACATTTCCTTTAGTTTTTTTCCTATTACCGAACAACACATTTGAAGGGGATATCCGGTACTTGGGTGTGGGGGTGTGTGTGAGTATATATAATATATATATATATATATATATATATATATATATATATATATATATATATATATATATATATATATATATATATATATATATATATATATATATATATATATATATATATATATATATATATATACACATACATATATATATATATACATACATACATACAGTATTATACATACATACAGTATATACATATAAGTGCCTAAGCACTAACAGGTTGATAGTTGATAACTACCTTACTGTTGTGCTCGGCGGCGTTCTTCACTGGCACAAAGCGGTCACTGACTGCTCCTGGTGGCGATTCAGCTACTTCTCCTGAAGTCACCTCAACAGAGCGGCGGGCTTTTTCTGTGCTCTACTCAGCTGACACAGCGAGATTGCCAACGTCATGTAGATTGATAGCTGGTTCTCCAAACGGCATTACGTTGGCAGTCATGCCCCGTCGACAGAGTGGCCTGGAAAAAAAGATCTGCTCCGTTGACAGGGAGTAACTGAATCGCTGGCAGGAGCAGTCAATGACCATTCTGTTCCAGCACTGGGTACAAGAAGCAGATAGTTGCCTCTGTTGTAAAGGACAAACCAGTTTTTTATTTTTTTTACTAAGTGTCAAAAAACTAAGACCAGGACCACCCTTTTAATAGGAATACAATCCTTTTAGGCCTCTTTCACATTTCCGTCTTTCAGCTCCTGTCACAATCCGTCGATTTTTGAGAAAAAATTTGCAGGATCCTGCATTTTCTCATAGACTTGTATTAGCGACGGATTGTGATGGATGGCCATCAGTTTCATCCGTCGTGCACTGGATCCTGCGTTAAAAAAACGGTCCTTCGGCAGAGAAAACGCTGTGAAAAGCAGGAATCCAGCGACGGGTCCAGTCTTTTCAAACTGAGCATGCGTGGAAGAATTTCCAGTCAGGGAAATTCTCTCTCGCTCTCTCTCATTTTTATTATTGATGCTGCCTAAGCAGCATCAATAGTAACAAGATATAATGTTAAAAATGATGGGGGGAAAAAAAAAAAAAAAAAAAAAAAAAAAAATCGCAATATTCTCACCTACCGGCGTTCCTGCACAGCGTCACCGATGCTCCCGACAGCTAGCGTTACTTGGTAGTAATACATTGCGAAATCGCAATGTATTACTAGGAACACTAGCTGCCGGGAGCATCGCTGCGCGGGAACGCCGGTAAGTGAGAATACTGCGATTTTTTTTTTTTTTTTAACCTTGTTTGTGTTGTGTATGCGTTTTCGCAGCGGAAAACCGCTGCGAAGACGCATACACAACGGGTGCACATAGCCTCAACGGGTCCGTCAGAAAGACGGGCCCCAGTGCACACGTTTTCCACAATCTGCACAGGATCCGTCATTTCAACGTCTTGAGGGATCCTGTGCAGATAGATGTGGAAGACGGAAGTGTGAAAGAAGCCTCAGACAGTCTTAACCAACAATAAAAAATATCCATTTATTATTTTAAAAAAAAATGAAACAATGAAAGCCAGGGGAAAAAAAAGTAGTGAGTAGCGTACCTTTCTGCTCTTTTCCATGGTAGTCAATGGTTAAATTGAGCAGGGGAAGTAGGTTGTCATCATCAAGTAAGACCTTATGTGCAGAGAGCTGGAAAGCTACATTGACATCTGGAGAACAAAAAGGCTAGTGTAAACGATAGTGGGTGAGAGTGTGTGTGTGTTATATACACATATACATATACACATATACAGGCACACACAAGATAAGTCCAAGGTATAGAAGGAAAGAATGCAAAGTCATGTTTTATTATGGGATTCATTGTCTTAAACGCAATAACACAAATAGGATGGTGTCTATGTGTGCTCCTCAACATTAAAATTGCGAGATGGAAAAGTTATGGAATTATGGAAATCACAGGATTAATAAATATATTAATGACATGCAAATTATAAATAAATGGAAACCAAATTTTCAAAACATCTCAAATTATTCAGTGTCGATTTTGAGCACCACGTGATGAATTACACACACTTACATGCCCTGTCTGCTATCAACAAAGTTGGTAATGGTTGTCTGAGGAATGAATTGCCACGATGAATGCACATGGACAGAAAATCATCATGATCCGCTGCTAGCAGCTCCCACTGCATTTGCTGATAACTGACATTCCAGATGTGCATGTGGGACACAAGTCCAGAGATGCAGGAAGCCATGGTAGCACATTAATGGCCACAGAGGTTACTCACAGTAGCATGAATATGATTCTGGGACACTTTGGAGATATGGTCTTACATTTAGTTCCACAACCAAATCAATGTAACACTCACCTGTTCTTGTACCTGGAATTAAGATTAGAGGGTCCAGTTACCGTACATTATGTCACCACACTTCATAATCCTGAGAGCAGGACGAGTATGATGTTCCCTCATGAAGGCCTCTTCATGGCATGGCCCTTGTGGTCACCTGACCAAATCGCCAGATATTATTGCATCAAAGACAATATCCTGAAAAGGATAGTTCTTCATTCCAGCTTCAACTGCAGTCTTACTTTTCACCATGATAGCATTTGACAGTGGTGGCGTGAGGTCAGTCAAAGGAACACCTCCCCAAGGGAACTGTGACATTGGTCCTATTTTCGGAATTATGGTGTGGGGTGGCATATGCCCAGTAAGCAGAGCCCTCTAGTCTTCATTCCAGGTACAACAACAAAAACAACAACAACCACCTAGTGTGGCAGAACATTCCTCAGACAACCATTCATAGCCTCATTGAAAACAAGCCAAGGCATGTGTGTATTTCTGCATGTGGCGCTCATACTAGATACTAAATAAAGCCAGATGTTTTGAAAATGTTGTCTGTTTTTTTTCTCCATCATTTGCATATCATTAACATGCCTATTGGTCCTGTCATTTCCATAATTCAAAGATTTTCCTTCTTGGAGTTGTAATTTGAGTGTTTGAGTGTACATACACGCCTCAACACTGAAATTGCAAAACCAATTATGATAATCACAGGATCAGTAGACATGTTATGTTAATGATATATTATGTTACATATAAACACATAAAAAAGCATTATCAGTCAAAGTTTTGGATGCATCAGTCTATGTAAGGGTTTTCCTTGTTATTATTGGAGTGTACATATATAGCAGATTCAGACTGAAGACCGCATCCCTTTTACACACCCATAACATTCTCACAAGTAGCTACAACATGTAGTCACCTGGATTATTTTCCAGTTAACAAGTATGCCTCATTGAACTCTTGTGAAATCACCGGCCTTCACTATGGGTTTGTGATCATCAGGTGTGTTTTACGGAAGCAGTGTTAGAACAGTTGTGGAATATGGGCTCAGCACTGTATGGAACGGTGTACAACTCAGAATGTGGCTAGAACCCCTTAATAGAAATGACAATCCATCATTACTTTAAGACATGCAGATCAGTTATTCTGGAAAATTACTGGAACCTTGAAGGTATCAACAAGTGTAGTCATGAAAAACATCAATCGCAATGAAGAAACTGGTTCTCATGAGGACCACCATGGGAAAGAAGACCAAGAATTACCTCTGCTGCAAAGGAAAAGTTAATCAGAGTGACAAGCCTCAGGAACTGCAAATTCACAGGATCTCAGATAACAACTCTCATAAATGATACACAGACATCTAGTAGCAGCCACACCTCAACATCAACTGGCTAGAGGAGACTAGGAGAAGTAGGTCTTTATAGTCAAATTGCTGTAAAGAAGCCACTATTGAGGACAGCAAAAAGAAGAGACTTGTTTGTAACAGAAGGACTGAACATTAAAATCAGTTGAAATCTGTACTCTGGTCAAAAATTTGAGATTCTTGGTACCAACTGCCATATGTTTGCGAGTCACAAAAAAGGTGAGCACATGGTTTCTAGATGTGTTTGCCCACTGTGAAGCATAGAAGGGGATGGTGTGAGGGTGAGGAAGTTGTTGATACTGTTTGAGATTTATTTCAAATTCAGGGCACACTTAGCCAACATGACAACCATAGTATTCTGTGATGGCACGTCAATCCATACGGTTTGAACTTAGCAGGACAATGTTAAAGCTACATAAGGGATATGTGACCACGAAGGAGAGGGATGGAGTGCAGAGATAGACGGCATGGCCTCCATGATCACCAGCCCTCAATCCAACTGAGATTGGATTAATTTGGACTACAGAGTAAAAGCAAAGAAGCTGACAAATGCACAGTTGTTTCAAATGTGTTTCCATAGGTGGACTCTCATGGTTTTGCTGCTTTGTCTGATCAATCTACAATGTATACAAATGCTTTCTGACCGAGCACTACACCAATCCGCCTATGGATGTTTTAATCACAGCTCAATCCTACCTAGTTATATAATTGTAGGTTTTTAGCTCAGGAGTAGTATCATATTAGGTTAGCTTCCCAGCAAAGAAGGTTGCCTTGTCGTTTGGCTGTTGGGCACACATGAATTGGCCAATTCATGTGCTAAGAATCTTCATTTTAACTTATTTTTTAGAGCAGTAATGCAATTCCAATTTCATATATTCCAAGTCGGCATACTATAGCGTTAGAAAGTGCAGCTTTAATTTGTTAGTTTGAATCTACAATGTGACCTATTTTAGAATTCTATACCACAATGTGCACTAGTTACACAGTACAAACCATAAAATACTACAGTAAATAGGAAAATTAAAAAAGTATTCAATAAAGCTACAACAGATAAACAAGTATGCCATTAAAAATTATTACTTTATTGGACAAAACTAGCTATAAAAACATATCACACAAGAGAAATAAACCGGCGTTACTGGAGAACAATTAATTAATGACTGGCAGCCAGGACACAATATTATGTTGTAAATACTAAAACCAAGGCTGAAAAACAAATACAATTAATATATGGTCTAAACATACAGTACAGACCAAAAGTTTGGACACACCTTCTCATTTAAAGATTTTTCTGTATTTTCAGGAATATGAAAATTGTAAATTCACACAGAAGGCATCAAAACTATGAATTAACACATGTGGTATTATATACTTAACAAAAAAGTGTGAAACAACTGAAAATATGTCTTATATTCTAGGTTCTTCAAAGTAGCCACCTTTTGCTTTGATGACTGCTTTGCACACTCTTGGCATTCTCTTGATGAGCTTAAAGAGGTAGTCACCGGAAATGGTGTTCCAACAATCTTGAAGGAGTTCACAGAGATGCTTCGCACTTGTTGGCCCTTTTGCCTTCACTCTGCGGTCCAGCTCACCCCAAACAATCTCGATTGGGTTCACGTCTGGTGACTGTGGAGGCCAGGTCATCTGGCGTAGCGCCCCATCACTCTCCTTCTTGGTCAAATAGCCCTTACACAGCCTGGAGGTGTGCTTGGGGTCATTGTCCTGTTGAAAAGTAAATGATGGTCCAACTAAATGCAAACCGGATGGAATAGCATGCCGCTGCAAGATGCTGTGGTAGCCATGCTGGTTCAGTATGCCTTCAATTTTGAATAAATCCCCAACAGTGTCACCAGCAAAGCACCCCGACACCATCACACCTCCTCCTCCATGCTTCACAGTGGGAATCAGGCATGTAGAGTCCATCTGTTTACCTTTTCTGCGTCGCACAAAGACACAGTGGTTGGAACGAAACACCTCAAATTTGGACTCATCAGTAGTGTTGAGCGATACCGTCCGATACTTGAAAGTATCGGTATCGGAAAGTATCGGCCGATACCGGCAAAGTATCGGATCCAATCCGATACCGATACCCGATACCAATACAAGTCAATGGGACTCATGTATCGGACGGTATCCCTGATGGTTCCCAGGGTCTGAAGGAGAGGAAACTCTCCTTCAGGCCCTGGGAACCATATAAATGTGTAAAAGAAAGAATTAAAATAAAAAATATCGCTATACTCACCTCTCCGACGCAGCCGGGACCTCAGCGAGGGAACCGGCAGCGTTGTTTGTTTAAAATTCGCGCTTTTACTTGGTTACGTGAAGTCCCGGCTTGTGATTGGTCAGGGCGGCCATGTTGCCGGGACGCGGACCAATCACAGCAAGCCGTGACGAAATTACGTCACGGCTTGCTGTGATTGGTCCGCGTCCCGGCAACATGGCCGCCATTAACCAATCACAAGCCGTGACGTCACGGGAGGCTGGACACGCGCTTTTTAAAAAACGCGCAAGTCCAGCCTCCCGTGACGTCACGGCTTGTGATTGGTTAATGGCGGCCATGTTGCCGGGACGCGGACCAATCACAGCAAGCCGTGACGTAATTTCGTCACGGCTTGCTGTGATTGGTCCGCGTCCCGGCAACATGGCCGCCCTGACCAATCACAAGCCGGGAATTCACGTAACCAAGTAAAAGCGCGAATTTTAAACAAACAACGCTGCCGGTTCCTTCGCTGAGGTCCAGGCTGCGTCGGACAGGTGAGTATAGCGATATTTTTTATTTTAATTCTTTCTTTTACACATTTTTAAATTAATGTTGTTTCGATACCGATACCCGATATCACAAAAATATCGGATCTCGGTATCGGAAATTCCGATACAGCAAGTATCGGCCGATACCCGATACTTGCAGTATCGGAATGCTCAACACTACTCATCAGACCAAAGCACAGATTTCCACAGGTGTAATGTCCATTCCTTGTGTTCTTTAGCCCAAGCAAGTCTCTTCTGCTTGGTGCCTGTCCTTAGCAGTGGTTTCCTAAGAGCTATTTTACCATGAAAGCCTGCTGCACAAAGTCTCCTCTTAACATTTGTTGTAGAGATGTGTCTGCTGCTAGAACTCTGTGTGGCATTGACCTTGTCTCTAATCTGAGCTGCTGTTAACCTGCAATTTGAGGCTGGTGACTCGGATAAACTTATCCTCAGAAGCAGAGATGACTCTTGGTCTTCCTTTCCTGGGGCGGTCCTCATGTGAGCCAGTTTCTTTGTAGCGCTTGATGGTTTTTGCCACTGCACTTGGGGACACTTTCAAAGTTTTCCCAATTTTTCAGACTGACTGACCTTCATTTCTTAAAGTAATGATGGCCACTCATTTTTCTTTACTTAGAATTTGTATTATGGCAAGAAAAGAAAAAAGCAGCTAACAGTCTATTCAGTCTGTGTATCCACCAGACTTCTGCTCAACACAACTGATGGTCCCAACCTCATTTATAAGGCAAGAAATCCCACTTATTAAACCTGACAGGGCACACCTGTGAGGTGAAAACCATTTCCGGTGACTACCTCTTGAAGCTCATCAAGAGAATGCCAAGAGTGTGCAAAGCAGTCATCAAAGCAAAAGGTGGCTACTTTGAAGAACCTAGAATATAAGACATGTTTTCAGTTGTTTTACTCTTTTTTGTTAAGTACCGTATTTTCCGCTTTGTAAGACGCACTTTATTTCCCCCAAATTTGGGGGGGAAATGGGGGTGCGTCTTACAAAACGGATATACCGCTTACCATTACAGGCTGGGATGAGGGGGTGTCCGCCACCGTTGTCCGCCACCGCTGCCGCCCGCCACCGTTGCCACGGTTGTCCGCTGCTGCCCCGGGTGATGCTGGAGGCTCCGGTGCTGCGGGGGGCTCTGGCGACATTTTGTGAAAGACCAGAGCCCCCCGGCAGTTCGTCCACGCTTTCCTGTATGATTGACTGCGGGAAAATGGCCGCCGGAATCTCGGGAGATGAGATTTCAGGGCTGAGATCTCATCTCTCGAGATCTTGGTCCCAAGATCTCCATCTGAGCATGCGTCGCCTCCCGGCGGCCATTTTCCCGAAGTCCACCGCACAGGAAAGCATGGACGAACTGCCGGGGGCTCTGGCCTTTCACAAAATGTCGGCAGAGCCCCCCGCAGCACCGGAGACAGCCCTGCAGCACCGGAGCCCCCCTGCAGCACCGGAGCCCCCCTGCAGACCCCCTCATCCCAGCCTGCAGCACAGGAGCCCCCCTGCAGACCCCCTCATACCAGCCTGCAGCAATGCTCCACTCCTGCCTCCAGCAAGGACCCTGGGACCCTGATCCACCGCAGCCACAACCCCTGGTAAGCAATAAGGCCGCTTTCACACATCAAGTTTTCAGTGTCAGGCTAAATCCGGCGAATGTTGGAAAAACTGGATCCGGCGCAGATTTTGAAAAACTGATGCGACGGATCCGGGTTTTTTTTACGGATCCGGCTAGCCTATCTAGAGTATTGGATAAAAAAAAAAATTGGAGCATGCTCAGTTCAAAAAACCGGATCAGGCCGCCGGATCCGCCTTTTTTCCGGATCCGGCACTTTCCGGCTCCCATAGGCTTACATTGTAGCAAACAGCCGGAAGCGCCGGATCCGGCGCTTCAGGCTTTTTCGCCGGAGACAAAAACGTTGCAGTAGACGTTTTTTTCAGACGCCGGAATCGGAATTTTAGCTGGATCCGGAAAAAAACGGAAGGAACGTTGGGCCATGCGGCGCTAATACAAGTCAATGGGGGAAAAACCGGTTCCGGTTTTTATTTTTTCCGGTTCCGGTTTTTCTCTAAAGAGCCGGATTTAGCCTGAAACAAAAAGACGGATGTGTGAAAGTAGCCTAAGACGCATGGATTTATAAGAAGCCCCACCAATTTATTAAAAAAAGTTTTTTCCTATTTTTCTCCTCAAAATTTGGGGTGCGTCTAATAATCCGTCTTACAAAGCGAAAAATACGGTATATAATTCCACATGTGTTAATTCATAGTTTTGATGCCTTCAGTGTGAATTTACAATTTTCATAGTCATGAAAATATAGAAAAATCTTTAAATGAGAAGGTGTGTCCAAACTTTTGGTCTGTACTGTATAGTAAATATTTAAAGACAAGGGGACAAAAAAAATAAGATTGATATCAAAGCCTAGGTTAAAAAGAAAATATACCAATACTATATTGGCACAAGGTCTTAACTGAATAAAAGGATAAAAAAAGAAAAAACTGTAGTATTGTACTGGTGAAATAGTATATCAAAATATATATGATATATTTAATTAAAAAAAAGGAAAAGGAGAGAAATAAGCCTTACACATCTGTAGTATTAAATTAATGTACCAGTGCACAAATACGTTATGTTTCCAATTTACAAACATTTACATAAACTGTCACTTCCCGATTCAGATAAGGCCTGGTTTGGCATTAGTGAAAGGACCAACCACGAGGTGGTTCGATGGCTTCTGTCCTCTTTGATCAAAAACTGATAACTTACATTTTTACGGTTTTCAATAGCGGAGTTCATGTATTTATTAACTACAGTGTGCGAATGCATCGTGTATGTATATATTTGTATATGAGATATGGTAATGGGAAGGCCAGAGAACAGAGGATACAGACACTGTTTCAAAGAGAGAGAACCTTTTCCCCACCACTATCTTCAACATGACTAGGCTTCCTCAAGGAAACAATAAGAGAAAAAAAGGGCCAGCTCACCAGACAACCATTGATGGGTGCACGGAAACTCCACGCCGATCCACGTGGTGAAATATAACAAAAAAACAAAGTTGATTCCAGCTCCACAGAGATACCTTGAATAAAATTGAATCCTTTATTGATGCATATTTAAAAGACAAGGGTTGTCATGCTCTCCATAATGTACGGGAAACGAGCTACGCGTTTCGATCTGTTACAGATCTTTTTCAGAGCTCAAAGGAAAACCATTGCATGAACAGATGTTTCCAAACCTTTGACCAGTACACCTTGCTAGACTGTGCTGATTTCCTTAGGTCACACCCGCTCATCACACAAATACACATCACTTGATCTGCGTCATCTAATAAGCATGGAAAATCGACATAAAAATGATGATATGTATGGTCACCCCTATGTGGCAGTGCATGCTGTGCACATACAATCTGTGTCGTCCATACCAGCTTGTACTCACCATGTTCTGTGACAGCGGTGGGTGGCGTTTTCAGCATGTGTTGGGCTATGTCTATAAAGGCCTGAAACAATTCACCTCTTCCTAACAGGTAGAAATCTTTTATAATCTGTAAGAGGAAATAAATAAAATAACTAATTTCACTGACAATGAATATCATTTCTCCTTCCGGAGATCGACATGCTAAGCATGCCGAGATGAGGAGACTTAAAGCCGCAATGCTCCTCTGAGAAATATGCTAATTATGCAAATTGTCTCTTCAGAGAGGAAGATTGCTAGAACTCTAGTAGCAAAAGTAGCAATCCTACAAGTCAATGTTGATCCTTTAACGAGCCTTGTCACATGACTTTATTCTGGTTTGACTATTATCCTAAGTCATGTGACAAGGCTCGTTAAAGGATCAACATTGACTTGTAGGATTGCTACCTTCCAATAGGTGGCACTAGAGTTCTAGCTCTCTTCCTCTCTGAAGAGACAATTTGCATAACTGACAATAAACAAAGAATAAAAGGAATTACTCGGTGACATTTGTGATGGATAGAAAACGAGCAACAGTATACCTTTTATATACTACTATAAAAATCACAATATATGATGAATGATTGTCACAACTTTTTTATTTTTCGTTAACATAGCCATCTGATGAATTGTTCTTATTATGGGGGTGTAAGGAAGAGGTGTAGTTTTAAGTCCCATAATTCATTTCACAATATAATGATGTACTTTACAATGGGGAATAAAATTACAAATGGGGTAAAATGGTAAAAAAAAAAAAAAATTCTGCCATAATTTTTGGGATTTTCTTTTTAACCCCTTACCGACATCGGGCGTCATAGTACGCCAATATTAGTATCCCTCCCTTTGATGTGGGCTCCAGCGGTGAGCCAACATCTTTCTCAGCTGACATGTGCCCGCAGTAGCCACGGGTGGAATCGTGATCCACCCGTGGCTATTAACTAGTTAAATGCCACTGTCAAACGCTGACAGTGGCATTTAAATGGCGCTTCCAGCAATCGCGCCGGAAATATGCACACCAGTGACCTGCATCACGTGATCACGGGTCACCAGTGTGTCGGCATGACAACCCGAGGTCTCCTGGAGACCTCTATGGTTGTCAGTGCCAGATTGCTGTGAGCGCCACCCAGTGGTCAGCGCTCATAGCAAGTCAGCAATGCTACTATATAGAGGCGATCTGAGCATCGTCTCTATGTAGCAGAGCCGATCAGGCTATGACAGCTTCTAGTCTCCCATGGATGCTATTGAAGCATGCCAAAAGTAAAAAATAAATGTTTTTAAAAATATTTAAAAAAATATAAAAAAGTTCAAATCACCCCCCTTTCACCCCATTCAAAATAAAAATAAAATCAAACCCACACATATTTGGTATCGCCACGTTCAGAATCGCCCAATCAATTTAAAAAAAAAAAGGATTAACCAGATCGCTAAACGGCGTAGCGAGAAAAAAAAAGTCAAAACGCCAAAATTATGGTTTTTTTGGTTGCCGCAACATTGCATTAAAATGCAATAAGGGGCGATCAAAAGAACGTATCTGCACGAAAAAGGTATAATTAAAAAAGACAGCTCAGCACGCAAAAAATAAGCCCTCACCCGACCCAAGATCACAAAAAATGGAGACGCTACGGGTATCGGACAATGGCACAATTTTTTTTAACAAAGATTGGAATTTTTTTTACCACTTAGATAAAAAATAACCTAGACATGTTTGGTACCTATGAACTAGTAATGATCTAGAGAATCATAATGGCAGGTCAGTTTTAGCATTTAGTGAACCTAGTAAAAAAGCCAAACAAAAAACAAGTGTGAGTTTGCACTTTTTTTGCAATTTCACCGCACTTGGAATTTTAGTCCCATTTTCTAGTAGACGACATGGTAAAACCAATTATGTCGTTCAAAAGTACAACTCGTCCTGCAAAAAATAAGCCCTTACATGGCCATATTGACAGAAAAAATAAAAAAGCTATGGCCCTGGGAAGAAGGGGAGTGAAAAACGAAATCCGAAAAAAAGCTCCGGAGGTTAAGGCGTTCATTGTGCAGCATCTTTTTCTACCAGGTAAAAGAATTTTCATGATATATGTATGTATATATATGTATATATATATATATATATATATATATATATATATATATATATATATATATATATATATATATATATATATATATATATATATATATATATATATATATATATATATATTTATTTATATTACACAATACACACGCACACTTCAGTTGTGTGGCAATTGCAGAACAGTGATTGTGGCAATTTTCTTTTTTTTTAGTACATTTAAAACATCTGTTTATTAACTTTCTTTTTACATAATTTTTTTCATGTGCCTAAGGTACTTGAACCTCAGATTGTTTGATCGCTTGCAAAACTACAGTATTCCACTTGAACTATGCAATTGCTCCATTTAAATGATGCTGTCAGAAACGGACAACTTTTAAATGGTTAATCAGCAGCGAACTATGCAACTTTAACAGTGAGTAGGCAATTTATATGCATTAACTTGAGGTAGAGTAAGTTGTGCCAAATTTATAAAGAGATGAAACGCCCCGGGCACCAGAATTTGAAAACTATGCTTGCTATAACTAGGCGTAGATGTGAACAATAATTTTCTAGTGTAAATTATAGTAAATCTGTCAGACTAGAGTTGGCCTTATATATTCCAGAAAACCCTGTCCAGGAGTGAAAAGCTGTAATTTTTATTAAAAAAGTAGTATTGAGCCTTTAATAAATTCCTTAATTTATCTTCAGCCCTTACCTTTAACTGTCCTATCAAATCAGACTCCTCCACCATTAGTTTCCACAAGTGCTGGAAATAAATGAAAACAAACAACGTCAAGGACAATCCTGAGACAGAAAACCTATAAGCCTTCTTTAAAAGTCACGTTACAATATAAAGTCCCAGCTGTTCAATGTACACATGGTAAACAGATAAGCAGAGATGTTTCCTATGAGGTTCTGCAGCAGCACTGAAAGGTACCAACTCTACAGAAAGAGAGCAGAGGATTGTAGTCTGATAGCCATTCACATGTGGTTTACTCTTCCTGTTGAAAAGGTCAATAGAAGTAGATGACCTTCTGAGCTATTATGTACAGGTGCTTCTCACAAAATTAGAATATCAAAAAGTTAATTTACTTCAGTTCTTCAATACACAAAGTGAAACTCATTATATAGAGTCATCACAAACAGTGTGACCTATTGTAAGTATTTATTTCTGTTAATGTTGATTATTATGGCTTACAGCCAATGAAAACCCAAAAGTCATTATCTCAGTAAATTAGAATACGTTAAAACACCAGCTTGAAAAATTATTTTAAAATACGAAATGTTGGTCTTCTGAAATGTCTGTTCAGTAAATGCACTCAATACTTGATTGAGGATCCTTTTACATCAATTACTGCCTTAATGCTGCGTGGCATGGAGGCGATCAGCCTGTGGCACTGCTGAGGTGTTATGGAAGCCCAGGTTGCTTTGATATCAGCCTTCAGCTCATCTGCATTGTTGGGTTTGGTGTCTCATCTTCCTCTTGACAGTACCCCATAGATTCTCTATGGGGTTAAGGTCAGAAGAATTTGCTGGCCAATCAAACACAGTGATACTGTTGTTTTTAAACCAGGTATTGGTACTTTTGGCCGTGTGGACAGGTGCCAAGTCCTGCTGGAGAATGAAATTTCCATCTCCAAAAAGCTTGTCGGCAGAGCGAAGCATGAAGTGCTCTAAAATTTCCTGGCAGATGGCTATGCTGACTTTGGTCTTGATAAAACACAGTGGACCTACACCAGCAGATGACATGGCTCCCCAAACGATCACTGATTGTGGAAATTTCACACTAGACCTCCAGCAGCTTGGATTGTATGTCTCTCCACTCTTCCTCCAGACTCTGGGACCATGATTTCCAAATGAAATGCAAAATTTACTTTCAGCTGAAAACAACACATTGGACCACTGAGCAACAATCCAGTTCTTTTTCTCCTTGGCCCAGGTAAGATTCTTCTGGCGTTGTCTACTGGTCATGAGTGGCTTGACACAAGGAATGCGACACTTGTAGCCCATGTCCTGGATATGTCTGTGTGTGGTGGCTCTTGAAGCAATTACTCCAGCAGCAGTCTACTCCTTGTGAATCTCCCCCAAATTTTTGAACGGCCTATTCTTAACAATCCTTTCAAGGTTGCGGTTTTTCCAGTTGCTTGTTCACCTTTTTCTACCACACATTTTCCTTCCACTCAACTTTCCATTAATATGATTGGATACAGCACTCTGATCAGCCAGCTTCTTTAGCAATGACCTTTTGTGGCTTACCCTCCTTGTGGAGTGTGTCAATGACTGCCTTCTGGTCATCTGTCAAGTCAGCAGTCTTCCCCCGGATTGTGGAGCCTACTGAAACAGACTAAGGGATCTTCTTGAACGATTAGGAAGCCTTTGCAGGTGTTTTTTGTTACGTTTTTCTAATTTACCGAGATAATGACTTTGGGGATTTCATTGGCTGTAAGCCATAATTATCAACATTAACAGAAATAAACACTTGCAATAGATCACTCTGTTTGTAATAACTATGTAATATATGAGTTTCACTTTTTGTATTGAAATAAATTAACTTTTTGATGATATTCTAATTGTGTGAAAAGCACTTGTATCTGTGTCCTGGGATGGATTTTATACACTGAGGCACATTTCTCTGCGAGTACACAAGATCCTGCCCACTTGATAAAAGATACAGCAATCTTGACCTATGGTTTATTTTAACACTCTACTAAATTCGTATAAAGCATTTCTTGTAAAACTCGCGTTGCGAGTGGAGGATCCTTGGTTCCTTGTGTGGTAATACCTAATTATATGCTTCTCAGAAATACGAAGGCGCATAATTTATATAGCACATACATTGTTAGCCGTGGATGGCGTATCAGTTTTCCAGCCCGTCTCAATGTTGTGGATCTGTTCCACGCCACACTCCCCACAGGTTTAGTCATGGCTACATCTATTATGTAGTCCATGTGCTATTACCATAAGTGGGTGGTGGACCACCTGTATTATTTTGATCTGATTCAGCATTTACCTGTGTAAATTAGCCATTAAGCAGTATGTTTTTCTAACAAAAAAACCTGAACTATTGATTTTCTATCTTATAAAAATGGAGCAAAACGCTTGACATTTCTTTACATCCTGAAGACTTTTTGCCATTAGAGAGTAAAAAAAAAAAAAAGACTTCTTACCTCGGCTACAGTGCTTCTGATCCTATCGAGGACTGACTCAAAATCTACCAGATTAAACAAAGGCTGCTGCTTCAACCTATGCAACTCTGCAGCAAATATATCCTCCTGATTCTTCAATATAGAACCTGTTCAAAAAACAGATCATATTAGAGGCCAATAACAATGTACAGCACCACTCTTATCAGTAAATAGTACTATGTAATAGTATACTGCCCCCTCCCCGAAAATGGTGCACCAGTTTACTACCCTGGATAGAGGGGAATAGGGTTTTCCCCTGCACATACTTGACATAACCCTTTGACCAATTCCCAACCTGTTGGTTGATAAATGCGGTTTCGATGTATAGAGTTCTGCACAGATTCTCGCCACAGTGGTACAGTACAACCAGGGCAAAAAGTGCAGCCGAGTGCACCCAAGTATGGCATCAGAGGCTGAGATGCCGGGGTGTGGGCTTATGGAGAAGTATGGGACAGATGTCCAACTATTACAGTATATAGCAGAGCAGGTATATCATACACAATGAAATGACATGAAAGGACAATCTTTCCGTAGTGAGAATTCTGTATGTATCACATATTATCAGATGATCAGGGCTGTGTGCCGCTTCTTACCAGTTCTAGTCATATTTACATTCTGATTTTCGAACATCTGGACAGATTCCCCGACAAATAAAATCTTCTCAGCAACTCTTACAGGGATATAAGATGGCAGCATTTCAACCCGCAGAGAAAACTGCTTGAGTGATGGAGCCAGCATGTTCTCCTCTTCAATAAGCCTCTAATAGATTACAGAATGTGGCAGAAATTATTCTCCCTTTATCAAATAATCATAAGATTGCATGTCCTCCATTAAGCCTGTAACATATAAGATGACCATTGGACCTACAATCCAAACAGTAATTTGGCTGGCTGCTATCTCACCCAACTGTCCCATACACATGAGCGCTCTATTAGCCAAGGGTTTCTGTTTTCTCCATGATAGAGCCACCGCCAGACATTACTGGCAGTGGCTCACTTTCTAGAGAACATAGAATTGGCAGTTCAGTATCAGACATGTTTGATTACTCTCCAAGACAATGAATTGTCTGGTGCCCTCATACACATTAGACTGTGGCCAAACCCGTTGATACCGGTGGGTTTGGCTTACAGTAGACTAATGTGCATGTGAGACTTTAGTCTGACAACAGAACCATTTACAAGGAAAAATTCTCCATCTGAAGATAGATGGACTAATACTACACAAAAACATGTCTGGAATTATTCAATACAAGAAAAGGATTCTTAGTTGAGGCAAGTCCTCCCTCAGAGCCCCCAGGGGCAAAAAGTAACAACTAAAATGTTTCACATGGATAGCCCTCTGACTTTAACAAAAACTATACAATGCTAAAAGGGTTGTCCACAATTTAGCTAGTAGTGAACTATCCTTAAGAGGGTCCGAAACACTGCACCCCCGCAATCAGCTGTTACTAGATCTTGCAGAATCCAGATGTACGCAATGAATGAAGCCGGCACAGCAAAACTCCGTACACTAGATCGTGGTCTTCTTGGGTACTGCAGCTCTACTCCTATTAATTTAACTAGGTGATGAGCTGCCATAGCCAAAAACAGCCATTGCACAGTGTACGGAGCCGTGCTGTTCCAGCTCTGTACACCGTGTACTTCCAGTGGAAGCGGGACCTGCTAACAGCTGATTGGTGTAGAACTGGTTGAGGTGCAGCATGTTAGACCTTCAATGATTGGATATTGCTGACTTATTTCTCCCCTCTACCAAGAGGTTACCCATGAGATGCCAACATCAAAAAAGAATTTTGGGCTGACAGCTCCCCACTTTAAACCATAATATTGGCTGTAGGCGATTGATTTGACAACTCAATTATAACACCTAGTGTCTTTTCTTACCAAATCTTGCAACTCTCGTAGTTGTTTCCCAGTGAGTCCCCCAATGCCCAAATCATCATCATCATCTTCTGATTGAGCAGAAGAATTGCCAGAAGATGGTCCTTGTCTGACAAAAAACTCCTCATACTGGTCCAAGAGAAGTCCATGAAGCATCCAAGCTGAAAGCTGCTTGTACATGACCCCGTGACACACGGCCAAGATCCTGAAAAAGGGCATGAGGGAAATATACAATGGTAAATATAAAATGGGCAAGTATAGCAGGAGACTGCAGCTAATGGTCAGGAATATGTTACAGTAGTTCCCTGTGAAATAGACTTGCTCCAAAATAAATAATTGTACATAGCGATTCCTGGGGTTTAAGCCTAAATGATAAAGATAGCTTAAGAGGAAGAAAAAGACTCCCAAACTGCGATTATAACAAGCTCACTGACAGATTCTAAGGTGATACATTCTGCAGCCAGCAATATTCTGATAGCGGCTGATGAAGCTAAATAATTAAAAATACAGATACAGGGATAATCTGCATGATTGGAAGCGAGCAGCTGCAGAGAGAATATAACCTAATCTTCTCCCCGTAGCTGCAGCATTAAAGGGGTGGTCCAAAGTCTAAATTAATTTTCATCCCAAATCCTTATTTAATGCCAAAATCTAAACATTTTCTTTAAAAAAATCCCTATCCTACTGTAACTACACTATCTTACTGGTTTTCTCCCCCCCCCCCCCCCCCCCCCTTCCTTATTGATGACGATTCGTTCAAGAATCCTACTGCATGCTGGGATACTGAGAAAAAAAAATTAAAAATCATCAATGACACTTGCACGTGCACAATGGCAGCACACTCTGTTGCCAGATCAGTTCAGCAGTAACAAGCCGGCAACAGAGCGCTGGCAGAATACCTGGCATGTAGTGTCTCTTGCGAGAGGTGGGGAACTGGTCTCTGTATGCCGGGTATTCTGATACCACTCTGTTGCCGGCTTGTTAATGCTGATCTGAGCCAGCAACAGAAAGCACGCTGTCATTGTGCATATCACGCAGGGACCAGCCCAGCCCCTGAAAGTCACAGATGACGCTTTGCTTCATTGAGGGGGCACTGCCTGCTGCAGTAACCACAGCCTCGGCCACCTGATGATGCATGTTCGAGTATCACAGCATGCACAGGGATTCTTCAACAAAGCATCAAAAAAGAAATGGAAAAAAAAGGAAAAGCAGTTAGATAGTGTAGTTATGGAAGGATGGAACATTTTTAATTCAAGTATATTAGAAAGTAGTTTAGATTATGGTATTAAATAGATAGGGTTTTAGGATGAAAATTAATTTGGACTTTGGACCACCCTTTTAAGCCTGGCAAATAGGAGATTAACGTTATTTACCTGCAGATTACCACTATATCTGTAGATAATTAGCTTTTCTGGACATGACAGATTGCCTTTAATATTAGTGCTATTATATATGTCAAAAGTTTCTCTGGTATTCCCGTTAGATAAGAAGTTTAGGTATTCAAGGTAGAGGAAAATATGTGCTCCCCTATTAACCCCAATGGCACAAAACAATATTGTGCTATTTTGCTAATAGTAGCAAATAAGGAATACAGAGGACACAAAGCTACTAGTCTGCTGTACTCGCCCCACTAAAGACCTGATGGCTGATTATTGTGTATACCAGTTAGCAATCCTTCCATCACACAGTGGGGAGGGAGATATGATCTCTCACATCCTGAATTCAGTGGACTATGAATCCAGTGTGTTCTTTGCTTGCACCCATTTGCCAAGCAGCTTGACGCACCAGAAACGGGTGGTATTTTTATTGTGGATACAGGAGATCTTTATGTCAGTGGCAGAAACCCTATTAGTGCTTTGGACAGGATTGGATGAGGCATTACTGGTGAGCTGGACTTTGTTTCTTTATATATTTTTTATGCCAGAGAGAGTAAATCTATAAATCTTTATATCGCCCTTACAAATGGCAGCATATTCAGGTGGCAGAAACTATATGGTGGGAAAATATTTTCTAATATATTTATAGCATGTGAATGGTTTCCTTACTTTTCTAGCGCACTGCGGACTGGAGGAAGTCCCCCACAGCTGTGCTTGTAAACCGTTTCCAAAAGTTGGCAGCCATGAATCTAGTGAAAGAAAGGGATCTGTAGTTATGGCAAAACGTAGAAGATGGGTATATTAACCAGTTACATTCATGCTGCCTAGTTATTATAGCACAGCACTCACTGCAATTGTATTGGGCAGCATGGACCCTTGCTCTGTACACTTCACCATCACCAGGAAGAGTCCTGTTCTGACGAGAAGTTTTCAGTCTTCCAAAAAATGACAACATGGCCACAATTTCATCTTTCAACAATACCTGAATAGTAGGAGCAATCCATGCTCCCATCTCAACTAATAGGTGGGCAGGTTTACCATTAAAGAGTCTAATAAAGCCTGGCTATAATTAATATGAGAAGATCCGTTCATAGCTAAAAGGAGAATATCAGCATGGAGATCTGTAAAGAAGCCTAGCCTGGATACATTTTGCATTTCCATAATCACCATAGAAAGAAATAATTACTTTCTGCAGCCGCTATTTACATGGCCAGTGCTTAGAATTAACACTGCAATGCACTACTAGAAAACAAGTATTACAGTATACTGTCCATTTTACAGAAATTCAGAATTTAGAGAAAATCACAAGGGCAAAATTAGGACTTTAAAAAGAGGCTTCCAAGTGTGTTGGTGCCCATGAAAAAGATGGAAAGCAAACCCTCCTTCCCCCTACAGCCCTGATTACACTCACTATAACAACTTTCTATGTATAGTACATCCCATTTTTTAGAAGTGGTGGATTATAGGTTAGTGGACGTAGAATGGCTTATGACTGAAGAAGACCATAGAGGTTTTTTTGCTAGAGATCCACAAACGCTGATGTTCTAGAAGTCTGAAAAGAGCTAGATAACATTTTGCCCGCAGCCACCATTAGCGTTCGTATGGAGGTTAATGTAACCTCCACTGAACTCAAGAGCAAATCTGATTTGTGACTTCATATTTTCCCCTGAAGTGCTCAGGGGCTGGGTTTTGGGTACTACTGGTATACACTCTATATCATTTCTGCAGTGAATTTCTTGCAGTTTGTACTGTTCATTTAGTATGAAGGAACGGTTAAATGGACAGGACATTCCATATTGTGCTCCATTTCATAATTTCCCTGACATATTAGAGGAAAGAACTTCCTGATGAGTCCCTCAGTGACTAACATTGTACAGTGCAGAAGAGGACCTACACACAATGGACAAATATCCAGGCTACATATCACACTTCCCTCCATTTCTACCTGCAGCATGAGAAGGAGCGGCCATCACTATGGGTAGAACATCATTACAATACCTTCTGGCTCTTTATCTGTTCCACCACAATCATTACTGATGGAAAAAGGAGATGAAACTGAAAAACAGGAAACATGGAAACAATAGATCATCAGAAAATTGATCCATCCATAGTCTGGATGATCAATCAGATTAATTTGATGAATTTGTCATTTCAGATACACAGATTCTGATTTTAAGCATCTCTGTATTCGTGGAATATAACCCATCATTGGGACCCACAGTGTGGCAACTGTCTGTACTCGTCCTTCCTGCAGTCGTCTCCTCGTGTTTGTACCCTAGGAGTGTTACTTTTGTGTTGAGCCAAGTTGGGTCCATGCCTGCTCTTCTCATATACCATGTTTTGGAGACCTGCTGGGTCTGATACCCATGTTCCCAACTCCTCTCCCTTCTGGTGTCTTCTGCTGGTGGACCCAGCAGTCTATGAGGGCCATAGTCGTTCCGTATAGGTCATAATCAACTTGAGCCAGGAGGCCATACCAAAAAGTCTTACTCCACTATGGATTATAAAGGTGAAGCCGACACTTCTATATCACTGCATGTCTAAGAGAGAGGACTACCTGTCCAGCTGCCAGCGCTCACCGTTATGGCCTACACTCAATCATCACTAACACATCTTAGATCAGCTATATCAGTGTGTTATTTAATGGTAGAAAGGAGATGTGTGATAGTTGTAAGGCTGGATAATTTATAAGTGATTTACAGTCATTATTTATCATGCTTGTGTCTTAGTATTCTTTTAGCTTGTCTAGACAAAAAAAAACACAAGGAAATTCAGATTACTAACGAAAATGGTTATTAAGATAGGAAAAAATGAAATTTTAACATTAGGCTTAAGGAAAGCCAAGTAACCAAAGACTACTAATATTGCCGTAAAATAAACATAATACGTAACACATATCAGCTTAAAAAGGTAGCAGATAGATAAGGCATATAAAGTATTAACACATAGAATGTGCCAGGGTAGATGAGCATTATTATTATTATTACTCTGCTTTGCTTATATAGCACCATCAAATTCTGCAGCGCTTTACAAACATTATCATCACTGTCCCCATTGGAGATCACAATGTACGTTCCCTATCAGTATGTCTTTGGAGGGTGGGAGGAAAACTGGAGAACCCGGAGGAAACCCACGCAAACACGGGGAGAACATACAAACTCCTTGTAGATGTTGTTCTTGGTGGGATTTGAACTCAGGCTCCCAGATCAGCAAAGCAACAGTGCTGTCCACAGGAATGTAAATGTACAAGTCAGATCTAGAATACACGGGTGACTGGCAGAACATCAGCAATGCCTATATATGCCCATTAAAGTCTCTTGCCGACGGTTTGGCACCTTCCCAAAGCACATTCTGTACAAGTCTCGTGTGCTGCCTCCCTTACTGCGTGACCCATCTGTTTTAACCCTGTTTTGTATTAACCCCTTCATGACCTTGGGATTTTTCGTTTTTCCGTGTTCGTTTTTCACTCCCCTCCTTCCCAGAGCCATAACTTTTTTATTTTTCCGTCAATTTGGCCATGTGAGGGCTTATTTTTTGTGGGACGAGTTGTACTTTTGAACGACATCATTGGTTTTACCATGTTGTGTACTAGAAAACGGGAAAAAAATTCCAAGTGCGGTGAAATTGCAAAAAAAGTGCAATCCCACACTTGTTTTTTGCTAGGTTCACTAAATCCTAAAACGACCTGCCATTATGATTCTCCAGGTCACTACGAGTTCATAGAAACCTAACATGTCTAGGTTATTTTTTACCTAAGTGGTGAAAAAAAATTCCAAACTTTGCTAAAAAAAAAAAATTATAAAAAATTGCGCCATTTTCCGATACTCGTAGCGTCTCCATTTTTCATGATCTGGGGTCGGTTGAGGGCTTATTTTTTGCGTGCCGAGCTGGCGTTTTTAATGATTCCAATTCGGTGCAGATACGTTCTTTTGATCGCCCGTTATTACATTTTAATGCAATGTCGCGGCGACCAAAAAAACGTAATTCTGGCTTTTCGACTTTTTTTTCTCGTTACGCCGTTTAGCGATCAGGTTAATGCTTTTTTTTATTGATAGATCGGGCGATTCTGAACGAGGCGATACCAAATATGTGTAGGTTTGATTTTTTTTTTTATCGATTTATTTTGATTGGGGCGAAAGGGGGTTGATTTAACCCCTTCACCCCCAAGGGTGGTTTGCACGTTAATGACCAGGCCAATTTTTACAATTCTGACCACTGTCCCTTTATGAGGTTATAACTCTGGAACGCTTCAATGGATCTTGGCAATTCTGACATTGTTTTCTCGTGACATATTGTACTTCATGTTAGTGGTAAAATTTATTCGATATAACTTGCGTTTATTTGTGAAAAAAACCGAAATTTGGCGAAAATTTAGAAAATTTTGCAATTTTTCAACTCTGAATTTTTATGCCCTTAAATCACAGAGATAGGTCACGCAAAATACTTAATAAGTAACATTTCCCACATGTATACTTTACATCAGCACAATTTTGGAACCAAAATTTTTTTTTGTTAGGGAGTTATAAGGGTTAAAATTTGACCAGAAATTTCTCATTTTTACAACACCATTTTTTTTTTAGGGACCACATCTCATTTGAAGTCATTTTGAGGGGTCTATATGATAGAAAATAACCAAGTGTGACACCATTCTAAAAACTGCACCCCTCAAGGTGCTCAAAACCACATTCAAGAAGTTTATTAACCCTTCAGGTGTTTCACACGAATATTTGGAATGTTTTAAAAAAAATGAACATTTACCGTATATACTCGAGTATAAGCCGACCCGAGTATAAGCCGACCCCCCTAATTTTGCCACAAAAAACTGGGAAAACTTATTGACTCGAGTATAAGCCTAGGGTGGAAAATGCAGCAGCTACCGGTGAATTTCAAAAATAAAAATAGATGCTCCATACTGTTCATTATGGCCCCATAGCTGTGCCATATAGTGCTCTGCACCATTATTGCCCCATAGCTGTGCCATACAGTGCTCTGCACCATTATTGCCCCATAGCTGTGCCATATAGTGCTCCGCACCGTCCATTATTGCCCCATAGCTGTGCCATACAGTGCTCTGCACCATTATTGCCCCATAGCTGTGCCATACAGTGCTCTGCACCATTATTGCCCCATAGCTGTGCCATACAGTGCTCTGCACCATTATTGCCCCATAGCTGTGCCATACAGTGCTCTGCACCATTATTGCCCCATAGCTGTGCCATATAGTGCTCTGCACCGTCCATAATTGCCCCATAGCTGTGCCATACAGTGCTCTGCACCATTATTGCCCCATAGCTGTGCCATACAGTGCTCTGCACCATTATTGCCCCATAGCTGTGCCATACAGTGCTCTGCACCATTATTGCCCCATAGCTGTGCCATATAGTGCTCTGCACCATTATTGCCCCATAGCTGTGCCATATAGTGCTCTGCACCGTCCATAATTGCCCCATAGCTGTGCCATACAGTGCTCTGCACCATTATTGCCCCATAGCTGTGCCATACAGTGCTCTGCACCATTATTGCCCCATAACTGTGCCATATAGTGCTCTGCACCATTATTGCCCCATAGCTGTGCCATATAGTGCTCTGCACCGTTCATTATTGCCCCATAGCTGTGCCATATAGTGCTCTGCACCATCCATTATTGCCCCATAGCTGTGCCATATAGTGCTCTGCACCATTATTGCCCCATAGCTGTGCCATACAGTGCTCTGCACCATTACTGCCCCATAGCTGTGCCATACAGTACTCTGCACCGTCCATTATTGCCCCATAGCTGTGCCATATAGTGCTCTGCACCATTACTGCCCCATAGCTGTGCCATACAGTGCTCTGCACCATTGCCCCATAGCTCTGCCATATAGTGCTCTGCACCGTCCATTATTGCCCCATAGCTGTGCTGCTGCAATAAAAATAATAAAACACATACTCACCTCTCTTGCAGCTCCTCGGCGCCATCTTCCCGGCGTCTCTCTGCACTGACTGATCAGGCAGAGGGCGGCGCGCACACTATATGCGTCATCGCGCCCTCTGACCTGCACAGTCAGTGAGGAGAGAGAGACGCCGGGAAGATGGAGACAGCGCCCGGCGTGTGGAACGCGGACAGGTGACTATGTAATACTTACCTGCTCCCGGCGTCCCGCTCCTTCCCCCTGCCTGTCTTCGGTGCTGCAGCCTCTTTCTCTATCAGCGGTCACCGGCACCGCTTCATTAGAGAAATGAATAGGCGGCTCCGCCCCTATGGGAGGTGGAGCCGCCTATTCATTTCTCTAATGAGCGGTCCCACGTGACCGCTCAGGGGAAGAGGCTGCGGCACCCGGAGACAGTGGGACGGGCAGGGGGAGCGACAGGATCGCCGGGACTAGGTAAGTATATGACAGTGCTCACCCGCCGACCCCACCACCGATCATGACTCGAGTATAAGCCGAGGGGGCACTTTCAGCCCAAAAATTTGGGCTGAAAATCTCGGCTTATACTCGAGTATATACGGTAACTTTTTTTCACACAAAATTTATTTCAGCTCCAATTTGTTTTATTTTACCAAGGGTAACAGGAGAAAATGGACCCCAAAAGTTGTTGTACAATTTGTCCTGAGTACGCCGATACCCCATATGTGGGGGTAAACCACTGTTTGGGCGCATGGCAGAGCTCGGAAGGAAAGGAGCGCCATTTGACTTTTCAATGCAAAATTAACTGGAATTGAGATGGGACGCCATGTTGCGTTTGGAGAGCCCCTGATGTGCCTAACATTGAAACCCCCCACAAGTGACACCATTTTGGAAAGTAGACCCCCTAAGGAACTTATCTAGATATGTGGTGAGCACTTTGACCTACCAAGTGCTTCACAGAAGTTTAGAATGCAGAGCCGTAAAAATAAAAATCATATTTTTTCACAAAAATGATTTTTTAGCCCCCAGTTTTGTATTTTCACAAGGGTAACAGGATAAATTGGACCCTAAACGTTGTTGTCCAATTTGTTCTGAGTACGCTGATACCCCATATGTGGGGGGAACCACTGTTTGGGCGCATGGCAAAGCTCGGAAGGGAAGGAGCGCTATTTGGAATGCAGACTTGGATTGGTCTGCAGTCGTCACGTTGCATTTGCAGAGCCCCTGATGTACCCATACAGTAGAAACCCCCCACAAGTGACCCCATATTGGAAACTAGACCTCCCAAGGAACTTATCTAGATGTGTTGTGAGAACTTTGAACCCCCAAGTGTTTCACTACAGTTTACAACGCAGAGCCGTGAAAATAAAAAAATCCTTTTTTTTTTCCCACAAAAATGATTTTTAGCCCCCCAAATTTTTATTTTCCCAAGGATAACAAGAGAACTTCGACCCCAAAAGTTGTCCAATTTGTCCCGAGTACGCTGATACCCCCCCCATATGTTGGGGTAAACCCCTGTTTGGGCGCACGGGAGAGCTCGGAAGGGAAGGAGCACTGTTTTACTTTTTCAACGCAGAATTGGCTGGAATTGAGATCGGACGCCATGTCGCGTTTGGAGAGCCCCTGATGTGCCTAAACAGTGGAAACCCCCCAATTCTACCTGAAAACCCTAATCCAAACACACCCCTAACCCTAATCCCAACGGTAACCCTAACCACACCCCTAACCCTGACACACCCCTAACTCTAATCCCAACCCTAATCCCAACCGTAAATGTAATCCAAACCCTAACCCTAACTTTAGCCCCAACCCTAACTTTAGCCCCAACCCTAACCCTAACTTTAGCCCCAACCCGAACCCTAACTTTAGCCCTCAACCCTATCCCCAACCCTAGCCCCAACCCTAGCCCTAACCCTAGCCCTAACCGGAAAATGGAAATAAATACATTTTTTTAATTTTTTTATTTTTCGCTAACTAAGGGGGTGATGAAGGGGGGTTTGATTTACTTTTATAGCGGGTTTTTTAGCGGATTTTTATGATTGGCAGCCGTCACACACTGAAAGACGATTTTTATTGCAAAAAATATTTTTTGCGTTACAACATTTTGAGACCTATAATTTTTCCATATTTTGGTCCACAGAGTCATGTGAGGTCTTGTTTTTTGCGGGACGAGTTAACGTTTTTATTGGTAACATTTTCGGACACGTGACAGTTTTTGATCACTTTTTATTCCGATTTTTGTGAGGCAGAATGACCAAAAACCAGCTATTCATGAATTTCTTTTATGGGAGGCGTTTATACCGTTCCACGTTTGGTAAAATTGATAAAGCAGTTTTATTCTTCGGGTCAGTACGATTACAGCGATATCTCATTTATATCATTTTTTTTATGTTTTGGCGCTTTTATACGATAAAAGCTATTATAGAAAAAATAATTATTTTGGCATCGCTTTATTCTGAGGACTATAACTTTTTTATTTTTTTGCTTATGATGCTGTATGGTGGCTCGTTTTTTGCAGGACAAGATGACGTTTTCAGCGGTACCATGGTTATTTATATCTGTCTTTTTGATCGCGTGTTATTCCACTTTTTGTTCGGCGATATGATAATAAAGCGTTGTTTTTTGGCTCTTTTTTTTTTTCCTTACGGTGTTCACTGAAGGGGTTAACTAGTGGGACAGTTTTATAGGTTGGGTCATTACGGACGCGGCGATACTAAATATGTGTACTTTTATTGTTTTTTTTGTTTTTTTAGATAAAGAAATGTATTTATGGGAATAATATATATATTTTTTTCTTTATTTAGGATTTTTTTTTTTTTTTTTTTTTTTTTTTACACATGTGGAAATTTTTTTTTTTACTTTTTTACTTTGTCCCAGGGGGGGACATCACAGATCGCCGATCTGACAGTTTGCACAGCACTCTGTCAGATCGGCGATCTTACTTTCATCGGAGCAGGATGCTCTGCAGCCTGCTCCGGACCCGGAAGTACTCCCTGCAGGACCCGGATGCAGTCCCGCAGCCATTTTGGATCCGGGGACTGCAGGGAGGAGACGCTCGGTACAAGGTGAGTACATCACCTTGTACCGATCGTCTCAGGGAAGCACGCAGGGAGCCCCCTCCCTGCGCGATGCTTCCCTGTACCGCCGGTACACCGCGATCATGTTTGATCGCGGTGTGCCAGGGGTTAATGTGCCGGGGGCGGTCCGTGACCACTCCTGGCACATAGTGCCGGATGTCAGCTGCGATAGTCAGCTGACACCCGGTCGCGATCGGCCGCGCTCCCCCCGTGAGCGCGGCCGATCGCATATGACGTACTATCCCGTCGGTGGTCATACGGGCCCACCCCACCTCGACGGGATAGTACGTCAGATGTCAGAAAGGGGTTAAACTTTTATATTTTTTTTATTTTTTTCATATTTTTTTTAACTTTTTTTTTTTTTACTTTTGCCATGCTTCAATAGCCTCCATGGGAGGCTAGAAGCAGGCACAGCACGATCGCCTCTGCTACATAGCAGCGATCTGCTGTTCGCAGCTATGTAGCAGAAAATCAGGTGTGCTGTGAGCGCCGACCACAGGGTGGCGCTCACAGCTGCCGGGGATCAGTAACCATAGAGGTCTCAAGGACCTCTATGGTTACAATGGAGAAGCATCGCCGACCTCCGATCATGTGACGGGGGTCGGCGATGTGCTCATATCCGGCCGCCCGGCCGGATGCGGTAGTTAAATGCCGCTGTCTGCGTTTGACAGCGGTATTTAACTAGTTAATAGCGGCGGGTGAATCGCGATTTCACCCGCCGCTATTGCGGGCACATGTCAGCTGTTCAAAACAGCTGACATGTCCCGGCTTTGATGTGGGCTCACTGCGGAGCCCACATCAAAGCAGGGGATCTGACCTCGGACGTACTATCCCGTCCGAGGTCAGTAAGGGGTTAACTTTCTCAACAGATCTATATTTTTAGCTGTCTAGCAGTTTTTTTTGTGTTAGGGTGTTTGCAAACGTTGCATTTTTGTTGCATTTTTTCTGCACAGTTTTGTCACAAAACCTGAATAATTTCCTAGCAGCAGGAAAAGTGAATGAGATTCCTGAAGTCTCATGCACACGTTGATTATTTTTTCCTAAATCATTCTTTTTCTTGCAGATTTATATCTACAGCATATACATTATTGCAACTGATTTCACCCATACTAATGAATTGGGGGGATAGGGTAGTGAAAATAATAATATTTAAAAAAGAAAAATCTGCAACAATAAAACCTAAAAATAAAATGACAAAAACATAATTTTTTCCTGCCAACACATCAAGATTTCCAGAAGAATTTCACTAAACGTGTGCACACATAACCTTAGATGTATATCTACTGATGAGGCTGTAGCAATACATTATATTCTATTCTCATTATAATATTATATACATACATATATATATATATATATATATGTTATACCCACGACTTATGCGATGTGAAGCATTTTGCGATCATGTATACTGCATGTGCATATATATCCCCAAGAAAAGTATGTTTATATATTTATTTTTATTTTCTGTTTGCATACTTTTACTTTTACAACTGTGAAACAAGTGGTGCTTGGTATGTAATATTAACGGATTAAAAAGCCCACGCTGGTTAATGTGCCTTCTGTTACATGAACTCACCTGATCAAGGGAGTAGTTAATGTGGGATATTGAAAGATGAGGATCGGCCAAGAACTGTATAAGAAAAAAAAAAAAATAGAGAAGACAAGAAGATTCATTTCTTTGGAAGTTTAATGTATGTTTAACTTCTAACCCCCTACAGGACCAAGACAACAAAAAAAGAATACAGCGTGAAGAAGGTACAGAAATAATTACAGTATTTTCCAGACTGGAAGTCTTAGTTTTTAGCAAGAAAAAAAAAAAATCTTTCAAAAAAGTTGTTGCATTTTCCAGAACGGAGGCAGTGGGAATGGCCACCACAATGGACTTCTCTCCAGCTCTGAAAGTGCACACACACACACACACACCTGGATAGAAGAAAGAAACATGGCCCGATCCCCCCCAGAAACCGTTCAAAACTACAAAGTGATTTACTTTGTAAACAAAAGAATATTGTTCCAGTACAGGAGTCATTCATTTGTCAGAAATTGTCTTACAGTTGCCTCCTTTGTAGCTGGATTAAAAAACAATCTACATAACTAGTTTTTCCGGCCCTCAATAAAACAGACAGCAAATGGTTTTGTTTCTTTTAAACATATGAAAGGATCTTCTCAGGTTGGAATGCCATTCCTTATCCTCGGAGGAGCCTTGTTAATGGAGCGGCGGTCCATCACCCCCTCCACTGCAATCATTCTCTGGGGGACTGCAGTAGATTGCCGAGTGCTGCACTCAGATGGTCTTCAGCACTCTCGTATGAATGAATGGTGCCAGTGGTGAGAATGGTCAACCTGCGCTCTGTTCACACAGGGGTTTTCAGAGCTCCGGTCAACAAGATCGCTGGCGGATCCTGCAGTCAGACCCTCAATGATTGGGAAGTTTATCTCCTATACGATAGATTAGGGGTAACTAACATTTTAGAATACTCCTATACATCTGGTGGAAACAGATCACCACAATACATTCCACCGGTTTATGAAACGTCTGTAACAGTCAGTTTTTTTCTCATATGTATCTCCCATGGCAGAGGAAAAAGTAATAGAGCATATGATTGATTGACATAGGGCTGAGCAAGTAATAATGGTGCATCTCTGAGACCCCCATAAATTGGCAGAGTGGCGGACTCGCATGGCATGTTAGAAAGAAGTAGATGAGGTGGAGAGGTGGGCACGTACAAATGTGGATATCTTCATTCTCATTTATGGGCTTAGTAAAGGTTCATGTGTTTCAGCAACTCATATTAACCATGTTTAGGAAAGCCACAGTCATGGCACCTTGCATCCTGGATTGCAGATGAGGGAGGAGGTGACCCCCAGACACATACACAAAATGTGGGAGCCTTGGAGAGGGAACCAGCATCTAAAAGTCTTAGATGATAATTCCCCTTTACTGTAAATGGGAATTAGTAATAAGTGTTATTGTGGCCCTTGGACCAAAAAGTTTGGCACCCAACACTAAATACATATCTCATCTATTCAATGGTAATAAATGTATTCTTGCTGGTGGTCTGAGCACTGAGACCCCTACAAATCTCCATAGAGGTATGACTAGTGAGGTAGTATGCATACATGATCACCACTCTACTCACTATCAATAGGGCTAGTGAAGATGGCCAAGTGCTGGAGAAGAAAAAGGACAACCCATCTCATTCGCAGAGACGCAAGAGCAACAAACATCTGATAATACAAGTCTACTACACAGTATTTCTAATCCACATGCCTTGGCAGAATTAGAGTTTACCCCTCGCAGCATGTTATTCCATCCTGCAGCAACATTAAGAAAAAACTGAAAACACGATCTGTTGGTGGCTCTTGCGGACTGAAGTTGGGGGCCACTGCTCTGAACAATGTGTTACCAACAATTCACAGAACTAATTGTTCAGTAGAAATCTGGTTTTTAAGTTCATAGACCTCCCAAAAGATACTTTCTTGATGTGCTCCTAGCACATATGCACACATTAGGCTACTCTCACACTAGCGTTAACTGCATTCCGTCACAATGCGTCGTTTTGCCGAAAAAACGCATCCTGCAAAAGTGTTTGCAGGATGCGTTTTTTCACCATTGATTAACATGAAGCGACGCATTGTGACGGATTGCCACACGTCGCACCCGTCGTGCGACGGATGCGTCGTGCAGTGGCGGACCGTCGGGAGCAAAAAACGCTACATGTAACGAGCCCGACGCTAGTGTGAAAGTAGCCTAACACTATGGTGTTGTTTTAGTGATGCGGTGGAAAGCAGAATACCTGGAGGAAATCATATAAACTGAAACCCAGGTTACTGCAGCAAGGTAAGTGTCCTGACCACTGAGCCACCCTGCTGTGCCAATACACCACATGCCCCCAGGGACTTCCATCAGAGGGTACTTATTTGTGTAGGTTTATGGAGATCTGAAGACACATACAATCATATCATTACTACTACCTCTTGCTCCAAGTCTAACAAAGACTGTCTGTAAGGCTGAAGAATTGATTCCAATCCTCTGCAAAAAGCCCTCAAGTAAATTCCATGCAATCCAGTCTGCCCGGGCTGGGAAGGGTGGTGATCCTGGAAGAGAAGAACACATTTTAATATTAATGCATTTATCACATATGCATATACAATGTATTTGTTAACATTTTCTTAGGAAAAACTTTTCATTGATTGATGGAAGCCATACAAAGCAATAAACTCACTCGTAAGAATGAAATGCCCTGTTGAGTGCAGCGTACTACAATACTACAAGTACTACAGTGCGCAGGCGCCAGGAAAGGTCAGAGAGGCCCAGCGCCTGTGCACTGCAGTACTTTGCTCTGCCCTCAGCAGGGCAAATCAGTAAGCCTGCGCCGGAGCCATGACAGGAAGCAAGGAAGAGGACGTCATAGCATGAAGATGGGAGGCGCCGGACCTGCAACGCCCATCGGACCGCCCGCCCAGGTGAGTATAATCTAACCTCTTTTTCTTATCTTTCAGGATACATCAGGGGCTTATGTACAGCATTACAGAATGCTGGAGATAAGCCCCTGATGCCGGTGGCCGAAGCTTACATACGAAAAAGTAGGTGACAGATTCCCTTTTAAAACAGTCCTTAGTATTATGCCCTTTAGTATTCACCGGACACTGATAAGACATGTGATAGGATGAATAGTAAATACAGAGCAGCCCTCACACAGTATTACTATGCCCTGAAGGAGCTCATGTCTCAGTAATGAAAACCGCCTCACAGGCAGACTTGTCTAGTTGCCCATAGCAACCAATCAGAGCTCAGCTTTCCCTTTACCTCAGCAGCTTCAGTGATGAAAGCTCCCTGTATAGTAAGCAGTAATGACAATCCTACTATGATAATATTGCTGCTCACACTTTACCTCAGCAGCTTCAGTGATGAAAGCTCCCACACGCATGTGATCCATGTGTTTGTGCGTGCACAGTGCAAGTGTCCATGGTGTGTGTGAGAACCAGGGGCGTAACTACCGCGGTCGCAGCGGTCGCCATTGCGACCGGGCCCCGCAGGTCAGGGACCCCGGGCCGGCAGGTCTGAGCAGGGCCAGGCTGGCCATCGGGCACTTCTGGCAAATGCCAGAAGAGCCGATGCCAGTAGTGGGCCGCTGCACTGTTCCTCCCCCGGAACCCCCCCCAGTGCCGCCGCCGCCGCCGCATTTAACTATACCGGCGTCTATGACACCGGTATAGTTCAATGCAATGATGGGAGGAGAGAGCGTCACCTGACGCTTCCTCTCCCATCATTCCCCGCTCTGCCTCTGACAGTACACTGCGGGTGCGCGATGACGTCATATCATCGCGCACCTGCAGTGTCCTGGGCAGACTGCAGCCGCCAGGAGCAGCGCGGGCAAAAGGAAAGGTGAGGAGAGTTTTTGTTTTTTTTTTCTTTTTAACCGGACTGTGGGGCCATTATCGGGGGGGGGGGGAATGAGATGAGATGTGGGCTGTGCTCTATATATCCCTGTGCGGGCTCTGCTGTATATACCCCTGTGGGGACTCTGCTGTATATATCCCTGTGCGGGCTCTGCTGTATATACCACTGTGCGGGCTCTGCTGTATATACCACTGTGCGGGCTCTGCTGTATATACCACTGTGCGGGCTCTGCTGTATATACCACTGTGCGGGCTCTGCTGTATATAACACTGTGCGGGCTGTGCTGTATATACCACTGTGCGGGCTCTGCTGTATATAACACTGTGCGGGCTGTGCTGTATATACCACTGTGCGGGCTCTGCTGTATATAACACTGTGCGGGCTGTGCTCTATATACCACTGTGCGGGCTCTGCTGTATATAACACTGTGCGGGCTGTGCTGTATATACCACTGTGCGGGCTGTGCTCTATATACCACTGTGCAGGCTCTGCTGTATATAACACTGTGCGGGCTGTGCTCTATATACCACTGTGCGGGCTGTGCTCTATATACCACTGTGCGGGCTGTGCTCTATATACCACTGTGCGGGCTGTGCTCTATATACCACTGCGGGCTGTGCTCTATATACCACTGTGCGGTCTGTGCTGTATATACCACTGTGCGGGCTGTGCTCTATATACCCCTGTGCGGGCTCTGCTGTATATAACACTGTGCGGGCTGTGCTGTATATACCACTGTGCGGGCTCTGCTGTATATAACACTGTGCGGGCTGTGCTCTATATACCACTGTGCGGGCTCTGCTGTATATAACACTGTGCGGGCTGTGCTGTATATACCACTGTGCGGGCTGTGCTCTATATACCACTGTGCAGGCTCTGCTGTATATACCACTGTGCGGGCTCTGCTGTATATAACACTGTGCGGGCTGTGCTCTATATACCACTGTGCGGGCTGTGCTCTATATACCACTGTGCGGGCTGTGCTCTATATACCACTGTGCGGGCTGTGCTCTATATACCACTGCGGGCTGTGCTCTATATACCACTGTGCGGTCTGTGCTGTATATACCACTGTGCAGGCTGTGCTGTATATACCACTGTGCGGGCTGTGCTGTATATACCACTGTGCGGGCTGTGCTGTATATACCACTGTGCGGGCTCTGCTGGATATACCACTGTGCGGGCTGTGCTCTATATATCCCTGTGCGGGCTCTGCTGTATATACCACTGTGCGGGCTGTGCTCTATATACCACTGTGCAGGCTCTGCTGTATATATCCCTGTGCGGGCTCTGCTGTATATACCACTGTGCGGGCTGTGCTCTATATACCACTGTGCGGGCTGTGCTCTATATACCACTGCGGGCTGTGCTCTATATACCACTGTGCGGTCTGTGCTGTATATACCACTGTGCGGGCTCTGCTGTATATACCACTGTGCGGGCTGTGCTGTATATACCACTGTGCGGGCTGTGCTGTATATACCACTGTGCGGGCTGTGCTGTATATACCACTGTGCGGGCTGTGCTGTATATACCACTGTGCGGGCTCTGCTGGATATACCACTGTGCGGGCTGTGCTCTATATATCCCTGTGCGGGCTCTGCTGTATATACCACTGTGCGGGCTGTGCTGGATATACCACTGTGCGGTCTGTGCTGGATATACCACTGTGCGGTCTGTGCTGGATATACCACTGTGCGGTCTGTGCTGGATATACCACTGTGCGGGCTGTGCTGGATATACCACTGTGCGGGCTGTGCTGGATATACCACTGTGTGGGCTGTGCTGGCACCCAACACCATGTTGCAGTGCAGGAGATTCCTGCAACAGTCCGAGGCGTATCTAGGGGAAGCGGGGCGGGGGAAGGTGGGGGGGTTGTGGGGGCGGGGGAAGGTGGGGGGGGTAGGGGGTGGGGTAGGGGGGGGGGTAGGGGGGGGCCCCATTTGGAAGTTCGCACCGGGGCCCATAACTTTGTAGTTACGCCACTGGTGAGAACGCATGTGCTCTGTTCGTCCGTGTGCGTATGGTGCATCCATCGGAGTGTGTTTGCATGCGTGTGTGGTCCTTGCGTGCGTAGTGTGAATGTGGTATTTATGGGGTGGTGTTTGTGTTGTGTGTGTTGTGTGTGTCTAAAGTGGTCTGGTGTTTGTGTGGCATTTGTGTGGTGTTGTGCTTGTGGGTTGGTGTATGTGTGTTGTCTGTGTGATGTTTGTATGGCGTTTGTGAAATGTTTGTTGTGTGTGGTGGTGTGACCCCTTTAGCAGCGACTCTTGGCGCCGTCGCTATAATCTGTCCCTGTCTGTCACAACTGTTGTTTTCCCCTCAGCACTGTTACTTTCACCTTCACATTTCTCCATTATATGTATAGGGCCTAACTTCGGGGGCCCCAATCTCATGATGGGGGAACGCTAGCGAGATTTAACGTGCGCAGTATTCTGCTCTTGTGGGTGGAGAGGAGGCGTGCCAAATTTCACACAAATCGGACGAGAACTGTGGATTTGTATAGAGCGGGCTACTACAGATTTTTTATATATATAGATAATGCGATGATTGTAACCATCACAAAGGGCAGCCAATGTAATATTGCAATAAACCCAGAGTGTAACCAAACAGTATATTAACATTAGTGATAAGCGAAGGTTCTCTAATAAGGCACTATCCGAGCATGCCCTGTGTGGTAACCGAGTGTCTTTATCCAAGGAAAACTAAAAAATATAGTGAGCGTTAGGCTATGTTCACACGGTGCGGTTTTTGCTGCGGATCCGCAGCGGATTTGCACTGCGGATCCGCAGCAGTTTTCCATGTAGGTTACAGTACAATGTAACCCAATGGAAAACAGGACCCGCTGTGCCGACGATCCTTTTTTCCACAGGCAAATCCGCAGCGGTTTTGCCTGCAGAAAAAAAGAAGTACCATGTCAATTCTTTCTGCGGATTCCGCTGCGGGTTTCCAGCAGCACCAATAGGAAACTGCATTTGGAAACCCGCAGTGGAATCCGCAGAAGAAAAAGGATCAAAAACCGCAGCTAAAATCAGCGCTGAATTTAGCTGCGGTTTTTCAAAACAGGACCTGAAAAAAAAAGGATGAAAAAAAGGAACGTGTGAACGTAGCCTTACACTCAGATTAAACTCACCTGTTTAATCCGAAAAAACAGCATATAGTGCAAAATCAGCTGCAGCAGATCCACGGGTCAGCTAGTGACCACCACACAGCAATAAGTCAGAAGGAGTTTGTAGATAGTCTACACGCTGCCGCCAGGATTTAAGACATATATCCCTAGATACATGTGGTTTTCTTGAAGAAGAAGTAACTTTGCACTTCAAAACGCATCAAAATAAACCATCATTTTACTACACTGGGATATACCAGTATGTCTTAAATCCTGTCGGCAGAATGGAGACTATCCTCGAACTATCTTCGAACTCCTGACCTATTGATAACTGAGTGCCTTTCGCGTGCCTGAAAAATATGTTCGAGTCCCTGCGGCTGCATGTCTCGTGGCTGTTCGAAAGCTCCAACACATGCAGTTTGTTAGGCAATCCCTGCGTGTGTTGCGGAGACACTCGGTTAGGACTCGAGCATGTTCGGATAGCACCTTATCCTATAACACCTTATCCAAGCACATTTGCTCATCACTAGTTAACACCCGATCACCAGCTACGCGGCTCCAGCATGTTTAAATATGAAAAAAGTAAAACCTGTCAAACATTATCCACACCATAGAAAACAATGGAACAAAATATGCAAGAATGTGAAAAAATACGCAAAGCAACCAAGGGCAAAAACTCACTCCTGCTTAGCTATAGGGAAAAAGATCATCGTCATCTTACACCATAGTATCCAGGCTAAGGCTAGACCGCTCTGAACTATGTGGGCCTCTCTTCTCCTCTGGATCAGACATCTGCAGAGGATACTTTTATATCCCCCTTCTATTATATACATCATTCATCCTGTATAGTATTCAGCACAATATATTGATGTTATTTCTCATGATGGGAATATCTTACCATATACTGACAGGGGAAGCCATACCAGTTGTCACCAAATGTTCATATAGTTCACAAGGAAAGACAACTATTGTGGGCCTCTGTCATAAATAAGTAATGGTGCCCACCTGCTCGGGGCTGGAACATTATACACTTTTTGTAGGTATCGCCTTTATGTAGATAACTGCGATGTGCGACTGTCACATTTTTTATGATTTATATATAGACTGCATTGTTCTCTTTTTAGGCAATTTTAAATGTCAGCAAGAAAAATCAAAGTAAAACATTGTTACTCTCCACACGTCACTCCTCATTCTCAATAACAATACTTGTCAAGAGCTTAAAAATAGGTTTCCAAAATCAGCAGCTTTGATCATTTTCAACTTCTGCGCTAGCGTGATGACAACTTTCCAAGTTCATAGGTGGCAAAATTACAACACGTGCCCATCGGATGATCCAACTGCAATCAAAGTTTGGGGCCGGTTTAGACGTCCATAAAACACGGATCAGGGTTGGATTCCAAAACCCAGCACAATGGCCTGGTCTCCTGACCTGAGGTACCTACCGCGGAGGCATAGATGAGTCCGCTCAGATCAGGACACCCGGTGGTCAATGCTGGGTATTGCAGACCGTGCCCAATCGGTGTTTAACTGATGTATGAAATCAGCTTTAGATGCATGCCACTTGTCAGGTTTTTTGGGCCTCTTTAGGATATGTTCTTTTTTCAAGCAGGCTTCCACTCGGAAGCCTGCCTGAAAAAGTGTTTACCAAACACCCAATAATGGACATCTGTGTTTCTATGTAAAAACAACTGACGGTTTCTATGTTCAGGCTTTGGAATGTCCTTTAACAGCTTCAGTGTTCCAAAGACAGAGAGTGGCTAAAAGAAGAGACCGGACCATTCTTCAGGTAACTTCTGCTCTGAAGACGCTCTATACTTTATAATAGAAGTGAATGGGAAGGTTCAACAGAAGTGCAGGGCATCCTTAAAAACACCTTGCCAACATTTTTGCTTAAAAAACACTAACAGATTCTGCTTTGTTGAATGGAATTTAAAAAAAAAAAAGTTTGTAAAACTCTAATAGCAAAAGATGCCTCAATATTGCTTGAAAAAATGATCAAAAAAAAAAAAAAGAAAAACACCAACGTTTTAAAAACATCAAAAAAGCGCTTAAAAATGACCAAAAAGTCCGTGGGATTTCCTTAGAAAGATGTTTTGATCATACAATGACCTTCATCAGTTAGACAGATTGCTGCGTGCATAAGTATACAAGTAATAACGAATGCTGTGGATGAGCAGCGCGAGCTGCAGCAGTGAGTGTCGTTCCTGCTCATGCAGAGCGTTATTAAGGATGTCAGATCTCCGGGAATCTGATATTGATGACCTATGCAATGGACCATCCATGAATATGTGATGACTGGACCACACCATTAAAGGGAAATTGTCAGCAGGATTGAGCTCAGCAACCTACACACTGTGTCAGGTCAGCGCCGTTATACTGATGCACCGTTAAAATGATACCTTGGTTAATGAAATCAGTCTTGTGGTTGCTGTTTAATCTGTGTTTGCAGTTTTCAGTTAGGCTGGGTTCACACTGCGTCTGTGGCGTCCGTTAGACGGACTACGTTACACCGCGGCATAACGCAGTCCGTTAACGCCGCCATTATGTCCTATGTCGGACGCATCGCTAGCGCACGCCCACAATGGACGTGTGCTAGCGATGTGCCGTCATTGAGTGACGGACCCTGGGACGCGGGCTGCAGCGTTTCCGGGTCCGTCACCGCTAGCGCAGATAGAGCATCTGCTAGCTCTATCTGCGCTAGCATGATGACACATCGGCACTTGCGTTAACAGCAGCCCGTTAACGTATATATTGAACGGGCTGCTGTTAACGCAATGTGAACCCGGCCTTAGTGAGATTCTCGTGCTTCGGGGCGGCCTGTGGGGGGTCTTCATGTGGTGCTCTGGCCTCATGATCATCAGCATGTTACTGAACCTTCAGTGACCTGATTCCTATTTTAAATACTGCGCCTGTGTATTTAACCCCTTCACCCCCAAGGGTGGTTTGCACGTTAATGACCGGGCCAATTTTTACAATTCTGACCACTGTCCCTTTATGAGGTTATAACTCTGGAACGCTTCAACGGATCTTGGCGATTCGGACATTGTTTTCTCGTGACATATTGTACTTCATGATAGGTAATATCAAAGAAATTTTACCACTGCGTTTATTTGCAAAAAAAATGGAAATTTGGCGAAAATTTTGAAAATTTTGCAATTTTCCAACTTTGAATTTTTATGCCCTTAAATCACAGAGATGTGTCACACAAAATACTTAATAAGTAACATTTCCCACATGTCTACTTTACATCAGCACAATTTTGGAACCAAAATTTTTTTTTGTTAGGGAGTTATAAGGGTTAAAAGTTGACCAGCAATTTCTCATTTTTACAACACCATTTTTTATTAGGGACCACATCTCATTTGAAGTCATTTTGAGGGGTCTATATAATAGAAAATACCCAAGTGTGACACCATTCTAAAAACTGCACCCCTCAAGGTGCTCAAAACCATATTCAAGAAGTTTATTAACCCTTCTGGTGCTTCACAGGAATTTTTGGAATGTTTAAATAAAAATGAACATTTAACTTTTTTTCACAAAAAATTTACTTCAGCTCCAATTTGTTTTATTTTACCAAGGGTAACAGGAGAAAATGGACCCCAAAAGTTGTTGTACAATTTGTCCTGAGTACGCCGATACCCCATATGTGGGGGTAAACCACTGTTTGGGCGCATGACAGAGCTCGGAAGCGAAGGAGCGCCATTTGACTTTTCAATGCAAAATTGACAGGAATTGAGATGGGACGTCATGTTGCGTTTGGAGAGCCCCTGATGTGCGTAAACATTGAAACCCCCCCACAAGTGACACCATTTTGGAAAGTAGACCTCCTAAGGAACTTATCTAGAGGTGTGGTGAGCACTTTGACCCACCAAGTGCTTCACAGAAGTTTATAATGCAGAACCGTAAAAATAAAAAATCATATTTTTTCACAAAAATTATCTTTTCACCCCCAATTTTATATTTTCCCAAGGGTAAGAGAAGAAATTGGACCCCAAAAGTTGTTGTACAATTTGTCCTGAGTTCGCTGATACCCCATATGTGGGGGTAAACCACTGTTTGGGCGCATGGGAGAGCTCGGAAGGGAAGTAGCACCGTTTGACTTTTCAATGCAAAATTGACAGGAATTGAGATGGGACGCCATGTTGCGTTTGGAGAGCCACTGATGTGCCTAAACATTGAAACCCCCCACAAGTGACACCATTTGGAAAGTAGACCCCCTAAGGAACTTATCTAGATGTGTTTTGAGCACTTTGACCCACCAAGGGCTTCACAGAAGTTAATAATGCAGAGCCGTAAAAATAAAACAAAAATTTTTTCTCACAAAAATTATTTTTTTAGCCCCCAGTTTTGTATTTTCCCGAGGGTAGCAGGAGAAATTGGACCCCAAAATTTGTTGTCCAATTTGTCCTGAGTGCGCTGATACCCCATATGTGGGGGGGAACCACAGTTTGGACGCATGGGAGGGCTCGGAAGGGAAGGAGCGCCATTTGGAATGCAGACTTAGATGGAATGGTCTGCAGGCGTCACATTGTGTTTGCAGAGCCCCTAATGTACCTAAACAGTAGAAGCCCCGCACAAGTGACCCCATTTTGGAAACTAGACCCCCCACGGAACTTATCTAGATGTGTTGTAAGAACTTTGAACCCCCAAGTGTTTCACTACAGTTTATAACGCAGAGCCGTGAAAATAAAAAATCCTTTTTTTTCCCACAAAAATTATTTTTTAGCCCCCAGTTTTGTATTTTCCCAGGGGTAACAGGAGAAATTGGACCCCAAAGGTTGTTGTCCTATTTGTCCCGAGTACGCTGATACCCCATATGTTGGGGTAAACCCCTGTTTGGGCACACGGGAGAGCTCGGAAGGGAAGGAGCACTGTTTTACTTTTTCAACGCAGAATTGGCTGGAATTGAGATCGGACGCCATGTCGCGTTTGGAGAGCCCCTGATGTGCCGAAACAGTGGAAACCCCCCAATTATAACTGAAACCCTAATCCAAACACACCCCTAACCCTAATCCCAACAGTAACCCTAACCACACCTCTAACCCTGACACACCCCTAACCCCAACCCTATTCCCAACCGTAAATGTAAACTAAACCCTAACCGTAACTTTAGCCCCAACCCTAACCCTAACTTTAGCCCCAACCCTAACTGTAGCCTTAACCCTAGCCCCAACCCTAGCCCTAACCCTAACCCTAATGGGAAAATGGAAATAAATACATTTTTTTTATTTTTCCCTAACTAAGGGGGGTTTGATTTACTTTTATAGTGAGTTTTTTAGCGGATTTTTATGATTGGCAGCCGTCACACACTGAAAGACGCTTTTTATTGCAAAAAATATTTTTTGCGTTACCACATTTTGAGAGCTATAAATTTTCCATATTTTGGTCCACAGAGTCATGTGAGGTCTTGTTTTTTGCGGGACGAGTTGACGTTTTTATTGGTAACTTTTTGGGCACGTCACATTTTTTGATCGCTTTTTATTCCGATTTTTGTGAGGCAGAATGACCAAAAACCAGCTATTCATGAATTTCTTTTGGGAGAGGCGTTTATACTGTTCCGCGTTTGGTAAAATTGATAAAGCAGTTTTATTCTTCGGGTCAGTACGATTACAGCGATACCTCATTTATATTATTTTTTTATGTTTTGGCGCTTTTATACGATAAAAACTATTTTATGGAAAAAATAATTATTTTTGCATCGCTTTATTCTCAGGACTATAACTTTTTTATTTTTTTGCTGATCATGCTGTATGGCAGCTCGTTATTTGCGGGACAAGATGACGCTTTCAGCGGTACCATGGTTATTTATATCTGTCTTTTTGATCGTGTGTTATTCCACTTTTTGTTCGGCGGTATGATAATAAAGCGTTGTTTTTTGCCTCGTTTTTTTTTTTTTTTCTTACGGTGTTTACTGAAGGGGTTAACTAGTGGGCCAGTTTTATAGGTCGGGTCGTTACGGACGCGGCGATACTAAATATGTGTACTTTTATTGTTTTTTTTTTTTATTTAGATAAAGAAATGTATTTATGGGAATAATATTTATATTTTTTTTTCATTATTTTGGAATTTTTTTTTTTATTTTTTTTTACACATTTGGAAAATTTTTTTTTTACTTTTTTACTTTGCCCCAGGGGGGGACAATACAGATCGGTGATCTGCCAGTTTGCATAGCACTCTGACAGATCACCGATCTGAGAGAAGTGCAGGCTGCTTCACAGTGCCTGCTCTGAGCAGGCTTCTGTGAAGCCACCTCCCTCCCTGCAGGACCCGGATCCGCGGCCATCTTGGATCCGGGTCTGGAGCAGGCAGGGAGGGAGGTAAGACCCTCGCAGCAACGCGATCACATCGTGTTGCTGCGGGGGGCTCAGGGAAGCCTGCAGGGAGCCCCCTCCCTGTGCGATGCTTCCCTGCACCGCCGGCACATCGCGATCATGTTTGATCGCGGTGTGCCGGGGGTTAATGTGCCGGGAGCGGTCCGTGACCGCTCCTGGCACATAGTGCCGGATGTCAGCTGCGATAGGCAGCTGACACCCGGCCGCGATCGGCCGCGCTCCCCCCGTGAGCGCCGCCGATCGCGCTGGACGTACTATCCCGTCGGTGGTCATACGGGCCCACCCCACCTCGACGGGATAGTACGTCCGATGTCAGAAAGGGGTTAATATTGTGATCTTGGCGCCGGCAGCGGTGCATGCGCAGTAGCATCTATTGGCAAGCGATGCTCTCATTATGAGGAATGTGCCACCCACTGTATTCCGGGGACCATTGCTATGTTCAGCGACAATTATTTCCTCTTCTTGTACACACTCCCACACTGGTCCTCAGAACACAGTGGGCGGCTGTTAAATATGCTTATTTCGCACATTTATTTAATCAGGACTCTTTACCAGATGCGTTTCTCTTAAAGTAAAAATGTCATGATATTTTCATAAAAAATGTAGTGCTTTATTGGATTGTCCACAGAAAAACCACATTGCAGCAAAACATAAAATAGGTGAAATAATTACGAACAGATTGTCCATTTGTTCCTCATCTTTCCTGAGATGGTAAAAAGCGTCTGTCATGGAATAGAAGTCATCATGGCTACCAGTTGTTCATTCCTTCTGTAAGTTGTCTGAAGTCCATGGAGAATGATGGAGAAGCAGGCAGGAGGTGACCCCCACGTGACCGCCCCCACCCTTCTGTGAGTCTCGGTTATACGTGTGCCCCATAAACCACGTGTTCTCTCTATATAGTGTTGACTTTTACTCTGAGCTACATATACAGAAATAGCTTTTTGTAATGTCAGCGAGAGGCTATGTACTCAGTACAGAATTGAGAATAAGAATAATTTAATTAATATTTAACAGCGGCGCATGCGCAGATTGAGAGCATTGCTTGCCGAAAGATGCCACTGCACATGCGCTGCAAGCAGCATTTTGTTGAAACAAAATTTTTCTTTTGAAGACCACAATATTAAATGCACAGGCGCAGTATTTAAAATAGGAGTCAGGTCACTGAAGGTTCAGTAACATGATGGATGATGGATGATGAATGATGGATAATGATGAGGAGCAGACCAGAGAACCACATAAAGTCCATCCGACAATCCCGCCCCAGATCATGAGAATCTCAAAACTGCAAACACAGATTAAACAACAACCACAAGACGGATTTCATCAACCCAGGTCTCATCTTAATCAGTATAATTGTGCCAACCTGACACTGTCTGTAGTTTGCTGAGCTTCCCTTTAAAAAGGAGAGCAATCCCAGAAGCCATCTTTAAAAGAGTTAGTCAAAAAACAATTTTTATATTAAAATTAAAATCAGGGTAGAATATTTAAAAAAAAAAAAAAACAACACAACAGCAACACACAAAACATAATCACCTACGGATCCCAGAATTCCTCCATAGCACTTCTCACATCTCACCCCAGCCTGTAGTCAACTGATTGGCTGCAGCGGGAAATGTTCCATCTGAGTTAGGACAGAACATGACCGCTGTGACATTCTCCCCAGGAAAAGTTAGTGGGCAAGCCAGCAATGGATGCAGGGAGTGCTGCAAAAACAGGTCCAGACGCAGTTAATTTTGTATTTTATTTTAAATAAAATTAAACAACCTTGGGCTTAATTTTAATATAGAAATCAAAAATGGACAACCCCTTTAAACTCTTCTAAAAGGGCATTTTGAAGATGAAGTGATTACCTGCTGCTGAACATGGCCGGTGTACTGCTCAATGAACTCTGTGAAGCGAATGTAGTCTGTTCCTAACTTGCACAGACGGTTCAGCACACTAGTTTCACCAGGATGAAGAAATGGCAGATCTTGGGATACCTGCAAAAAAATAGACATAATTGTGTTATTCTTCTAGAGAATGTGCAATAGTCAGGAGCTTAATGTGACATTTCAATATGAAAAAAAAATGCTGGAGCAAAGGCTACAGGCAATGTATTATTACAATTTAGAAGCAGATGCTCTTTAAAAGAGGCGGCACCTGTGAAGACAGGTACATATCCACTTAGTAAATACAGAGATCAGAGGCCGACAACAGGTGACAATGACAACGGCCTCTACACTCCCTGAAATTATGTCGCTTATCCATGTTATGCAAATAAAAGCTTATAACCTGACGTTAAACTCATCCATTGGTTGTATAAATTATTCTTTTGAAAGCTGAAACCCTCCGAAATGTGGTTTAGGTTAAGAAAATAAATTGGCATCAATGCAGAAATATTGATTTACTAATGGACACAGAATGGTCAGATTTTGGCAAGGGAAAAGTTTTGTCGCCCACAGAAAGTAATGTGATCTTCAAACAAATAATTAACTTAAAATACAAATATATGTTGCCTAACATTGGTGAATGAAGTTGTGGTGCTATTAGAGTCATATTTAATATTTTGTGTGACTTCCATGAGCTTGGAGGACTGCATCCATGCGGTTCAACAATGATTCATACAATTTATTAATGAAGTCATCAGGAATAGCCAAGAATGCAGTCTTACATGCCTCCCAGAGTTCATCTAGATTCTTTGGTTTTGTCTTCCAAGCTTCCTCTTTCATCCTACCCCAAACATGCTCAATGATGTTCATGTCTGGTGACTGGGTTGGCCAGTCCTTGAGCACCTTAATCTTTTTTGCCTGGAGGAACTTTCTTGTACAGATGGATGTATGAGATGGAGCACCATCCTGCTGCAGAATTTGACCCCTTTTATGATTTGGAATATAAGAGGTAGCTAATACTTCTTGATATTTTAGGCTATTGATATTGCCTTCCACCTTGCAAATGTTTCGCACACCCCCATACTGAATGTAACCCCAGACCATGATCTTTCCACCACCAAATGTAACTGTTTTCTGTGTGTATTTTGGATCCACACAGGGTCCAGTAGGTCTCCTGCAGTATTTGCAGCAGCTGTGGTGTAATTCTACTGAAGATTCATCAGAGAAATCCACCTTATGCCACTTTTCCCGTGTCCGTCTGTTTAGCAGGCTGTGGGACTTTGCAAATGCCACACAGTTTTTTATTTGCCTTTTGTTTAGTGCTGGCTTCTGGGCACTGGTTCTACCATGGAGGCCATTTGGAGACAGAATCATACAAACTGTTCTAGTTGACACAGGGACTTGAGGTGACCAGGCCTGTTGGAGCTCTGCTGCAGTGGAAGAGGGGCTTGCTTTGGATTTTCTAACCAACAAACGTTCCTACAAATCTTTTTTAATTTTGTGTACATGACGCCGAGACACATTAAAGGTGCCAGCCACCTCTGCAGTGGATCTAGTCTTCAGCCTCTTGATAATCCAGGCTTTGGTCACAGGGTAGATTTTTGGCATGTTGTCAGAGCTCAAGTTGCAGTTCAAGTGAAGGTCTGGGGTGCTGGGTTTCTTTTTATATACACACACTAATTAAACGATCATTTACGGAGCACAGGTGAGCATGCAAACTAGGATTGGGTGCATTATTTGACCATGCGACAAAACTTTTGTCTTGCCAAAATCTGACCATTCTGTGTCCATTAACTGATCAATAATTCTGCATTGATGCTACTTTATTTTCTTAACCTAAACCACATTTCGGAGGGTTTCAGCTTTCAAAAGAATAACTTATACAACCAATGGATGAATTTAACGTCAGGTTATAAGCTTTTATTTACATAACATGGATAAGCGACATAACTTCTGTCAGGGACAGGTGACAGTGGCCTCCTCAACACAACAGGTGACAATGACAGTGGCCTCAAATATGTACACAGGTTAAAGTAGCCTCCAACACAATAGGTGACAATGACAGCGGCCTCTTCTACACACAGGTGACAGTGGCCTCCTCTATACACAGGTGACAGTGACAGCGGCTTCCTCTACACACAGGTCCCAGTGGCCTCCTCTACACACAGGTGACAGTGGCCGCAGCCTCTATACACAGGTTACAGTGACAGCAGGCTCCAATACACACAGGTGACAGCGGCCTCTATACACAGGTGACAATGACAGCAGGCTCCAATACACACAGGTGACAGCGGCCTCCTCTACACACAGGTGACACTGACAGCGGCTTCCTCTATACACAGGTGACTCTGACAGCCGCCTCCTCTACACACAGGTGACAATGACAGCCGCCTCCTCTACACACAGGTGACAATGACAGTAGCCTCCTCTATATACACAGGTGACAATGGCTTCCTTTATATACACACAAGTGACAGCAGGGTCCAATACACACAGGTGACAGCGGCCTCCTCTATATACAGGTGACAATGACAGTGGTCTGCTCTATATACAGGTGACAATAACAGCAGCCTCCTCTATATACAGGTGACAATGACAGCAGGCTCCTCTATATATAGGTGACATTGACAGTGGCCTGCTCTATATACACAGATGACAATGACAGCGGCCTGCTCTATATACACAGGTGACAATGGCTTCCTTTATATGCACACAGGTGACAGAGGCCTGCTCTATACACACAGGTGACAGTGGCCTACTCTATACACACAGGTGACAATGACTTCCTTTATATACACACAGGTGACAACGGCCTGCTCTATACACACAGGTGACAATGAAAGCGGCCTGCTCTATATACACAGGTGACAATGGCTTCCTTTATATACACGCAAGTGACAGCGGTCTCCTCTACATACAGGTGACAATTACAGCGGCCTCCTCTATATATAAGTGACATTGACAGTGGCCTGCTCTATATACACAGATGACAATGACAGCGGCCTGCTCTATATACACAGGTGACAATGGCTTCCTTTATATACACACAGGTGACAGCGGTCTGCTCTATATACACAGGTGACAATGGCTTCCTTTATATACACACAGGTGACAGAGGCCTGCTCTATACACACAGGTGACAATGACTTCCTTTATATACACACAGGTGACAACGGCCTGCTCTATACACACAGGTGACAATGAAAGCGGCCTGCTCTATATACACAGGTGACAATGGCTTCCTTTATATACACACAGGTGACAATGGCCTGCTCTATACACACAGGTGACAATGAAAGCGGCCTGCTCTATATACACAGGTGACAATGGCTTCCTTTATATACACAGGTGACAGCGGCCTGCTCTATATAAAGGTGACAATTACAGCGGTCTGCTCTATACACACAGATGACAGCGGCCTCCTCTATATACAGGTGACAATGACAGCAGCCTCCTCTATATACAGGTGACAGTGGCCTCCTCTATATACAGGTGACAATGGCCTCCTCTATATACAGGTGACAATATTAGCGGTCTGCTCTATACACACAGGTGACAGTGACAGCGGCCTGCTCTATATACAGATGACAGTGACAGCGGCCTCGTCTATACACAGATGACAGTGACAGCGGCCTCATCTATACACAGGTGACAATGACAGCGGTCTGCTCTATACACACAGGTGACAGCGGCCTCCTCTATATACTGGTGACAATGACAGCGGTCTGCTCTATACACACAGGTGACAGCGGCCTCCTCTATATACACAGGTGACAATGGCTTCCTTTATATACACACAAGTGACAGCAGGCTCCAATACACACAGGTGACAGCGGTCTCCTCTATATACAGGTGACAATGACAGCGGACTCCTGTATATAGGGGACAATGACAGCGGCCTGCTCTATATACACAGGTGACAATGGCTTCCTTTATATACACACAGGTGACAGCGGCCTGCTCTATATACACAGGTGACAATGGCTTCCTTTATATACACACAGGTGACAGCGGCCTGCTCTATACACACAGGTGACAGTGGCCTGCTCTATACACACAGGTGACAGTGGCCTGCTCTATATACACAGGTGACAGCGGCCTGCTCTATACACACAGGTGACAATGAAAGCGGCCTGCTCTACATACACAGGTGACAATGGCTTCCTTTATATACACAGGTGACAGCGGCCTGCTCTTTACACACAGGTGACAGCGGCCTGCTCTATATACACAGGTGACAGCGGCCTGCTTTATATACAGGTGACAATGACAGCGGTCTGCTCTATACACACAGATGACAGCGGCCTCCTCTATATACAGATTGTAAGCTCTCACGAGCAGGGTCGTCTTATTTTGCTTTATTGCTGTATTGTTAGCATTGTTACCTATGACTGTTGTGTTTGAAACTGTTAAACTGTAAAGCGCTGCGGAATATGTTGGCGCTATATAAATAAAGATTATTATTATTATTATTATTATACAGGTGACAGTGACAGCGGCCTCCTCTATACACACAGATGACAGCGGCCTCCTCTATATACAGGTGACAATGACAGCGGCCTCCTCTATATACAGGTGACAATGACAGTGGTCTGCTCTATACACACAGGTGACAGCGGCCTGCTCTATACACACAGGTGACAGCGGCCTGCTCTATACACACAGGTGACAGTGACAGCGGTCTCCTCTATACACACAGGTGACAGTGGCCTCCTCTATACACACAGGTGACAGCGGTCTCCTCTATATACAGGTGACAATGCCAGTGGTCTGCTCTATACACACAGGTGACAGCGGCCTGCTCTATACACACAGGTGACAGCGGTCTCCTCTATATACAGGTGACAATGACAGTGGTCTGCTCTATACACACAGGTGACAGCGGTCTCCTCTATATACAGGTGACAATGACAGTGGTCTGCTCTATACACACAGGTGACAGTGACAGCGGCCTCCTCTATACACAGGGGACAGCGGTCTCCTCTATATACAGGTGACAATGCCAGTGGTCTGCTCTATACACACAGGTGACAGTGGCCTCCTCTATATACAGGTGACAATGACAGTGGTCTGCTCTATACACACAGGTGACAGTGACAGCGGCCTCCTCTATACACACAGGGGACAGCGGTCTCCTCTATATACAGGTGACAATGCCAGTGGTCTGCTCTATACACACAGGTGACAGTGGCCTCCTCTATACACACAGGTGACAGCAGGCTCAGTGATACACAACCTGCAGGCCTGTCCTCTTGTTCCAGGTGAAGATGCTGCCGGGATAGCCGCTCAGGGCCAGGAGAAGTTCGTGAATCATTTCCGTGGGGCCCAGACACCGGGAATAGTGATGCTGCGATGAACCCTACACTGCATACATCAGTGCCTGCCGCCCCACAGCCCGCCAGCACAGCTTCCAAACTGAACAGACTACACCTCCCGACATGCTTCGCGAAGCAGTGATCACTATGGCGCCCACGATTGGCTGAATCTTCTTCCCGACGTGCTTTGTTTAGCGCCGTTGCGAGGACTACTACCGTAATGACGTGCGCAGCTACCGTATTGATGTGAATAATCTCGTCTATAGAGGCTGGAGACAGTGGAGACCCGTCTGCCTCATACAGAGCAGTGCTCCGCCCGATTTCGCCGTTCACGTGATATTACGTTCAATAGGAAGGTGAATACAGGAATCGCATCATTAACGCAGAGCAAACACCACAGCAAAAATGCAATAAAACGTCCTATGAACTGCAGCCCTTCAGGCATACCTCCCAATTTTTAGAGAAAGAGGGACAAACCATAGGACAAGTCACCGTGTAGTACTGCGGCACATTGTGACCACGCCCCTAGCCACACCCATTTTCTTTTTTTGTTTGTAGAAAAAAACCCTGCAGTTTTTTACATGCGTTTTTTAGGCTCCATATTGAAGCCTCTAGAGAAAAAAATGCACCCAAACCGCACAGTTCGGCGTCTATAGGGTATGTGCACACTTTGCGGATTCTTCTGCGGATTTTTCCGCTGCGGATTTGGAAAATCCGCAGTGCAACACCGCTGCAGTTTTCACTGCGGATTTTCCTGCGGTTTCTTCTGCAGGTTTTCAACAGCACTTTCCTATTGGTGCATGTTGAAAACCGCTGCGGAATCCGCAGAAAGAAGTGACATGCTCCTTTTTTTCCGCAGCCATTCCGCAATGAATTTTCCGCATCATGGGCACAGCGGTTTTTGTTTTCCATAGGGTAACATTGTACTGTACCCTGCATGGAAAACTGCTGCGGATCTGCAGCAAAAACCGCAAAGTGTGCACGAAGCCTTAGGCTACGTTCACATTTGCGGTCGGCGCCGCAGCGTCGCCGCATGCGTCATGCGCCCCTATATTTAACATGGGGGCGCATGGACATGCATCGCACTTGCGTTTTGCGGCGCCCGCGTCCGGGCGCAGAGGACGCAGCAAGTTGCATTTTTGCTGCGTCCAAAATCAATGAAAAAAAGGACGCATGCGGCACAAAACGCGTTGTGCATGCGTTTTGCTGCGTTTTTGTTTGCGTTGTGCGTTGCGGCGCCGACGCTGCGGCGCACAACGCAAATGTGAACGTAGCCTTAGACGGAGGGCGCAGTTTTCATGAAATCACATCCACTTTACTTGGGAGAGATCAACACAGCAGAATTTCTGTACAAACAAAGCAGAGCAGAAAACGCAGCATTTACAGTACATGTGAACATGGTCTAAATGTCCAAGCAAAGTGGATGTGACTTCATGACGTTTTTGCATTTTTTCTCTGTAGGCTTCTATGTGGAGCCAGAAAAAAACGAATGTAAAAAAATGCCGTAGGATTTTTAAAGACATTTTCCAACAACTTCTACTTATCCTAATAGTGGAAAACCCCTTTAAGTGTAGAATCAAAGATTTTGTGTAATATTAATAAAGCGTTAAAAATTCGACTTCACATCTGCATGATAAAAACATATGAAATAAGAAAGAAAATATATAAATGAAACGCAGCAAGCAGTCAGTGATCAGAGAAGATTGTTATTGCGTCGTGTGGGGAGGACACCTGCAGAAAACATTCAGATAAAAAGCAGGACTGAAAACGCAGAATTTGCGCTACATGTGAACACGGCCTCAGCATTCCAGTTTTATTAAAAAAATGTATGGAGAAATAAAAATGAATGGCCATTTTTTTACACCATCTTCTGATCACCATAAATAATAATCTGATCACTGTGATGTGCGCAGGGCCGGTCTGGGACTAAAATTCAGCCCTGGCATTTGAACTTACACAGGCCCACTTGTCACATGGTGGCTGTATAATATCTGTGTACACTTGTAGGTTACAAGAAGCGAGGGGAGTGTAACACGACTATATAACATATGATCACAGCTGTATCCAGCATTACAGCACAGTCCTATTTATTGCTTTTCAGGCCCAGATTAAGGGGGGGGGCCAATGCGCCCGGGCCCTGGGCCACCCACCAAGCAGGGGCCTCCCACCAATATAGGGATAAATATCTCAAAACATGTAAAAGACGTGTCTCTTTGCTGTGAACCGTTTCTAATGATAATAAACATTTAAAAAAGAGAAACTATTGAAAGTGTAGGGACCTGGCTACGGTCCTACATCTCAGTGGCTGGTGCAGAGCGGCAGAATCATGGCACCTGACCTGCGTCAGCATCCACTGACCTGGCTAGCCTAGCCAGACTTCCTTAGTACCCTCCCTGTACCCAATGCTTAGCTAATGGCATGCAGCAGCCTTCTCTGATCCCAACAGAAGCTTCTAGGCGCTACCTATTCAGCTATATGATCACTCCCTCAGATTAGATCAGATGAGAGTTTGTTCAGCTACCTTCGAGGAAGGAGGCGAAGCCACGATGTCGGCGCGAGAAGAGGTTTCTTCACTGCGGAGCACGGCAGGTCTTCACTCTGGATCTTCAGTCATTCAATATCCAAAGGTGAAGTGGTTCAGTCTTCAGTGTCGCGGTGGGTGAGTATGATCTCTGTCTATCTGTGTATCTTTATTGCAGCTCCTGTCCGACACAGTACCATACTGTATATACAGGTCCACACTATATCCTGCATTACAGTGTGTCTGTGTTTACTGTATGTACAGTGCCTTGCAAAAGTATTCAGCCCCCTGGAACTTTTCAACCTTTTCCCACATATCATGCTTCAAACATAAAGATACCAAATGTAAATTTTTTGTGAAGAATCAACAACAAGTGGAACACAATTGTGAAGTTGAGCGAAATTTATTGGTTATTTTAAATTTTTGTGGAAATTCAAAAACTGAAAAGTGGGGCGTGCAATATTATTCAGCCCCTTTACTTTCAGTGCAGCAAACTCATTCCAGGAGTTCATTGTGGATCTCTGAATGATCCAACATTGTCCTAAATGCCTAATGATGGTAAATATAATCCATCCACCTGTGTGTAATCAAGTCTCCATATAAATGCACCTGCTCTGTGATAGTCTCAGGGTTCTGTTTGAAGCACAGAGAGCATCATGAAGACCAAGGAACACAACAGGCTGGTCTGTGATACTGTTGTGGAGAAGTTTAAAGCCGGATTTGGATACAAAATGATTTCCAAAACTTTAAACATCCCAAGGAAATGGAAGGAGTATGCTACCACTGCAAATCAACCAAGACCCGGCCGTCCCTCTAAACTTTCATCTCAAACAAGGAGAAGACTGAACAGAGATGCAGCCAAGAGGCCCATGATCACTCTGGGTGAACTGCAGAGATCTACAGCTGAGGTGGGACAGTCTGTCCATAGGACAACAATCAGTCGTACACTGCACAAATCTGGCCTTTATGGAAGAGTGGCAAGAAAAAAGCCATTTCTCAAAGATATCCATAAAAAGTGTCATTTAAAGTTTGCAACAAGCCACCTGGGAGACACACCAAACATGTGGAAGAAGGTGCTCTGGTCAGATGAAACCAAAATCGAACTTTTTGGCAACAATGCCAAACAATATGTTTGGCGTAAAGGCAACACAGCTCATCACCCTGAACACACCATCCCCACTGTCAAACATGGTGGTGGCACCATCATGGTTTGGGCCTGCTTTTCTTCAGCAGGCACAGGGAAGATGGTTAATATTGATGGGAAGATGGATGGAGCCAAATACAGGACCGTTCTTGAAGAAAACCTGTTGGAGTCTGCATAAGACCTGAGACTGGGACGGAGATTTGTCTTCCAACAAGACAATGATCCCAAACAAAGCAAAATCTACAATGGAATGGTTCACAAATAAACGTATCCAGGTGTTAGAATGGCCAAGTCAAAGTTCAGACCTCAATCCAATCGAGAATCTGTGGAAAGAGCTGAAAACTGCTGTTCACAAACAATCTCCATCAAACCTCCCTGAGCTTGAGCTGTTTGCCAAGGAAGAATGGGCAAGAATTTCAGTCTCTCGATGTACAAAACTGATAGAGACATACCCCAAGCGACTTGCAGCTGTAATCGCAGCAAAAGGTGGCGCAACAAAGTATTAAATTAAAGGACCCAAATAATAATTTGATGGTAACAAACTGCAGTGGTAAGTGTTCCTTCTCAAAACTCAAATTAGTTGAAAACCGATTAAGGACATCCATGAAGCAGGAACGACTTGTAAATTTGGCTATCATGAGCATCAAGTCAGATCTACTGCGTGAATTGGACTTTAGTGACATCATTAGTGATTTTGCAGCACGAAAATCAAGGAAAGTGCCTGGATTGTAAAAAATGAATGATTTTACCTGAATTACTCTGCGTAAATGTTTTTTGTTTGCAATTACATATTGCAACACCTTGAAAAATGGGCCTCCCTCCAAAATGGGCCCCGGGCCACCCACCTCTTAAATCCAGCCCTGTTGCTTTTAGTTGCAGTACCAAGAAAAGCTGCTACTTTACCTACATAACTGGATCTCGTAGATAATGAAGGGATGAGACGACCAAAGGCTATGGAACCTCATTCTGATGCTCCATAAACTTTGCCTACAGCCACTTTTGATTCCGCTGCGCAGCACGAGACCCGGTGACTCTGAAGAGCGGTGACATTAGTAACTCAGTAACGTCACCGCTCTTCAGATATTCCGGGTCTTGCGCTGAGCTTGGCGACTGTGAAGAGCGGTATTGTAACTACCGTCACCGCTCTTCAGAGTCGCTGGAGCTCGCCAGGTCTGGGCTAGTTGTGGTGGTGTCTGATAGACACCTTTCCATTACTTACACCAGGGATTGATAGCAGCTGACATCAACCCTAAAAATCATTACACATACCAGAATTAAACGCTTTGGCGGTTGGGAAAAGCAGTAGAGTTAGCGCTATTCCCAGGCGTCGGGTGCTAACTACAACTGTTATCATCCTTGCCTGGTCTCCCTGCGAAGCAATATTGAAGTCGTTCACTTGTTTCCCGGCCTCTTTACACCAATTGAGAAAGAATTAAGGGAACAGAACAATCACAATTAGATTAATCTGTCCCCATACGGTATCATGTTATCAGTAGCACATCTACAGTTTACACCGGCGATGTGCTGCTGAGAACAAGGATTTCTGTTCCCACATAAACAATCCAATCACTCGATAAATAGGCAGCATTTTGCTTGTTTAGCATAATACACCCCATAGTCCTTCATATATTATAATGTGCACCTCAGTCCTCCATATAGTATAATACACTCCTCAGTCCTCTATATAGTATAATACACCCCATAGTCCTCCATATAGTACAATACACTCCTCATAGTCCTCCATATAGTATAATACACTCCTCAGTCCTCCATATAGTATAATACACTCCTCAATCCTCCATATAGTATAATACATTCCTCAGTCCTCCATATAGTATAATACACTCCTCAATCCTCATATAGTATAATACACTCCTCAGTCCTCCATATAGTATAATACACTCCTCATAGTCCTCCATACAGTTGTGGCCAAAAGTATTGACACCCCTGCAATTCTAATAACACCACAATAAATGCCCCAAAAAGGTAACATAGAACAAAAACTCAAATCGGTAAAGTATTTCAGCAAGCGGTATAATAATCACAGAAAAAGTATAATCCTTAAATAAATATTTTATTAAAGTAACATAAATAGCAAACAAATCAAAAATAGATAAAAGGACACTACTGGATACCACAATACACAGGGAGCACTGAGACCAGCATAAAAAATGCCTAAATAGATACTAATGCTCAATATCCCTCAACTAGTAAATGTGCAAACATAGACAGAAATGTCACTACAAATAGCTAGTGTAGCATTTATAATCTAATTGAAAGTGCAAAGTGCATCATGTCCAAAGTGGACTATCTTTAGAATTATATAGGCATAATAAGAACGAGAGGTGAGCAATACTTACAAATAGTTAAACTGGCATAGTACTGGTAACAAGTGATCCCCGCCGCCCCAACGCACGTTTCGTTCAGACTTCTTCAGGAGGCCTTATAATCTTTCAATTAGGTTATAAATGCTACACTAGCTATTTATAGTGACATTTCTGCCTATGTTTGCACATTTACTAGTTGAGGGATATTGAGCATTAGTATCTATTTAGGCATTTTTTATGCTGGTCGCAGTGCTCCCTGTGTATTGTGGTAACCAGTAGTGTCCTTTTATCTATTTTTGATTTGTTTGCTATTTATGTTACTTTAATAAAATATTTATTTAAGGATTATACTTTTTCTGTGGTTATTATACCGCTTGCTGAAATACCCCTGCAATTCTGTCAGCTAATACTCAGTTTCTTCCTGAAAATGATTGCAAACACAAATTCTTTGGTATTATTATCTTCATTTAATTTGTCTTAAATTAAAAAACACAAAAGAGAATGAAGCACAAAGCAAAACATTGATTATTTCACACGAAACTCCAAAAAAGGGCCAGACAAAAGTATTGGCACCGTCAGCCTAATACTTGGTTGCACAACCTTTAGCCAAAATAACTGCGACCAACCGCTTCCGGTAACCATCAATGAGTTTCTTACAATGCTCTGCTGGAATTTTAGACCATTCTTCTTTGGCAAACTGCTCCAGGTCCCTGATATTTGAAGGGTGCCTTCTCCAAACTGCCATTTTTAGATCTCTCCACAGGTGTTCTATGGGATTCAGGTCTGGACTAATTGCTGGCCACCTTAGAAGTCTCCAGTGCTTTCTCTCAAACCATTTTCTAGTGCTTTTTGAAGTGTGTTTTGGGTCATTGTCCTGCTGGAAGACCCATGACCTCTGAGGGAGGCCCAGCTTTCTTACACTGGGCCCTACATTATGCTGCAAAATTTGTTGGTAGTCTTCAGACTTCATAATGCAATGCACACGGTCAAGCAGTCCAGTGCCAGAGGCAGCAAAGCAACCCCAAAACATCAGGGAACCTCCGCCATGTTTGACTGTAGGGACCGTGTTCTTTTCTTTGAATGCCTCTTTTTTTCTCCTGTAAACTCTATGGTGATGCCTTTGCCCAAAAAGCTCTACTTTTGTCTCATCTGACCAGAGAACATTCTTACAAAACGTTTTAGGCTTTTTCAGGTAAGTTTTGGCAAACTCCAGCCTGGCTTTTTTATGTCTCGGGGTAAGAAGTGAGGTCTTCCTGGGTCTCCTACCATACAGTCCCTTTTCATTCAGACACCGACGGATAGTACGGGTTGACACTGTTGTACCCTCGGACTGCAGGGCAGCTTGAACTTGTTTGGATGTTAGTCGAGGTTCTTTATCCAACATCCGCACAACCTTGCGTTGAAATCTCTTGTCAATTTTTCTTTTCCGTCCACATCTAGGGAGGTTAACCACAGTGTCATGGGCTTTAAACTTCTTGATGACACTGCGCATGGTAGACACAGGAACATTCAGGTCTTTGGAGATGGACTTGTAGCCTTGAGATTGCTCATGCTTCCTCACAATTTGGTTTCTCAAGTCCTTAGACAGTTCTTTGTTCTTCTTTCTTTTCTCCATGCTCAATGTGGTACACAAAAGGACACAGGACAAAGGTTGAGTCAACTTTAATCCATGTCAACTGGCTGCAAGTGTGATTTAGTTATTGCCAACACCTGCTAGGTGCCACAGGTAAGTTACAGGTGCTGTTAGTTACACAAATTAGACAAGCATCACATGATTTTTCGAACAGCGCTAATACTTTTGTCCACCCCCTTTTTATGTTTGGTGTGGAATTATATCCAATTTGGCTTTAGAACAATTCTTTTTGTGTTTTTTCATTTAAGGCAAATTAAATGAAGATAATAATACCAAAGAATTTGTGTTTGCAATCATTTTCAGGAAGAAACTGAGTATTATCTGAATTGCAGGGGTGTCAATACTTTTGGCCACAACTGTATATTAAAATACACTGCTCAGTCCTCTATATAGTATAATAAACTCCTTATAGTGCTCCATATAGTATAATGCACCGCCATAGTCATCCATGTAGTACAATTCACTTCCCATAGTATAATGCAACCCATAGTTCTTCATATAGTATAATGTATTCCCCATAGTCCTCAATACAGTATGATGCAGCCCACATATAGTATAATGATGCCACCCCAGAGTATAATGCAGCCACCCCACAGAATATATTGTAGCCCCGAGTAACCACAATATATTGTAGCCTCTGGAGTAACCCCCAGAGCATATAATGCAGCCCCCTCATATAGTATATTCATCCCCTGCATATATAATATATGGTAGCCCCCTCATAGAGCATAATGCATCCCCCCATAGAATATAATGTAGCCCCTCCGTAGAATACGATGCAGCCCTCCTCATATAGTATAATGCAGCTCCCCATAGAATATAATGTAGACCCCTCATAGAGTATGATGCAATCACCCCTCATAGAATGTAATAAATTTACTACATAGAAGACATTTAATATAGAATATAATACAGCCAACATCCCCATAGAATATAATGTAGCCCCATAAAAGAGAATGATGCAATCCTCCCTCATAGAATGTAATACAGCCCCCGATAGAATATAATACAACCCCCCATAGAATGTAATACAGCCCACCATAGAATGTAATACAGCCCCCCATAGAATGTAATACAGCCCCGCCATGGAATGTAATACAGCCCCCCATAGAATATAATACAACCCCCTGTGAGGCAGTGACCCCTGTTACAGCGAGGGGGCGCTGTATGTGCTCTGCAGAATGTGAATGGAAGCGTAGTGAGGCCATGAGGCCGTATTACAGACACAGGTGTGGCTGTAACTAGAATAATGAAGCAGTGACTGATTAAAAAGCCCAGTAGTAGTGGGGGAGGTGTGTCAGTGTGTTCTTGGAAGCAGACAGGGCAGTTGTCTGCAGAGCTCTCTCTGTGTGGAGCAGCACAGAGGCTAATGGAACCAGAGAGACTGACACCCTGCGTCTTGGGCTGTCTTATGTGTACCCGGCTGCACTCCAGAGGATAAAGAGTGCAGTGCGCTGAGTGAGTACAGAGACTTGTTACCGGCGTGCGGTCACCCAGGGAAACTGGACAGAGGGAAGTCCGGCCTGTGTATTGACTGCGTCATATAGCCATGCATTATTAAGGGACTGTATGAAGAAGCCTTTTACTATATTGACTGTGTGAAGTAACACAATCAAAGAGACTTTTGTGTTTGAATTTGTGGGTCACTGCTTCTTCACTGCGTACGAAGCTACTGCAGCTTTACACCCCATAGAATGTAATACAGCCCCCCATAGAAAGCAATACAGCCCCCCCATAGCATATAATGTAGCTCCCCCCATAGAATGTAATGTAGTGCCCCCCAATAGCCCCACAATCCAGTTATCACTCATTGATATATAAAAAAAAAACCATACAATCCTCACCTCTCCTCGTGCCCCGTGCTGCTCCTGGCTCCGGTCTCAGCGGCTGCAGTCTGCCCGGCACACGGCAGGTACGTATGATGTCATATCATCGCGCACCCGCAGTGTCGGAGGCAGAGCGGGGAATGATGGGAGAGGGAGCATCAGGAGACGCTGTCTCCTCCATCATTGCATTCAACTGTACCGGCGTCATAGACTTCTTTATCATAGTAAACAGAATTTGTCAGGCTGTAGTAGGTCCCATTTGGCATCTGCCTTTGAGGCCTCAGAGGTGTTAACTGTTTCAATTCTGTCTTTCCAGGAAGGCTCCCCTGTGGTCTGAGACAAGAAAACTGCCTTTTCTCAGGATAACACATATTATCACCTTGGTGAGACCTGCAGCCTTCAGGACAGATGTTAAATTACTGCTAGTCATACAATTATACCTGTACATATTTTATTACACCTCCCTCCTTATGAACGTGCATGGGGGTTGACTTACAGGCCGAGCGCGTATCTAGGCCATCAGCATTGCCATGATCGACTTCTTTCTTATGTTAAATTGTGAAATCATATTGCTGTAATATCAGACTCCATCTAAGCAATTTCCCGTTGTCCCCAACTACTCTGTTGAGCCTACTCAGTGGGTTATGATCTGTTATCACGGTGAAGTTGCGCCCATAGAGGTATGGTTGCAGCTTCTACAGAGCCCACACAATTGCCAAACATTCCTTCTCAATGGTGGCATAAGCCACTTCTCTGGGCAGGAGTTTCCTGATTAGGTAGAGAATTGGGTGCTCCTCACCTTGCTGGTTCACCTGGCTGAGAACCGCACCTAGCCCGTAGGTGCTGGCATCTGTCTGCACTACAAAACCTGAAAGTGAAATCTGGGGCCTGAAGGACGGGTGAACTAACCAATGCTGACTTTAGAGATGAAAATTATTCCTCACACTGAGGACTCCAGGAGACAATTTTGGGAAGCTTCCTCTATTTTGGGAAGCTTCCTCCTGGTCAGATCAGTTAATGGTTTGGCCAGAGCACTGTAGTTTGGTACAAACCTCCTATAGCCAGCTGTACCCAGGAAGGACAGTACCTGCTTCTTGGTTCATGGGGTGGGCCAGACTGTAATGGCTTCTACCTTCCCTGGCTCAGGTTTTAGCAGTCGTCCCTCCACCCAGTGTCCTAGGTATTGTACTTCCCACTTGGCTACCTGACACTTCCCCGACTTAACAGTAAGATCTGCAGTTTTAAGCCTTTGCAACACCTGCAAAAGATGTATGAGGTGTTCGTCCCAAGAATTTGTTGGCATATGCAACAGATTAGGACTTATTATAAGTGAAAGGAGGACTTTATACTAACCAGCCCGCATATGGCGATAGTGTGTAAAGTTATATACTTGCTGTAATGTGGGGAGGGAAGCTCTCAGTTTTTGGTTGTTTTTCTTACTTCCTGATTATCCTTTCTTCTTCTTGAATGTGTTATGTCTCAGTGCACGGATTGTGTGACACTGAATTGTATCTCATGTTTATCCAGTATGAAGTAAATACTGTTTACTCAAGATATCTTGCTGATTGAAGCTCTCGTAACTAAAGCGGTGACTGCAAGAAGACGCACTCTGCAACAGGTTATGGGCCCAGGCACCCCAGACACTACAGATCTGCACTACAAGGCAGAAGGATTCTGGTTTATAACCCCACATAACGGAGCACACAGATAAGCTCTGTAAACACAAGGAAATAAATACAGAGTGACAGAGGAATTCATGATCCCAGGAGCTGGACATACAGGAGAATATCTTCAGTACAACTCTCTAAACAAGTAAGAAACAGTCAATTGTGACACTATCTTCAACAGAAGCAGAATATGTTGCCGCTGCACATGCGAGTCAAGAAGTACTGTGGTTAAGACAATTGTTGACAGAATTAGGACTACCACAGTTGGCACCAACAAAACTGAAAGAGGACAATCAAGGATGTCTTGTTCTTGCTCAGATGGAAAGAGTCAATCCAAGAACCAAGCATATTGATGTGAAATATCATTTCTTGAGAGATTATCAGGAACAAGGAGTCTTGAAGTTAGAGTACTGTCCTACTGAAGAAATGACAGCAGACATCTTTACAAAGGCGTTGAATGCTGATAAACATCAGAGACTAATAAAAAGTTGGGTTTGATTGAATAAGTCCTTACTGTTGAGAAAGGGTGTTGGCATATGCAACAGATTAGGACTTATTATAAGTGAAATGAGGACTTTATACTAACCAGCCCGCATATGGCGATAGTGTGTAAAGTTATATACTTGCTGTAATGTGGGGAGGGAAGCTCTCAATTGTTGGTTGTTTTTCTTACTTCCTGATTATCCTTTCTTCTTCTTGAATGTGTTATGTGCGCGGATTGTGTGACACTGAATTGTATCTCATGTTTATCCAGTATGAAGTAAATACTGTTTACTCAAGATATCTTGCTGATTGAAGCTCTCGTAACTACAGCGGTGACTGCAAGAAGACGCACTCTGCAACAGAATTACTAAAACTGGCTATATCATCGAGATAAGCAACGGCAAAACCATCACATCCTTCCAATAAGTGATTGACCAACCTCTGGAAGGTGGCAGGGACATTCTTCACACCAAATGGCTTCACCAGAAACTCAAACAGCTTGGATGGCGTTATAAAGGCAGACCTCTCCTGAGCTTCTCTGGTCAGGGGTATCTGCCAATATCCGCTACTTAGGTCCATGATGGTGAGGTATGATGCTTTAACTAGCTGCTCTAACAGCTCGTCTATCCTCAGCATGGGGTAGACCTCACATGTAGTCAGTTCATTTAATTTCCTGTAGTCTACACAGAACTGGGTTGTACAGTCCTTTTTCGGGACAAGAACCACAGGCGAGGCTCAGTCACTCTGGGATTTTTGTATTACCTTGAGGTTTAGCATCTCCTCTACCTGTTCACTCATGTGTGCCTTCACCTCTGCTGACACCCGGTATGCAGACTGCCATACTGGGGGATTAGTAGTTAGTAGTAGTGGGCAGCACGGTGGCGCAGTGGATAGCACTGCAGCCTTGCAGCGCTGGAGTCCTGGGTTCACACCCCACTAAGGACATCATCTGCAAAGAGTTTGTATGTTCTCTCCGTGTTTGCATGGGTTTCCTCCGGGCACACCGGCTTCCTCCCACGTTCCAAAGACATACTGATAGGGAATTTTAGATTGTGAGCCTCAACGGGGACAGCGACGATAATGTGTGCAACCTGTAAAGCGCTGCGGAATATGTTAGCGCTATATAAAAATAAAGATTATTATTAGTACCAGTGTCCACAGGTTAGTTGCTAAGTGCATCCTCCCAGGCTCCCCTGTAAAGACTTCGGTGAACTCGTTGAGCACCCCCATCAGCTCAGACCTTTGACTGTGGGATAGCTCAGGGTTAAACTCTGCTGACTCCAGAGACTCCATATACTGAGTCCCAGCCCCCACATCTGGCAATAGATCAGTCTTCCCCTCTTCAGGCAGGCTACAGACAGGTAAGACACAGGTCTCCCTGTCACGATGAGCCTTCAACATATTTACAAGAAATACTTTCTGACGCTTTGCAAGCTCATCTAGGGTTACCACTTAATTTACATCATTTAACCGCTTGTGTACAGTGTATGGTCCCTCCCATGAGGCCTGTAATTTAATCTGTAACATAGGGACCAACACCGAAAACCTTCTGCCCCTCCTCGTAGGCCCTCAGTCTGGCATTATGGTTGTACCAGACCTTCTGGGTGATTTGGGCCTGGGTCACGTTCTCATGGGCCAGGTTGCTCAGTTTTTACATTCTTTCTCTGAGCCGCAGTACATATTCAACCACTGAGACGCCCATAGTTTTGGGGTCATCCTCCCAACAGTCCTTAATCAAATCAAGTGGCCCCCTGACCTCGCTCCCATAAACCAGTTCAAAGGGGGAGAATCCTGTAGATGCCTGGGGTCAGTGGCGTATCCATGAGGGGAAGCCGGGGCATGTGCCCCGGGCACAGCCGACAGGGGGGCGCCAGCGGGCTGCCTGCTGCGGCGGCCCAAGGAGGAGGCTCCCCGTCGGCGGAATTCTGCCGCCTGCACACTGAGATTCTTCCGTTCTCTGATCCGGCTGTCAAATTGAGTCTCCACCAGCATTTTCAGCATTTGTTTTAATGTTCCGTTAAAACGCTCGCAGAGTCCGTTGGTTTGGGGATGATAGGCCCTGGCCACAAAACGCTGCACTTGTATTTTCTTGCAGAGGCTTTCCATCAGATCGGACATGAATTGGGTCCCCTGATCGGTTAACATTTCCCTGGGGAAACCCACACGAGAGAAAACAGTAAAGCATCCGCCACTTTGTCTGCTCGGATGGAGGACAGTGCCACTGCTTCTGGATATCATGTACCATAGTCCACCACTGTGAGGATGTACTCTTTGCCAGAGCTGCTAGGGATTGCAAGTGGCCCTATGATATCCACAGCCACTCGCTGGAAAGGCTCATCGATCACAGGCAGTGGTATCAATGGAGCTTTCTGTATATTCCCAAACTTTCCAACTCTCTGACACACTGCGCAGGATCGACCGTAATTGGCAATATCTGTCCCCATCTTGGGCCAATAGAAGTTATGTGTCAGGCGAGCTTTAAGGCCCCGTCTCACATAGCGAGATCGCTAGCGAGATCGCTGCTGAGTCACAAGTTTTGTGACGCAACAGCGACCTCCATAGCGATCTCGCTATGTGTGACACGTACCAGCGATCAGGCCCCTGCTGCGAGATCGCTGGTCGTGTCGGAATGGCCTGGACCTTTTTTTGGTCGTTGAGGCCCCGCTGACATCGCTGAATCGGTGTGTGTGACACCGATCCAGCGATGTCTTCACTGGTAACCAGGGTAAACATCGGGTTACTAAGCGCAGGGCCGCGCTTAGTAACCCGATGTTTACCCTGGTTACCAGCGTAAATGTAAAAAAAAACAAACACTACATACTGACCATCTGATGTCCGTCAGGTCCCTTGCCGTCTGCTTCCTGCTCTCACTGACTGCCGGCCGTACAGTGAGAAGTGAGAGCACAGCAGTGACGTCACCGCTGCGCTCTGCTCTCACTGTACGGCCGGATCTCAGTCAGAGCAGGAAGCAGACGGCAAGGGACCTGGACACCGAAAGGCGAGTATGTACTGTTTGTTTTTTTTGGTAACCAGGGTAAACATCGGGTTACTAAGCGCGGCCCTGCGCTTAGTAACCCGATGTTTACCCTGGTTACCCGGGTGCTGCAGGGGGACTTCGGCATCGTTGAAGACAGTTTCAACGATGCCGAAGTCGTTCCCCTGATCGTTGGTCGCTGGAGAGAGCGGTCTGTGTGACAGCTCCCCAGCGACCACACAGCGACTTACCAACGATCACGGCCAGGTCGTATCGCTGGTCGTGATCGTTGGTAAATCGCTTAGTGAGACGGGGCCTTTAGTCTTTTGTATTCCAAAGTGTCCGGCCAGAGGAATTTCATGAGCAATTCTCAATAATTGTTCCCTAAATAGATAAGGAACGACCAGCCCCTAGTCACAGTCCCAAGGTTCTGTAGTATCCGTGGGGAGTGTCTCTTTATACAGTCTGCCCTGGTCCCAGTATACTCTCTCTTTGTCAGAAGCAGAAGGGGGTTGGTCTGCAAGACATCTGAGCTTCTCCAGAGTGACATCTGTCCGCAGGGCCTGCTGGACGCTCTGACTGTCAGTCTGCAGCCCCTGGCCTAGTGTGACTGCCAGGCCCTGGTCTGATAATCCCTGGGGTTGAGTCTGAGCCGCAACCTGACTCCGGGTCACAGCTGCCACATACGTACAGTCCTGTGCATTGGTAAATTTTCCCTCCTCACACGGGATCTCAGGTGGGTCACTTGCTTCCACCTTCTCTGTAGCATTTACTTGCAAGGGAGGAACATAGTGGGACACCATCCTCCCCAGGTCTGTGCCTAGCAACACATTGGTGGGAATAGCCTCTGATACTCCCACTTCTTTCAGTCCTTTCCCTGCTCCCCAGTCCAGGCACACATGGTCCATGGGCACGGTAGGGCTGACCCCTCCAATCCCGGTTATAGACATAGTCTTTCCTGGTATGATATCTGCAGGGGTTACCATTGCTGGACGCACCAGAGTTACCTCTGCCCCAGTGTCTCTGAGACCAATGGTGACTTTTTTGCCAACAGTGACAGATTGACAGTTCTCATTAGCCCTCGCATCAGAGCCGGCCACAAAGAGGACAGACGGTGGTGACACAAACGGCTTTGTAGTTGTGGATGGGCGTTTCTCCCTATCAGGACAGACAGCGCTAACATGTCCCACTTTGTTGCAGGAGAAGCACCGGCGTGCATCACCTGGAGAATGTCTAGTCACCGGGACCCCATAGGATGTGGGCTTCGACAGCACTGGTGATCGGCCGGCAGAGGGAGAAGGGTCTCCGTTTGGCTTACCTCCCTTCCAGCCGAATCCCGATGGCTTCCGCACCTCAGGCATCCTGTTAGCCGCATAGCAGTCTGCAATCTTTGCATCCTGATCCGCAGTTTGTGGCTCCTGATCACACACAAATTGTCATACATCCATGGTGCACATGTGTAGAAATTGATCCTTCACCATAAGATCCGTTAAGTCCTCAAAATTGTTAACAGAAAGTCCCCTGATCCATTGGTGGAATGTGGTCCTCCAGGTGCTCACAACATCCACATAACTGTCAGTTGATCCACGCTGTAGGTTCCGGAACTTTCTCCGATATGCTTCTGGGGTTAGGTTGTATTTCCTTGATCAGGGCCTTTTTATGGCCTCATAGTTCCCATCTAGCTCTGGTGGGAGGCCAGCAAAATCTTCTAGGGCTTTGCATCTCAACCCTGGGGTTAGATACTGCACCCACTGCTCATGGGGTAGATGGTATTGCCTGCAGGTTTTTTCAAACCGCCGAAGAAAAGTATTAGTCCATGAGCCGGGCCAGATATCGGTACCACCCGGAGTGACTAATTTTCTTTGGTATTTTTAGGTAGATGCATGTCTGTAGTTTATTTTTTGATATGATAGCCCTTACATATACGTAGCTTATTAACCCCTTCAGCCCTAGGCCTATTTGTACCCAAGTGCCTAAGCCAATCTGACCTGTGCCACTTCATGGGCTAATAACTTTGGAACGCTTTCACCTATCCAAGCCATTCTGAGATTGTTTTCTCGTGACATATTGTACTTCACGTCAGTGCTAAATGGGAGTCAATATATTTTACCTTTCTATATAAAAAAATGCTAAATATTCGGAAATTTTGGAAAAATCGGCAATTTTTTAACTTTGAAATTCTCTGCTTTTTACAAAAATACTGATACCCCCCATAATAGTTATTAATTTACACTCCCCACATGTTTACTTCATATTGGCATCATTTTGAAAATGAAACCTTATTGTTTTACGACGTAATAGGGCTTATAGTTTTATGCGCAATTTTTCACATTTACAGCAAAACCCACTTTTCAAAGGACCAAGTCACTTCTGAAGTCACTTTAAGGGGCTTACATAACAGAAACCACCCATAAATTACCCCATTTTGCAAACTACACCCCTCAAGCTGTTCAAAACTCATTTTTAAAAACTGTTAACCCTTTAGGTGTTCCACAGGAATTTTAGCAGAATGAAGGCGAAATTTCAAAATTTCATTTTTTTTCCAGATATTACATTGTAATCCAATTTTACCTGCAACCTAGCAAGGGTTAACGGCAAACCCAAACTTGGTTACCCTAATTCTGCAGTTTATAGAAACACCCCACATGTACTCGTAAACTAAAGTATGGGCACACAGCACAGCTCAACACGGAAGGAGCGCTATGTGGTTTTTGGGTGGCGGATTCACTGGAAGAAATCTAGGGGGCCATGTCACATTTGAAGGCTGCCTGAGGTACCCCCACAGTGGAAACCCCAAAAAGTGACCCTATTTTGGAAACTACACCCCCAAGGAATCTTTTAGGGGGTATAGTGACCACTTTGACCCAACCAGTGTTTCACAGTAGTTGGAAACACTTGGTTGAGAAAATGGAAAAAGTGCATTTTTTACATGAAGGTGTCATTTTAGGCTCATTTTTTTATTTTTAAGAGGTGTACCAGCAAAAAATGCACCCCACTATTTGTTCACCAATCTCTCCCGAACACAACAACACCCGATATGTTGTCGTACACTGCAGTATTGGGGAACGGCAGGCCTCGGAAGGGAAGGAGCGCCAAATGACTTTTGGAGTGCAAATTTTACTGGAAGAAATCTAGGGGGCTATGTCACATTTGAAGACACCCTGAGGTGCCCCAACACACGCACACACACTGACACATACACGTTCTGTGCTGAACAGGACTCTCCGGTCTTCTCTGCAGAGCTCCTATCTCCCTCTGTAGAGGCTGACACCTCCCAGGCTTGTGACTGATCACATGGCCGTGACATCACCACAGGTCCTGTAGTCCTGTACTGTGTGCTGCTGCTGGTAAGGAACTTGTGGAGAGAGGGGGAACAGTAACCTAGCACCAGCGCTCCCAGCTCTAAGAACGAGCGCCTCATGAAGGTGGGCCCCTGGTTCGAGCTTCAAGAGAAGGCAACTGGATGCTTCACCTAGGAGCAATCCGACAGATGATACCATGGTGTTTTGCCTATGACAAGGTCAACTATGCCCGATACCTAACCTATTACTATGCCACAATGTCTCGGCTGCCCATAGAACACCCAGAGGTCCATGAATACTTCATGCAAGGTGGCTTTTCGGTCCAGATCGGTAGCAAGAATCCTTTTGGACGAATTCCTGTGGACCAGACCATTGAAGAGACAATCAACAAAGACACCCAGACACCAGGGGGCACAAAAGGCTTCAGCCTCAAAGTTGGAGCTGTTTCCAGGTTCTACCTGACATCAGAGTACCGCAGTATGTACTTGAGGCAGCTGAGGGCCCTGGTAGGCCAACAATATACTGACTTCAGCCATTCAGACCTACAGGTGTCTAGGATTAGAAGAGATGAAGCCGATGTCCAATCTTTCGTTCAACTGCTGGAGACAGGTTGGGTGAACCCCTTCAACAAAGAGCATAATGGTGAACTTATCAGTTTGTCAACAGCGACTGTAGCACCACCAGATGTAGCCAAAGACCTTCAAGGGGCATACAGTATAGGAGAGGATGCATATCAAACATTCAAGGATGAGCGTTTGGGTACCGATAAGCCAACTACATTGTTTCATGACAAGATGACGAAGAACAAACTTAAAACGTTCTCTAACATCCAAATGAAGACACGCAGACAAGGTCTTGGCAAGGAGGTAATTTTGAAGGCTGACAGAAACCTATTTGGCCAGATGATACTTGTAGCTGAGAACAGAAAGCTACAAATGAGTGATGTCTTGACTCATCCCCTGGGTCCATTGCCATGGGCACTTGCCAATGGTGATGGGTCTATCCGCAAGACCAACAAGGCTGCCCTCGCAAGGGAGTTGGAGAGGAATGCTCGTCCTGCAGAAGTGATCCCCGAGCCCTCTGCAACCATCATTGATGGGATGAGCCTGGTTCAGAAACTGAAGGGAAACAATGCAACATTTGGCCAGCTAGCAGGCACAGCAATGAGTCGCGCTATCCATGAGGGTGCTAAGAGCAAGCGCATTGATATTGTCTTTGACGTCTACAAGGAGACATCCATCAAAGATACAGAAAGAGTCAACAGATATGAAGGCACAGGGATCCATTTCAAGAACATTCAACATGGGCACAACATCCAGCAGTGGAAAAAGCTTCTAAGTAGTTCCTCCAACAAGGCAAGTCTCATAAAGTTTCTGGTAGAAGAATGGAAGGCGAAACACCACAGGGAGAAGCTTGAGGAGAAGGAGCTGTATGTCACATGTGAGCAGCTCTGCTTTAAGATCACCAAAGAACAGTGGGAAGAGGCTGCTGACCTTAAGTCAAATCAAGAAGAAGCAGACACACGCCTCCTTCTCCATGCTCTTCATGCAGCAGAATCTGGTTACAAGTCGGTCATCATCACTTCGGAGGATACTGATGTCATGGTCCTGTGTCTGGGCATGTGCCACAAAATCCCATCCCACCTGTTCCAGAAATGCGGTACACAGAACCGGACAAGATTCCTGGATATCACCACTCTGAGCCGAACATTGGGAGGCAGCGTATGTGATTCATTGATTGGTATGCATGCATTTACAGGCTGTGACACCGTCAGTGCATTCGCTGGCCGTGGGAAGATGACGACACTCAAGCAGTTGAAGATGAACAAGACATACCAGGATGCCTTTCAGGAAGTTGGTCGTTCATGGGAAGTGTCTACCGAACTTTTTGAGAAGTTACAGGAAATCACCTGCCACATGTACCTGCCAACTACCCAAACAACTGAGGTAAACAGGCTCCGTTATCAGCTGTTCTGTGCCAGACGTGGAGTGGTAGAGTCAAGTCAACTCCCTCCTTGCCAGGACTGCCTTTTCATGCATGCACTGCGTGCAAACTACCAGGCTGCGATCTGGAGGAGAAGTCTGCAGAGCCAGCCATGGGTTGCAAACCCAACAGACTGCGGTTGGATGATAGATAACGACGGAAAGCTTGTTGTCAAGTGGATGCAAGGGGCACCAGCACCAGAAGCTATTATACAGCTACTGTCCTGCAAGTGTGTGCGGTCATGTGAACTTCCTCAGTGTACTTGCCTCAGCAATGGCCTGAAGTGCACAGACATGTGCAGATTACAGACATGCCAGAACAAGGGTACTGAAGACGAGCCAGTAGAACAACAGTCAGATTCAGAGTCCGATGTTGAAGATATTATGGAGTAACATATATATATATATATATATATATATATATATATATATATATATATATATATATATATATGCACATGACATGTTCAGTGTGTATTTACATAACTTGGATTAAATTTTGTTACAAATACTACATCTAGTCACTCCGGGTGGTACCGATATCGTCATATTTGGTTCTTGGCTCATGCTAAAATTCCTGTGGAACACCTAAAGGGTTAACAGTTTTTAAAAATGAGTTTTGAACAGCTTGAGGGGTGTAGTTTGCAAAATGGGGTAATTTATGGGTGGTTTCTGTTATGTAAGCCCCTTAAAGTGACTTCAGAAGTGACTTGGTCCTTTGAAAAGTGGGTTTTGCTGTAAATGTGAAAAATTGCGCATAAAACTATAAGCCCTATTACGTCGTAAAACAATAAGGTTTCATTTTCAAAATGATGCCAATATGAAGTAAACATGTGGGGAGTGTAAATTAATAACTATTATGGGGGGTATCAGTATTTTTGTAAAAAGCAGAGAATTTCAAAGTTAAAAAATTGCCGATTTTTCCAAAATTTCCGAATATTTAGCATTTTTTTATATAGAAAGGTAAAATATATTGACTCCCATTTAGCACTGACGTGAAGTACAATATGTCACGAGAAAACAATCTCAGAATGGCTTGGATAGGTGAAAGCGTTCCAAAGTTATTAGCCCATGAAGTGGCACAGGTCAGATTGGCTTAGGCACTTGGGTACAAATAGGCCTAGGGCTGAAGGGGTTAATAAGCTACGTATATGTAAGGGCTATCATATCAAAAAATAAACTACAGACATGCATCTACCTAAAAATACCAAAGAGAATTAGTCACTCCGCTTGGTACCGATATCGTCAAATTTGGTTCTTGGCTCATGGACTATATCTAAGTCCGTATCCTTCTCCATCACAGGGAAGTTTTCCAGACATGGTCTCCTTGGATTAATGTCCTGGGAGAGGGTTAGCTGAGGACTGTTACCCCTCTCTATTTGAGCCATCTGAAGCTTGAAAGCTCTCTCCTCAAGGTGTTCTGCAGCCTCTCTCAGCCTGGCGTTCTGCAGCCTGTCGGTACTGTAGAATAATCTGCAGGCACAGATTAGGATCACTTGTTCCCAGCTGTTGTAAGTCCATTTGTAAAGTAGAGTCCATAGTCTCCTCAGCACTGGCATTGCTGCCACTCCCAGAAGGTATCTCCGATGCAAGAGCTGGCATTGCTGGGTCTCTCCGAAGTGGACTTTCTCCTTGCTCAGATGTTCCAGTACTTTGCTCTATGTCCTGCTCGACCAAGGCGCGTATCAGCAGTTCCTTGGATTTGTCGGCCGTCTCTATTCCTCTTTGCTCACAGAGGTCGGTCAGAGCCTCTTTACTTCTTGTACTGGGGTGCCATATTGATGAACAGCCTTTGCCAAATAAAAGATAGAAAAGAAAAACGGGGAAGGGAAACTGTTTGCAAGTATGTCTAAGTAAGCACTGAGTTGAACCTTGTAGAACTGGTGCATTCCTCGCAAGGATAGCAATTCTTTAGTACAGGGAATAATTACTTAAACCATGCTCTAATGCTCTAATAGAAATAATTCTATCTCACCGCTCTGCCACCAATTTGTCACGTACCCGCTTCTCAGCACGTGACTTGGGGTTGCGCCTGCAAGGGTTAATCTATCTCCCCTCTCTCAGTCCAGCATTCAGCCTCTGTCCTATGCTGTAATGGGATCATTAATCACACCCTGACCCAGGCCACACACCCACTCATACACTCTGCCACCACTCACAGAACACACTGGCGATGAGTCCCAGAAATATTACTACTACTGTCTGCCAATCATAAGGCTCACACACTTTAAGGCTATGGATTCTTTAGAACATGCAAGGCTCAACTTATTAAAGTTTTATGCTTTAATAGAAAAGGTACAGTGCTTACAATAAAAAGGGTATAAAAATATGGTAATAACAAGTGACATACAAATATGCAAAACAGTTATAAAAATAAACGGGAGAAAACTTACAGAAACATCTAACTTTGTAGTCTGCTTTCTGCTCCTTGAGGGGGGACGAATATGGAATGGAACACATCAGCTTGGCTGCCCCTCAATCTGTGAACCACGATTCTGATTCTATGTGTACAGTCCTAATTTACAGAGTCACCCTAGAGGTCAGATTTCTAGACCAGCCTCTCAGGTTGATATTATAATTGCTTGTTTTTCACTGGACCATGGCCACTCCACCAATGAATATATTATTTTCCCTGAACACTCTTTGTGTACCTTTCTTTATCATAGTAAATAGAATTTGTCAGGCTGTACTAGGTCCCATTTGGCATCTGCCTTTGAGGCCTCAGAGATGTTACCTGTTTCGATTCTGTCTTTCCAGCCCTGTGGTCTGAGAACAGGAAAACTGCCTTTTCTCAGGATAACACATATTATCACCTTGGTGAGACCTGCAGCCTTCAGGACAGATGTTAAATTACTGCTAGTCACACAATCATACCTATACATATTTCACTACACAAGGACATAGCGATACACTGCTATATTCAGTTGTGCTGTCACTTTTGGGTATTTTCTGCTATATCGACCCCCCCAAACTCACTTCAAATGTGAGATGGTCCCTAAAAAAATGGTTTTGCAAATTTTATTGGAAAAATGAGAAATCGCTGGTCAAATTTTAACCCTTGTAACATCCTAACAGAAAAAAAATTGCATTTCCAAAATTGTGCTGATGCAAAGTAGACATGTGGGAAATGTTATTTATTAGCTATTTTGTGTGCAAAATTGCAAAATTTTCAAAAATGTTGCCAAATTTCCGCTTTTTCATAAATAAACACTAGTTATATCGAAGAAATTTTACCACTAACATGAAGTACAATAAGTCACGAAAAAACAATCTCAGAAACAGTGGGATCCATTGAAGTGTTCCAGGGCTATCTAATATATAAAGCTGAATGTGTGTATGTGTGTATGTGTGTATGTATGTATGTATGTATGTATGTATGTCCGGGATTGGCATCTGAACCGTCGCAGCTACAGCCACAAAATTTTGCACAGTCACACGTCTGGACCCCGAGAGCGTCATAGGCTATGTTGTGAGGTGAAATTTTAACCCCGCGCTTTCCAATTCACCAAACAATTTTGCCCCTATCTACATAATGGGGAAAAAGTGAAAGGAAAAGTAACATAGTAACATAGTAACATAGTTAGTAAGGCCGAAAAAAGACATTTGTCCATCCAGTTCAGCCTATATTCCATCATAATAAATCCCCAGATCTACGTCCTTCTACAGAACCTAATAATTGTATGATACAATATTGTTCTGCTCCAGGAAGACATCCAGGCCTCTCTTGAACCCCTCGACTGAGTTCGCCATCACCACCTCCTCAGGCAAGCAATTCCAGATTCTCACTGCCCTAACAGTAAAGAATCCTCTTCTATGTTGGTGGAAAAACCTTCTCTCCTCCAGACGCAAAGAATGCCCCCTTGTGCCCGTCACCTTCCTTGGTATAAACAGATCCTCAGCGAGATATTTGTATTGTCCCCTAATATACTTATACATGGTTATTAGATCGCCCCTCAGTCGTCTTTTTTCTAGACTAAATAATCCTAATTTCGCTAATCTATCTGGGTATTGTAGTTCTCCCATCCCCTTTATTAACTTTGTTGCCCTCCTTTGTACTCTCTCTAGTTCCATTATATCCTTCCTGAGCACCGGTGCGGAACAGACCCCGTCGCTATAGAGTCCCTAAAAATAAGAAATAATGGTTTATCTATTACATTACTTAGTTCTCTTAGTACTCGTGGGTGTATGCCATCCGGACCCGGAGATTTATCTATTTTAATCTTATTTAGCCGGTTTCGCACCTCTTCTTGGGTTAGATTGGTGACCCTTAATATAGGGTTTTCATTGTTTCTTGGGATTTCACCTAGCATTTCATTTTCCACCGTGAATACCGTGGAGAAGAAGGTGTTTAATATGTTAGCCTTTTCCTCGTCATCTACAACCATTCTTTCCTCACTATTTTTTAAGGGGCCTACATTTTCAGTTTTTATTCTTTTACTATTGATATAGTTGAAGAACAGTTTGGGATTAGTTTTACTCTCCTTAGCAATGTGCTTCTCTGTTTCCTTTTTGGCAGCTTTAATTAGTTTTTTAGATAAAGTATTTTTCTCCCTAAAGTTTTTTAGAGCTTCAATGGTGCCATCCTGCTTTAGTCGTGCAAATGCTTTCTTTTTACTGTTAATTGCCTGTCTTACTTCTTTGTTTAGCCACATTGGGTTTTTCCTATTTCTAGTCCTTTTATTCCCACAAGGTATAAACCGCTTACAGTGCCTATTTAGGATGTTCTTAAACATTTTCCATTTATTATCTGTATTCTTATTTCTGAGGATATTGTCCCAGTCTACCAGATTAAGGGCATCTCTAAGCTGGTCAAACTTTGCCTTCCTAAAGTTCAGTGTTTTTGTGACTCCCTGACAAGTCCCCCTAGTGAAAGACAGGTGAAACTGTACAATATTGTGGTCGCTATTTCCTAGATGCCCGACCACCTGCAGATTTGTTATTCTGTCAGGTCTATTAGATAGTATTAGGTCTAAAAGTGCTGCTCGTCTGGTTGGATTCTGCACCAATTGTGAAAGATAATTTTTCTTCGTTATTAGCAGAAACCTGTTGCCTTTATGGGTTTCACAGGTTTCTGTTTCCCAGTTAATATCCGGGTAGTTAAAGTCCCCCATAACCAGGACCTCATTATGGGTTGCAGCTTCATCTATCTGCTTTAGAAGTAGACTTTCCATGATTTCTGTTATATTTGGGGGTTTGTAACAGACCCCAATGAGAATTTTGTTACCATTTTTCCCTCCATGAATTTCGACCCATATGGACTCGACATCCTCATTCCCTTCGCTAATATCCTCCCTTAAAGTGGACTTTAGACAAGACTTTACATACAGACAAACCCCTCCTCCTCTCCGATTTTTACGATCCTTTCTAAACAGACTGTAACCCTGTAAGTTAACTGCCCAGTCATAGCTTTCATCTAACCATGTCTCGGTTATTCCCACTATGTCAAAGTTACCTGTAGATATTTCTGCTTCTAGTTCTTCCATCTTGTTTGTCAGGCTTCTGGCATTTGCGAGCATGCAGTTTAGAGGATTTTGTTTTGTTCCAATCTCCTCGCTGTGGATTGTTTTAGAAATGTTCTTACCTCCCTTCTGAGTATGTTTTCCTGGGTCTTCTTTGTTCGAGTCTAATGTTTTTCTTCCCGTCCCCTCTTCTTCTAGTTTAACGCTCTCCTGATGAGTGTAGCGAGTCTTCTGGCGAATGTGTGTTTCCCAGGTTTGTTGAGGTGTAGTCCGTCTCTGGCGAGGAGTCCATCGTACAAGTAATTCACACCGTGGTCCAGGAATCCGAATCCTTGTTGTCTGCACCATCGTCTTAACCAGTTGTTCGCATCAAGGATCCTGTTCCATCTCCTGGTGCCATGCCCGTCTACTGGAAGGATAGAAGAAAAGGATAAAAGTGTTGGAGGCGTCGCAGCTACAGGCACAAAATTTTGCACAGTCACACGTCTGGACCCTGAGAGCGTCAAAGCTATGTTGTGAGGTGAAATTTTAACCCCGCGCTTTCCAATTCACCAAACAATTTTGCCCCTATCTACATAATGGGGAAAAAATGAAAGGAAAAGTGTTGGAGGCAAATTAACAGCTGCCAGATGTGAACAAGGGGGACTTAAAGAATGAGAGCGATGGCGCCAAAGAGTATATACTGTACAGTTGCTAAGGTGGGGCCCCAACATGGGATATTCACCACACCACCACGGGGATATGAACACACACACAAAATGCGCCACACACTACCACGTGCTCGAACACATATACCACCCTCAGCGCACATTTCACCACACATACACCAACATCGCCACATAAAAGTAGAAACACAAAAGTCGCCGCTCAAAACTCGCCACGCGCAAAACTCTCCACATGCAAAACTCGCCACACGTGCAAAACTCACCTCATGGAAAACTCGCCACACGCAAAAATTACCACACGCAGAAAAATTGCCACACGCAGAAAAATTGCCACACGCAGAAAAATTGCCACATGCACAAAAGTTGCAACACATGCAAAAGTTGCCTCACGCAAAACTTGCACATACTCAAAAGGCACCACACATAAAACTCGCCACGCGCAAAACTCGCCATGCGCAAAACTTGCTGCACACAACTTGCTACACTAACCTGTCACATGCAACTCGACACACAAAAAGTTGCTACACGCATGTCGCCACACAAAACTCATCTCACAAAAGTCCCTACATGCATGTCGCCACACGCAACTCAACACACACAACTTGACACACGAAACTCGCCCTAAAACACACACAAGTCTGGTATTATCCTTCAAAAATAAAAATCTGATTAATAAGCAGACAAACTACAAGAGCAACAAATGTACCATATAGGAATCCGGCAGCTGTCAGTCACATGACCAGTCTATTATGTGTATGTGTGAGCTAATATATACTGCCAGGGGGTGGGCTTACTGTTGGCTGGGGATTTATCAGGCTGCCATTTTAGCTTACAAATACTGAGGTAAAAATACTGACCAAATAACGTGTGAACGAGGGCTAATACAGGAGGAGATGACACACAGATATATACTATATACAGGAGGAGATGACACACAGATATATACTATATACAGGAGAGATGACACACAGGTATATACTATATAGAGGAGGAGATGACATACAGGTACATACTACATACAGGAGGAGATGACATACAGGTATATACTATATACAGGAGGAGATGACACACAGGTATATACTATATACAGGAGCAGATTACCTACAGGTATATAGTATATACAGGAGGAGATGACATACAGGTATATGCTATGTACAGGAGGAGATGACACACAGATATATACTATATATAGGTGAGATGACACACAGGTGTATACTATATACAGGAGATTACATACAGGTATATCTAATATATAAAGCTGAATGTGTGTGTGTATGTATGTGTGTATGTCCGGGATTGGCATCTGCACCGTCGCAGCTACAGCCACAAAATTTTGCACAGTCACATGTCTGGACCCCGAGAGCGTCATAGGCTATGTTGTGAGGTGAAATTTTAACCCCGCGCGTTCCAATTCACCAAACAATTTTGCCCCTATCTACATAATGGGGAAAAAGTGAAGGGAAAAGTGTTGGAGGAAAATTGACAGCTGCCAGATGTGAACAATGAGGACTTAAAGAATGAGAGCGATGGCGCCAAAGAGTATATACCGTACAGTTGCTAAGGTGGGGCCCCGACATGGGATACTCACCACACACGGGGATATGAACACAAACACAAAATGCGCCACACACTACCACGTGCTTGAACACATATACGACCCTCAGCACACATTTCACCACACACACACCAACCTCGCCACATAAAAGTCGAAACACAAAAGTCACCACTCAAAACTCGCAACGCGCAAAACTCGCTACATGCAAAACTCGCCATATGCAAAACTAGGCTCACGCAAAACTCGCCACACGTGCAAAACTCACCTCATGGAAAACTCACCTCATGCAAAACTTGCACACACAGAAAAATTGCCACATGTACAAAAGTTGCACCACATGCAAAAGTTGCCTCACACAAAACTTGCACATACTCAAAACGCACCACACATAAAACTCGCCACGCGCAAAACTCGCCATGCACAAATCTTGCTGCACACAACTTGCTACACTAACCTGTCACATGCAACTCGACACACAAAATGTTGCTACACGCATGTCGCCACACAAAACTCATCTCACAAAAGTCGCTACATGCATGTCGCCACACGCAACTCAACACACACAACTTGACACATGAAACTCGCCCTAAAACACACACAAGTCTGGTATTGTCCTTCAAAAATAAAAATCTGATTAATAAGCAGACAAACTACAAGAGCAACAAATGTACCATATAGGAAATACGGCAGCTGTCAGTCACATGACCTGTCTATTATGTGTATGTGTGAGCTAATATATACTGCCAGGGGGGAGGGCTTCCTGTTGGCTGGGGATTTATCAGGCTGCCAATAGCAACCAATCACAGCTCAGCTTTTTTTTGCTACAGTTAATTAACCTGAGCTCTGATTGGTTAATATAGGCAACAAAGACATTCTCAGTATAACAAAGCTAATATATGTTGTGAAATTCTTCTATTAGCTTAGTTTTTGCCTTTTAATAATTACATTTCTATCTATTTGTTTTGTGGTTTTTGTGTGCAGAATAAATTTTTGTTAACACATTCTATTTTGCTAACAGCAGTCATTAACCCGGGCGAAGCCGGGTAGTACAGCTAGTAACCACATAAAGTGACACTGGTCAGAATTGTAAAAATTGGCTTGGTCAATAAATACCAAATTGGCTCTGTCATTAAGGGGTTAAATATAACTGTTGTTAAAATTCCCTCTGCATAAAAAATATCTGCCTTTATTATGATCTAAATAAGCTTTCTGTAGTATATGACCTCCCCACTGTCCGCCTTAATGAGCTACACCCACCACACTGTCTGTCATTATCAGCTATAAACGAGACACCATCCGCCCTTATGACCATGGCTGTCCCCTCTCTAGTTTTCCGTTACACTCTCTATATCTTCACCCTGGCCCCTGCCATGCTAACCTATCTCCATACTGTGCCCGCATTTCACACTGCCCCCTCTCCATGTCCATTCTGTGCCCCTTTTCATACTATGCCCTCATACTGTCCACCATAGTTGTCCTCTCCAAATTGTATCTCCCCCCTCACACTGTTCTCCTATATGGTATGATTGTGACCACAGCTGTCCATAAAGTGTGATATCCACAACATCCCCCAATATACATTATGATGACCACCACAGCCTCCAATATACAGTATTGCAGCGCCCCAGAGTCCTGGTCGTTGCAGTACTGTGGCTCCGCCGCTAAGGGGGGCTATGGTACGTCTGATGGCACTGAAGGAGTTCATCTGACCAGGTATCACATACACCAATACATTTCACAGTCGGGCCTCCAGGGGGAGCTAAGGGTGCTATTTATTAGGCCACTCCTCACCGTGTGGGTAAACTGGGGGTCAGGCAGGAAGTTAGACAGAAAGCTGACTGGGTTGGAACCAAGCAACACCTGGTGGCAGAGGGTGTTGTGGGGGAAGATTCGGTAGGGTCCCTGTCAGGTTTGGGACCCTGACAGAGGCCTGGCAACAAGAAAGAACGTCACGGGACCGTGCCTGCTCAGCATAGCGGCGGTGCCCTAAGAAAGGATCAGAAGCGAGATATATTGTGCTGAGTGAGAAACGAGATCAAAGCAAGAAGGAGAATACCAGTAGGAGTCGTGCTGTAAGACCGAGGCAACATCCTACTGAGGCGCACAACCGGCGGCCGGAACGCCGAGGAAGTATTCATATATCTAGCTCCAAGCAATACTTCAAACCAACGGCAGGACAGTCAGTCACAGGCGGGCTGTCTCACCTAAATCACCTATGCAGACATGGGGGGCAACCTGTGGAGAGGGGCGACTCTAGGGTCCCGGAAGAGCTCCGAGCCTACCTGTTATACGGGTGCGTCCCAACCATAACACCGGGAGGGACGGAGGATTAGCAGAACATCATCTAATCTCTAATCGAGTTGTTGTGAGGGAACACGAGAAACAGACACAACAGTTGTGGGGACTATCCCGTACGCACAGCAGGGGAGGACCACAACACATAGCGCTAGCAGGAAGGCACAGATTTCCACCTGCAAAGGGAACTCTGGAGGTGCCATCGGACCGGCCGGACTTGCGCAGCCTGGTGAACCGTATTCCGGACTGAGGACCCAGAGACCTTCAGTAAAGAGGTAAAGAGACTGCAACCTGGTGTCCTCGTTATTTACTGCACCGCACCACCACCACTATCCACATCCATTACTGTACGCCCCTCAGCAGGGTCACGGACCGGTTCTAGCCACCGTGACAACCCCAGAGCAGAGACTCAGAGGCCCGGTACCGGGTACCCCTCGGCCCTGCGGCAGTGGGGGCGCTACAGTATGATGTCCCCCCAACCCCCTATACAATATGATTCCCCCCAGAGCCATCTATTCAATGACGCTCCCCACATATAAGATGTAGTATAATGTCCCCACAGCCCAGGTATAATGTCCCCCACCGCTCTCTGTATAATGTCCTCACATTCCAGGTATAATGTTCCCCACAGCTCTTAGTATAATGTCCCCACAGCTCCCAGTATAATGTTCCCCACAGTCTCAGATATAATATGATGTCCCCCACAGCCCCTCTTGTGATAATTCCACAGCCAGCTCATCTTATATCCCCCACATCCAGCTCCTCATTCGTTCCCCACAGCCAGCCCCTCATATGTCTGCCACATCCAGCCCCTTATATATCCCCCACATTCAGCCCCTCATAAGTCCCACACATCCAGCCCCTCTTAAGTCCCTCATAGACATCTGCTCTTATGTCCTCCATAGCCAGCCCTCTTATGTCCCCCATAGCCAATCCCTCTTATGTCCCCATAGCGAGCCTCTCATATATCTCCCCACAGGCAGCCCCTCATATTTCTCCCCACATCCAGCCCCTCTTATGTCCCTCATAGCCCTCTGCTCTTATGTCCCCCATAGCCAGCCCCTATTACGTCCCCATAGCCAACCCATCATATGTCACCCCACAGTCAGCCCTTCATATGTTTCCCACAGCCAGCCCCTCATATGTTGCCCACATCAGCCCCTCATATCTTCCCCACAGTGAGCTCATATGTCCCCCACATCCAGCCCCTCATATAACCCCCACATCAAGCCCTTCATATATCCACCACATCCAGCCCCTCTTATGTCCCCCATAACTAGTTCCTCTTATGTCCACCATAGCCAGCCCCTATTATGACCCCATAGCCAGCCCCTCATATTTCTCCCCACAGCCAGCCCTTCATATGTTCCCCACAGTCAGCTCCTCATATGTCCCCCACATCCAGCCCCTCATATATCCCCCACATCCAGCCCCTCTTATGCCCCCCATAACAAATTTCTAACATGTCCACCATAGCAACCCCCTCATAAGTCCCCCATTCATTGGCAAAATATCAGGAAAATAAAAAAGGCTTATACTCACCTTATCTAGGCTCCCTGTACATCGTGGCCGTCGTCTCCTCTTCTTTCCTGAATAGCAGTGGACTCTCAACGGCGTGATGACATCACTATATCGCATCATCCGACGTCCCCTGAGTGCGCCATCTTCAACAGGTCACAGGCCAAAAGTCTTTTGCTGGAGTTCTTGGCAGGATAGGTTATTGATTACAGCTCCTCTGCTCCTGTCTCGGGCAGCTCTGACAGCAATTGCATTAACAAAAAACTGTGTTTATTAAGTACCCTATGTTATTTATTTGCACTATTGCTTTTTACTCACTTATAGCAGGATACCTGTTAATTTTTTTGTATCTTAGGGTTGTTGTTTTTTTAATAATTTAACCGCTTTATCCTCCAAGGTTGCACATTCAAAACCAGGCCAAATTTTACAATTTTGACATATGTCACTTTATGAGGTAATAACTCTGGAACGCTTCAATGGATCCCACTGACTCTATGGTCTCTTTTACACGTCCATTTATTTCCGATACTGGAAAAAACGGTACCGGAGATATCTGTGTCCGTGTGTGTAATACATGCGTCAATTCTGGTGCTTTGCCCAGCTCTTCGCACTTGCCCGGTAGCGGTGGCAAGTGAGGTTAATGTTTGTGGGGTTGATGTCACCTTTGTATTGTCAGGTGACATCAAGCCCACAGCTTAGTAATGGAGAGGTGTCTATAAGACATCTATTCAGTACTAATTCTATAGTTAAATAAAGACACAGCCAGAATAAAATCTTTTATTTGAAAAAATGACACAGACTCCTTTAATATTCTCAATTAAACCATACTTACGACCTCACCTAATTCCACTGAACCCCTTGATCGCCTGTAATAAAAATAAAATAAAAACAACAATATACCATACGTGTCCATCGTTCTGTCCCACGCCATAATCCATGTCTGGGGGATAATTAGTTTTCAACCTGGACGGTGCAAAGATGGGACCGTCCAGGCTGAGAACCACTGGGGAATGAGATGCTGCGATCACAGCCTCAGTGACGTCACTGAGGCTACGATCCCAGCCATCCCCTTACCAGCCTGAGAATACCAGCCCCCAGCTGTGAGCTAAAGGAAGGCTGGTTGTCAAAAATGGGGGGGACCCCAAGCCATTTTTTTAAATTATTTATTTAAATAATTAAAAAAACAGCGTGGGGACCCGTCTATTCCTGATAACCAACCTTGCGGAAGCTGACAGCTTAGGACTGCAGCCCCCAGCTGTGAGTTTTGCCTGGTTGGTTCAAGAAAAAAGGGGGGACCCACATTGGGTTTTTCATTTATTTATTTCGTTAGATCACAGGCAACAGCTGAGGAATACCCCAATCATCCGCTCCTGCTGCCACTGTTATTAGTGGCAGCAGGTGTCAGATGATGGGAGTAAGAGTTCCAAAAGCCCCACCTGCTGTCGATGTTCGGACTTTAATATAACTCTTATCATTCTCCTCTGCTCGCGTCGATCGCTGGCAGAGCAGGGAAGAACGAGGAGAGCCGTCTTCAGCACTTGCCGCTGGGGAACAGCGCTTATTGTAGCGCTTCTTCCCCGATGCTGATACTTGTCACACGGAGGACATCAATGTGTGTTCTCCATGTGCACGTGTGCGGGACGTTTTGCTGTCCGTGCTGACAGTAAAAAATGGACATATCTATGTATGGGGCACACGGACACACGGTCCGTGCAAACACACTAACATGTGCACAGACCCATTCTCTTGAATAAGTCTACGTGTGTACATGTCTCCGGAATGCATAAAAAAAGAAAAACTTGCCAAAAATTGAGCGATCAGGTACTGATCAGCGATCAAGTACTGATCAGCGCTCGGTGGCACCACAAGGCCTAGCACGGAGCACAGACTGAACCAATGACCATCCTGTACTAATCCGCAATTAGAATGAGGAAGTATAGGGTGGTCATCAAGGGGTCACATCGTGTCTGTGCACTCTGATTGGTGCAATCAACTTCATCATCGATCACACTAATCAGAGCTGGCTCTGGTGATGCTGTGGCTGCTAAGCTCCAACCTATGATCGGTGCTCCAACAGCAATGATTGCAAGCTGGACATCAGTTTTTCAAGCAATCTGATTGCCTGAAGCACTGAGAAACGCTGCGATTGGCTGTTCAGAATTGAACAGCCAATCTCGACTATCGTAGTTATGACACCCCTGGGACAATTAATCAATGTGCCCTGCTGTACTAATCAGCAGGCACATGGATTCTATAACCACGACAGTGGTCACGGTGCCGTATTTTAGCCATGTACGTCTAAGGTCGGTAAGTACCAGCCGACTAAGTTGTACTGGGTATGTCTAAGGTTGTGAAGGGATTAAACAATATTGATTTGTTTTGCCTATGTGCAAGCATTTTTGACTAAAACAATATTTTATTACAATAGTGTTTCTTGAAAAATTTTGAACAATTTATCTTTTACAGCTTCTTGTATCTGTCAGTAAACCCATGCAGACAGCAGTGTTTGTAAATATTATCTTTCTTCAATGGAATGATCCACAGCACTGATATGAGAACCATGGCTCCTTCAGTCAAAACTAAAAGTTGAGCATACTGGTAGTAAGACTGTACTGGACATAACTAGTTTGACACACTTAACCCTGCTGTTCTGTTCGGGTCATAGTGACCCGAACAGACTTTTTGCGGCCCTGTAGATTTTTTTCTGTAAGTCTCTAAAACTTGAGACTCCTTGACTTTTCCTCATTTGGGGGGACCTACATATGAGTATATATATATATTTTTTTTTTCGTTTACTTTTTGCTACACGAAAAAAGTTACACTAGTTCTGTTCGGGTCATAGTGACCCGGCATCGTTTTTTACAGCTGTGAGGCCATATTTTCAGTGAAATAAAGGACTTATAACCTCAGTTGGGTCTATTTATTGCATCTACTATTGTATATCAATTGATTTTTTTCCTAAATTATTTCAATGGGGTCGTACGCGCGCTCTACCGGGGGTATGCATTGATATCTGCGCACCATAAAAATGGCTTTATATTGATTATTTTTGGTGCGCAGTCTATTCTAAAACGTAGAGTGCATCCGGAGAGATCACTAGGTGTGCACTACACGTGTATATTTTGCGCAGAACGGACTGCTCAGAACGCGCTGTCTAAGACGGTTTTTGTTTGTAAATCTGAGCTGTAAAGTCTTGCAAATAATTTTTTTGGCTAAGTAAGTCTGTCTTCCTGGCTTATCTGCTTGTTTTCAGAAGTTTTCAAAATGTTTGATTTGATTGTTTTGATTTTTTTTTTTTTTTACAAAAATGTGTATTTTTCTATTTTCGTTTTGCTCATTGATCTGTTTTTTCAGAATAAAAACAAAAAAAAAAGATTTCTGTTTCATTTTTCTTTTTTTTACTACCAAACATGTTCACAAACAGTCTAGTAAGCAAAAAGTTATAAAAAAAAATGAGTTAGAGTGTCTAAAATCAAGGTTTAATAAGCCGGGTCATAGTGACCCGAACAGAACTAGTGTATAGTAAATGCGAACAGAACAGCAGGGTTAATGGCTGAATGATTGGTTTATGGTTAGGATATGCTGTTACTTTGACTCGTGAGGTATTACCCTCTGGGACACTCACTGATCCTGTCAAACAATAGCTGCAGCACTGATCACGGTCTGGATTCAATATTCCTGTCCCCAGCTGTTAAGGGTACTGGAGCTATTTTCCTTTATCTTTACATGCTAAGTTATAGATCTGCAGTGATAAAAGGCACAAAAGAGACATAATGCTAAAAAAGTGCTGCATTCCCTTCAGTGGGTGTCCAACCAGTTGTGAACATATCATTGTTGCAACTTGTGCAGCTACATAGGGGTTCATGAGGTAAGTGGGCTACTACCACCTCCAAAGCATTTCTTATTGATATGTCAGCATAGTGTGTGGACAGATGTCTTTTATACAGGTGACGAGTTCAAACAGGTGCAATTAATACAGGTAATGAGTGCAGGGTAGGAGAGCTTGTAAGTAGGTGGCGGGGACCCTCACATGCCTCCTCTCCCTTGGACATTGAGCACATATATCATGTGCGGCACCCTGACATTTATTCATGTTCATTAATGTATATGTATTGTTATGTGTATTGTGTAGAATTAGGGCTAGGATAGGCTATTAGATAGTATATGACCGTAGGGGGATTAGAATAGTGGGGGCATCATAGAATAGAATAGATTAGCATCAGGGTTTAGCAGTTGGGAGGAGCTACAGAGCGGTGCAGCACAGGGCAGGACACTTCCTGGTTAGAGAGCAGAGCCCGGGCAGCCTTGTCCAGGGCAAGGTGTGACAGCATTGAAGCAGACAGTTCACAGGCCGTGAGGATAAAGCTGCTAAGGTAGTAAGGGCCCCAGGAGGAAGATTGTGCAGTCAGGCACAAGCTCAGAAGGACCATCCCAAGAAGGATCCAGGGTCTATGACTGGGGCGGGAGTAGCTGAGATGGCATTCCCGGCACCTTTCCCTATTGGAACAGGAGGAAGGGTTGGCAGGGAGCAGGTGACACTGAAGGCACAGATGGGATATGGATTGTCTAGTGATATGGCAGGGATTGCCGGAAGAAAGGAGACAGAGTTGATAGAAGGAATAGAGGTTGCCCGGACAGCAGAGAAAGATTGGAAGACATCTCTTTGTATAACCTGTCTACCAGTATGTAGAATGCCCTGCTGTATAGTAAAGTTTAACTGTTGGAAAAGAACTGTGACTCTGAGATGTGTTGTGGAGTTTGGGAACCCGGAACAGGAGTGACAGGACTGGAGAGGACCCTGGCAGTGAATGTAAGTGTACTGCTGCGCACACTGCACCTACGGCAGAAGGGAAACTGTATTTTATCTGTGGGACACCAGGGTGTGGAAACAGAACAGCCAGTTGCCACGATTACCACCCTGGCCACCTTACAGGCTTCTTAAAGAAAAACTAAAAGGTCTGTGAGAGACAGAATTCTTGCTGGTTGATAGGTGATGAAATACTTATTTCATGCTATAAAATGAATATTAATTATATAAAAACATGCAATGTGATTGTCTGTTTTTTATTATTAGAATCTGTCTCTCACAGTTGAAGTGTACATATGATAAAATTCTCCATTCTCTGTTGTTGGGAAAACTTGCAAAATCGCTAGTGTATCAAAGACTTATTTTCCCCACTGTAGCTGATACCATGACACTTGCGTGCTGAAGAGTCAGAGTGGCATGTAGGTGGTGTCTCTGGCATAATTCATCTGGAAGCCTGTGATATATATAACAAAATATTTTAGCAGCGCCCCATTATTTGGCATTTGAGCAGCGCCTCTTGTAAAAATAAATGGAGATGATTTGCATCATCGAGAAAGAAACCTGTCATTACGATTTAGTATGTTAAAATATAGGTATGGCCATAATGGCGCTGTTATACTGATATAATAGATATCTGTAGGAAAGAAATCCGCATCATGATTCTTGTTTAAGTCATGTTAGAGGTTTTGGTGCAATATCCTTTTCGTGCATTGGGGCGGGACTGAGGGGGGGACTGTGGGTAGAGTTTTCGGCTATGCCATGGCCCCTGTGTGTTTGTACGTGCCTCCTTTTTCAAAGTTCAAGTTCAATGATGAGCCAAGGCCTTAACCTGCACATGCCCTGCCAACGGCGTCATTTTGCGGAAGACCATAGGATGTTGATCTCTGCTTGCACTGTCACTTGCTCCATTTTGTTGAAGACCGATGGATGTATGCAAACAGCGCCATTAGCGTGAACTTTAAAAAAGGAGGCTCCTACAAACACAGAGGGGCAGCTGCAAAACCCAGAACACTACTAACGTCTCGCGCCAGAGTCCCACCCCAATGTATGAAAAGAATATTGTACCAAAACTTCTAACGTTGAATTAAACAAGAACCAGGATGCGGATTTCTTCCCTACAGGTATCTATGAAATCAGTATAACAGCGCCATTATGGCTATATCTTTATTTTAACATGCTAAATCGTGATGACAGGTTCCCTTTAAACAATCTATTCAGTTGCCTTATCGTTCAAAAAGACAGAGGAGAAGTAATGAATTGTTTTCTGATGAACTTGGCCGGCATACGTAATACATGGTTGTTTCAATTTATTTGAATAGACAACACAGGATAAAACCATGGCCAATATGCTGTATATCTATTTGACGAAGGGGATGAATTTATCTACAGTATGAGTAATCTGGCATTATAACATAATTTTATCAATTTATTGACCACTATGTCCCTTGTTATTCATTGTATCCATGTCACAAAATACAATAGATAGAGCCATTTGAAGTTGATAATGAGGTTTTAATGAAGTGAATATCCAGTGAGTCTCTGTCCCCAGAGTACAAGGGTTAATGATAAATAACATGTTTGTCTGGAAATGTGAAAGCGCCTTTGCTATTACAGAAGAACTTGCAGTTGTTCACTTTGGATGTATTTCAATAAAAATGTGATATTTCTGTAATATCATTGCAGAATCAGATAGGATAGGAGACATGGTTTACATACAGTAAACCATTGCAGAACAGTTAGATTTACATATGTTAGTGACTAATTCTGTTAGTAGTATGTGTGTGTAAAATTTGGAACCTGTATGTATTTAATAAAAGAATGTTTTCACTGAAAAAACTTGTGTGGGCTCCCGCACAATTTTCTGCGGCGCCAGAGAGGGAAAGCCAGTGACTGAGGGCAGATATTAATAGCCTAGACAGGAACCATGGTTATTGCCCCCCCTGGCTAAAAACATCTGCCCCCAGGCACACAAGAAAAGGCGCATCTGTAAGATGTGCCAATTCTGGCACTTAGCCTCTCTTTTTCCACTGCCCTGTAGTGGTGGCATATGGGGTAATAAGGGGTTAATGTCACTTTTATATTGTAAGGTGACATTAACCCTGGCTTAGTAATGGAGATGTGTCAACACACCTTTCCATTACTAATCCTAAATTTTGTAAAGGGTTAAATAAACACACACATGCAGAATAAAGCATTTTAATGAAATGAAAGAACACACAGTTTTGCCATCTTTATTCTTCTGCCAATCCAATTAATGCCCTCAATCTCTTGTAAAAAATAAAAAAACAACAATATACCTATGACTGTCTGGTGTACAGTCAGTCCCACGGCGTAATCCATATCTGGGGGATTTATAGTTTACAACCGAGAGCGGTGCTAATGCTACCGGCCCAGCTGTAAACTACTGGGGAATGAATAAAAAGGTGTCGGCAGCAGGAACAGTGACGTCAGCGCAGCCTCCCAGCCTGACCCCAGGTGAACTCTTCAGTGTGGGAAAGTGACAGTTCATTTTCCCATGCTACCGAGTTCATCGCCAGTTTTTTCAGTGAAAACATTCTTTTATTAAATACATACAGGTCCCAAATTTTACACACACATACTACTAACAGTATTAGTCACTAATATATATAAATCTAACTGTTCTGCAATGGGTTACTGTATGTAAACTATGTCTCCTATCCTGTCGGATTCTGCAATGATATTACAGAAGCCGACAAATGAATTCACGGCTTTTCTGCTATCTATCTCTCTATGAACTATAAAGATATATATATGTGTGTCAATGATATAGATATATATAAATATATACTACGTGTATATTTCTATTCTATCTATTCTATTGTAAGCTGTCAGTGTGATTTTACTATACACTGCACTGAATTGCCGGCTTTTCAAAGGACACCGATGCGTATTTCTCGCAAGTCACACTGATGGTCCGTGTGGTGTGCGAGTTTTTCTCGCACCCATAGACTTGCATTGGTGAGTCTCAGCTGATATACGGTGCAAATTGCAGCATGCTGCGATTTCACTCACTTGCACGTATAATACGACCGAGAAAAAAAACGGTGATGGGAGCTGCCCCATAGATTAACATTGGGCTGAGTGCTATGCGATTTTTTTCTCGCATAGCACTCGTCCATATTCCTCTCTAGTGTGACTCTGGCCTTAGTTACAGTGACAGATGGCATATACCGATGTTATAAGACACTTCAGAGTAACAGTATTTCTACACTTGAAAGATCTCGCACTACGGTGCAGTACCACATGCTCCTGTGGCCAGAATAAGATGCTATCTCTACACCTACGGGAATCAAACCTCCCCCAGCTCTGTTTAATGAAACTGCAGGTACTCACTGTGAAGAATACCCTCTGTATAAGCCACAAGGGTCAATTTGTGTTGCTGTGACTCCTTTTTTGTCTCTGTACTCTGATGGTAGTAGGTTTCTTTAACACTATTCTGAACACACTGTCGCTGCACACTCCCCTTTTGTGCTCAGCTGTTCCACAATACTTCTTATCTCCTTCATAGAGTCATAGAATGTTAGAGTTGGAAGGGACCTTCAGGGTCATCATTTCCAACATCCTGCTCAATGCAGGATTCTCTAAACCATCTCACTCAGTTGTCTATCCAGCCTATGTTTGAAGACTTCCATTGAAGGAGAACTCACCATCTCTTGTGGCAGCCTGATCTACCCATTGATTATCTAAAGTGAATGTTCTCCCTTTCAGTTTTATTCCATTGCTTCTTGTGTTTCCATGGACAAATGAGAATAATGATGATCTCTCTATACTGTGACATCCCTTCAGATATTTGTAGACCACTATTAAGTCTTGAGGGCTGCAGTTTTTAGAATGATGTCACTTTTGTTGTCACTTTTGGGTATTTTCTGTCATATAGGCCCATCAGAGTCACTTCAAATGTGATGTGGTACCTAAAAAAATGGTTTTGTAAATTTTGTTGGATGTCATATTGACCACATTTTACCAGTGTCATGCAGTTCAATATGACATGAAAAAAACTGTCTCAGAATCAGTGGGACCCGTTGAAGCGTTCCAGAGTTATTACCACATAAAATGACACTGGTCAGAATTGTAAAATTTGGCCTGGTCATGAACGTGAAAATAGGCTGGGGGATAAAAGGGTTAATACATCCCAGAACTGTGTTTTCCTTTTTTGCTGCTTCATCACACTGTTGAGTCAACAGACTGCACAGTGTTGACTCATGTGCAGTCTGTGATCTATTATTATACTCAAGACCTTTTCACACCTTCTGTTGCTTAGTTCTTTTCCTCCCGTTCTGTAGATGTAATTTTCGTTTTTCTTGCCCAGATGCAGAATCTTGCATTTCTCCCTGTTAAATACCATAGTCACTGCCCATTGTTCAAGCTTATCTAAATCTTTCTGAATCCTTTCTCTGTCTTCTCTAGTGTTAAGCCCCCATCTCACTAAGCGAGATCGCTAGCGAGATCGCTGCTGAGTCACAAGTTTTGTGACGCAACAGCGACCTCAGTAGCGATCTCGCTATGTGTGACACGTAGCAGCGACCAGGCCCCTGCTGTGAGATCGCTGGTCGTGTCGGAATGGCCTGGACCGTTTTTTGATCGTTGAGGTCCCGCTGGGTAGCACACATCGCTGTGTTTGACACCTTACCAACGATCTCGTTGACGACTCAGACACTGAATCGTCATAATCGCTCCCATGTGACATCGTTGTACAGGTCGCTACAGGTCGCTGGTGAGATGTCAAACAGTGAGATCGCAGCAGCGATCGTTGGGAAGATCTCACTGTTTGACATCTCACCAGCGACCACATAGCGACGCAGCAACGATCCCTGACAGGTCGTATCGTTGTCGGGATCGCTTTAGCGTCGCTAAGTGAGACGGGGCCTTTAGCTAATCCCTCCTGGCTTTGCATCATCTGCAAATTTGATCAGTTTACCTTCAGTTCCCTTATCTAGATCATTTCTAAAAATGTTGAACAACACTGGGGCCAGGACAGAGCCTTGTGGTACTTCACTTGAAACACTTTCCAATTGGATGTGCAACCATTTATTACCACTCTTTGAGTACGATCACTGAGCCAGTTATGAATCCACCTAACCGTAGCCTTGTCAATCACACACTTGGTCATTTTTTCAATAATGATAGTATGAGAGTGCGGCGCCCCAGTGTCCTGGTCGTCGCAGTGATGTCATTATCCTTTCAGGGGAGAAGTGATGTCATGTCTGAAGGCAATGAAAGACAACCACATTCAGGTATCACACACATGCAACATGTTCACACTCCAGACCAGAAGGGGGAGCTCTAAGCCTGTTTAGGGTGAACTTCCCTATTTAACATTCTGGCAGGAGGAAGCAAGAGTTCAGTTCCTGTCAGGCAGACAGAAGAAGTAGAGCTCTGCTGGCCTGAAGTGCTGCAACTCCTGGAAAAAGACACAAAAAGGTGAACATACAGCAGAGAGTGTGCAGGAAAGCAGAGCACAGGAGAGGAATATCAGAGGGAGATCAGCCAGGAACAAGCTGCTCCTTTCTGAGGCGCAGAAGCCGGTAGCCAGAAACACCGAGGGAGTAATTGACTCTACACATTACTTCAGAGACCAGCAGGACAGTCAATTCCAAGTTGGCTGCCCGACCTTAATACCTAAGAAGACACGGTGGCAAATTGTGGGGGTCGGGGCATCTCTAGGGTCCCTACAAACAAGCCCCAGGCTATCCCAGTCATACGGGTTGTCCTATCCATACCATCTGGGGGCCAGAGAGGAAGAAATAACAACATCTAGAACATCTACAAGAGTTGTGAGGACCTTACCGAGAGGCTCAGCAGGGAGGTACTACAACACACAGGCACTAGTAGGAAGGCTACTGATTTCCACCTGGATAAGGGGACTCTGGAATTGCCTCCAGACCGACCGGACTCTGCCTGCCCTGTCATCTGGAGCTCCGGGCTGAGGATACCATCTGAAGTCTTCAGTAAATGAGGTAAAAGACTGCAAACCTGTTTCCTCATTCCTTATTGCACCTTGTCCATATATAAACTCTTTTACTGGACACCCCTGAGGGCCACGGACCGGGTCAGCCACCGTGACATCCCCTGAACTGCAGGACACGGTACCAAGTACCCCATTGCCCTACACTGGGGGCGTTCCAAGATACTTTATCAAATGCTTTGCTAAAGTCGAGATAAACTATATCTGCAGCATTTCAAAATCTCTCCACGAACTAATGATGTGTTGTTAGGTAACGATCCAGTACAAAGAGACAGCTCCCTACTGTGCATGGTGGAAGCCACTAAATTCTCTGAATGGCTCTCTCTAACAGGGCTGTGGAGTCAGAGTCGTTGAGTCAGAGCTGTTTTGGTGGTGTCGGAGTCGGTGTCATGGAAATTGAGGAGTCAGAGTCGGATGTTTGGCTTACCGACTCCACAGCCCTGGCAGGAATGTGGAGTCTTAGCCATGGAGTCAGAGTTGGAGCCAATTTTGGTGGAGTCGGAGTTGGAGCCGGTGTCATGGAAATTGAGGAGTCGGAGTTGGAGGTTTGGCTTACCGACTCCACAGCCCTGCTCACTAAGCGTAAAATTCCAGTGTTCGGTGGTTGTAACTCCACCCACCTGAACCAAACTCTGCCCACTCATTTAATTTGTTAACAGCAAGCAATGGGAGTTGTGGTTTGGGGTGGGTGAGGTTTTGGACGCATTAACATCAGCTTAAATATGTGTTCACCTATTTAATCCATTTAGGATTCAAAAGAGCCAGCTCTTTTTGGTGAGCGTGTAATAGAATGCAGGTACTGAGTGTGTCACCATGGAACAGACAGACCAACAGTTGAGCGGTTTATTAACAGGAATCAGGTTCTCCTCGCAGGGAGGAAGCAGTAGAATATAACTAACAATAAAACAGTGCAAAAATATCGGAGTCAAACAGTGTAACAGAAGTAAGCAGGATTTCTTGAGAAAAAAAAAACACTTATCAGTCTGATGAGGACTTGCTTGAAGAGTCATCTTCCTTCTCCAACGTAGGCGCCGAGAAACAGCGGCACTTGTCGTCCCTCTGTTGTCCGTGGGCTGAGTAGTCTCTAGGAACCCGCTGCCTGGGGTTTCGGCAGTTAATGTGATATGCACAGGCTCTGAGTATTTAGCTTTTACAGCACAGCCAATCCCGGGAAAACGATGTTCAGTCTATTAAGTCTCTCACCAGGAATCAAGGGCTCTGCACTGATACTGTTGGTACCAGGGGTCACAGTCTCTGCACTGATACCGTGGGTACCAGGGGGTCACAGTCTCTGCACGGATCTCAAGGCATCCCTCTCCAGTCGCAGCAGAGTCCGCTTTCATGTACTCACAAGATGCAGTCTTTCTGAGCAATCTCCCTGTATTTGTCCTCTTACCAGGAGCTCTCTCTCTCTCCCGGAGCGCAGCTGCGCCCTGCTCTGACCACTGCTCACGCTGCTCTGACCCTTGTGCGGGCGCCTTTCCCGCTCTCTGCCCGGCCTCCTTCCTGTCCCAGTCTCTAAGTCTGCCTTCTGGGGAACCTGTAGCACAGCTCAATGGTTCCAGGCACGGAGCCGAGGAGGTAACCGCCCCCGGACTCTTCTTGTGCTTCACCTCCTTACAAGTGTAGCCAGGAAAGCCGGATCACCAAAAAGAGCCAGAACTAACCCATGAACTAACAGGAACTAGAAATGCCCCAGTAACTCCTCTCCACCTGAGCTGACACTGTTAACCCTGTCACAGCCTAACAACCTGCTGCAAAGCACAGTACATTGTAAAGTCACTTACTTTTAAAACAGCAAATCTTCACAATAACTTTAGATAAATCTTCAGAGAGGGTGTTTGGATGACTTCTCTACATTTACAAACCATCATAAGTCATCTATATGGGCATGTAGGTCATAGGAAGCTGAATAAAAGGATACCTTGATATCTGTGTTCCGATGTCTTGTTCCAGAGAAATCCATGTTTTTCTTATATGTAAATGATCTGCTCAGGAATATGGTGCAGACACTGAACTCCCTGAGAATCTGCCTCCAGAGCTTATTTTACATGAAGGAGGAGATACCAGTGTGAGACATGTAACAGTTACCATTGTGATGTGTAATGTCCTCTCTCTTATCTCACTGCAGAGCTGTGTGTGATTATACCTGACAGATCTACAGGTTCCTCTCAGCTGCAGCTTCCATCTCACAAGGAGACAGACTAGCTGTGAGTGGACATGTGTCATCAACTGCTTTTTAATTGAAACAGATAATGAAAAGATTGATCTGATTTCTGATTTTCCTAGCAAATATCTGATAATGCTGCAGTGGGACATACATTGTACATGTGATGGCATCAACAGATGTTACATGTTGGTTACAAGCTCTCCTTACGGGTACATAGACAGGGTTGGACATTGAGAATCCCTTGCTATAACGATATCCATATAGTCTAATAGAGCATATTGAAAGGGATTGACATGGTGAGGTAACCATGCCTTTTAACAACAGTAGTAGAGCGTCGGGTGGTTTCGTCAAACTCAATTTGACAGGTGGACACGCCCCTATCAAAGTGTATCAAAGTGTGTAACCCCTCCCCTCCCTGGCTGCTGTCAGCAGCTGTGTGCCTGCTCCCCCTCCCCTTTTGATATAGTTTAATATTATTATCACAGTGAATATTATCCCAGTAATTGTTTTATATTAGCTGTTTATATGTTGTATTAAGATTACTCTTATTTGATAATCCGCTGATAGTTGGAGTGAGGCTGTGTTTCTGCAGTATTATCGGCTAGTGGTATTCTCATTATATGTGATTTATAATGGGCGCATTATGTATGCGGCCATATTACAACACCCGCAAGTATGAAGCATGGAGTTTTATACGTTTATAAAAAGCAAAGACACGGTATTGTAAAAAATGTAAAAGATTTTATTGTAAAATAAACACATCTCAAAGACATTTCGCTGCTGCATCGTACAAAATAAATAGTATCGCTTGAATATACAGCAACACACTTCTTACAAAATAAATATCAATGCTGCATCGTACAAAATAAATAGCACGATGATTATACATCATTACACTTCTTACAAAATAAATAGTATCGCTTGAATATACATCATTACACTTCTTACAAAATAATATGGTGTTACAAGTCATGTACGACATATTTATCCAGTACATTCTTTACATCGTGAGCCACATGGTTTGTAGCATCGGTAGAGACCTTTTTTTTAGGTAGCAGAGTTCCACGTGTGGTACCTAATGACGGGGAATGTAAAGATTGGATTGTACGCGGCGTCGGGGTTAGCTTCTGCGGCGTAGATACTGCGTGTGTCTCGCTGCTGGAAATTTTTAGTTCATCTAAAAGCTTCCTAGTAGTGGGATTACCAACAACTGTAGACAGTATATTTAGCTCGGCCATAGCCTGCATAAATGATTCCCAACCCGGCGGTAAATTTCTGCCGGTCAGAGCATGACTCTGCGTAGTACTACGTACCAAATCCAGTAAGTTAGACCCCGGTATTACGGATCCTTTGAAAATAAATTCAACTTTATTATTCCATGCTGTAACATTTTTATTCTGTAGTAACCTGTTTAGTAAAAATTCAGCATTCTTTTTATATCTTTGGTTTATGTGGCTGACAATTTCAGCGATCTCTTGATTTTTATCAGAGTCGGTATTTGACAATTGTTGCTGACCAGGATCAGGAGTGCTAACGAGATTTAAAGCCGTTACTTCTTTTGAGCTGTGCCGCGTATGCACCAAGTATCGCTGTAGCACGGTGCTATACATTTTAATTTTCACATCATCAGGAATGTCACGACGTTGTAAAATGTCGCTAATTTCGCCATCAAGGCGTTGAATAACACTGTCGCGTATGTTAGCTGTAGCGCCGGGTCTTAGTTTGTCTAGCTCCTGTTTGGGGACTAAATACATTTTCTCTGTATGCTCCATTATCTTCCAGCGAGCAGGCTTGTTATTATAGGGATTGCAAAAGCTAAAAGAGGTCCGATAAACCCGCCGGCCTGCTTTAGTAGCCGCTTCTTTTTCTTTATGGGCTGAGATCTGTCGCTCAGGGTTCTTATAGCTTTACGCCACTTCTTTAATATGCCTTTTTGACGCTCTTTCAGAGGAATCCTGCCTTTTAAGATGTTTAAAGCAATCTCGCCTATGGCTGTAATTAAATCATTGCTTGCATTGCGCAAAATAGACTTTGGGACAGCCGGGGTTGCCTTCACCAGAGTTTTTAAGAGAGCCCAGTTACGTCGGAGTCTCTCAGACATCTTTACAGCACAACGCACACAGCGTAGAATGTCTGATACCTGGGTAAAATTCACTTTTTAGAAGTGTTTTTCTTTTGAACATAAACAGCAGGCAACGCTGGTGGAAACAAGCCGGTCCTTAAGCGAAGTTCCTCAGGGGTATTAGCTCTCAAATCTACAAGCAAATACCCATAAGGTTCCCGCGTGGCATCCTCAAAAGCTTCTAGGAAAAAACGTGTTTTTCCGGGATACATCTGGTGAGCTAGAGTTAAAATTTGTAATTTATCTCGGGGGTTATTAAAAAGCACTATGTATTTTGTGTTTAAATTTATCGTACGGCTTTTCTTACCCTGACAAAATATGTTTTGTACCAGGTAGAAAATGCTGAGATTTCTGTGGTGCACATACTTGGTAAAGGCTTTTTCTATCTCACAATTTTCACTAGCACTCTCCATGAGATCATCAACAATAGCCAAATTCACCTTCTCCGGTGGGAATAATTCATCATCTACGAATGTATTCGGCAGACCCTCCACAAATCTGGCGTGGGGAAAAGAGAGAGAGATTTCATCATAGTTTTTGCCAACACGAATAAAACCAAACAATATTATCAGGTTTCTGAGAAAAATTAGTTTCAATATTATACAGCAGCTGTTTTACAAAATAGCTCTTTCCAGAATTAGACGGTCCTGCTAGAATGCATGAGAATGGGTGTTGCAAGCGTGTATCCATCAGCACAATACTCTGCTAATACCCAAAAGGCAGGGTTGTGAAACCGTCAATTAGTCGTCGCTTTGTATAAACGCACTTTTGTGTTTTGCGTAACGGCCTCGTTTCAATCTCCCAGTACTTTTTATTTCTTACAATGGCCGGCTGTTGTATGACAATACGTTTCTGTGTATCTGTGTCAGAATTGCTCGGGTAGTCCAGAACTAGATCTTTTAGACTGTTGAAATTAATAGATTGTGAGTTACCAACATTTAGTGTTATACCCTTAACTTTTAAGACAGTTTTACCCTGTTGAGTTTGTACCCGTAAGTTTTGGGGCCCGCGAATACAAATTCTGTGATGTGTGTACCATCGGGTATTTCACTGGTCAGCTCCCCCAGGTAATCGCCTAAAGGCGGCTGCCACTCACCATCTCTCTGTACAAAAATAACAGAATCTGTGTCGTGATAAAGGCACCTCTCCTGCAGCCGGTCCAGCAGTGAATAGAGCTCTAGCCGGGCATACGCGGTTGTAAAACATGAACAACACAGCTATTTTTAATGATGGTGACGACTAGCTTTAACGTATTGGATGCTAGACATTCAGCGTTACTTTGAAGTGTACGGGCAACGGCATTTAAAAAAGATTCAGAATTAAAATCTTCCCTGGTTTGTTTTGTAGCGAAAATAGGGTCTAGAGTATCGCCGCATTCAAGCCTTAACTGTACAAAGTCACCAGGTTCAATGTCCCTGATGATTCTATCCAGTAATGACTGAACGCCATCATGAACAATATTCACGGCCTCTACAAATGATTGTACACGCTCCAAATTTACAAATCTAAAATGATCCATATGTACATGACCTCTGAAATTGCGGAGAGCCCTTTGATGATGATAAAAATGCTGTAAAATGTCTGAACGATCTACGATCTTTTCATTATCACAAACACCATTACCTACAGAGGTTGCATCATGCGCATTTTCAGTGTGTGTTTCAAGATGCCCGCTGCTCTGAGCATCTGGAACAGCACTGGTGTTGTCACTTCCAGGGTTGTCTTGGGTGTGTAAAACAGTAGTTGAATCATGTAACAGCCTCTGGGGATATTGTGTAGTTATAGCGCTGAAAACTGGCTTTCGCCCACTTCAAGCTGCTTGCGACCTTCTGGATTTTTTCAAACCGTGCCCAACCAAGCTTAGTCAGGTGGCTTTAGATTTATTTAGATTCACAGGTGTTGTATGTACACAGGCATGATTTAGTTTAAAATCATATAGCTTGGCGATAATGTCAGGGGTTGGACATGCATTTATCAGTCTTTCATACGTGTCACAGAAAGATTTTAGTTTGATCTATGCGAGTTTGTTATGGACGTACTGATCAGACATGCCAATAAACATTTTGACATGTTCATCGTCCCACACAGGCCTCCCTGTGTAAGACGATTGTTCAGCAACTTTCTGTTTTTTACTTATACGACGGCGTGACACTGAACGTTTCTTTAAAGGTAATACATTGGCAAAATCGCTAGAAGATCCTGCAAGAGCAGTATCTGTAGGTTGTACAGTTTGACACACATGTATATTACCACGGTTATTACTCTTCTTACCAGCGACGAGCTGCGTAATTTCTCTGTTTTCAGGACTAGCTTGCGGACTGCCGACTAAGCTATTGACTTCCTGAGTTATGCAGGGGCTAACGTTCTGCGACGCAGATCTCTCTCTTGAAACATACATATATTTTTGATGTGGGATCTTGGGGCTTGGGTTCCCGGTGTGTTTGGGTGCCGCGTAGCTTCCCTCTCGATCCACAACACAGATGGGGGAGAGGGGTGTTGTTCTCACAGCCGCACTAGCTCTTTGTGGTTGATTCTGTGCAGTTCCGTAATTACGCCGCTGCAAAACTCGTGGTTGAAGATCCGGCGTATCTAAAAGAAAAGACAAAAGTGTCTGTTACCCGCGAAACCGGTGTAAAATTGGAAAAGCGACACGCTGGGTGTTATCCAAGATCCTGCGTAATATTTGAAAAGTTAACTGTGACAGTTATCCATGAAATCATTGCAACACTATTTGCAAAAACCCGGCATAGAGCAGACCAGATATACACTTACAAGTATGAAGCGGGAATTGCACCTATGCGGCTCCTGGTTTAATGGACATCGCATTGATCGAGCTCGTTGAGACGGGGATATTCTCTTTTTCAAATTGAATTTTTCTGGCAACTAGTTTTGCGGATGTAAATAAAACATGACTATTAGTTAACACAGAGTTGGTTTTCTACACAAATCTGCCTCGTTGAGACGGAGATATTCTATTTTCAAATTGAATTTTTCTGGCAACTAGTTTTGCGGATGTAAATAAAACATGACTATTAGTTAACACAGAGTTGGTTTTCTACACAAATCTGCCTCGTTGAGACGGAGATATTCTATTTTCAAATTGAATTTTTCTGGCAACTAGTTTTGCGGATGTAAATAAAACATGACTATTAGTTAACACAGAGTTGGTTTTCTACACAAATCTGCCTCGATGAGACGGAGATATTCTATTTTCAAATTGAATTTTTCTGGCAACTAGTTTTGCGGATGTAAATAAAACATGACTATTAGTTAACACAGAGTTGGTTTTCTACACAAAACTGCCTCGTTGAGACGGAGATATTCTATTTTCAAATTGAATTTTTCTGGCAATTAGTTTAGCATATGTAAATAAAATATAACTATTAACACAGAACTGATTTTCTACACAAAAGTGTGAATCGTATGTATTTCGAGCGAGGCGTTACCTTTTCTATTCTTGAGACGCGTGCTTAACGAATTTCCACGTCTTTTAGGAGCAACGGGTATCGATGAAATTACAGTGTTCTTGACATCTATGATCTCGACGTCTGAATCCAGATTTCCGCATGGTTCGGACACTGCGTGTCAGTATCTGTATGAGAAATTGCACTTAGTTCGTGTTTAAATACAGGGATTAAATCAGCTGATACAGTATAATACAGTTTACGGTATACCACTGTTTATGTTGTATCAGTTTTAATAATAGTATTATATTGATGGATCGCGGCATTATTTGTGTTAATAATTTAAGCGTGTATTTATTATGCCATGGTTTGTGTAATACAGTAGATAATAGCTGTTAATACATCCTAACTAGTGTATTCAGCGCGTACTTATTACCTATTTTTGCTTAGTATAAACATGTTTATGCCAAACTCACAAATTTATTTGTTACGGTATATAAAAATGTGTTTGTCTGTGGTGTGAGATTAACATAGATAAAATATATATATATATATAGGCTTCCTACATGTAATACAGGAAAGATAAATATCACGGTACCGTGTTACAACGACATTTTTCCCTATCTAAATGCAATAAGGAGAATCTAATTACCTGTGATGATGTGAAGAGCAGGCTCATTATCTTCTAACGGTTCCTCAGCTACGTGTTCAAAGGGTTCATAATTCTGCGTGGCGAAATTATTGCGATAATTGGGAGACATACACTCCTCTTAAATAAGAAAGAATGCAGGAATATATAATTAATATAAATTACTTATAATATAATGGCTTAATCAGAATGAACCAATACTCTGTACATTATATTTGGTATACCTAGTTGCGTGCTTGTAAGCAAAGGACTGTATTGATCGCGGGGATATTGGAATTCCATCTTAAATTTAAAAAAAAGGGGTAGAGTTTCATCTATATGTATACCGACAATAAATACAGATTTAACTATATAACAAATATATACTATATATGAATTAGTGCTGACAAAAATTACAAGGTATGAAGTGACACATTAGTAAATAAAAGTAAAAATATCTTTATTGACATATTATTTTAAAAATTACATATCTTTAAAAGACAGGGTGTTGAAAGAAATAGGACCTCCAATGCCTCTTTAGAAGAACCGCATGTCAGTCTTATATCTGATTGAAGGGTATAACTAAAAATAGGCAATCAGAAGTATAAATATATACATGGCAATGCCCTCACATCAAAAATTGCTTTGGTGATGGTGTTGATAGATTCTATAATGGCCCAAATGTGGGAATAATAATTGCTGCTAAGCAAGAGAGAGATAGTAAAATACTGAAGTTAAAGAGATGGCCACTAGATGACAGTGTGATACCGCAGAAGGAAACTTAAATTCCTAAGGCAGACGGTACATGAAAAAGACAGAAAAACACTGATCACAGAGCCGTGAGGTATTTACCTGAAGCTGAGTGGGGACGGGTAGAGATGAACGTGGGAAGGCAGGTCACCTCCTGTGCCCGACAAGTGCTGTTTCGCTTTTCGGCTTCTTCAAACAAGAGACAACAACTATATATGAATTAGAAAGATTCAGTGTATAACTATCGCAAATATACACTATATATGAATTATAATAAAAAAAGACAAGTATAACTAACTAGACATCGCAGCGGTAGATATATACTGTACATGAATTATAATATCGGGGCGCAAGTAAATCAGTTAGCACTTACCTTTTAAAATAACAGCTATTCAGACTCGCAGAAAAGGTGTCTTCTGTGACAAAGCTGTAGCAGTGTGACCTGTATTTAAAGAGAAAAGAAACAACGTGCCTGTGTCCGGCTCTTCAGCGTTTTCAACCAGCCAGTATCGGATTACACTAATGACTCGCAGCTGTTGTGTTAAAATCTAAATAACATCTTGGACTGGAATATTTGGGGTAAATACAGCGTTTAATATGAAATTTTATACAGTTGAATTTCTGTAAGAAGCAGCCGGATATTGTTCATTGGGACACAATCGTTTTATTCAATCATGGCTTCTATGAAATATATTATCTAGGGCTGGAATGTTTGGTATAAATACAGCGTTTAATATGAAATTTTATACAACTGAATTTCTGAAAGCAGGAGGCTGCTGATTATCGAGACACAATCATTTTATTCAGCCATGGATTCTAATACCTGGGATCACATATTAGAAAAACAATATTTTACAGCCAGCAAGTCCGGATCGTTCGGGGGAATTGACAAATTATTTAGAGCGACGAGAGACCGCGGAATAAAGAAATCTGACGTGAGTGGCTGGATAGACAAGACGCTTATACGCTGCACAAGCCTATTAGAAAACATTTTTTGACAAATAAAATTTACGTCTCGAACATTGATGCGCAATGGCAGGCGGATCTCATAAGTTTAATCGACTATTCAAGGGAAAATGATAATGTCAAATACATCCTGACAGTGATTGATACTCTATCGAGATACGCGTGGTGTGTGGCTTTGTCAAACAAAACGGGCGCTAGTGTGGCTAGATCGTTCAAATTAACATTTGAAAATGATAAGTGCATTCCGAAGAAATTGCAGACGGATCGCGGCAAAGAATTTATAAATTCGTCAGTCAAGCAACTATGTAATTTACATAATATTCACCACTTTTTTACCAACAACGCTGTGAAAGCAGCTATGGTAGAGCGCTTTAATCGCACATTAAAAACTCGTATGTGGCGCTATCTCACGAAGCATAATACCTTTAGGTATATTGATATTTTACCGGATTTGGTGCATAGCTACAATCATACTTATCATTCTACCATACGCTGTACTCCCGCTGAAGTGACAGAGAAAAACGCTATGCAAATCTGGCGCAATATTTACAGTTCTACTATTACTAATAAACCGATTAAACCGACTTTAAAGGTCGGGGATCATGTCAGGATATCGACCTATAAAGGTACATTCTGTAAGGGGTATGAGAAAACGTACAGCGAAGAGATTTTTTTAATTACCGGTGTCTCCGATAAATTTCATAAACCTCTTTATAAAATTAGTGATTTAGCCGGGGTCATTTTATAAGGAAGAACTGCAAAAAATACCTGCGGATGAGAATCGCGTAAGTCACCGCCTCGTCAAATGGCTGGGGTACCCCGAAAAATTCAATAGTTGGATCCCGGCTTCGGAGTTGTCAGATATATAGCTATGGAAGCGCGCTCCTTTTTCGTGACCCTGCCCAGTAATTCGTCAATTAATATCTACCCCGATAACACCATATCGAATTACAACACCAAGTTAGCGAGGGCCGTTCATCTTTCAGATGCTTATGAAGTGGCATTAACGGAAATACAGTACCCCCATACGTGGAACACGTTTGAGGCTTTTGAAGGGAACTTCTACGCCGCCAAACACGGCGAACCGTTAGAACATTATCACATAAAATCAGGATTTTACTCGAACATTCATAAGCTGGTTGCCGCGGTCAATGCCCGAATAGAAGCGCTGAATTTATCCACGCCTGCCTACAGAATACGGTATGATGAGCTACGCCGAGAGGTGATCCTGCCCGACCCGGCCCCTATACAGTTTGCTCTGGGTACTAAGCTAAAATTTATCTTTGGCCTACAGACCGTCGATGACTCCCCCGTTGCTTTAATGCCGTGGAATCGACGCCTTTACCCCGATTCAAAGGCTGGTTTTTATTCGCTTTTTGTATACACCGATATAATTCAGCACCAGCTTGTAGGCGACAGTTACGTTCAACTGTTACGAACCGTAGACGTTAGCGGCGATGATAATGATATTGTCACGGTGCGCTACACGCGGCCCGATTACATACCGCTGTGCAAACAACACTTTAGCTCAATAAACATTACAGTCATGTCAGACCAGGCTACGCCTGTTAAATTCAGATACGGAAAGTGTATAGTGCGATTACATTTCAGACCGCGACAGTATTGACACGATAAAATGGTGTCTCAAAGGGTGTATGGAGATCCCGCTGTTTATGCCCGCTACTATACTGCCCAGTCGGGGCACGGGCTAGAGGGATTCCGCGGAAGCGAGTACATGTATGGCTCTGGCCTGGCCGGGATATTTAAAGGATTATTTCGACGCACCGTACCGCTTTTCAGAAAAGGCTTAGAATTAGTAAAACCGCACATAAAGACGGCGGTCCGGAACATCGCGACGGACGCCGTCACGACTGCCTCAACGGCCCTTATGAAACGGATAAATACACAACCGCAGCAAGACGGGTCTGGGTTAATTTATGTCGCTAAAAAAGCGCAAAAAAGAAAGAGGCGCGCTTGCCCGCCTTTACCGCCGATGCTCACGAATAAAACTACCGCCAAGAGATGTCACTGTCAGAAACACGTAAGACGCTCTGCGGACGACATCTTCTAATCAGTTATCATGGCTTTCCTGCATGACGCTTCTGTAGAGTGCGCAAAATCTGAACTGGATATTTTTGACGCACCCCCGACACAAACAAGTATAGAGAAATCTCTATTTGTAGAAGTACAGCCGGTTGCGGCTCTGTCAGACAACGGTCCGTTGGAATTTTTCATATCTGGGAGCGGCGATTATTATTATGATCTGAACAATACTCTGTTGTACGTAAGCTGTCGCATCGTGAAGCAAGATAGCACGGCTATTGGCGATGGTGCCCGGGTGGCTCTCATAAATTATCCTCTAGCCACCCTTTTTAACCAGGTCGATATTACTCTGGGAGACCGACTTATCTCGCAATCGGACAATCTCTACAGCTATAGAGCGTACATAGAGACCCTTTTAAATTACAGCTCGCAGACGCTGGCATCACAATTTACAGCCGGTTTGTTCTATAAAGACACTGCGGGCCATCATAATGACCGGAGCTTGGATGGCGCAAATGCGGGGTTTATCAAAAGAGCCAATGCGGCTTCTCGCTCAAAGCCCATCGACCTCTTGGGGCCCATTTTTGGGGATATATTTAATCAACCAAAGTTAATATTGAATGGTCTTGACCTTAAGGTTAAGTTAACAAGAAATAAGGATGCTTTCTGCCTTATGTCCGCAGAAGCCGAGCCGTTGAAGGTGCAAATCTCGCAAGCGGCTCTCTACGTGAAAAGAGTGCAGGTGTCTCCGGCTGTCCGAATCGGTCACAGCCAGGCCCTCCTATCCGCAACCGCCAAGTACGCTATTGACCGAACATGTCTGAAAGTGTACAGCATCGCCGCAGGGACACGGATAACAAACCACGAGAACCTCTTCCTAGGCCAGATACCAAAGACTGTTATATTGGGCTTTGTGGATAATGAATCGTTCAGTGGGGCTTATGCAAAAAATCCGTTGCAGTTCGGCCACTACCATATCAATCATGCCGCTTTATATCTGGACGGTTAGCAGATACCCGCAAGACCTTATAATCCTAATTTTAATGATGGTTTAGCCATCAGAGAGTATATGGCGCTTGCCCATATATCCGGCAAGCAAAAGGCTGATTGTGCCATGGCGATAGATCGTGAAGAATTTATGGATGGATTCACTCTATTTGCTTTTGATTTATCGCCTGATCAAGAGCCTGGAGGACATTTCTCGCTCATTAAAACAGGTAACCTATGTGCTGAAGTCCGCTTTGCGCTAGCGACACCCCACACGATAAATATGATTGTTTTTGCAGTCAATCACACCATTCTGGAAATTAATAATAGGAGAGAGATCTTGTACGATTTTAATTAAGTAACGATGGACAGTCTGCAGCTTACAACGATACTGAAGGCCGATAATTATACAGCCCGCATATTCGCCGGTGTGTTTCCGTGTGATTTGCTTCCGGAAGAAAGGGTGACTCAGAGACCCGCGGCATATATCGTGAATACAGACCCAGCGAATCAAGCCGGACGCCACTGGGTATTAATCGTACTCTGCGATGATAAAGACGGGCATATTTTTTCATAGTTACGGCTTTAGCCCTGAAAATATTATCTTCCCACACGATTTTGTGTCATTCCTGAACAAGAATTGTGACGCGTATTGTTATCAAAACGCCCAAATCCAAGATCTGTATAGCCATACATGCGGTCATTACTGCGTATATGTTTTGCATCATTTAGCGCTCGGATTACCATTCAAGACGCTTTTACAACGTTTCAGTTCTGATGTACAAAGAAACGATAGAACCGTAACAGATTTTATTTCATCAACATTTTCAAATTTAACTCGTTCTAATTGTAATTATCAATTTAATAAAAAATGCACTTGCTTTCGATGATCTAAATAATTGTCCAGGTCCTAGTTAGAAGGCCTTCAAGGGTGACAGCTGCTAGCAATTAGCTCTGTTATGCTTTACTTCACACAATAAAAGATTTTAAACCATTCTGTGTTTGCGCAGTTATCTGGGATACCAGAGAAACAGCTGTTTGGACCCCCCCAAAACATCGGTGGGAAGCAAATGCAGCCAGTTTTTGCTGTACTGATTGATGAACCATGTGGCTGATGATGTTTGTGAATGCATGTTGTGTGTGTGTGAACAGGCTTTGCAGCCATATCCCAAGCATCATGATCACAGCTGCTTATGTGATTATGTAGGAGCCAGCTCCTGCTTGTCGTTTCTGCAATATTCACTATAGAATGTGTTCATTGTAAGAAGTGTAATGCTGTATATTCAAGCGATACTATTTATTTTGTAAGAAGTGTAATGATGTATAATCATCGTGCTATTTATTTTGTACGATACAGCATTGATATTTATTTTGTAAGAAGTGTGTTGCTGTATATTCAAGCGATACTATTTATTTTGTACGATGCAGCAGCGAAATGTCTTTGAGATGTGTTTATTTTACAATAAAATCTTTTACATTTTTTACAATACCGTGTCTTTTGCTTTTTTATAAACGTATAAAACACCACGCTTCATATTTGCGGGTGTTGTAATATGGCCGCATACATAATGCGCCCATTATAAATCACATATAATGAGAATACCACTAGCCGATAATACTGCAGAAACACAGCCTCACTCCAACTATCAGCGGATTATCAAATAAGAGTAATCTTAATACAACATATAAACAACTAATATAAAACAATTACTGGGATAATATTCACTGTATTAACAAATTAAACTATATCAAAAGGGGAGGGGGAGCAGGCACACAGATGCTGACAGCAGCCAGGGAGGGGTGGGGTTACACACTTTGATACACTTTGATAGGGGCGTGTCCACCTGTCAAATTGAGTTTGACGAAACCACCCGACGCTCTACTACTAACAACATTTAAACTGTTTAATAAAAGTGCAAATAATAAATCGATAGATCACAATGGCATTGAACACGTGTGCCTAAGAATACAGCAGCAGGCAAAGCAGCTAGTATGGTGTGTAAAACTGCCAGAATGTCCAAAAAATCAATAATGTAAAACGTTGCCTCGAAACGCGTCAGGTTTGGCCCCTACACACGTCCGTCATACACGGACAGGTGACGTCACCGCTTGACCACACCCCCCGCTCACCACGCTACTCTGACAGCGGCGCCATCTGCCGAGGCTACCGCTGTGAATCAGCGGCGGGTTTAGACGGGGGATTGCAGCCTTGGGGAGGACGCTCCCACTTCTAACATTATTGGACAGTGGGGAAGAAACGGCCACGCAAGTGGATCTTCCCTTCACAGGACTACACACTTATCTGTAAGTGCCTCTCAGCGCGGCAACCTTTTACATTATTGAGTTTAATAAAAGTGATTACAATAGTTCAGCTATGATTAATGGACACTATAATTGGTCAATGTAATATCTGCATGTATTCTACTAAGGTAAAATCTGCTCACAGATCCATTTTTGTTACTCATGTAATATCTTCATAATATATAAGAAATAGCATCTGTATTTTTTGTTATTGTAGATCTAGGCATGTCACACATTCCTTAGTAAATACAGATTTACCAACAAAGCACAGCCAAAAATTTATTTTAGATTTTTTTTTTTCTGGTAATTTTATGGGAGAGATACGAGAGAAGTTTTATGAGAGGTTGGAAAATGTGCTAAATAGTACAGAATTATTTTTAGCAAAATATGCATAAGAAAAAGGAACTTATGGCTGCACGCTACACCCACAATGGTAAGACTATCTCCCTTGTATCATGGGTGCTCTGTATTCCTCGTTGGCTCCAAGCCAAATCAAGTAAAGTTTTCAGAAAATCCGAAACGCCAGAAAATCAATTTCTTAATTTGCAAAAATTAAAAGATACGTATTTCAAGTGTTACTGCCCTTAATCATACTCCAAATTAAAATAGGTATGTGTCATACATGTTTCGAGTGTTATGATGATGTGGCATGATTAACCCCTTTCTGACATCTGACGTACTATCCCGTCGAGGTGGGGTGGGCCCGTATGACCACCGACGGGATAGTACGTCATACGCGATCGGCCGCGCTCACGGGGGGAGCGCGGCCGATCGCGGCCGGGTGTCAGCTGCATATCGCAGCTGACATCTGGCACTATGTGCCAGGAGCGGTCACGGACCGCCCCCGGCACATTAACCCCCGGCACACCGCGATCAAACATGATCGCGGTGTACCGGCGGTATAGGGAAGCATCGCGCAGGGAGGGGGCTCCCTGCGGGCTTCCCTGAGACCCCCGGAGCAACGCGATGTGATTGCGTTGCTCCGGGGGTCTCCTACCTCCCTCCTCGCCGCAGGTCCCGGATCCAAGATGGCCGCGGCATCCGGGTACTGCAGGGAGGGAGGTGGCTTACCGAGTGCCTGCTCAGAGCAGGCGCTGGTAAGCCTGCAGCCCTGCACAGCAGATCGCAGATCTGACAGAGTGCTGTGCACACTGTCAGATCACCGATCTGTGATGTCCCCCGCTGGGACAAAGTAAAAAAGTAAAAAGAAAATTCTCCACATGTGTGTAAAAGAAAAAAAAAAAAAAAAAAAAACCTAAATAAATAATAAATTTTTTTTTTTATTATTCCCATAAATACATTTCTTTAGCTAAATAATAAAAAAAACAATAAAAGTACACATATTTAGTATCGCCGCGTCCGTAACGACCCAACCTATAAAACTGCCACACTAGTTAACCCCTTCAGTAAACACCGTAAGAAAAAAAAAAAAACCGAGGCAAAAAACAACGCTTTATTGTCATACCGCCGAACAAAAAGTGGAATAACATGCGATCAAAAAGACTGATATAAATAACCATGGTACCGCTGAAAACGTCATCTTGTCCCGCAAAAAACGAGCTGCCATTCAGCATCATCAGCAAAAAAATAAAAAAGTTATAGTCCTCAGAATAAAGCGATACCAAAATAATTATTTTTTCTATAAAATAGTTTTTATCGTATAAAAGCGCCAAAACATAAAAAAATGATATAAATGAGGTATCGCTGTAATTGTACTGACCCGACGAATAAAACTGCTTTATCAATTTTACCAAACGCGGAACGGTATACACGCCTCCCCCAAAAGAAATTCATGAATAGCTGGTTTTTGATCACTCTGCCTCACAAAAATCGGAATAAAAAGCGATCAAAAAATGTCACGTGTCCGAAAATGTTACCAATAAAAATGTCAACTCGTCCTGCAAAAAACAAGATCTCACATGACTCTGTGGACTCAAATATGGAAAAATTATAGCTCTCAAAATGTGGTAACGCAAAAAATATTTTTTGCAATGAAAAGCGTCTTTCAGTGTGTGACGGCTGCCAATCATAAAAATCCGCTAAAAAACCCGCTATAAAAGTAAATCAAACCCCCCTTCATCACCCCCTTAGTTAGGGAAAAATAAAAAAATTAAAAAATGTATTTATTTCCATTTTCCCATTAGGGTTAGGGTTAGGGCTAGAGTAAGGACTAGAGTTAGGGCTAGGGTTAGGGTTAGGGTTAGGGCTAGGGTTGGGGCTAGGGTTGGGGCTACAGTTAGGGTTGGGGCTAAAGATAGGGTTAGGGTTTGGATTACATTTACGGTTGGGAATAGGGTTGGGTGTGTCTGGGTTAGAGGAGTGGTTAGGGTTACTGTTGGGATTAGGGTTAGGGGTGTGTTTGGATTAGGGTTTCAGTTATAATTGGGGGGTTTCCACTGCTTAGGCACATCAGGGGCTCTCCAAACGGGACATGGCATCCGGTCTGAATTCCAGCCAATTCTGCGTTGAAAAAGGAAAACAGTGCTCCTTCCCTTCAGAGCTCTCCCGTGTGCCCAAACAGGGGTTTACCCCAACATATGGGGTATCAGCGTACTCAGGACAAATTGGACATCATCTTTTGGGGTCCAATTTCTCCTGCTACCCTTGGGAAAATACAAAACTGGGGGATAAAAAATCATTTTTGTGAAAAAAAAAAAGAATTTTTATTTTCACGGCTCTGCGTTATAAACTGTAGTGAAACACTTGGGGGTTCAAAGCTCTCAAAACACATCTAGATAAGTTCCTTAGGGGGTCTACTTTCCAAAATGGTGTCACTTGAGGGGTTTTTAATGTTTAGGCACATCAGAGGCTCTCCAAACGCAACATGGAATCCCATCTTAATTCCAGTCAATTTTGCATTGAAAAGTAAAATAGCGCTCCTTCCCTTCCGAGCTCTGCTATGCGCCCAAACAGTGGTTTACCCCCACATATGGGGTATCGTCGTACTCAGGACAAATTGCACAACAACTTTTGTGGTCTAATTTCTTCTCTTACCCTTGAGGAAATAAAAAAATGGGGGCGAAAATATCATTTTTGTGAAAAAATGTGATTTTTTTATTTTTACGGCTCTGCATTATAAACTTCTGTGAAGCACTTGTTGGGTCAAAGTGCTCACCACACATGTAGATAAGTTCCTTAGGGGGTCTACTTTCCAAAATGGTGTCACTTGTGGGGGGTTTCAATGTTTAGGCACATCAGGGGCTCTCCAAACGCAACATGGCGTCCCATCTCAATTCCAGTCAATTTTGCATTGAAAAGTCAAATGGCTCTCCTTTCCTTCCGAGCTCTGCCATGCGCCCAAACAGTGGTTTACCCCCACATATGGGGTATTAGCGTACTCAGGACAAATTGTACAACAAATTTTGGGGTCTATTTTCTCCTGTTACCCTTGGTAAAATAAAACAAATTGGAGCTGAAATAAATTTTGTGTGAAAAAAAGTTAAATGTTCATTTTTATTTAAACATTCCAAAAATTCCTGTGAAACACCTGAAAGGTTAATAAACTTCTTGAAAGTGGTTTTGAGTACCTTGAGGGGTGCAGTTTTTAGAATGGTGTCACACTTGGGCATTTTCTATCATATAGACCCCTCAAAATGACTTCAAATGAGATGTGGTCCCTAAAAAAAAATGGTGTTGTAAAAATGAGAAATTGCTGGTCAACTTTTAACCCTTATAACTCCGTCACAAAAAAAAATTTTGGTTCCAAAATTGTGCTGATGTAAAGTAGACATGTGGGAAATGTTACTTATTAAGTATTTTGCGTGACATATGTCTGTGATTTAAGGGCATAAAAATTCAAAGTTGGAAAATTGTGAAATTTTCCAAATTTTCACCAAATATTCGTTTTTTTCACAAATAAACGCAAGATATATAGAAGAAATTTTACCACTATCATGAAGTACAATATGTCACGAGAAAACAGTGTCAGAATCGCCAAGATCCGTTGAAGCGTTCCAGAGTTATAACCTCATAAAGGGACAGTGGTCAGAATTGTAAAAATTGGCCCGGTCATTAACGTGCAAACCACCCTTGGGGGTGAAGGGGTTAAAGGTGGTAACGCTTGAAACGCATAGGATACATATCTATTTACGGTACATTTTTTCTAGATGAAGCAATTGATTTTACAGAGTGAAAACCTTTTAGCAATATACTGACATAGAAGAATGCTTGCCTCGTTGGCCATTTTGAAAAATTGGTTCCACCATTTTTCATCAAGCTATAAAACCTACATCTCTTCGCCAATGTACTAATCCTGTATCTCAGCATCTTTGCCCAGAATAGTGTGCCTGCACATTACTTATTTATCATCAAAATTCATATATTCTGGGTCAGTAGTGATGCCAACAAATAGGCATTCACTGATATTAACAGTTATGACGTCTTCTCATATCATCTCACTGCAGCAGTATCCTCTGAAATTCCTCTATAATCGACCATTTTAAAGCCTATTTATGTGGAACCATAGCTACACTCATCATTTTTAATTTTTAACATCTTTCCCACCCGAGATGTATCCATATGTGCCTGTGGTTTTATCATGTGTCAATAGAAACTGTTGTGCATACCTCAATAAATACATATTAGATACAATTACCCATGTATAAGTAAACTGGGAAAACGAGGCTGAAGGCAATAATATAAAATAAAATAATTTTTAATGAAAATATTTAAAAAAATTTAGCATATAACAGGAAATGTTCATAAAAACAATGTATGCTGGGAACAAACTATTGGCAGGACGGAAAATCATGCACAAATGTCTAAAGATATATCATGACATCTATAGCTAAGGAATGCACCAAAAAATAATAAATAAATAACAAATGCTCAATAAATATTAAATAGTAACAGCATCAAAACAAGGGAACGTGCCCCTACGCCCCCTATTTGAGGAAGCCGGTCAGGCGAAACGGCGCTGTCGGGGTCACTGTGGAACATTCTTGGCATTGGACATCTATCTATGTGAGTCTACATACCCTTGTGCACGGTCCACTTTACCATTGCACCGTGCACATTCACATTAAATGCTAGAGTTATTATTGGCACTTTGTGTTTTTTTCATTTGTGCCCCTCAAACCACATCCGCTTTAGCAGGTTTGCTTTATGATATTGAAACATTCACTTTAGAAATGTTTTAGTGCGCATAGGAAATTAGTTTCCATGTTTTTGCTGGCTATGCGTACACCTGTTATTCCACATTACTTGGACAGGATAGCAGCACTCAGAGATATTTATTAGTTGCTTTATAATGTGATTATTTTCATAGTGGATTAGTGGTATATGGGCAATTATAGCATTTTTCTAAATTCTTATGCGGTGTGTGCCGCACAGGGACGTAGGAAATTGGTTTTCACGTTCCCTTGTTTTGATGCTGTTACTATTTAATATTTATTGAGCATTTGTTATTTATTTATTATTTTTTGGTGCATTCCTTAGCTATAGATGTCATGATATATCTTTAGACATTTGTGCATGATTTTCCGTCCTGCCAATAGTTTGTTCCCAGCATACATTGTTTTTATGAACATTTCCTGTTATATGCTAAATTTTTTTAAATATTTTCATTAAAAATTATTTTATTTTATATTATTGCCTTCAGCCTCGTTTTCCCAGTTTACTTATACATGGGTAATTGTATCTCACATGTGCCTGTGACCTGGTATTTATTGACCTGGGACATATGGCTATGTCCCGACATTTTTGCGTGCACAGAGGCTGTGCACGCACGATCGCCGCCGGCTGTTAGATGATTCTGACAGCTTACACCAGGCACTCAGTGCAAGGAGCGGTCCCGCACCACTCCCGGAACTTTAACCCACTAACCCGATGGTTGCCATAGTGACGTGATGTCGTCATGATGGCATCTGGGTCACCAGAGCTAACAAAGTTGATTGATCATGCTCTGAAGATGATCAGCAAGTTTGCCTGTCAGTGCAGCGCAGTACTGTTGTACTCAGGTGAAATTGCACAACAGATGTATGGTGCAATTTCTCCTGTTACCCTTCTGAAAATGCAAAATTTGGGGCTAAAGAACATTGTTGTTGGGAGAATGTGATTTTTTATTCTCACCACTCAATGTTATAAACTTCTGTGAAGCACCTGGGGGTTCAAGTTGCTCACCAAACATCTAAATACATTCCTTGAGGGGTCTAGTTTCCAAAATGGGATCACTTCTGGGGAGTTTCCACTGTTTAGGCACATCAGGGGCCAGAGGCGTAGCTAGGGTTTTGGTTTGGGGGGGCCAAACTTCTGAGTGGGCCCCTAACCAGGTAACCTTGATTACAACTTGGTGACGCGCCCTAATAGTGGAGGAGAACCTCAGCAGATGACCGCGCTGTTACTGAAGATAATCTCTATATAAAGACCAATATGGATATTACCGCCTTATGGCATTACTGCCCCTGATACCCCAATACTGAGCCACTGCTGCCATTTGTGTCCCTATTACTGCACCTGATACCCCAATACTGAGCCGCTGCTGCCGTATGTGTCCTATTACTGCACCTGATACCCCAATACTGAGCCGCTGCTGCCCTATGTGTCCCTATTACTGCCCCTGATACCCCAATACTGAGCCGCTGCTGCAGTATGTGTCCCTATTACTGCACCTGTTGTGTGGTTCTCTGTGCCCTCTAAATTCTAAAGCGCCCCTCTATAATATAGTAAAGCCGGGCGCAAGTGCAATAGAAAACAGGGCCCATATTTTGCCCCCTAGAAAGTAATATTGCCCTGTGTGCCCCTTTGATAGCCACAGTAACCTGAGTTCCCCTATAACAATAAGTGCCCACTTTACATTTAATAATGTCCCGAGTCTCCCCCTGTACAGCTCCTCTATACACAGTATGATGCTCTCTTATACACAGTATAATGCCCCCTCACTGTATAGTACCACCCACACAGTATACTGACTCCTTAGTAGCCTCCAAACTGTTTGATGGCTCCAACAATGTATAATGACCCCCACACTGTAATCTCCATACTCTATGATGGCCCACCAGATAGCCTCCAAATACAGTAGCATCATGCACCAAATAGTCCACAAATGTCAGTATTCCGTGTTTTCCAAGTCACCTTGTGAATGATTTTGCGCTTTGTTAAGTTGGAGTTTGCTGTTTTTGTCTGCCCTACTTCCTCTTCTTTTGTTTAAAACCCGGGTCAGGTGTCAGCCTCTGTGCTGGAGTATTCTGCTTCCGTTTTCTCTTCAGCTCAGCTGCTTGTTCTACTGTGCTTCTACCCGTGGCTCTGGATATTCTCTGCCTATGTAAGCTACACTCTCAGTCTGTTGGCTTTGGAACTTAAAGGGAAGATGCCATCAAAAATTATTTTTTACAGCAATTGAAAAAATTTAAAGAATTAATGTTTGCATTTTCTTAAAAAATATTATCATTTGTAATTTAGTAAAATATGAAAAATAATTTGAAAAGTTTTGGAATTTCCACTTTTAAACACTAGGGGGAGCAGCTGCTGAAATTTCACAAAAACCTAGTGTACAAATAGCTCACATTACAGCACTGCAGTAATTATGGGCGGAGTCTGCTGACGTGTGTGATGTCTACTGCCCTTCTGGGTGTCTGCTAAGGGATAAGAGAGGATGATATTCAGGAACCCAGTGAGCAGCCATTCGTTGGTGACTGCAGAGTTATACTGACAAGTAGACAGTCACCAAGGATGGCAGGCAGCAAGGATTCTGGGAGATATATGGTAATGGGAGCAGGGTGACAGCAGCACAGAGTATTTCAGGAGAGCAGTATTCTGGTATATGGGGGGCACCAGGGGTGGATTAAGGGTAGCCAGGGCCCCGGGCTGTTTAGACACTGTGGGCCCCCCCCGGTCATGTGATGGGGGGGTCATGTGACGGGGGGTCATGTGACGGGGCGTCATGTGACGGGGCGTCATGTGACAGGGCGTCATGTGACGGGAGGGTCATGTGACGGGAGGGTCATGTGACGGGGGGGTCATGTGACAAAGATTTTGTAAGCCGCCACCATAACACGGTAAGATGAGTAAAGAAAATTGGCGCGCACTCAGAGTAATGGGGGAGCAAGGTGCAGGTGTAATGGGCTGTATGAGCCCCACGTATATGAAGAATATAGTACACCGCACACTCTGTATGTGTATTTTGCAAAATAGTGAAGAATTTATTGACATGAAAAGCGACCAGAGGTAATTATTATGACGTTTCGGCCCTGCCAGGGCCTTAATCATACAATCGCTATGGAGAAAAAATAAAGACAAAATATATAAACATACAATATATACAATAACTCATATGCCAAAAACAAAAATAAAGTTCCCAACCTGGATAAAAGAAACAAAGGACCTTAGTCTGACCCTGCGATCTTGCTTCTGACTATATCTCCATTTTGGGGATTTACGTGGTGTCATATTGTACAAATGTATCATGTCATGTCACTGCTATCATGTTTTATCCCCTCTTGTTTTATCTTTTCCTTTGTTTCTTTTATCCAGGTTGGGAACTTTATTTTTGTTTTTGGCATATGAGTTATTGTATATATTGTATGTTTATATATTTTGTCTTTATTTTTTCTCCATAGCGATTGTATGATTAAGGCCCTGGCAGGGCCGAAACGTCATAATAATTACCTCTGGTCGCTTTTCATGTCAATAAATTCTTCACTATTTTGCAAAATACACATACAGAGTGTGCGGTGTACTATATTCACCATAACACGGTAGACACTTTTGGCCGGGCCCTACTCTACTGTAACCTATTAAATATTTGTTAAAATATGCAATACAATTTAAGTATATTTTGATTTATTTTTCAATTTTTAAAATGACCAATAATATCACATACAAGGAACAAATACCACCGCACCATGACCAGACCACATATTACAACTACAGTGATCGAATAATATCACATACAAGGAACAAATACCGCTACACCATGTCAAGACCACATATTACCACCACATGGTGACCAAATAGCACATACAAGGGACAAATACCGCAACACCATTTCCAGACCACATGTTACCACCACATAGTGACTGAATACTACAATACTGATCAGTGATAAAAAAAACAAACAAAAAAAACACAATACTATCACCATAAGTGCCAGTATTCACAGGAGATCTATACTTAGTATGCAGTGTCTGTGTAGAGGTTATACCGTGATCACCGGTGACATTATACACAGGAGCTCTGTATATAGTGTATAGGTAATACAGTGATCACTGGTGACATTGTACACAGGACCTCTGTATATAGTATACAGTGTATAGTGTCAGTGTTTAGGTAACACTGACTCACCAGTGACGTCTCTAGGTGAAGTCCTTCATCTTTCATCCAGCACAGACCGCCATCATTTCTTCCAGCCAGGGCTCGTCTCTACAGGAAATAACACAGTTATCTAGAGCTCCGCTTGCAGAACACATTACTTAATTTTTCCCAACTTCTACATTACACAACATGAAGAAAAAAAGACGACATAGTGTCACTCTGCAAAGTAACAGACCGCACCCCCATTTAAAACAATATACTCAAAATAAAATAAATACATCACTGCAGTAATAATATCCCTTAATTAGCCCCTATGGTAATAATATTTCCCATCCTGGCCCCGTGTGTCTCATTCCTGGCTCCAGCCATATGTTCTCGCATCCTGCCCTCATGAGTATCCATTCTACCCCATATGATCTCCCCATCCTGCCCCATCTATCCCCATCGTATCCATCCTGACCCATGATCCTATCCTGCCCCATGTCTTTCATTCTGCCCCGTGTCTCCAATCATGCCCCATATCTACATTCTGCCTATGCCTCCAGTCCTGCCCCCAGTGTGTCCAGCATACTGCCCCCAGTGTGTCCAGCATACTGCCCCCAGTGTGTCCAGCAATCTGCCCCCAGTGTGTCCAGCAATCTGCCCCCAGTGTGTCCAGCAATCTGCCCCCAGTGTGTCCAGCAATCTGCCCCAGTGTGTCCAGCAATCTGCCCCAGTGTGTCCAGCATATTGCCCCCAGTGTGTCTAGCATTCTGCCCCAGTGTGTCCAGCATTCTGCCCCAGTGTGTCCAGCATATTGCCCCCAGTGTGTCCAGCAATCTGCCCCAGTGTGTCCAGCATATCGCCCCCAGTGTGTCCAGCATATCGCCTTCATTGTGTCCAGCATATTGCCCCCAGTGTGTCCAGCAATCTGCCCCAGTGTGTCCAGCATATTGCTCCCAGTGTGTCCAGCATATTGCCCCCAGTGTGTCCAGCAATCTGCCCCAGTGTGTCCAGCATATTGCACTCAGCGTGTCCAGCATATTGCCTGTTATGATCCCTAGTGGCTGAGGATCACAAATAGACCAGCAAGTGATTAAACTAAGGACGAGCTCTAGGGAGATGGTAACTGGACTGATCGCAAATCTGAACCTATCCAACACAACTAGAGGTAGCCAGTGAACGTGCCTAAAAAATTCCTAGACGTCTCGAGCCAGCCTGAGGAACTAGCTACCCCTAAAGAGAAAGAAAGACCTTGCTTGCCTCCAGAGAAATAATCCCCAAAGATATAGAAGCCCCCAACAAATATTAACGGTGAAGTAAGAAGAAGGCACATACATAGGGATGAAATCAGATTCAGCAAAAGAGGCCCACTAATACTAGAAAGCAGAAAATAGAGCAGGGGTCTATGCGATCAATAAAAAAAACCCTTACAAAATATCCATCCTGAGATTTCAAGAACCCACACACCAACTAACGGTGTGTGGGGAGAAACTCAGCCCACTAGAGCAACCAGCAAGCGAGGGCATTACATTTTAGCAAGCTGGAACAGAAAACATGATAAACACTGCTGATCAAAAAATGAGCAAACAAAACTTAGCTTGTCCTGGATGGACTGGGAGCAAGGTAGTCAGAAGGACTCTGAGTAGCACTGATTACATCGACAGCCGGCAACAAGTGGAAGTAAAACAGAGCTATATAGGAACCTCCCGGAGGATAACGAATCCAGCTGATAGCCAGAGACCAGCAGGATAACAGACAAAGCCACCAGGGGGAGCCCAAAGCAAATGTCACACCATACCACCAGTGACCACAAGAGGGAGCCTGAACACAGAGTTCACAACAATTGCCCCCAGCGTGTCCAGCATATTGCCCCCAGCGTGTCCAGCATATTGCCCCCAGTGTGTCCAGCATATTGCCCCCAGTGTGTCCAGCATATTGCCCCCAGTGTGTCCAGCAATCTGCCCCAGTGTGTCCAGCATATTGCCCCCAGTGTGTCCAGCAATCTGCCCCAGTGTGTCCAGCATATTGCCCCCAGTGTGTCCAGCATATTGCCCCCAGTGTGTCCAGCAATCTGCCCCAGTGTGTCCAGCAATCTGCCCCAGTGTGTCCAGCATATTGCCCCCAGTGTGTCCAGCAATCTGCCCCAGTGTGTGCAGCATATTGTAAGTTCGTTTGTTTAAAACCCGGGTAAGGTGTTTGCTGGAGTATTCTGCTTCCGTTTCCTCTTCAGCTCAGCTGCTTGTTCTACTGTGCTTCTACCCGTGGCTCTGGACACTCTCTGCCTATGTAAGCTACACTCTCAGTCTGTTGGCTTTGGAACTTAAACCTTGGTTCACTCCTCCTGGTAAGAACTCTGTTTTTGAACTGTGTTTTGGAACTATGTTGCTGGACTGTGTTTTTGCTACTTAATCCTTCATTTACTCCCCCTCCGGTGGGAGCTACTGGAATTTACACCAGTATAATACTTTAATGTGAACTTGTTCTGGACTTACCCATGTTTATGCCACAACTGAGATCAACTTGAGAACTTGTTTCTGGACTTACCCGTGTTCATGCCACACCTGGGATTAACTCGAGGACTTGTTCTGGACTTCCCTGTGTTTACTACATACCTGGATTTGACTCTTTCTGCACCAACAGTGTTTTGGATCTGCACCACGTCACCTGTCACACTCACCTTGCCAAGGACTCTGCCCTAAGAACTCTTCCGATTTGCTGTATAAGGTTAAGGGACTTGTTTCTTTGTGGGTTATCAGTATATTGTTTTGGGTGTTATTGCTGTGGTACAAATACACTATTTGCACTAAAGAAACCCGTCTCTGTCTGTTCATTTCCCCACGCTACCAGAATCCTAGAGTTCCTACAATAGTATTACAACAATATAGTATAATGCACTCCCCATATGCAGACTCTATAGCATAAGGCAGCCCCCATAGGCAGACACTGTAATAAGGCAGCACGCCTATATGCAGACCTTGTAATAAGGCAGCACCTCCATAGTCAGACCCTGTAATGAGGCAGCACCCTGTAATGAGGCAGTCTATTCTGTAGGACTATCAGCTGTGTATCCACCAAACTTCTGTACAACACAACTGATGGTCCCAACACCATTTAAAAGTCAAGAAATTCCACTTATTAAACCTGACAGGGCACACCTGTGAAGTGAAAACCATTTCCGATGACTACCTCTTGAAGCTCATCAAGAGAATGCCAAGAGTGTGCAAAGCAGTCATCAAAGCAAAAGGTGGCTACTTTGAAGAACATAGAATATAAGACATAATTGCAGTTGTTTCACACTTTTTTGTTAAGTATATAATTCCACATGTGTTAATTCATAGTTTTGATGCCTTCAGTGTGAATGTACAATTTTCATAGTCATGAAAATACAGAAAAATCTTTAAATGAGGCGTGCCCAAACCTTTGGTCTGTACTGTGTGTGTGTGTGTATGTATATATATATATATATATATATATATATATATATATATATATATATATATACACATATATATATATATATATATATATATATATATATATATATTAAAGAAAAACACAGTTTTTTCCAATAAAGCTAACATTAACCCCTTAAGCCCCGAGGGTGGTTTGCACGTTAATGACCAGGCCAATTTTTACAATTCTGACCACTGTCCCTTTATGAGGTTATAACTCTGGAACGCTTCAACGGATCTTGGCGATTCTGACATTGTTTTCTCATGACATATTGTATTTCATGTTAGTGGTAAAATTTCTTCGATATAACTTGCGTTTATTTGTGAAAAAAACGAATATTTGGCGAAAATTTTGAAAATTTCGCAATTTTCCAACTTTGAATTTTTATGCCCTTAAATCACAGACATATGTCACACAAAATACTTAATAAATAACATTTCCCACATGTCTACTTTACATCAGCACAATTTTGGAACCAAAATTTTTTTTTGTGACGGAGTTATAAGGGTTAAAAGTTGACCAGCAATTTCTCATTTTTACAACACCATTTTTTTTTAGGGACCACATCTCATTTGAAGTCATTTTGACGGGTCTATATGATAGAAAATACCCAAGTGTGACACCATTCTAAAAACTGCACCCCTCAAGGTACTCAAAACCACTTTCAAGAAGTTTATTAACCCTTCAGGTGTTTCACAGGAATTTTTGGAATGTTTAAATAAAAATGAACATTTAACTTTTTTTCACACAAAATTTATTTCAGCTCCAATTTGTTTTATTTTACCAAGGGTAACAGGAGAAAATAGACCCCAAAAGTTGTTGTACAATTTGTCCTGAGTACGCTGATACCCCATATGTGGGGGTAAACCACAGTTTGGGCGCATGGCAGAGCTTGGAAGCAAAGGAGCGCCATTTGACTTTTCAATGCAAAATTGACTGGAATTGAGATGGGACGCCATGTTGCATTTGGAGAGCCCCTGATGTGCCTAAACATTGAAACCCCTAACAAGTGACACCATTTTGGAAAGTAGACCCCCTAAGGAACTTATCTAGATGTGTGGTGAGCACTTTGACCCAACAAGTGCTTTACAGAAGTTTATAATGCAGAGCCGTAAAAATAAAAAATCATATTTTTTCACAAAAATGATCTTTTCACCCCCAATTTTTTATTTTCCCAAGGGTGAGAGAAGAAATTGGACCCCAAAAATTGTTGTGCAATTTGTCCTGAGTACGATGATACCCCATATGTGGGTGTAAACCATTGTTTGGGCGCAGGGCAGAGCTCGGAAGGGAAGGAGCGCCATTTGACTTTTCAATGCAAAATTGACTGGAATTGAGATGGGACGCCATGTTGCATTTAGAGAGCCCTTGATGTGCCTAAACATTGAAACCCCTAACAAGTGACACCATTTTGGAAAGTAGACCCCCTAAGGAACTTATCTAGATGTGTGGTGAGCACTTTGACCCAACAAGTGCTTCACAGAAGTTTATAATGCAGAGCCGTAAAAATAAAAAATCATATTTTTTCACAAAAATGATCTTTTCACCCCCATTTTTTTATTTCCCCAAGGGTAAGAGAAGAAATTAGACCACAAAAGTTGTTGTGCAATTTGTCCTGAGTACGACGATACCCCATATGTGGGTGTAAACCATTGTTTGGGCGCATAGCAGAGCTCAGAAGGGAAGAAGCGCTATTTTACTTTTCAATGCAAAATTGACTGGAATTAAGATGGGATGCCATGTTGCGTTTGGAGAGCCCCTGATGTGCCTAAACATTAAACCCCCCCACAAGTGACACCATTTTGGAAAGTAGACCCCCTAAGGAACTTATCTAGATGTGTTTTGAGAGCTTTGAACCCCCAAGTGTTTCACTACAGTTTATAACGCAGAGCCGTGAAAATAATTTTTTTTTTTTTTTTCACAAAAATGAAATTTAGCCCCCAGTTTTGTATTTTCACAAGGGTATCAGGATAAATTGGACCCTAAAAGTTGTTGTCCAATTTGTCCTGAGTACGCTGATACCCCCTATGTGGGGGGGAACCACTGTTTGGGCGCATGACAGAGCTCGGAAGGGAAGGAGCGCCATTTGGAATGCAGACTTAAATGGATTGGTCTGCAGGCGTCACGTTGCATTTGCAGAGCCCCTGATGTACCCAAACAGTACAAACCCCCCACAAGTGACCCCATATTGGAAACTAGACCCCCCAAGGAACTTATCTAGATGTGTTGTGAGAACTTTGAACCCCCAAGTGTTTCACTACAGTTTATAACGCAGAGCCGTGAAAATAAAAATTATTTTTTTTTTCACAAAAATGATTTTTTAGCCCCCAGTTTTGTATTTTCACAAGGGTATCAGGATAAATTGGACCCTAAAAGTTGTTGTCCAATTTGTCCTGAGTACGCTGATACCCCCTATGTGGGGGGGAACCACTGTTTGGGCGCATGACAGAGCTCGGAAGGGAAGGAGCGCCATTTGGAATGCAGACTTAAATGGATTGGTCTGCAGGCGTCACGTTGCATTTGCAGAGCCCCTGATGTACCCAAACAGTACAAACCCCCCACAAGTGACCCCATATTGGAAACTAGACCCCCCAAGGAACTTATCTAGATGTGTTGTGAGAACTTTGAACCCCCAAGTGTTTCACTACAGTTTATAACGCAGAGCCGTGAAAATAAAAATTATTATTTTTTTCACAAAAATGATTTTTTAGCCCCCAGTTTTGTATTTTCACAAGGGTATCAGGATAAATTGGACCCTAAAAGTTGTTGTCCAATTTGTCCTGAGTACGCTGATACCCCCTATGTGGGGGGGAACCACTGTTTGGGCGCATGACAGAGCTCGGAAGGGAAGGAGCGCCATTTGGAATGCAGACTTAAATGGATTGGTCTGCAGGCGTCACGTTGCATTTGCAGAGCCCCTGATGTACCCAAACAGTACAAACGCCCCACAAGTGACCCCATATTGGAAACTAGACCCCCCAAGGAACTTATCTAGATGTGTTGTGAGAACTTTGAACCCCCAAGTGTTTCACTACAGTTTACAACGCAGAGCCGTGAAAATAAAACATATTTTTTTTCCACAAAAATGATTTTTAGCCCCCCAAATTTTTATTTTCCCAAGGATAACAAGAGAACTTGGACCCCAGAAGTTGTTGTTCAATTTGTCCCTAGTACGCTGATACCCCATATGTTGGGGTAAACCCCTTTTTGGACGCACGGGAGAGCTCGGAAGGGAAGGAGCACTGTTTTACTTTTTCAACGCAGAATTGGCTGGAATTGAGATTGGACGCCATGTCGCGTTTGGAGAGCCCCTGATGTGCCTGAACAGTGGAAACTCCCCAATTCTACCTGAAACCCTACCCCTAACCTCACCCCTAACCGTTTACTGAACATTTTCTGACAGTCATAAGTGCCACGTATATAAGTGCCACGTATGTAAGTGCCACGTATGTAAGTGCCACGTATGTAAGTGCCACGTATGTAAGTGCCACGTATGTAAGTGCCACGTATATAAGTGCCACGTATATAAGTGCCACGTATATAAGTGCCACGTATATAAGTGCCACGTATATAAGTGCCACGTATTTAAGTGCCATGTATTTAAGTGCCACGTATTTAAGTGCCACGATATTTCAGTGCCACGTATTTCAGTGCCACGTATTTCAGTGCCACGTATTTCAGGCACTGAAAAATACGTGGCACTTAAATACGTGGCACTTAAATACGTGGCACTTAAATACGTGGCACTTAAATACGTGGCACTTAAATACGTGGCACTTAAATACGTGGCACTTAAATACGTGGCACTTAAATACGTGGCACTTAAATACGTGGCCACTGAAATATCGTGGCACTTATATACGTATATACGTATATAAACGTATATTTCAGTGCCACGTATTTCAGTGCCACGTATTTCAGGTTAGGGGTAGGGTTAGGGTTTTTTGTTTTTTTCTTGTTTTCTTGTGTTTTTCTATAAAAACGCATGCGTTTTACCGCGTTTACATGCATTTTTTTCACACATGCGGTTTTTTTAAAAAACGCATGCAGATAAAAACGCAAGTGTGAAACCAGACTAAAAGACGCTTTTTATAGCAAAAAAGTTTTTGCGTCTCCACATTTTGAGACCTATAATTTTTCCACATTTTGGTCCACAGAGTCATGTGAGGTCTTGTTTTTTGCGGGACGAGTTGACGTTTTTATTGGTAACATTTTCGGACACGTGACCATTTTTTATCACTTTTTATTCCGATTTTTGTGAGGCAGAATAACCAAAAACCAGCTATTCATGAATTTCTTTTGGGAGAGGCGTTTATACCGTTCTGCGCTTGGTAAAATTGATAAAGCAGTTTTATTCGTCGGGTCAGTACGATTACAGCGATACCTCATTTATATCATTTTTTTATGTTTTGACGCTTTTATACGATAAAAACTATTTTATAGAAAAAATAATTATTTTGGCATCGCTTTATTCTCAGGACTATAACTTTTTTATTTTTTTGCTGATGATGCTGTATGGCGGCTCGTTTTTTGCGGGACAAGATGACGTTTTCAGCGGTAACATGGTTATTTATATCCGTCTTTTTGATCGCGTGTTATTCCACTTTTTGTTCGGCGGTATGGTAATAAAGCGTTGTTTTTTGCCTCGTTTTTTTTTTTTTTTTCTTACGGTGTTTACTGAAGGGGTTAACTAGTGGGCCAGTTTTATAGGTTGGGTCGTTACGGACGCGGCAATACTAAATATGTGTACTTTTATTGTTTTTGTTTGTTTTTTTTAGATAAAGAAATGTATTTATGGGAATAATATTTTTTTTTTTTATTATTATTTATTTAGGAATTTTTTTTTTTTTTTTTTACACATGTGGAAATTTTTTTTTTTACTTTTTTACTTTGTCCCAGGGGGGGACATTACAGATCGCTGATCTCACAGTGTGCACAGCACTCTGTGAGATCTCCGATCTCACTTACAGCCGTGCAGGCTGCAGCTTTCATCTGCAGCCTGCTCCGACCCGGAAGTGCTCCCTGCAGGACCCGGATACAGCCCCTCGGCCATTTTGGATCCGGGGCCTGCAGGGAGAAGACGTTCGGTACGAGGTGAGTACATCACCTTGTACCGATCGTCTCAGGGAAGCCCGCAGGGAGCCCCCTCCCTGCGCGATGCTTCCCTGTACCGCCGGTACACCGCGATCATGTTTGATCGCGGTGTGCCGGGGGTTAATGTGCCGGGGGCGGTCCGTGACCGCTCCTGGCACATAGTGCCGGATGTCAGCTGCGATATGCAGCCGACACCCGGCCGCGATCGGCCGCGCTCCCCCCGTGAGCGCGGCCGATCGCGTATGACGTACTATACCGTCACCGGGAATTAAGGCCCACCCCACCTCGACGGTATAGTACGTCATACGGGATTAAGGGGTTAAATGATTCAAAAATACTCTATACATTGTTAATGTGGTAAATGACTATTCTAGCTGTAAACGTCTGGTTTGTAATGCAATGTCTTCATAGGTGTATAGAGGCCCATTTCCAACAACCATCACTCCAGTGTTCTTATGGTACTTTGTGTTTGCTAACTGTTTAAGAAGGCTAATGGATGTGTTATGATCCGGTGACCTTGGAGCCGCATGAGACTTTCTCAGAGTAGGTGGAACCTGTACTGACCGCAAACCCTAAACTGTCACCGCAACTAGAAGTAGCCGTGGGGTGTACCTAACACATCCTAGACACCTCGACACAGCCGGAGGACTAAATACCCCTATAGATGGAAATGGGAATTCTATCTTGCCTCAGAGCAGAACCCCAAAGGATAGGCAGCCCCCCACAAATATTGACTGTGAGTATTAGAGGAAAGACACACGCAGGCAGAAATCAGGGTTTAGCAAAAGAGGCCACGCTAGCTAAATAGGAAAGGATAGGACAGAATACTAAGCGGTTAGTATTAAAACCCTAAAAATATCCACAGCAGATAATACAAAAATTCCACCATCTAACTAAAGACATGGAATGTATATCTGCATCTCCTGAGAATCCAACTTGACTAAAATATCCAAACACAGTCTAAGCTGGACAAGAAAAAACATTGAATAGTACTGAATTGTAAAGCACACAGCATGTGTGCTGCAGAAACAAAACCAGACACTTATCTTAGCTGATTTGGCAGCAGGGCAGGAGGAACCAGACAGAGATGCAAAACCTCCAAGAACAATGGACAACTGGCAAGGGCTAATGAATCCTGCACACCTAAATATCCCAGTCAGAGCTGCAATCAGCAGGGACACCTGCCCAGGATTGCAACCCAGGGACAACTGCATTACTATCAACAACCACCGGAGGGAACCCAAGAGCAGAATTCACAACATGGATGGTTAGAATACCCTTGAAAACCCTTGAGCAAGTATGTTAGCACAGCTGAAAACAGGTTGGCTGATTAGAGAACCTATAAACCTGACCTTCCTTTGTGCTATTTGAGAATCTGGAGCATTACATTTGTTGGTTCCATTAATCTCTCAAAATGGCCAGAAATAAAGAACTTTCATGTGAAACTCGACAGTATATAATTTTTATTTATTTATTTTTTTAAAACTAGACTTGTCAAGGTGAAAAATAAACTTAGGTATACACATTCATCAGGGCTCCAGTAGTGGCTCCCTGCTGCTTGTTGACAAATGACTGAACTGCGCAGTCTCATGCTTACTACCTCAGAATGACGGGGGCTGCCCAGTGATTGGGTAAGAGTGGTCATGTGACATTACTGCTTCAGCTGTCAACAAACACTGGGGGGCAGCAGTGAGGAACTGGAGCAATTGTGGGCGAGTATTGTCATTTTTCACTTTGGCAAGTCTGTAGACTAAAATAGAGGCTTCTTCCAAAAAAAAACTATTAATGCTTCACAAAATCATAACTATGTTTCCTGATAGGATAAGATTGTTGCCGGCATACTTATTGTTTTATTTTACCATAATTCAGGAAACATTTTGCAAAAAAAGTGAAGGACTCATTGGGAATCAAATTTAACATGTGGTTAAGACACATTTTTGCATCCTTTGTTTCAGCTTTAACCCCTTAACGACCGCCGATACGCCTTTTAACGGCGGCAGTTAAGGGTACTTAACGGCGCTGTGGAAAAAGTGAATAGCGCCCCCCAGAGTCGGATTTTCTCTGGGGTCTCGATTCGGGGGTTTTTTACAGACCCCCGAGTTGCAATCGCCGGTAATTAACCGTTTACCGGCGGTCGCAACAACAACAAAAAAAAAGCGATTTGCCATTTAATTTCTCTGTCCTCCGATGTGATCGCACATCGGAGGGCAGAGAAATGGGGTCCCAGATCGCCCCCCAATACTTACCTATCTCACCCGGTGCTACTCGTGGCTCTCGATGGGCGCCGCCATCTTCTTCCGGGAAAAAAATGGCGAGCACATGCGCAGTGCGCCCACCGCCCAGCACCCGGAAGATCTTTGGGGTCTCGGCTGCCGGGGGTAGCCGAGACCCAAAAGAACATGATCGGGGTCGGTTTTTACCGACCCGTTTTGTGATCGCCGGTAATTAACTGTTTACCGGCGACCGAAAAAAAAAAAAAAGCGATGTCATTCTCTGTCCTCTGATGTGATCGCACATCAGAGGACAGAGAAATAGGGGGATCGGGGACCCTGTTATACTTACCTTTGTTCCTGGGTCCTCCTGCTTCTGCTGGCCGCCGGCTTCTTGCTCCGGTAAGAAAATGGCGGGCGCATGCGCAGTGCGCCCGCCATGATCTGCCGGCCGGCAGAGGAAAATTCTTCCTGTTTTATTTTGGTCACTGTGAGATCCTATCACAGTGATCAAAATAAAAAAAATAGTAAATAACCCCCCCTTTATCACCCCCATAGGTAATATTTTTTTTTTCGTCCCCCACTAGGGTTAGGGTTCCTAAGTAAGGAAAAAATAATAAAATAAAAAAAGTATGTTTTTCTATTTTCCAATTAGGGTTAGGGGTAGGGTTAGGGTTAGGGGTAGGGGTAAGGTTAGGGGTAGGGTTAGGGGAAAGGTTAGGATATGTGCACACGTAGAATGGTTCTCTGCGGATTTTTCCGCAGCGGATTTGATAAATCCGCAGGGCCAAAACACTGCATTTTTCCATTTATTGCGGATGTACCGCGGTTTTTGTGCGGATTCCCTTGCGGTTTTACACCTGCAGTTTTCTGTTATGGAGCAGGTGTAAAACCGCTGCGGAATCCGCAGAAAGAAGTGACATGCTGTGGAATGTAAACCGCTGTGTTTCCGCGTGGATTTTTCCGCAGCATGGGCACAGCATTTTATGTTTCCCATAGGTTTACATTGTACTGTAAACTCATGGGAAATTGCTGCGGATCCGCAGCTGCGGAAACGCTGCGGATCTGCAGCAAAATCCGCAACGTGTGCACATAGCCTTAGGGCTTGGGTTAGGGTTAGGGCTAGGGTTAGGGTTAGAGCTAGGATTAGGGTTAGAGCTAGGGTTAGGGCTAGGGTTGGGGCTAAAGTTAGGGTTAGGGTTGGGGCTAGGTTTAGGGCTAAAGTTAGAGTTAGAGTTGGGATTAGGGCTGGCATTAGGGTTGGCAATAGGGTTACATTTGGGATTAGGGTTAAGGTTAGGGTTGGGATTGTGGTTAGGGGTGTATTGGGATTAGGGTTTTGATTAGGGTTATGGTTAGCTTTGGGATTAGGGTTAGGTGTGTTTTGGGGGTTAGGGTTGTGATTAGGATTATGGATCGGGTAGGGATTAGGGTTAGGAGTGTGTTGGGGTTAGGGTTGTAGTTAGAATTGGGGGGTTTCCACTGTTTAGGTACATCAGGGGGTCTCTAAACGCCACAGCCAATTTTGCGCTCAAAAAGTAAAATGGTGCTCCCTCCCTTCTGAGCTCTGCCGTGCGCCCAAACAGTGGTTTACCCCCACATATGGGGCATCAGTGTACTTGGGATAAATTGGACAACAACTTTTGGGGTCCAATTTCTCCTGTTACCCTTGTGAAAATAAAAACTTGGGGGCTAAAAAATATTTTTTGTGGAAAAAAAAAATATTTTTTATTTTCACGACTCTGCATTATAAACTTCTGTGAAGCACTTGGGCATTCAAAGTTCTCATCACACATCTAGATAAGTTCCTTGGGGGGTCTAGTTTCCAAAATGGGGTCACTTGTGGGGGGTTTCTACTGTTTAGGTACATCAGGGGCTCTGCAAACGCAACATAACGCCCACAGACCATTCTATCTAAGTCTGCATTCCAAAACGGCACTCCTTCCCTTCCGAGCTCAGCCATGCGCCCAAACAGTGGTCCCCCCCACACATGGGGTATCAGTGTACTCAGAACAAATTGGACAACAACTTTTGGGGTCCAATTTCTCTTGTTACCCTTGTGAAAATAAAAATTTGGGGGCTAATAAAATCTTTTTTTGTGGAAAAAATATGATTTGTTTTATTTTCATGGCTCTATATTATAAACTTCTGTGAAGCAGTTGGGGGTTCATAGTGCTCACCCCATATCTAGATAAGCTCTTTGGGGGATCTAGTTTCCAAAATGGGGTCACTTGTGGGGGGTTTCTACTGTTTAGGTACATCAGGAGCTCTGCAAATGCAACATGACACCCGCAGACATCCCATCAAAGTCTGCATTCCAAGCGGCGCTCCTTCCCTTCCGAGCCCTGATGGGTGCCCAAACAGTGCCCCCCCCACATATGGGGTATCAGCGTACTCAGGACAAACTGTTCAACAGATTTTGTGGTCCAATGTCTCCTGTTACCCTTGAGAAAATAAAAAATTGCAGGCTAAAAAATCATTTTTGAGGAAAAAAAAAGGATTTTTTATTTTCATGGCTCTACGTTATAAATTTCTGTGAAGCACTTGGGGGTTTAAAGTGCTCACCACACATCTAGATAAGTTCCTTAAGGGGTCTAGTTTCTAAAATGGGGTCACTTGTGGGGGGTTTCTACTGTTTAGGCACATCAGGGGCTCTCCAAACGCAACATGGTGTCCGATCTCAATTCCAGCCAATTCTACATTGAAAAAGTAAAACTGCACTCCTTCTCTTGCAAGCTCTGCGGTGCGCCCAAACAGTGGTTTACCCCCACATATAGGGTATCGGCGTATTCAGGAGAAATTGCACAACAAAATTTATGGTTAAATTTCAGTTTTTACACTTGTGAAAATAAAAAAAAATGGTTCTGAATTAAAATGTTTGCAAAAAAAAGTTAACCCTGCTGTTCTGTTCGGGTCATAGTGACCCGAACAGACTTTTTGCGGCCCTGTAGATTTTTTTCTGTAAGTCTCTAAAACTTGAGACTCCTTGACTTTTCCTCATTTGGGGGGACCTACATATGAGTATATATATATATATTTTTTTTTTTCGTTTACTTTTTGCTACACGAAAAAAGTTACACTAGTTCTGTTCGGGTCATAGTGACCCGGCATCGTTTTTTACAGCTGTGAGGCCATATTTTCAGTGAAATAAAGGAGTTATAACCTCAGTTGGGTCTATTTATTGCATCTACTATTGTATATCAATTGATTTATTTCCTAAATTATTTCAATGGGGTCGTACACGCGCTTTACCGGGGGTATGCATTGAGATCTGCGCACCATAAAAATGGCTTTATATTGATTATTTTTGGTGCACAGTCTATTCTAAAATGTAGAGTGCATCTGGAGAGATCACTAGGTGTGCACTACACGTGTATATTATGCGCAGAACGGACTGCTCAGAACGTGCTGTCTAACACGTCATACTAATGAGTACCAACCACCATAGTAATGAAGTAAGTACACGGGAAGATAGAAAACCAAATATGATCTTGGACTACAATGCAACTAAAAGTGGTGTAGACACGTTAGACCAACTCGTTGGAACATATTCATGCAATAGAAAATCAAATCGGTGGCCAATGATTCTCTTTTTCAATATCCTGGATTTGTCAGCCTATAATTCTTTTGTCTTGTGGAGGGAAATAAATCCCAATTGGAACGCCAACAAACTCCATAAAAGAAGACTATTTATCGAAGAACTTGGGAAGTCACTGGTTCAACCTCTTATTGAGAACAGAAATGTTACACCAAGAACAGAAGCAGCGGCAGCCCTGGTACAAAGCGTCCGTCAACATGCCCAGGACAGTGAAGCCATGACCTCCACAAGCTCTTCTACCCCCATGGCCTCTTCTGGCATCAAAAGAAAAAGATGCAGCTATTGCTCTTCATCTTGTGACAACAAGACAAGTATAACATGTTATAGCTGTAAAGCATTTATATGCAAACAACATGTGTATTGTCTTGCATGCAAGAAATAGTAAATTTATCTGATCATATGTAAGTATATTCACATTGTAATGTTTATTATCTTTAATTTTTTATCACAAAATGTTTGATTTGATTTTTTTGTTTTGTTTTTTTTTTACAAAATATGTGTAGTTTTCTATTTTCGTTTTTCTCATTGATCTGTTTTTTTCTGAATAAACAAAAAAAAAATAATTTCTGTTTCATTTTTCTTTTTTTTACTACCAAACATGTTCACAAACAGTCTAGTAAGCAAAAAGTTATAAAAAAAAATGAGTTAGAGTGTCTAAAATCAAGGTTTAATAAGCCGGGTCATAGTGACCCGAACAGAACTAGTGTATAGTAAATGCGAACAGAACAGCAGGGTTAAATGTTAATTTTTTCCTTCCACATTGTTTCAGTTCCTGTGAAGCACGTAAAGGGTTTATAAACTTCTTGAATGTGATTTTGAGCACCTTGAGGGGTGCAGTTTTTAGAATGGTGTCACACTTGGTTATTTCCTATCATATAGACCCCTCAAAATGACTTCAAATGTGATGTGGTCCCTAAAATAAAATGGTGTTGTAAAAATGTGAAATCTCTGGTCAACTTTTAACCCTTAACTCCCTAACCAAAAAAAATGTTGTTTCCAAAATTGTGCTGATGTAAAGTAGACATGTGGGAATTGTTATTTATTAACTATTTTGTGTGACATATCTCTCTGATTTAAGGGCATAAAAATACAAAATTTGAAAATTGCAAAATTTTAAATATTTTCGCCATATTTCCATTTTTTTCATAAATAATCGAAAGTAATATCAAAGACATGTTACCACTATCATGAAGTACAATATGTCACGAAAAAACAGTCTCAGAATCAGCGGGATCCGTTAAAGCGTTCCAGAGTTATAACCTCATAAAGTGACAGTGGTCAGAATTGTAAAAATTGGCCTGGTCATTAAGTACCAAATTTGCTCTGTCACTAAGGGGTTAAAAAGTGTCTTGAGAAAAGAGCAAGGCTAAGAGGAGCATGGGCAAAATGTTCATGTAAAGGTTGTCAGCCTGAGGTGGTGCAAGAAAGGGGAAACTGTTCAACTAGTAGCATAAGTACCATTCTTTATGAACCATTTTGAAAAAATAGTTGCTTTTTTTAAAGGAACAACACCACTCCTGCCTATATGCAATGTCTGTAATTGCAGCTCTGCTCCTTTATTATTATTATTATTATTATACATTTTTATAGCGCCATTTATTACATGGCGCTTTACATGTGAAAAGGGGGCAAATATAGACAAGTACAATAAACATGAGCAAAAACAAGGCACTAGCAGGTACAGAAGGAGAGAGGACTCTGCCCGCGAGGGCTCACAGTCTGCAGGGGATGGGTGAGGATACAGTAGGTGAGGGTAGAGCTGGTCGTGCGGCGTTTCAGCAGACAGAGGATCGCTGCAGGTTGTAGGCTTGTCGGAAGAGGTGAGTCTTCAGATTTTTTTTTTTTAAGGTTTCTGTGGTAGGCGAGAGTCTGATGTGTTGGGGTAGAGAGTTCCAGAGTATGGGGGAAGCACAGGAGAAGTCTTGTATGCGGTTGTGGGAAGAAGAAATCCTTTAAAGGGGTTTTCCCCTGAACAAAGCTAATTTTAATCAACATGATTATTTATGTATTGATTAAAATAAGTCCCACAATTGGATGTGTTTAACCCCTTTATCCCATATGACGTACTATCCCGTCGAGGTGACCTGGGACTTAATTCCCAGTGACGGGATATTAAGTCATAGGCGATCTGCTGCGCTTACGGGGGGAGCGCGGCCGATCGCCACCGGTGTCATCTGATTATTACAACTGACATCTGTCACGGACCGCTCCCGGCACATTAACCCCCGAAACACAGCAATCAAAGATGATTGCAGTGTTCCGGCGGCATAGGGAAGCATCACACTGGGAGGGGGCTCCCTGCGTGCTTCCTTGAGACTCGCGTTGCTCTGAGGGTCTCCCACCTCCTACCTCCTCCTCCCTCGCTCAGAGCAGGCGCCAGGAAGCCTCCCTGCAGTGCTTGTGTGATCGCTGATCTGACACAGTGCACCGCAAAGTCAGTATAATGTGATGTGATTTTACATGTGTAAAAAAATTCCTAAACAAACAAAAAAAAAATTGTTCCAATAAATAAATTATTTTATCTAAATAAAAATAACAAAAAAAATAAAAGTAAACATATTTAGTACTGCCGCGTCCGTAACGCCCTGACCTATAAAACTGTCCCACTAGTTAACCCCTTCAGTGAACACCGTAAAAAAAGAGGCAAAAAACGACGCTTTATTATCATACCTCCAAACAAAAAGTGGAATAACACGCGATCAAAAAGACTGATATAAATAACCATGGCACCGCTGAAAACATCATCTTGTCCTGCAAAAAACAAGCAGCCATACAGCGTCATCAACAAGAAAATAAAAAAGTTATAGTCCTCAGAATAAAGCGATGCAAAAATAATTATTTATTATATAAAATAGTTTTTATCGTATAAAAGCGCCAAAACATAAAAAATAATATACCGTATATACTCGAGTATAAGCCGAGATTTTCAGCCCAAATTTTTGGGCTGAAAGTGCCCCCTCGGCTTATACTCGAGTCACGGTCGGCGGGTGAGGGGGAGAGGGCGCTGAGGCATACTTACCTGCTTCCGGGGCTCCTGGCGCTCCCCCTGCCCGTCCCACGGTCTTCGGTGCCGCAGCTCTTCCCCTGTTCAGCGGTCACATGGGACCGCTCATTAGAGAAATGAATAGGCTGCTCCACCTCCCATAGGGGCGGAGCCGCATAATTCATTTCTCTAATCAGCGGTGCCGGTGACCGCTGACAGAGGAAGAGGCTGCGGCACCGAAGACCAGCTGTCCGGGGGAAGGAGCGGGACGCCGGGAGCAGGTAAGTATTACATATTTACCTTCCCTCGTTACACACGCCGGGCGCCGCTCAGTCTTCGCGTCCTCTTGTTCTGACTGTTCAGGTCAGAGGGCGCGATGACGCATATAGTGTGCGCGCCGCCCTCTGCCTGATCAGTCAGTGCGGAGAGACGCCGGGACGGGACGCTGGGGAGCTGCAAGCAAGAGAGGTGAGTATGTGTTTTGCTTTTTTTATTGCAGCAGCAGCAGCAATGGCACAGATTTATGTGGAGTATCTATGGGGCAACGGTGCAGAGCATTATATATAAGGCACAGCTTTATGTGGAGCATCTATGGGGCAACGGTGCAGAGCAGTATATGGCACAGCTTTATGTGGAGCATCTATGGGGCAATGGTGCAGAGCACTATATATGGCACAGCTTTATGTGGAGCATCTATGGGGCCATAATGAACGGTGCAGAGCATTATATGTGGCACAGCTTTATGTGGAGCATCTATGGGGCAACGGTGCAGAGCATTATATATAAGGCACAGCTTTATGTGGAGCATCTATGGGGCAACGGTGCAGAGCACTATATATAAGGCACAGCTTTATGTGGAGCATCTATGGGGCCATAATCAAAGGTCAAAGGTGCAGAGCATTATATATGGCACAGCTATCTATGGGGCCATAATCAAAGGTGCAGAGCATTATATATGGCACAGCTATCTATGGGGCCATAATCAAAGGTGCAGAGCATTGTATATGGCACAGCTATCTATGGGGCCATAATCAAAGGTGCAGAGCATTGTATATAGCACAGCTATCTATGGGGCCATAATCAAAGGTGCAGAGCATTGTATATGGCACAGCTTTCTATGGAGCATCTATGGGGCCATAATGAACTGTGCAGAGCATTATATATGGCACAGCTTTATGTGGAGCATCTATGGGGCCATAATGAACGGTGCAGAGCATTATATGTGGCACAGCTTTATGTCGAGCATCTATGGGGCCATAATGAACTGTATGGAGCATCTATTTTTAATTTTGAAATTCACCGGTAGCTGCTGCATTTTCCACCCTAGGCTTATACTCGAGTCAATAAGTTTTCCCAGTTTTTGTGGCAAAATTAGGGGGTCGGCTTATACTCAGGTCGGCTTATACTCGAGTATATACGGTAAATGAGGTTTCGCTGTAATCGTACTGACCTGAAGAATAAAACTGCGTTATCAATTTTACCAAATGTGGAACGGTATAAGCGCCCCCCCCAAAAAGAAATTTATGAATAGCTGGTTTTTGTTCTTTCTACCTCACAAAAATCGGAATAAAAAGCGATCAAAAAATGTCACATGCCCGTAAATGGCAACAATAGAAATGTCAACTCGTCCCGCAAAAAAACAAGACCTCACATGACTCTGTCAATCAAAATATGGAAAAATTATAGCTCTCAAAATGTGGAGATGCAAAAACTATTTTTTGCAATAAAAAGCATCTTTTAGTGTGTGACGGCTGCCAATCATAAAAATCGGCCAAAAAACCCACTATAAAAGTTAATCAAACCCCCCCTTCATCACCCCTTTAGTTAAAGAAAAATAATAAAATTTTAAAAAATGTATTTATTTCCATTTTCCCATTAGGGTTAGGGTTGGGGCTAAAGTTAGGGTTAGGCCAGTCTCACACTGGGAGGTGGAGCTGCATATTCATCACTGTAATGAGCGGCACCACGTGACCGCTCACACAGGACAAGCTGCCGGCGCTGAGAGGAAACATTGCGGGAGCTGGGTGAGTATTTTAATGCAAGCGGGCGAGCGCACAGGGGGTGGGAGGCGCGAGGTGACCACGAACTTTATTTTAAACATTAAAAAAACCCTTGATTTTTAATTCCTTCTCTCCAGCGAACGTTGCTGGGGAGAAGGAATGAATGCCGGCTTCAGCACCACACGCAGGGGGACAGCGCTTACTGTAGAGCTGTTTCTCCTGCGTCGGTACGTGCACACAGAGGAGAGTGCACACTGTTCTCCGTGTGCACATTTGCGGAACGCTTTGCGGACCGTGCTGCCGGAGAAAAATGGACATGTCTCCGTGTTTTGCACACGGACACACGGTCCGTGAAAACACGGAGACATGTGCACAGACCCATTCATTTGAATGGGTCTACGTGTGTCAGTGTCTCCGGTACGTGAGGAAACTGTCACCACACGTACCGGAGCCACTGATGTGTGAAACAGGCCTTAGGGCTACAGTTAGGGTTAGTGTTGGGGCTAAAGTTAGGGTTAGGGTTAGGGCTAAAGTTAGGGTTGGGGCTAAAGTTAGGGTTTGGATTACATTTACAGTTGGGATTAGGGTTGGGATTAGGATTAGGGGTGTGGTTAGGGTTATGGTTGGGATTAGGGTTAGGGGTGTGTTTGGGTTAGGGTTTCAGTTAGAATTGGGGGGTTTCCACTGTTTCGGTACATCAGGGGCTCTCCAAACGTGACATGGCGTCCGATCTCAATTCCAGCCAATTCTGCGTTGAAAAAGTAAAACAGTGCTCCTTCCCTTCCCAGCTCTCCCGTGCGCCCAAACAGGGGTTTACCCAAACATATGGAGTATCAGCGTACTCAGGACAAATTGGACAACAACTTTTGGGGTCCAATTTCTCCTGTTAACCTTGGGAAAATACAAAACCGGGGGCTTAAAAATAATTTTTGTGGAAAATTGTTTTTTTATTTTCACGGCTCTGTGTTATAAACTGTAGTGAAACACTTGGGGGTTCAAAGTTCTCACAACACATCTAGATAAGTTCCTTGGGGGGTCTAGTTTCCAATATGGGGTCACTTGTGGGGGGTTTCTACTATTTAGGTACATCAGGGGCTCTGCAAACGTAACGTGACGCCTGCAGACCCTTCCATCTAAGTATGCATTCCAAACGGCTCTACTCCCCTTCCGAGCACTGCCATGCCCCCAAACGGTGGTTCCCCCCACATATGAGGTATCAGCGTACTCGGGACAAATTGGACAACAACTTTTGGCGCCAATTTCTCCTGTTACCCTTCAGAAAATATAAAATTGGGGGCTAAAAAATAATTTGTGTGGAAAAAAAATGATTTTTTATTTTCACGGCTCTGCGTTATAAACTCTAGTCAAACACTTCGGGTTCAAAGTTCTCACAACACATCTAGATAAGTTCCTTGTTGGGTCTAGCTTCCAATATGGGGTCACTTGTGGCGGGTTTCTACTATTTAGGTACATCAGGGGCTCTGCAAACGTAATGTGACGCCTGCAGACCATTCCATCTAAGTCTGCATTCCATACTTAGCTCCTTACCTTCCGATCTCTGCAATGCCCCCAAACGGTGGTTCCTCCCCACATATGGGGTATCAGCGTACTCGGGACAAATTGAACAACAACTTTTGGCATCCAATTTCTCCTGTTACCATTGGGAAAATACAAAACTGGGGGCTAAAAAATAATTTTTGTGGAAAAATAGATTTTATATTTTCAGGGCTCTGCGTTATAAACTGTAGTGAAACACTTGGGGGTGCAAAGTTCTCACAACACATCTAGATAAGTTCCTTGGGGGTCTAGTTTCCAATATGGGGTCACTTGTGGGGGGTTTCTACTGTTTAGGTGCATCAGGGGCTCTGCAAATGCAACGTGATGCCTCAAGACCAATCCATCTAAGTCTGCATTCCAAACGGCGCTCCTTCCCTTCCGAGCTCTGCCATGCGCCTAAACGGTGGTCCCCCCCACATATGGGGTATCAGCATACTCAGGATAAATTGGACAACAACTTTTGGGGTCCAATTTCTCCTGTTACCCTTGGGAAAATACAAAACTGGGGGCTAAAAAATAATTTTTGTAGGAAAAAAAAAAGAATTTTTATTTTCACGGCTCTGCGTTATGAACTGTAGTGAAACACTTTGGAGGTTCAAAGTTTTCACAACACATCTAGATACGTTCCTTAGGGGGTCTACTTTCCAAAATGGTGTCAATTATGGGGTGTTTCAATGTTTAGGCACATCAGGGGCTCTCCAAACACGACATGGCGTCCCATTGCAATTCCAGTCAATTTTGCATTGAAAAGTCAAATGGCGCTCCTTCCCTTCCGAGCTCTGCCATGCACCCAAACAGTGGTTTACCCCAACATATGGGGTATCAGCGCACTCAGGACAAATTGCACAACAACTTTTGAGGTCCAATTTTTCCTATTACCCTTGGTAAAACAAAACAAATTGGAGCTGAAGTAATTTTTTTGTGAAAAAAAGTTAAATGTTCATTTTTTTTAAACATTCCAAAAATTACTATGAAACGCCTGAAGGGTTAATAAATTTTTGAATGTGGTTTTGAGCACCTTGAGGTGTGCAGTTTTTAGAATGGTGTCACACTTGGTTATTTTCTATCATATAGACCCCTCAAAGTGACTTCAAATGTGATGTGGTCCCTAAAAAAAAATGGTGTTGTTAAAATGAGAAATTGGTGGTCAACTTTTAAGGCCAGCGTCACACTCAGCATAGGGAAATACGGTCCATATTTTACGGCCGTAATACGTAGTAATTTTCACAAAACAGTGTTCCGTATTCAATGCGAGGTTGCGATTTTTACGGACAAATGTATCCGTGTGTCATCTGTATGGCACTCGTATGGCGATTTTTTTGCGCAGGCTTGCAAAATGGACATATCATGGATCCATCGGCTAAAATATTCCTAAAAACATATATACAGTCTATATATATATATATAATGTCAGCGATATATATATATATATATATATATATATATATATATATATATATATATATATTTATTTACATTTAATATCGCGCAAGATAGCATAAAAGCCGGTAATTCAATTGCTGGCTTTTGCTCTCTCCTTCACAAACCAGACAGGATTTGAGACA